>NC_060122.1:221207370-221832370 GCF_021461395.2 Schistocerca americana | reverse complement strand
TCGTGCGATAGCGCAACGGCCAAAGTAACTGGCAGGGAATGGGAGAACCTGGGTTCGAAACTCGAAGGAACCTAGTGGATGTTGTTCTTTTCGTTTGCATTTTTCGATATCTCAATTGATAGGGACAGGAGGGTTATAAGCCAACCGCGCGTCGCTTGTTTACAGCGAGGCACGGGACAGAATTCACGCGGGGAGAGTTATGTTGTCCTGGTTGCCTCTTCGTCATATTATAGTTGTGAACCTGGAAGAGTGAAGGTGTCCAGCACGAGCCTTATAGAAGTCAATCGGAAAGAGTGTAGTGATTTTTCCATCGTTAATGTGCATCATGAAATACGTTTTGTGAATGAATACAGTGTTCTTCCGTAAGTAACATGACGAGTACTGTATGTAGTTTGTAGTAATTAGCTCGTCTGTTTATGCCGTAGTAACTATTTATTGTTTGTTGTGTCACATCTTTCAGGTGCATAATCTGAATAATGGAGGATGTACACCCTTCGACAAGCGCTGTACCATGTGGGTACAGAGGCGGCTGTTGTAAAAGTTTCTTTCCTCGATTTCTGGAAATGTTTGCGTTTGCAGACCCCATACCTGATGATGAAAATGCTCTGTTTACAATTATCCATCGATCCCTCCAATTTTGAGTCGACTGCTCGTCATAACGTTTAGGGGTGATTTTCTCAAAATTGTGGGGGTGTTGACCCAAAATATCATTGAGTCCTTCATTTTAGGCTGTACACAAGCGACCTGCCAAATTTGAGCCGAATCGGTGGGCCGTGTCTGAGGCCTTCCCCTTGTCAGTGTAGTAGTGGCACAAGAAAGTCGCTCGTGTGATGCCAGTTTAAAAGAAAGTGTATAGGCCCCGTGAGGTGGGCTAGATAGCAGCAGAATAGCAGAGTGCGGTGCTTACTTGAGTCGGCCGGCGACGGCGGGTTGAGCGGCTCGGTGTCGGGCGTGCGCGGCTCGCAGGGGCTGGGCGAGCGCTCGCGCTTCGCCACCAGGTCGAGCGTGGGCGCGGGCCCCGGGCCGGGCGCGACGGCGACGGCGACCACGGGCGCGGCCGCGGGGTGCGCGTGCTGGTGGGGGTGGGGGTGCGGGTGTGCCAGCGGGTGCTGCGGCGCGTGGTGCGGCGCGGGCGTCGCGGCGGGCGGCGCCGGCAGCGCCTGCTGCGGCGGCTGCGCCTGCTGCTGCGCCTGCGACTGCTGCTGCTGCTGCGCCTGCTTCAGGTGCTGCGTGCCCGGCAGGCCCTCCACCGGGATGCCGTTCTCCGACAGGAACTCGTCCAGGTCCACGTACTGCCGACACCGCACCGTCCACACTCGTCAAACACCTACTCAGGCTATCAACTGCTATATTAGCTCTTTCCTACAGGATAACAATTATTAAACTACACTACTGGCCATTAAAGTTGCTACACCAAGAAGAAATGACACGATAAACGGGTATTCATTGGACAAATATATTATACTACAACCGACACGTTATTACATTTTCACGCAATTTGGGTGCATAGACCCTGAGAAATCAGTACCCAGATCAACCACCTCTGGCCGTAATAACGGCCTTGATACGCCTGGGCATTGAGATAATCAGAGCTTGGATGGCGTACTGCCCATGCAGCTTCAACATGATAACACATTTCATCAAGAGTAGTGACTGGCATATTGTGACGAGCCAGTTGCTCGGCCGCCATTGACCAGGCGTTTTCAGTTGGTGAGAGATATGAAAAATGTGCTGGCCAGGGCAGCAGTCGAACATTTTCTCTATCCAGAAAGGCCCGTACAGAACCTGCAGCATGCGGTCGTGCATTATCCTGCTGAAATGTAGGGTTTCGCAGGGATCGAATGAAGGTAGAGCCACGGGTCGTAACACATCTGAAATGTAACGTCCACTGTTCAAAGTGCCGTCAATGCGAACAAGAGATGACCCAGACGTGTAACCAACGGCACCCCATACCATCACGCCGGGTGATATGCCAGTGTGGCGATGACGAATACACGCTTCCAATGTGCGTTCACCGCGATGTCGCCAAACACGGATGCGACCATCATGATGCTGTAAACAGAACCTGGATTCATCCGAAAAAATGACGTTTTGCCATTCGTGCACCCAGGTTCGTCGTTAAGTACACCATCGCAGGCGCTCCTGTCTGTGATGCAGCGTCAACGGTAACCGCAGCCATCGTCTTCGAGCTGATGGTCCACGCTGCTGCAAACTTCGTCGAACTGTTCGTGCAGATGGTTGTTGTCTTGCAAACGTCCCCATCTGTTGACGCAGGGATCGAGACGAGGCTGCACGATCCGTTACAGCCATGCGGATAAGATGCCTGTCATCTCCACTACTAGTGATACGAGGCCGTTGGCATCCAGAACGGAGTTCCGTATTACCCTCCTGAAAAATGGCTCTGAGCACTATGGGACTCAACATCTTACGTCATAAGTCCTCTAGAACTTAGAACTAACTACTTAAACCTAACTAACCTAAAGACATCACACACACACCCATGCCCGAGGCAGGATTCGAACCTGCGACCGTAGCAGTCCCGCGGTTCCGGACTGCAGCGCCAGAACCGCACGGCCACCGCGGCCGGCTTACCCTCCTGAACCCACCGATTCCATATTCTGCTAACAGTCATTGGATCTCGACCAACGCGAGCAGCAATGTCGCGATACGATAAACCGCAATCGCGATAGGCTACAATCCGACCTTTATCAAAGTCGGAAACTTGACGGTACGCATTTCTCCTCCTTACACGAGGCATCACAACAACGTTTCACCAGGCAACGCCGGTCAACTGCTGTTTGTGTATGAGAAATCGGTTGGAAGCTTTTCCTCATGTCAGCATGTTGTAGGTGCCCCCACCGGCGCCAACCTTGTGTGAATGCTCTGAAAAGCTTATCATTTGCATATTACAGCATCTTCTTCCTGGCGGTTAAATTTCGCCTCTGTAGCACGTCATCTTCGTGGTGTAGCAATTTTAATGGCCAGTAGAGTATATAAAAAAACATGTAAATTAGTTGCAAACTACGGCGTGCACACAGTTTATCCAACATGTAAACGTCACTGCAGATATTCGGATTTAGGTTATGACGTTTGATGTGCCTCAATTAATAAAATATTCCGGGCAATTTTGTCGTGGTCTAAGGGATTTCCCTTTAAAACCCAACGTTTCGTCCCCATCTGCAGAGGACGTTTTCAAGGTGGATCGTAGCTTTGTTGAACGCCCGATTCTGTAGCGAGGTAGGGTGTGAACCAGACATTCAACAACGCTACGATCCCCCTTGAAAATGCCCTTCGCAGATGTGGACGAAACGTCGGCTTTTGAAGTCAAATCTCATACACCACGGCCTAATTGCCCGGAATATTTTATTTGAGAATTCCTGTCGTGAAAGTTTACACTTTACAAAAAGCTTGATATGTCTTTGATCACTGGCGATAATGTGGAGCACAAGAATAGCGAAATTCTGCTTGACCTGCTCAAGCGTCGGAATATCAATGCTGTCGCTGACCTCCTGAACGGCTGTCTTAGCTCAGCAATGGTTTTCGGGTTACTGCTGTACGCCTTGTCTCTAATATAGCCCCACAAAAAGTAGTCGCATGTGTTCCAATCCGGAGAATATGCCAGCCAATCGAAGTCCATGCCAGTGGCCTCTGGGTACCCCAGAGCCAGAACGCGGTCCCCAAAATGCTCCTCCAGGACATCAAACACTCTCCTGCACTTCGATGGGGTGAGCTCCATCTTGCATGAACCACATCTTGTCGAAATCAGGGTCACTTTGGATAATGGGGATGAAATCATCTTCCAAAACTTTCACGTACCGCATGGTAGTCACCATACGATCGAGGAATAACGCACCGGATATTCCGTGACTGGACACTGCACACCACAGAGCCACCCATTGAGGATGAAGAGACTTCTCGATCGCGAAATGCGGAATCTCTGTCCCCCAAGTGCGCCAGTTTTGCTTATTGACGAACCTATCAAAATGAAAATGGGCTTCGTCGCTAAACCAAACGATATTCACATACTAATTCCCATCATACCCCGCGGCCAACCGTGCAGTTTGAACGTCCTAACGCAAATCTTTCAAAAGTTATGACGATTTTATTTCATACAATTCAATAATTGTGACCCTGTAGTTGTCTACAGTCTGGTTAAATGTCAATCGTAACAATGCATCACGATGCCTTGACCACTTTTATTGCATTTTATGTAGTGATGTAAAACTACCGTAAACGACTACAAGGAAGCATATACTATGGTAGTATTCCTAGTAGCTTTGGTCAGTTAAGATCATGCCTGCATTACCTGTGTGTTATGTGTGTTGCGTACCTATCAGGCGTTACCTCATAAAGATCGCTTTCTTTAAGCGGGCATGTTTACGTGCACCAACTGACATCAACCTGTGCCAGTGACCGTTCACATGGGCGTGATTTTCAATCCAAGAAAGTCCAGTTTAGCTTTTCGACACGGCGCCAACTGAATTGATACAGCATGTACAGGCATTCGATCCGTGGCTTTAATTGCAATTCAAATAGTTACAGAACGCTTGAACAGGGATGAGAAGAAATGAGTTGCGAGCTTCTATAATGCTAATTACTGAGTTGGAAAATGAGGATGAAGCATTTTTCATTGAACACACGTTTTGAATATTTACTGAGACTCATAGACACTTCTACTCAAAGAAAAGATTCTCTAGTACGGGATGCTACTCCTGCTCGTCTAAAGTTGCCTAAATGTATCTTGCTTCAGGCGATTCATTTGCCTCACTGCAACATACTTACTACATCCCTAAACCTACAATTTCCAAGTTCATGGCCGAAGTTCTGGATGCAATGTATGAGGCATTAAAAGTTCTTCATAGAGTTCCAGAAATTGCACAGTATACTGTAATGGCCACTTTTTTGTCACGGCCATTGTATTTCAGACCTCGGAAACTGAATCTGTACGATGTCAACTCTCGAACGGACGAAACCAGACCATTCGGGATGAAGAGCCATCTCGCAAAGACGACGAAAAAGTTGTGCGGGGAATCCAACATGCGCAAGTAAATGGACCTAGCTTCAACTTTCATTTCTAAGTGCGCCAGTTGCGACGACGTGCGATTTTGGGGGTCCACACGCGCATCTTTACGTGTTTAAGTTAACGTGCGCCAACGATACGTTTTACGTATGCGATCAGTGTCTTACCGGATTCCCCTAAAAACCGGAAGCAGTAAGCCTCTAGAAACTGAGTGAGGATGCATGGACGGCTGCGTAACCTACGAAACACTTTTGTTCTACATCGTTGTCCTCCTGCCTGTTACTTAAATATAAACATTATTCATAGCAAAATTGAACTTGCCGATGTTCATTTCGAGTTTTATTCGAAAATTGTTGATTTGTAACGTGAAACGGAGGGATGTTGTAGTAAAAATAAAGAAAACAATACAGTTTTATCATACAACGCTAGAAGTGCAATTTCCACAACAAAAAAGTTAAAATAAAAAACCTCAAAACGAAAATATACCGAAAACGTCGCTTCAGAACTTCTCCAAACTTACGTAAAATGAGTTTATTGATAAACAGCTTTCGTATTTATCAGTAATAGCAGGAAACGCTTGCCTCTGATCATGATGAAGAACGTTCTATTGAGCAAAAAGTAACAACAATAATTATATATATCTGTTCATGTTAACTGTACTTGCATCAAAAGTAATTCTTTGGTTACATAAAAGCGATCAACTAATTTTTATTACTATAAAGTGCAATTTAATTTATCTAAGAAAATAAAATTGAAGTGGTCAACATTATCTTGAGTACTTGTTTGACTGGTGCATCAATGTCGAGCTCTTAATTTTAGCTATTAGAATACTTTCTTGAACTTACGCTCCACAGTCATTACATACGTAGCGAAACAATCAAATGCTGCTGGGATCAAGTCATTATCCAACCTGTGTAACCCTACGGTGCACCTGCTTCGTATGTCAAAAGCAGTCATCGTGAATCACTTAATACATTGTGTTGTATTGTCTGTTTAAATATTTTAGCTACCTATTTAAACGATGATTGATATACACCACCTCCATATTAAGTAGTGATAGGGATGGCGGTTATCAATGAAACATTCGGTTTCCAGTTATATAGTTTTTTTTTTTTCCAACGCTAGTTTAACCTGAGCGTTAAAACCGCTTAAAATAACTGTCTTCTGAATTAACTTATTTTCGTTTTTTTATTCCTATTATTTCCTGTAACAAACATGAATATCGTATAAAGATCGAATAATTTGGCTCCCTTTATTTCAAGATACATGGAATCAAAATATTTAGTAGGCAAATAAAACAGTGCGTCCACCCTTCGGTGCTTTTCTCGAAAAGTGATATATGGTTGAATACTACTAAGAATCACCAGTATTCTCCTACTGAATCTAATTTTCTGAAACTCTGCTCAGAAATCATATTTTGATCGAGGATCATACCGCTAATTGGGCTTTAGGAACAGTTAGTGCTAAAGGGTGAAAACTGAGTTTGAAGTACTCTATTTTTCGGGTTAATTTGTGCGTTTTCAAAAGCTGCAACCAGATAAATACATATAATGTAGACACAGACAACACAGGAGCTACTTCCTACTTTTGTTGTCATCTTTGAATGAACTGTTAAGTTTTAAGTTAGTTTTCTCCTTATATGATGTCGCAAATTTCTTGTGTCTCCTACCGCTGTTAATCTTTTAAAGAAAATGGGACATTGCACTCCGTAAAATAACATCCAGACTAGGAATGGTGCCATCAACTAATACAACTGATGTCCGACGATAACAGCGAGAAACTACCATATAGAAAAGAGGGGCCAAGTCTCGCACACTGCATGCACACGCGTACCATCCAATAGGCCATGTCAGAACACTGCTGTACCAATCCGTATGCCATTTTTTCGTTGCTCATTTCTGTCTTTTGTTATTAAAATAGCACTGAACCATGTTCCCATTTTCTATAATAACGCAATATTTCAATAAGCAATGGAAATTTCACAAATAAAAATTACTCGTTTTTTAACTAAAGTCTAAGAGCAAAACAATTTAGCATTGTTGTGCCTAATTGATATTTCTTTTTTGCCCAATCACAAGCCAAAAATAAAAAAACCACCTGTTGTAACCTACACCAAAAAATAACGAAAAGTACCGGTTATTTTGAACTGAAAACCGATGTCTTAACCGGTCGGTTTTTCCCATCCCTTCGCAGTAATGTGTCCCCTAATACATGCTTTTTACTATTAAACAAAAGGTCCCAGGAAAAGCAATAAGAGATACAGAATTATTGACCAAGTTAAACTACATATCAAATAAATATCAGTTCGTGACTTTTGTAATTAGACGGCTACCCTATCGAACGTCTGTCGCTGCGTTTGAACTTGAACACATTATTCATTTGCATCGGTAAGTATATAATGGATGTGACATTGACCGTAGACGCAGTGTAGGTAACGACATGAGTGAGGTAATAAGGGAATTAAAGTGGTAACTGAAGGCAAGTCATATTTAAAATAACAAATTACAATTATGTGACGACGAAACATAACACGTACAGGATAATTTCCGACTGCTTGGCGATAAATATTTGAGATACTCGAGAGCGAGAACGTTTCTGAAGGAATAAAGTAACGTTTGTTATCTGCAAGTGAAGGCTCTGCTCAGTCGTTCAGTTAATAAATTACACGTGGACGATTGATCAGTGACGTGTTTCCCGGTTTGTAAGTACGGCTGCCAGAGAGTGCGCTGCGCACGCTCTGAGCAGGTGGCGTCGAAGCGGTAAAAGACTGTCCTCGCTTCATTAAACAGCCTTCTGGGACTACTGCCGCGTCATCTTAAAAAATACTAGAAGCCTAGAGTACTAAAATAACCGACGTTTCGGACGTGTTGCAACAGCCCTTTCAGGGCGTAGACTAAGATAGACACCGGCCGAGGAAGCCTACGTACTTGCCCTCTGGTTCGGGAGGAACAGATTTTCAGTACCTGGTGGCCAAACACACCTAGACTTTCTGCGATCTGCTTTACGACCGCCGCTAGTTCCCTATAAAGATTAACCAAATCTTTACTCCTATGATCAATGTTATAGACTACAGAAACCCCTAAATTATTTTCAGAAGTGAATATTTCAGGCAGCTTTAGTTTTCGAATGAGAAATGTATACCAGCCGATCAAAAGTACCTGGACACCTGTTAGTGAACAATAATAATATGTTACATAGTAATTATCCAAAAGGATGGGTACAGCACTTATAGTTCGGTCTGCAGTAAGTCACTGGCTTTCTTCTGTCAATTATTGCTTCTTTCATGTGTTTCACTGATTTGTTCTTCTTTCATGTGTTTCACTGAAAACATCAAGTTGCACCGGGGGTTAAAAGTCCACGTTAAACTGTAGCTCCCCCTACAATTGACTGGCTAAATCCGTTCAAAGATCGCAGCCAGATGAGGGGATCCTTAAGGTGGGTGGCGAAGGGTACTTTTGTACCACTGTTCCTTACTCTCATCGCTAATTCAGTCGCAAATAGTGTGCAGGAAGATCAACTGTTGGTAACACTCTGAATCTCTTCGATTTTATCTGAGTGATATTTTCCTGACGTTTATAAAGGAGGAAACTATATTGGTTGCCGGCCGGAGTGGCCGTGCTGTTCTAGGCGCTTCAGTCTGGAACCGCGCGACCACTACGGTCGCAGGTTCGAATCCTGCCTCGGGCAAGGATGTGTGTGACGTCCTTAGGTTAGTTAGGTTTAAGTAGTTCTAAGTTCTAGGGGACTGATGACCTCAGAAGTTGAGTCCAATAGTGCTCAGAGCCATTTGAACCAATATTGGTTGACTCTTCTAGAACATAAGTTCTCGTAGTTTTAACAGTAAACCATGCTGTTATGAATAACGCTTCCCTGCCACTGGAGCGCTTCTAAAATGCGTTATTTTTCCTTGGATCTTCTCCACACAGTCCGATCAAAGGTATGTAATGCGGAATTTACGACTAGATGTCAGGAGTTGAGGACCCGTCAGTATAAAAGGAGGCGGGCAGTATTGTGTTGACAGTAAGTCACACAACTGAGACACAGATCCTGGGTTTCGGCTCGCACCTTTTACGAAAAAGTGGGGCGATCCCACAACCGGCTCAACCAACCGCATCGCAGGACGACTACACGCTGGCCTGATTTGCTGAGGGATTAGTGCTCCACTCAGTCACTGACGAGCACATATAAACTAAACAACCTGATAGCAGTCCACACAGGAGAGGCTACAAGTTTTCCAACACACAGGGGAAGCAGGATTAGAAACAAAATGCTTAACCTGTGCCATCCCCGACGCAAGGAAGGACTCTCGAGTTTTAGCACCAGTGTGTGCTGGCAGCAGAGAAGCAGTTACTGCAGAATGGATCTGTCAGGACAGATCAGTGGCTCTGAATGCCATGTGATTACCACATCCATCAGGAACATTTCAACCCTTTTAAAGCATACCAAGTCGACTGTTGGTAATATGACTGTGAAACAGGAATACGAAGCAACAACAAGAGCTAAACCAAGACTAGCCCGTTCCATTAAGTTTCGGGTGTGCAGCCGCAGGAATTCCCAAGGAAGTTCCACCGGTGAGATAATGAATGAGGTCTCTAATAACCATGGAAGTTCTCAGACAAGATTTTTGACTACCTGCTCCCCTCGCCCTCACCCCGGCCTCCAACCGCTAGCGGAGGGCATTGTGTGGTACTGAAACGTGGACTGTGGTGAAAACCGGAACAGAATAGAGTCGAAGCGTTCGAGATGATGTGCTCGAGAAAAATTTTGAAAATCAGGTGCACTGACACGATAGTAATAAATGTCGTGTGACTAGTGCCTCCCGTCGCGTAGACCGTTCGCCGGGTGCGAGTCTTTCGATTTGACTTGCGCGTCGATAGGAATGAAATGATGATGATTAGGACAACACAGCACCCAGTCCCCGAGCGGAGAAAATCTACGACCCAGCCGAACCCGGGCCCTTAGGATTGACATTCTGTCGCGCTGACCACTCAGCTACCGGGGGCGGGCACTGATATGATAAGGAATGAGGTTCTCGGCAGAATCGCTGAAGAAACGAGCATTTGGAAAACAGTGACAACAAGACGGGACAGGGTAACAGAAGATGTGTTAAAACATCATGGAATAATGCTGATATTCTGAGCCCGCGGCTGTGTACAAAATAAAGGGTGGCTCTTACATAAAAGATGACAGTAACCAGCCACTTTGTACAATGCCATTTTTTATTTAAATAGAGCCGTTACCGGTTTCGAACATTACAGTTCATCTTCAGACGGCTAGTTCACGTTAAAACACACTGTACATTAGCTTTCAATTCTTGTTTTCCAAAACGATGGAATGGAGCGGTGGTGCCCTACAACCAAAACAACATGTGAGGCTTTGTCTTTTTAACATTGTCTTACATCTTGTCTCTCTCCGTGGTAAGTGGAATTGCAGTTGGCAAAAACTGAAGGAGAAGACAGAAGTCAGAACATGCACAGCAAATAACTGAGGACGTACGGGGCTTGTGTTACTCTGAGACGAAGAGGTAGGAGCAGGAGACGAATTCGTGGCAGGTCGCATCAAACCAGCTAGAAGACTGATGACTCAAAAAAATGGGAGGTGGAGAGAGAGAGAGAGAGAGAGAGAGAGAGAGAGAGAGAGAGAGAGAGAGAGAGAGAGAGTGACAGGGGAGGGGGGGGGGGGGCCCGCATCTCGTGGTCGTGCGGTAGCGTTCTCACTTCCCACGCCCGGGTTCCCGGGTTCGATTCCCGGCGGGGTCAGGGATTTTCTCTGCCTCGTGATGGCTGGGTGTTGTGTGCTGTCCTTAGGTTAGTTAGGTTTAAGTAGTTCTAAGTTCTAGGGGACTTATGACCACAGCAGTTGAGTCCCATAGTGCTCAGAGCCATTGGGGGGGGGGGGGGGGGGGTTGGAAGGATGTTTCTGTGGAGTCCTTGAACAGCAAAGATGTGGAATAGAATTTGTATTTTTGAAAAAAATGTTGTGAATTTCTTTTGGGGTGACCCTTGTGCGCCGCGCGGGATTAGCCGAGCAGTCTAGGGCGCTGCAGTCATGGACTGTGCGGTTGGTCCCGGCGGAGGTTCGAGTCCTCCCTCGGGCATGGGTGTGTGTGTTTGTCCTTAGGATAATTTAGGTTAAGTAGTGTGTAAGCTTAGGGACTGATGACCTTAGCAGTGAAGTCCCACACGGTTTCACACACATTTTTGACCCTTGTGTACTGTGAACAGTAATAGCCCTATAAAAACCCCTTCGAACCTCGAATAGGCCACGCTCAGTAGAGGACCGCAGTGTCCAAACCAACCTCTGTGTTGGAGACAGCATTACCTAGTGTTCATAAAACACAGTAAAGAAAACCTGGTTAAATTACACTTTCCTCTTCCCAGACATCCACAGCCGTTATCGACTGTCAACGAGGCACAGTTGTAAAAATTATTTATTTCTAAAAAGGAAAGGAATACCCAGTTTCAGGACATACGTCCCATCTCCAGGTGCATATTGTAATGTGAGTACCGCAAAGGATGGCACAACAAAGGTTAAAATACGTTAAAATATGTTAAGACAGCGCTTCCCTTGTAGATGATATGCAGGATATTCTCTTGCATGTCATTTACCTGGGACGCACTATTTTAACTAAAGTTATGCATCCTTTGTAGTTCTCACGTTTTAACATGCACCTGAAAATGGGACGTATGTCCTGAAACCGATTAGTGCTCTCCCTTCTAGAAATAAATAATTTTTACGAGTGTAGAGGATTTTATCGTGGACTGGTTAAGATGAGTGAGTGGGCGTTTGCTGTCGAGTTAATACTTGATCCGTCCACAAATGGTTGGAGAGCGACGAAGAACCGGTGGAGGAGCGGGGCGAGGCGACGCCGCCATCGACCTGGGCGGCTCGCGCTGGCTCTGGCGCCGCGGCGGCTCGTTAAAGTTGGATGCGGGCGACGCCGCTCCGTCTGCAGACGCACTATCGACGCCCCGCGGGTCACGGACGCCGGCCACTATCGAGGGGACGGCCACCCCACCACCAGCCAGCTCCTCATCTTTTTACGTGGCTCGCGTGTACGTGCACCAGTACGCCACACGACACCCAGCAACACCATCCTTGTGGCTCGTTTCTCCCTACTTGTAAGAGCTTCCTTTTGCCCTAAGATCAAGACACATCTATGCCATAATGGTCCTCATTTGCTTTGACGGTCGAGCCATTCATCTTTTATACTTTAATGCGTATTTCAGATATTTTTTACCCGCCAATAAACGAAACATCCAATCTTACAGAAAACTTTAAAAAACTGTCCAAGTGCGAATAGGATTCGCGCACTGAGGTTTCAGTGCAAACGTAATTCAGACACCCAGGATATCTACGCTACTGGCCATTAAAATTGCTACACCACGAAGATGACGTGCTACAGACGCGAAATTTAACCGACAGGAAGAAGATGCTGTGATATGAAAGTGATTAGCTTTTCAGAGCATTCAAACAAGGTTGGCGCCGGTGGCGACCCCTACAACGTGCTGACATGAGGAAAGTTTCCAACCGATTTCTCATACACAAACAGCAGCTGACCGGCGTTGCCTGATGAAACGTTATTGTGATGCCTCGTGTAAGGAGGAGAAATGCGTACCATCAAGTTTCCGACTTTGATAAAGGTCGGATTGTAGCTTATCGCGATTGCGGTTTATCGTATCGCGACATTGCTGCTCGCGTTGGTCGAGATCCACTGACTGTTAGCAGAATATGGAATCGGTGGGTTCAGGATGGTAATACGGAACATCGTGCTGGATCCCAACGGGCCCGTATCACTAGCAGTCGAGATGACAGGCGGCGGTTACCCTTGACGCTGCAGCACAGACAGAAGCGTCTGTGATGGTGTACTCAACGACGAACCTGGGTGCACGAATGGCAAAACGTCATTTTTTCGGATGAATCCAGGTTCTGTTTACGGCATCATGATGGTCGCATCCGTGTTTGACGACATCGCGGTGAACGCACATTGGAAGTGTGTATTCGTCATCGCCATACTGGCGTATCACCCGGCATGATAGTATGGGGTGCCATTGGTTACACGTCTCGGTCACCTCTTGTTCGCACTGACGGCACTTCGAACAGTGGACGTTACATTTCAGATGTGTTACGACCCGTGGCTCTACCCTTCATTCGATCCCAGTGAAACCCTACATTTCAGCAGGATAAAGCACGATCACATGTTGCAGGTCCTGTACGGGCCTTTCTGGATACAGAAAATGTTCGACTGCTGCCCTGGCCAGCACATTTTCCAGATCTCTCACCAATTGAAAACGTCTGGTCAATGATGGCCGAGCAACTGGCTCTTCACAATACGCCAGTCACTACTCTTGATGAGCTGTGATATCGTGTTGAAGCTGCATGGGCAGCTGTACCTGTACACGCCATACTCACTGCCCAGGCGTATCAATGTCGTTATTACGGCCAGAGGTGGTTGTTATGGGTACTGATTTCTCAGGATCTATACACCCAAATTGCGTGAAAATGTAATCACATGTCAGTCCTAGCATAATATACTTGTCCAATGAATACCCGTTTATCATCTGCATTTCTTCTTCGTGTAGCAATTTTAATGGCCAGTAGTGTAGAATCTCAATAATTACTGCCGTTTATCGTTGTCGATACTGTCAAGATATCGGTCCCCGGAATTCCCAGACAGTAAGAAAACATCTATAGTAGTTTCTGAGACACTTCAGTTTATATATATATAGCGAGAGAAGATGCAATACAAAATTTTTTATTTACTTATTAAAACATTACAACATCTTACACTTTATGTTTGCAAGCAGTAATATTTCTCTGCCATGATTTCGAGGGATAATGAATAAAACTTCAGTTAAAATGGCAAAAAGATATTTTTATGTGATACAATTACAATTTGCCTATTCCCCGATTTTTTCATTTATTTTTTTTGGTGGAACCTTGCTAAACTTCATGATTCTAGGTCAACAAGATCTACCCTGAAGGAGATTTTCACTCTGCAGCGGAGTGTACGCTCACATGAAACTTCCTGGAAGATTAAAACTGTGTGCCGGATCGAGACTCGAACTCGGGACCTTTGTCTTTCGCGGGCAAGTGCTCTACCAACTGAGCTACCCAAGCACGACTCACGTCCCGTCCTCACAGCTTTACTTCAGCCAGTACCTCGTCTCCTACCTTCCAAACCTTACAGAAGCTTCCTGCGAACCACGCAGGACTAGCACTCCTGAAAGAAAGGATATTGCGGAGTCATGGCTTAGCCACAGCCTAGGAGAGCTTCTGTAAAGTTTGGAAGGTAGGAGACGAGGTACTGGCGGAAGTGAAGTTGAGAGGAGGGGGCGTGAGTCGTGCTTGGGTAGCTCAGTTGGCAGAGCACTTGCCCGCGAAAGACAAAGGTCGCGAGTTCAAGTCTCGGTCCGGAACACACTTTTAATCTGCAAGAAGTTTCATTTGAGATCTACCCTATAGGTTTTGATGAGTGAGTTTGGTAGTACCAAAATATGTGACTTAAATGACCGAATATTTTGATTCAATTGACTTGGAAGCTTAAATTTTTTACATCGCCAAGGGACCATACCTGTGACATAAATTTGACTTGAGACGTCTACCCACTCCTGGGAAAAAGTGTGCTTAACAGTCGGATAGGCAGACAGAGAGACAGACTTACAAAGGTTCTGTTTTTACAGCTTGAGACACGGAACCCTAAAAAACAAGGTGGTACCACATTCACGAAGTAAAATGATTTTTTTTTTAAAACTAACCTTCCACATACTTTGCCCTTCAACAAAAGCACCTACATTATCTTCAAATTCGAATGGGTAGGTACAGTACTTACAATTTTCAGATTCTAAGCGTCAATGTACTCTGCATAGCCGGCCGGAGTGGCCGTGCGGTTCTAGGCGCTACAGTCTGGAACCGAGTGACCGCTACGGTCGCAGGTTCGAATCCTGCCTCGGGCATGGATGTGTGTGATGTCCTTAGGTTAGTTAGGTTTAATTAGTTCTAAGTTCTAGGCGACTGGTGACCTCAGAAGTTAAGTCGCATAGTGCTCAGAGCCATTTGAACCATTTTCCCCAGCATATGCGATACATAATGGTATAGCGCTTAATAACGTTAAATAGTTGGCAATTCTAATTTATGTACTTTTGGATCTCACGAACTTTTTCAGCAACAACTCAAGTAACAACGTATTGCTACACTCCTGGAAATTGAAATAAGAACACCGTGAATTCATTGTCCCAGGAAGGGGAAACTTTATTGACACATTCCTGGGGTCAGATACATCACATGATCACACTGACAGAACCACAGGCACATAGACACAGGCAACAGAGCATGCACAATGTCGGCGCTAGTACAGTGTATATCCACCTTTCGCAGCAATGCAGGCTGCTATTCTCCCATGGAGACGATCGTAGAGATGCTGGATGTAGTCCTGTGGAACGGCTTGCCATGCCATTTCCACCTGGCGCCTCAGTTGGACCAGCGTTCGTGCTGGACGTGCAGACCGCGTGAGACGACGCTTCATCCAGTCCCAAACATGCTCAATGGGGGACAGATCCGGAGATCTTGCTGGCCAGGGTAGTTGACTTACACCTTCTAGAGCACGTTGGGTGGCACGGGATACATGCGGACGTGCATTGTCCTGTTGGAACAGCAAGTTCCCCTGCCGGTCTAGGAATGGTAGAACGATGGGTTCGATGACGGTTTGGATGTACCGTGCACTATTCAGTGTCCCCTCGACGATCACCAGTGGTGTACGGCCAGTGTAGGAGATCGCTCCCCACACCATGATGCCGGGTGTTGGCCCTGTGTGCCTCGGTCGTATGCAGTCCTGATTGTGGCGCTCACCTGCACGGCGCCAAACACGCATACGACCATCATTGGCACCAAGGCAGAAGCGACTCTCATCGCTGAAGACGACACGTCTCCATTCGTCCCTCCATTCACGCCTGTCGCTACACCACTGGAGGCGGGCTGCACGATGTTGGGGCGTGAGCGGAAGACGGCCTAACGGTGTGCGGGACCGTAGCCCAGCTTCATGGAGACGGTTGCGAATGGTCCTCGCCGATACCCCAGGAGCAACAGTGTCCCTAATTTGCTGGGAAGTGGCGGTGCGGTCCCCTACGGCACTGCGTAGGATCCTACGGTCTTGGCGTGCATCCGTGCGTCGCTGTGGTCCGGTCCCAGGTCGACGGGCACTTGCACCTTCCGCCGACCACTGGCGACAACATCGATGTACTGTGGAGACCTCACGCCCCATGTGTTGAGCAATTCGGCGGTACGTCCACCCGGCCTCCCGCATGCCCACTATACGCCCTCGCTCAAAGTCCGTCAACTGCACATACGGTTCACGTCCACGCTGTCGCGGCATGCTACCAGTGTTAAAGACTGCGATGGAGCTCCGTATGCCACGGCAAACTGGCTGACACTGACGGCGGCGGTGCACAAATGCTGCGCAGCTAGCGCCATTCGACGGCCAACACCGCGGTTCCTGGTGTGTCCGCTGTGCCGTGCATGTGATCATTGCTTGTACAGCCCTCTCGCAGTGTCCGGAGCAAGTATGGTGGGTCTGACACACCGGTGTCAGTGTGTTCTTTTTTCCATTTCCAGGAGTGTAGTTTAGGTAGTCACGAAGCCGCGCGAAATCCGTTCAGTTTTAAAAGCATTCACACATATAACATATTCAACATTAATATCTCCCTTAATTGTTTTTTCTGTACTTCTATCGTATTTAAATGTGCCCTGAGGTGACAAAAGTCATGGGACACCTCCCAATATCGTGTTGGACCTCATTTTGCCCGCCGTAGTGCAACAACTCGACGTGGCATGGACTCAACAAGTCGTTGGAAGTCCCCTGCAGAAATATTGAATCATGCTGCCTCTACAGCCGTCCATCATTGCGAAAGTGGGGTCGGTGCAGCTTTTTGTGCCAGAACTGACATCTCGACTAGGTCCCTTAAATGTTCTATGGGATTCGTGTCAGGTGATCTGGGTCGCCACACCATTCGCTCGAATTGTCCAAAGTGTTCCTCAAACCAATCGCAAACAACTGTGGCCCAAAGACATAGGACACTGTCACCCATAAAAATTCCATTGTTGTTTGGGATGAAGTCCATGAATGGCTGAATATGATATCCAAGTAGCCCAACATAACAGAGCTCTCAGTCCATTCCATGTAAACGCAGCCCACGCCATTATGGAGCTACCACCTTCTTGCACAGTGTGTTGTTGACAACCTGGGTGCCGCGCGGGGTTAGCCGAGCGGTCTCGGGCGCTGCAGTCATGGACTGTGCGGCTGGTCCCGGCGGAGGTTCGAGTCCTCCCTCGGGCATGGGTGTGGATTAAGTAATGTGTAAGCTTAGGGAATGATGACCTTAGCAGTTAAGTCCCATAAGATTTCACACACATTTGAACAACCTGGGTCCATGGCTACATCGGGTCTGCGCCACACTCGAACCCTACCATCAGCTGTTTACGACTGTTACCAGGACTGTTCAGACCAGGCCACTGTTTCCCTGTTGTGTAGGGTCCAACCGACACGGTCACGAGGCCAGGAGAGGCGCCACAGGCGATGTCGTGCTGTTAGGTCATCTGCCATAGCCCATTAATCCCAAATTGCGCCGCACTATCCTAACGGACACGTTCGTAGTGCGTCTCACATTGATTTCTGTGTTTATTTCACACAATGTTGCTTGTCTGTTAGCACTAACAACTCTACTCAAACGCCGCTGCTCTCGGTCGTTAAAAGAAGACCGTCCGCTACTTCGTTGTCCATGGTGAAAGGTAATGCCTGAAATTTAGTATTCTCGTCACATTCTTGACACTGTGGATGTCGGAATAGTGAATTTGCTATGGATTTCCGAAATGAAATGTCCCATGCGTCTAGCTCCAACTACCATTCCACGTTCAGAGTCTGTTAATTCCCGTCAGGTCGGAAACCTTTTCACTTGAATCACCTGAGTAGAAATGACTGCTCCGGCAATGCACTGCCCTTTTATACCTTGCGTACGCGATACTACCGTGAGGAGGAGGAGGAGGAGGAGCTTAGAGTTTAAAGTTTCCTCGACAACGAGGGCATTAGAGATGGAGCAGCAACTCGGATTAGGGAAGGATGGGAAGGAAATCGGCTGTGCCCTTGCAGAGGAACCATCCCGGCATTTGCCTGAAGTGATCTAGGGAAATCACGGGAAACCTAAATCAGGATGGCTGGACGAGGGTTTGAACCGTTGTCCTCCCGAATGCGAGTCCAAGCGGAAGGCGAAAGAGACTTTAGGAGCGGGCGCTGCGTCCCGCGGGCTGGATCTAAGGGCGTCGCTTCCTGTTTCGACGGCTTATCAGCGCCCTTGGCACGTGCATGGCTGGCGCACTAGGGCGGCCAGCCTTGCCCTCCTCGCTCCAGCAAACGCGGCGTGCTTCTGGTCCAGTTCACGGTCCTGTGCAAATCTCCAAACTTCCTCTGGGGCTAATCTAGAACGAGGTCAACTGCTAACGTCTGCAAATACCACAAGTCTGTGTCGCGAGAGCGCCCGTCCGTCAACTGTCTACAATTGCTACTGTTTTCGCGCCAAGACTTACAGTCTTTTGTCTCTATATTAAACAAAACGTTTTCTCGAAGGAACTAATATTAAGTAAATTATAGCTGAGGCGGTCCTTTCAGACTGTAGCAAGTAAGCCGTCGTTTAAAGTCATAAACGATTCGTTATTTTTTCATCTCGATAAATTTTTAAATCTAGCAGTCACGAAGTATTTTAAATATGAAAAGTAAGCTTGCAGCTTTGTTCCGGAACGTATCTCCGAGAAATGAAGTACACGCAGCCATCTTTTTACTGATTCAGCACTCTGAAGGCACCTGTAATATCGTGCCTACGACGGTACAGCGGTTAACGCCAAATAAAAGTTATTTATAAATATGTTCTGCCAGATGTTCTGATCATACAGAAAACAGATGTTTCCCAGGAATATCAAGGGAGGAGGAAACTTGAAGTACCTGCCCGGCCATCAAACGTTTTCTGTAGTTTTCTTCAAGCACATCATGTGACTACTTGGACTCTTCCTGTTACCTCCTGATCCTTGACCGCGTGGTCTAGCACTAATCTTCTTATAAACTCGACGTTGGCGTGTTTGTTTCCTCCTTCCAACCAAAATTCCAGCTACACTAGAACACTGTGAAAGTATTAAAGTATTTTGCACAAGACTCGCGATGATACAACGAGGCTGTGCAGGTATCTTTGCAGGTGCTGGACGTTAGAATTCATGGGGATCAAGTAATTAGTGTTCGAGTTTCGTTAAGTCGAACGTGTATGAAGCGACGGTTCGACTACCGCTCAAAACTTCATTTCTGTAGTACAAGTGTATATTCTGCGATATTCAAAAAAAATTTCACTTACGCTATCCGTTACTACTGCATTAGGAACGTCTCACCGCTACGCAGGTTAACTGGAAAATGGGGCCAGCCTCTGCGTCTGCAGCTCGAGGTGTCGACGTGCGAAGTGGTTCCGAGTACCTTACCAGGCTGCATGTGTAAGGCATTTCGCAAATCACGAGAGGCAGACATTTTCAGGAAAACTTTCTCGGAACTGCCAGAGTAGTTCACCTCACTACTTTCACATTATGTTGTTGTAATGGCCTAATACAGGCATACAAAGTTTGAAGCAAATCTGTGATCCCAACGTCGTGGCCTGCTCCTGTCAGTATCTCCACTTTTCTAAACCAGGTATTTCTTGGAGACGAATTCCGCATCATGCAAGACACCTTTGTAATTTTCTTTTCACCCATAACACTTTTTGTGCTGTCTTCCAGCCGGCCGTTGTGACCGAGCGGTTCTAGGCGCTTCAGTCCGGAACCGCGCTGCTGCTACAGTCGTGGGTTCGAATCCTGCCTCGGGGATGGATGTGTGGCTGTTATCCTTAGGTTAGTTAGGTTTAAGTAGTTCTAAGTCTAGGTGACTGATTACCTCAGATGTTAAGTCCCATAGTGCTTAGAGCCATTTGAACCATCTGAAGCTGTTTTCCAGTGGGTTTGTTTACTTTCCTTCTCACATGGTACCACTGGATATTTATGGTAATACATTTAGCTTTACTATGCAGCCTACATCTTGTCATAGTTTTTTTTTATGCTGCGATGTTTTTACTGTTTTGTGTTTCTCTCCTTTTGGTCATTAGACATTCATTTTATAAGACTTCTTGCCAAGCATTTAACGACAAAAAACTAAAGAAACACGCATGTTATCTGAACACAAAACAGTAGAAACACCGCAACATCACAAAAAAACTATGAAAAATGGTAGATTGCGTAGTAGACCTGAAGCTACTAGCATAAATATCCATTAGCAGCATATGAGAAGGAAAATAAACAAATCCACAGAAGATAGCACAAAAAGTGCTGAAACATGTCTGGGTGAAATTGGAAGAAAAATACATCGAGGAAGATATACTGTATACTACCCAACATCTGTTGAAATACCTACATAAAGAGAACCTACATGTTTTTTCTCCTTTCGTAATAACCGTAATCTATTTTCAACACAACATTTATTATGAAGGCAAAAGCACTTAAATGCTTCAGAAAAGATTTCCGCGTTAGTATTTGTCTCATGTACCATATATTTTTTGACAGAATTCGTCTACCTTTTGAGAAAGCCGTACGTACGCTTCTTGGTGTTCTCCCGACGACTGTCTTGTCAAGATCTTAAAGACACACATTATTTCCTATTTTTTTACGTTACACTACTGAACGACATACCGAGAGAGTCAAATACTTTCAGTACATCTCCGTCATGCAACTACCGTTCATTCTATACCCTACTATGGTTTGAATATTTTACTTGCAGAAAAATTCTCTCTTAGGCCTACTTTCTTGTTGTGCAATATGTTCCAGTGTAAATGCCAATCGTGAAGGTTTAGGAAGAAAAAACCAGCTCAGATATCATACAGTAGAAAATCTAAAACATTGGCATGGTAAGACTTGATAATTAACATCCAGCTCCTTACAAAATACATTGGTTTACAAGCAACTAATTTTGAGATACTTTTATAAGAGGTATGTTGCTGAAACAATGGATGTGGTCGTAATCTGCTATTGTTGACTAAATTTGGATACGCTGTGCGAACTTGGCAAATCTT
Organism: Schistocerca americana; assembly: GCF_021461395.2. NCBI lineage: Eukaryota > Metazoa > Arthropoda > Insecta > Orthoptera > Acrididae > Schistocerca > Schistocerca americana. The sequence continues at coordinate 221,811,229 of NC_060122.1, read as the reverse complement.
GATGTGGCGTGGTGGGGAGGGGGGAGGAGGGGGGAGGGGGGGAAGGCAGGTTGATGGTGCGGAGGCTCGCGCGACATGGCCTGTACGGTTGCGGCCGGTTACCTACATTCCGTTTCCAGGTCGCCCAGCACGGACCCTCCCGATGAAATTGAACTTTAGACAGCTCGGATTTCAAGTTGTCTTCGGAGCTTAAATATTTACGGGCTCTTTGTTTATGGGTTGCTGGGGCTACATCAATAACTGCGAGTAATCCCCCGTTGACGTCGTTTCTAGTGACCTTCCCCCTGACAGCACGTTGCTGAATAGCACATCGAGTCGTCCTGGCAGTATTAAATGTGATTCCCACGAAAAGGAATCCATGATTTTTTCCGTACTTTTTTTTACAATAATCGCTACCCATTGTTTCAACGAAGTTGCGCAAAACTGTAACCTCAAATCAGTTCTCGCGGTATTCTTTTGCCTATAATGGATCCAGAAGTACAGTATATTCCAGTTTTCTTGACACCAAAAAAGACGAAGTAAATGTTCCATAATTCGAGTCAAGAACAGCTGCCAACATAAGTACCTTAGAAGTACATATCCTCGGAGCAGTGAAGCAACCTAAATCACTGAATACAAACAAGTCTTCCGGTCCATACTGTATACCAGTTAGGTTCCTTTAAGAATATGCTGATTCAACAGCTCTACACTTAACAATTATGTACAAGCGCTCGCTCCATGGAAGATCCTACCCAAAGACTGGAAAGTTGCACAGGTCACACCATTATTCAAGAAACGTAGTAGAAGTAATCCACTAAATTACAGGCCGATATCATTAACGACGATATGCAGCAGGATTCTGGAACATACATTGCGTTCGAAAATGATGAATTACCTTGAAGAGAACGATCTATCGATAAACAGTCAAAACGGTTTTAGAAAACATCGTTCTTCTGAAACACGACTATCTCTTTACTCATACGAAGTACTGAGTGCTATTGACAAAGGATTTCAAATTGATCCCGTATGTCTAGTTTTCGAGAAGACTTTTGACAATACCACACAAGCGGCTTGTAGTGAAATTGCGTGCTTACGGAATATCTTCTCAGTTATGCGACTGGAACTGTGATTTCCCGTCAGAGAAGCCACAGTTCGTAGCAACTGACGGAAAGTCATCGAGTAAAACAAAGTTATTTCAGGCGTTCCTCAAGGTAGTGTTATAGGCCCTTTGCTGTTCCTTATCTATATAAACGATTTAGGTGGCAATCTGAGTAGCCGTCTTAGGTTGTTTGCAGATGACGCTGTCGTTTATCGATCGTCTAGTAAAGTCATCACAAGATCAAAAAACTGCAAAGCAATTTAGAAAAGATATCTGTATGGCGCGAAAAATTGGCAGTTGTCCCTTAATAATGAAAAGTATGAGATCATCTACATGACTGTTAAAAGGAATCCGTTGAACTTCAGTTAAACGATAAATCGGTCAAATTTGAAGGCCGTAAATTCGACTAAATACCTAGGAATTACAAACAACTTAAATTGAAAAAAAAAAAAAAAAAAAAAAAAAAAACACAGAAAATGTTGCGGAGAAGGCAAACCAAGGACTGCGTTTTATTGGCAGAACACTTAGAAAATGTAACAGAGCTACTAAAGAGACTGACTACACTACGCTTGTCCGTCCTCTTTTGGAGTACTGCTGCGCCGTATGATATCCTTACCAGATAGGACTAACGGAGCACTTCGAGAAAGTTCAAAGAAGAACAGCACGTTTTTTTATTATCGCGAAATATGGGAGAGAGTGTCACCGAAATGATACAGGATTTGCTATGGACATCATTAAAACAAAGGCGTTGTCATTGCGGCGGAATCTTCTCACGAAATTTCACTCACCAACTTTCTCCTTCGAATGCAAATGTTTACGCCGATGTACGTTACATACAGTCAACACTACGTGGCTCGTTAATAGTGAAAGAATACGGCCTTAGAAACGTGAAGCTTTGGAAAAGCCAAATCCCATCGCCACAGCTCATTCTCCCCTTTTCTCCAGTCCCATGGTATCGTGTGTGAACCTCCCTATAGTTTGGAAGGAATACAGCAAATAAAAGCTTTCAGTCGGTACCTGAGGAGTATTGGAACAAACATTTGGTTGAGAGGAAGGTATCTGGATTTAGTGTAGGGTGGGGTGCAGTTGGAAGTTGCCAGATGTAAACATCTATTGCCGTGGCTCGAGGTCATTACTTGTACATCTACTCTTATAAGCTCCAAGCCGATGTACAGTGCTTGGCGGTGGGTACTGTCGCGAAGAGTTTGTTATGTTGGTTATCGAAACAGTGAAAGGACCCGATCTAGTTTGTGTTTTGTTAATGGAATGCGCTACGTAAAAGGAATAACGCATACTTACTTAGTGTACGAATTGGAAATAAGAGATAAGTAGACTGGGCTACACTTCCAAACCGTATCGCTGCACAGTCGGTTGTCACTAAAGTACACGTTAATGCAAATAATCTGTACAGCCGTCGGCCAGCAAGAATTCATAGCAGAATGTTGGCAGGTGGCTAATGTGTCCGACTATACAAGTCTGAAAAATGGCGGTTGCTGAAACAGCACTCGGGCATGGGTGTATGTGATGTCCTTAGGTTAGTTAGGTTTAAGTAGTCCTAAGTTCTAGAGGACTGATGACCACAGCAGTTGAGTCCCATAGTGCTCAGAGCCATTTTTTTGAAACAGCAACCTGAAACTATCAGCAGACTGTGCTGATAAGGTTCTTTCAGGGTCTAAGGCACTTCAGTGGCAAAGTGAAGGAGGCAATGCTGCAATGTTGGGAACTAACTCGTATTCAACCACTTAATTCTGAGTGTACAACGTTAATGTGCTCGCAAAATAGCACAGTTTGTTTCTACAGCATGCCGAAGGACGAAGAAGCCAGGAGAGACTCGATTACGCTGCATTCGCATCATTTCCTCTACTTCTGACCTGTGTAATTCTGTGTTTTGCCCACGAAAAGGTTTAATATCGCTCTGAACCCATTGTACTTCTTTAAGTCTTAAGAGACGAGAGCACGAGCTCGGATTGGCGAAGAGCGTAGAAGGAAATGCTGCAGAATGCTATTAAAAGCATGCACCCAGACATCTGCCTTTGGCGAACAACAATGAAAATTAAATCTACAGTAGTACTTTGTGCCCACCACAACGAAAATTTTTTTTAAAAATATGTATTTCGTTAATTGTTAACTTTTATTAACAACATCCTTTTTAAACAGGTACTGATGTATAAAGAGGACCCAGGACCTAAAATATCTTTTAGCGCAATCTTAGCAGTACCATCGCATTTTCCGTAACGTGCACACTGGGAGAATGGGTACTTTATGAGCACCAGGAAAAATTTAAAAAGTGCATGTTTCGTTTACTGTAGCTGAGTTTTATTCACAACATAGTTTTTAAAGATTATGCAGGGCGGTCAAAAACATTATGAAAATCGTGTAAGGGTGTAGGGTGTAGCAGGTTACGCTGTGCTGAGAAATAATTGTTAAGAAAAAGTGCGTTACTCCGTTTCCAATTTAATTAGCATTGAAGTCAGCCGATCACGCCGTTACGTGCGCAAATTCAAGTGGCCCGCCAGAGGAGATGTCGCCAAACGTGTGCTTCGTTTGGTTTCCTAAAACCGAACGAGAGAGCAATACAAAAATTGGACATGGAACGGTAGCAAGGATCGAACCCGAGTCAAATGCTGGGCACTCTCGAGCACTATCATCTACGCTAAGACAACAACTGACACTAATTGATCTGGCGGGCCGCATGAACTTGCGCGTGCAACGGCCTGATTGGCTAACCTCAATGCTAATTAATTCGGAAACGGCGCAACGTATCGTATTTTTTCTTAACAATTATTTCTCGACACAAACTACCTTGAAACACCCTTACAAACTTGAAAATATAAGTATAACGTTTGTTGAGAACAGTCACGTTCACTAGTAAGGCTTGCGTTTTACTGAGAAATTCGAAAGGATTATGGAGTCTGGTACAAGAAATCATTAAAAACAATAATTTTTTTCAAAATTTTAAAATATACCGTATATGATTAGATTGTCCGCCCTCAGTAGCTGAGTGGTCAGCGCGACAGAATGTAAGACCTAAGGGCCCGGGTTCGATTCCCGGCTGAGCCGGAGATTTTCTCCGCTCAGGGACTGGATGTTGTGTTGTCCTAATCATCATCATTTCATTTCCAACGACCCGGAAGTCGCCGAAGTGGCGTCAAATCGAAAGACTTGCGCCCGGCGAACGGTCTACCCGACGGGAGGCCCTAGTCACACGACATTTCATAATTAGATTACAATATTTTCAAAAGGTGGGTACTGCGGGGGTTAAGTGAGAAATCTGGATGTACTTTACACAGAAATCTCTACATATGGATCCCACAGGGACAGCGAAGATAAGGTTGGACTAACTATAGCAAGCACAGAGGCATTTAAGCAGTCATTTTTCCCTCGCTCCAACGCGAATGCAGAGGGAAGAAACCTTAATACTTGGTACAATGGGAAGTAATGAGTGCTATGCAGCGGTTTTCAGAGTATTAATACAGACATAGATCCCAGCTACTGTGGGGTATAGGACAGAGGAGTTGCAGACTAAATGCGCCAATAACGCCGCCTACGACTGCTGCATAAAAGTACGCTTCTGATCTCACGTCACTGCACTCGACAGGGTGCGGTTTACGTTCCACAGGTCGGAGAATCCAGTGACATAGGTATGAAGGTGGAGGAATAAATGGCACCATATGGGCCTCGGCGCTAAAAACTGACGACGAACAGAGAACGGTGCAAGAGTGACAGGTGTACAGCCACGCGAGCACGGCAGGGAACCTCTTCATCTATTATAGACTATTTCTAGACCTATAACTGCGAGACGAGCCTATCAGACTTCCGCGAGGCGAGCTTTCTCGCCGCTGCACGGCGCGCCGCCGCGGAAGGCGTTTCCATTTCACGCTGTGATGGGCTGTGGAAGGACGGCTACCGGTAATTGCGGAGACAACGCACAATTTGCGGCGGAAGTGCTGTAATTGGTAGGTGCGCTACGGCGGCTCAGGATTCTCCGAAGACGCCGGCCTTGCTGCCCTCAGCTCGATGCGCCAACACCCGGAACCTAATCCGCCACGGATACCTCTTCGTACAAAAACAACACAGTCCTTCTCCCCCCCACCCAGCGACGTTCTTACAAGAGGGCACGCTTACAGTGACGTTCTCACAACGTTCTGACGGACGGATATACAGTGTGTCCCAAAAGTAGTGCACGCAGTTGGAATGCAAATAAAACGCTTAATACATCATCATAAACTTTTTGTTTGTTGCAGCTTGGTACAACATCCAGGCATTATTTCAGCAAAATCGGAACACGGAATGAAAGATATCGTAATTTAAAATTTTATCTAAACTTGTCTGCTCAGCTTAGTAGTTCGGATGGTTAATCCACCCGAGAACCAATTATCATCTAGAGGTTGAAGCTCTTTTTTTCCGTATTTGCTGTAACAATAAGTATGTTTTTGGATAGGGTCTGCCTTTAGCAAAACACAATTTTGTTTTTTAACCCAAACATGTTTCACTGTAGTTGCAGCATCTTCAGTGGGCTTTTATTTTTCATCTGCTAAACATAAAGAATGTTCTTTACTGTTTGTATCCATGTAACTATTAATTTTAAATCGTAATTACAGATATCAGATATAAATCGCAATTACAAATATCTGTAATTACGATTTAAAAACTAGTAGTTACATGTATACAAACAGTAAAGAACATTTTTATCTTTAAAAGGTGAAAAATAAAAGCCCACTGAAGATGCTGCAACTACAGTGAAACATGTTTAGGTTAAAAAACAAAATTGTGTTTTGCTAAAGGCAGACCCTATCCAAAAACATACGTATCAAGAACCAATAGATAGCGCTGTTAAATTCGTAGTACATCTAAGGACTAACAGATTGCGCAGATCTTTTTTATTTTATTTTATTTTATTTTATTTTTTTTCTTGATGAGTGAAATGTATTTTCGGCAGTTTACGTCAGTGACAGAATTAAGCGCCGCAATCTTATCTTTAGAAATACAACCGAACAGCGGATTTACTTGGCTAGGATATATGGATTTATTGATTTCGCTTAGTGTATTAAAAACATAACGACACAGCTGTCTTTCTTTCGATAGGTTTTATTTATATCTTTTCTAGGAAAAACGAGTTTGTATGATTTGGGTATCTACTTATTAAATTTTGATTTCGTTTTGCTTAGGAATATGAATGTCTAGAAAACGGTCGTGTATTTCTGATTACATCGCGACGACTAACAGAGTGAGGACTACGCGGCCTCAAGTATACGATGAAGATCGTGAGGCTAGACTTGACTGTGGCTCCAGAACACCAGGTTTTTAACTCGCTCTTTGGAAACTCCTTCTGAAAGCGAGGTGCAACGTAACTCTGATCGAAAGCGTCTGCATTATATCGCTCCTCAGAACCCGTCACTCACAAAGGCTTAACGTTACTTCTCTCCAAAGTAATTCCACAAAAACGGAAATTTTGACGGGAAATGGGGTAGGCGTGCGAGTTTTTATATCCCGCTTATACTTAACAATTTACCATTTCTCTTTAAATGTGTTCAATTTTCAGTGAGCTTACGTTATTCCATGACCATAAACGACGCACAAGGCCAGACACACCGCGAACGGCTGTGGAACTTATTGGCAGCTGCTTTTCGCACGGCCAGCTCTATGTGATTTTCTCCCACATTAATGAAGCAAACAAGCTCTTCGTTTATGTTCCCTACCATACTATTAGAAACGCAGTATACAAAGAAGCTTTATCAGTCAAAAATAAATTCCAAGCATATGAAGTGTCGGACACGGCTATAATCAAATACCCAGGAAAGCCGGATTTCTCTGTCAAGTCAAGAATAAGTGAAGTAATAAAGCACGTGGTGCTATACGTGAACTGTACTTCAGACATGGCCAAAGCGTTGGACAAACCCAGCAAATACATAAAAGAAAATGCACTATTCGTAATGCAGTCAGTTAGTTAGGTGACACTGGTAATCTTCCCAATAGACTCAGACGTGGACGTCCAAAATCCTGATGGAATGCTGCGAAAATTGACAATGTCCGCGCATCAAGGACAAACAGTTACCGAAAGTCACTTCGCCGCCGGTCTCAACAACTTTGCATATCGAAATCTTCAAATGGTTCAAATGGCTCTGAGCACTATGGGACTTAACTTCTGTGGTCATCAGTCCCCTAGAACTTAGAACTACTTAAACCTAACTAACCTAAGGACATCACACACATCCATGCCCGAGGCAGGATTCAAACCTGCGAGCGTAGCGGTCGCGCGGTCGGAATCTTCGTTACGTAGAATTTTAACAGGTGACTTAGACACATGTCCCTATAAAATTCAGATATTCCAAAGAATATTTCTTACTGACTTCCCAAAAAGACTGCAGTTTGCAGATCAATTTATCTTAATGGCAGCGCATACCAATTTCCGCAACGAACTTATAACGAGCGTTGAAGCTCATTTTGATCTCAGTGTTTTTCCCTATAAACAGAACTGGCACATTTGAGCCGCAGAACAACCAAAAGTATCCACGAAATACTTCTCCACGGGCATAGTGTGTGGTTTGGGATAAGGTAGCATCCTGTGTTTGGTCCTTTCTTTTTTGGAAATTCGGAAGGAATGGCTGTCACTGTGAACGGGAACGATACCGTGACGTGTTACACATTTTTGTAACAACATTACCGTGGTTTCAGCAAGACGGCGCCATCTGCGATAGCGCTTGACAAACCATGCCACTTCTTCAAGAAAATGTGTCCTGGTCGGGTCATGTCTCGTAATGGAAACATCAGTTGGCCGCCGATACCGTCGGATCTCTCGGCGCCCGGGGATTTTTCTTTGGGGTTTTCTCAAGGACAGTATTTACAGGAATTAAACACGGACAGTTGCTGTTGTCAAAGACAACGTTAGCATGGTAAGCCGCCAACTTTCGCAAGAGTCTTTGCAAAAGTTCATGCAACATGTTGTGGTACAGATTTGTTACTGCCAAAACGTGGGTGGTGGACATATACCTAATGTTGTTTTTCAAACATTTACTGCTGAATATAGGTTGTAAATATTTATGAACATTTCAGTTGTGAAACCATTACTAAACATTACTCAAATGGGTACACTATTTTTAGGACAGCCTGTATAATAATCAAAACTGTGTTCTTCTTGCAGCTCTAGCGAATTGAGTTCTAGCCAAGCGGGAAGCCAAAAACTGTACGTTTTCTCGTTGAATGTCCACGTATAGAATTTGTAACGTCATGTCCAAAGATCATGGCTTCTGTTCAGATGACACGGGAACGCAGTCCTGCAATGTCCTCGATAACAACCGATATTTCGACAGAAGAGCATACTGTCAATTTCAAGGCACAAGTATGATGAGATATCGCTGTGTACGGCAGCTTGAGTCACAGATGGGCGGGGTATGCCAACCGGGAACCGAAAGAAAGCGTATGTGGAAAGAAAACACACCGTTAATCAACGTTACACTTTATCGCTAGTAACATATGAACAACGGATGATTAAGTATTACTAACTGTATTCCTCTGTTGTTCGACCAGCGAGGCAGCAAGAGTCAATGCAGAGCTAATGATGTTAAACTAGCATGTGACATTGTAAAAAGGGACGGGGATTTTGCTTAAATTCTGCCTGGAATCCTTGTCTGTCGCACTGGTCAAACAACAGAGGGGCGGAGTTAGTGCTACTTCGGCACCCGTTGTTAATAATATCCCACTGCCGATAGCGTCTGATGGTGATCATTGATTGTATGGTGGCACTAATACTATTTTTCTGCATACGCCGCATTTTGGTTCCTGGTTGACGTATCCCCGCCCACCAAGGTTTAAGTTAACATGCACATCTATCTATAGTTGCACTTATGCCCTGAAAATGGTAGGGTGTTCACCTATCGAAATATTGGCGTTTGTCGACGATGATACCCGGCTAAATTCTCGTAAGTTACTTGATCTTTTAATACGCCATGAGAAGCTCATGTTTCCCATTGTGGCTGCCAATAACAGCAGTATTCAAGCGAATGTTCAACTGGTGGGCGCGCAAGGGAGGATTGCTGGTTCGTGATCATTGCAAGTACAGCAAAACCTTCGCCCATGCTGTACATTCCTTCACGTAGATACATTTTATATTTGGCTGCGAGGCGCAGCTTTCATCCTACACCTTAGAAAAGAGTTTTGTTGAATACACAGCGTCAGAACAGTTTCGGACAAAGCCATCTCGGCTCCGAGATGAATCATCTAATGACGGTGTTTAGAAGCATCGGGTACTCAGACCATGACATTTATTCAGCTCCCTATAGAAAAACAAATCACTAAAGTGTTCTACCAAGCCAGGAGGGCGAACATAGAGCTCAGGTTCCGTTCTGCGGCCTAACAAAAAGTAAGACTGATGCGTTCCGGCCACCCAGAAAAATTACAGAAACAATTCGATTTCTAAAACACGATCTCGCTTAAGTGCGTCAGGCTTTTATATATTTCCATGCGAGTACGGTAACATTTATGCGGGACAATCTCTACAAACTATTATGGATCGCAGTGCCGAATACTAACGCCACTCCAGGAATAGAAATTTCGAAACATCAGCAGTAGCAGAGCACAGACTAATGGGTAAGGGCAACATTAAGCCTCAACACGCATATGAAACGAATTAAGTGCACTCATATGAAGTTAATGGATCGATGACGATTAAATCAATCAAGAAGCAATGACATGAAATGGTATCAGTGCAAACTGTTCAGATTTGCTGAAACTCGTATGTAGCCAAGCAGTAGGACATCTTAGAGGCTCGCAGCCGCCATATATTTTACTAGTACCTTAAACATCACAGTCTTCCTCAGGCTGCGTTTTATTGATGTTGTTTATATTCATTAAAATATAAATGATCGGTTTGAGAATAAACAGTCAGTTGTCAGATATGCCTGGGAAATCTATCTCATCTGGAAGTAAGTACTGCGGGAAATATTTCATGCGCCTTAATCTTTCTTTCTTTTGCTTGTGCCGTTTTTCCCGCGGATACGCAGGGTCGGCATGGTTAATCGGATGTGGCAATGTTAGTCGAAGGGGTGGCTGGATGCCCTTCCTGCCGCCACCCCGTACCCCCCGGGGAGGAATTAGTGTACCCAAACTGTCTGCGACTAGTGTAATCCATGGAATAGTGCGAAAGTGTTCAGATGTCTGCGAGCCGTGTAACTGAGGCGGGACGTGGGGACCAGCCCGGTATTCACCTAGGGGGGTGTGGAAAAGCGCCTAAAAACCACATCCAGGCTGGCCAGCCCACTGGCCCTCGTCGTTAATCCGCCGGGAGGATTCGACCCGGGGCCGGCGCGCCTACCCGAGTCCAGGAAGCAGCGTGTTAGCGCGCTCGGCTAACCTGGCGGGTCATTGCATGCGCCTTAATATGGACATCCAACTCGCATCGTCCACAACTGAGGAGGATGATCTAAGTTGGGTTGAATATCTTAAGTTGCATGAAGTAGTTTCCAGGGCGGTTTTATTATGCCCAGCACGTACATCGATTCAAAGAAATACGCCCATGCATGGATAGTATGGTATGCTTTTGCAAATAAAAGAGATATTACAGATGTCTATCTCATCACTGTGACGTGCGGCGAAATTCCTTTAGAATGATGCGCCGGGCTGCAGTGCTATAATGACATATTGCATGGGATCCGCCTGCTTAGCTGAGTGGTAAACCGGGTTCTATTCCCGGCCGGGTTGGAAATTTTCGGACGGCCGCGGTGGACGAGCGGTTCTAGGCGCTACAGTCTGGAACCGCGAGACCGCCACGGTCGCAGGTTCGAATCCTGCCTTGGGCATGGATGTGTGTGATGTCCGTAGGTTAGTTAGGTTTTAGTAGTTCTAAGTTCTAAGGGACTGATGACCTCAGAAGTTAAGTCCCATAGTTTTCAGAGCCATTTGAACCATTTGAACAATAATGGGTAAACTGCAATACGAGAGAATCGAAGCGTTTGAAATGTGGAGCCACAGATGGATGTTAAAAGCAAGGTGGCCTGATTAGCAATGAAGAGCACCACAGAATCGTAGATTAAGGGAAAATATGGGAAATACGGACAAGAATAAGGGACAGGATGATAGGACATATGTTAAGGCACCAGGGAATAACTTCCACGGCATGGTGGAGGATAAAAACTGTAAGGGAAGACAGAGATTGGAATATATTCAACAAATAATTGAGGGTGTAGGCTGGAAGTGCTACTGTGAGGCAATGAGGCTGGCACAGGAGAGGAAGTCGTGACAGGTCACATCTAACCAGTCAAAGGTCTGACGATTCCAAACAAAAACATATTCTGGAAGAATGTACGTTTCGACAACAGCACGGTGTGGACTGTGGAAATTTTGAAAAGAAGAGAATCGAAGCGTTTGATGTAGATGGGCTTATAGAATAAGGAATGAGTGTACGATATTCCATTGCTCATTTTGTTCATAAGTACGACAAAATGTTCCTTTGAACATGCATGGAAGGAACAGGCTCTGCGGCGATTACAGCCGTTATGAAATACATGTTGCGAATATGGACAACCATCAGCTGCGTAATGAAATGACGACAATGAAAATTTGTACCGGACCAGAACTCGAATTCGGATTTCCCGCTTTTCGTCAGCAACATGCATGCGTGCATGTCTGAAGGAATAGGGTGATGACCAAAGGAACAATGCATCGTACTTCTGAACATCACAGGCAATTTATCCGCCGATACCGGGTTAGCGACCTTCAACTAAAATGTCTTCCCTGTACGGGAATAAACATAATGGCTGTAAGATTGCAGGTTGTAGGCACATGGTCGACGAGATATAGAAGTTTGGGGCTGGTGTGAAGCGTGCTCTGACAGCCTAATGGTAAGACAACCGCTCGCAAAAAGCGGGAAATCCGGTTTCAAGTCCCGGTCAGGCACAAATTTTCATTTTCGTTATTCCATTATACAGCTGGTGGAAAGGAATATGTGGAAAACACAAAAGAGGGCACAACATAATAGGACATGTGTTAAGACATCAGTGAGAAACTTGCACGGTTCTTGAGTGAGTCGTGGAAAGCAGAAACTGTAGAGGAAGGCAGAGATTGGAATATATCGAACAAAATATCGAGGAATTTTCGTGTTAAGTGCTACTGTGTGATGAAGAGGTTGCAACAGAAGAGGAAGTCGTGGCGAGCTGTAACAAACCAGCTACATGACTCAAGACATCTCCAAAAAATAAAAAGAAAATACACGAAATTGTTGTCAGTGAGATAGGTCTGTAGTTCTACACTACTGGCCATTAAAATTGCTACACCAAGAAGAAATGCAGATGATAAACGGGCATTCATTGGACAAGTACATTATACTAGAACTGACATGTGATTACATTTTCACGCAATTTGGGTGCATAGATCCTGAGAAATCAGTACCCAGAACAACCACTTCTGGCCGTAATAACGGCCTTGATACGCCTGGGCATTGAGTCAGAGCTTGGATGGCGTGTACAGATACAGCTGCCCATACAGGTTCAACACGAAACCACAGTTCATCAAGAGTAGTAACTGGCGTATTGTGACGAGCCAGTTGCTCGGCCACCATTGACCAGACGTTTTCAATTGGTGAGACACCTGGAGAATGTGCTGGCCAGGGCAGCAGTCGAACATTTTCTGTATCCAGAAAGGCCCGCAAGGGACCTGCAACATGAGGTCGTGCATTATCCTGCTGAAATGTAGGGTTTCGCAGGGATGGAATGAAGGGTAGAGCCACGGATCGTAACACATCTGAAATGTAACGTCCACTGTTCAAAGTGCCGTCAATGCGAACAAGAGGTGACCGAGACGTGTAACCAATGGCACCCCATACCATCACGCCGGGTGATACGCCAGTATGGCGATGACGAATACACACTTCCAATGTGCGTTCACCGCGATGTCGCCAAACACGGATGCGACCATCACGATGCTGTAAACAGAACCTGGATTCATCCGTAACAATGACGTTTCGCCATTCGTGCACCCAGGTTCGTCGTTGAGTACGCCGTCGCAGGCGCTCCTGTCTGTGATGCAGCGTCAAGGGTAACCGCAGCCATGGTCTCCGAGCTGATAGTCCATGCTGCTGCAAACGTCGTCGAACTGTTCGTGTAGATTACTGTTGTCTTGCAAACGTCCCCATCTGTTGACTCAGGGACCGAGACGTGGCTGCACGATCCGTTACAGCCATGTGCATAAGATGCCTGTCATGTCGACTGCTAGTGATACGAGGCCGTTGGGATCCAGCACGGCGTTCCGTATTACCCTCCTGAACCCACCGATTCCATATTCGGCTTACAGTCGTTGGATCTCGACCAACGCGAGCAGCAATGTCGCGATACGATAAACCGCAAACGCGGTAGGGTACAATCCGACCTTTATCAAAGTCGGAAACGTGATGGTACGCATTTCTCCTCCTTACACGAGGCATCACAGCAACGTTTCGTAAACTGCTGTTGGTTTGTGTATGAGAAATCGGTTGGAAACTTTCATGTCAGCACGTTGTGGGTGTCGCCACCGGCGCCAACCTTGTGTGAATGCTCTGAAAAGCTAATCATTTGCATATTACAGCATCTTCTTCCTGTCGGTTAAATTTCGCGGTGTAGCGATTTTAATGGCCAGTAGTGTAAATGATTTATGCAGCTGATGCTACGTCCTACCTCTTTACCTCGTGCTATGGTTGACTGTCGCAGCCGTGGCACGTCATTGCACCACTTCAAAGGAACGAGGAATCTTGAGACACAGTCCGAGTGGTAGTTATCCTGACGTATAGTTACTTTACACAGCCGTTTAATGTGAGTAGCTGTTTATGATAATACACAGCAGAGAGAGAGAGACTTGAAAGACACCAAACGGATCATTTTCTTTTGACATGAGTGCATTTGAATTAAAAAACTGTCTGGGTTTCGGTTTATCATAATCCCCGTGTAAAATCTGTAGCTAATGTGGGTAGCGCTTTCGCATGGAATGATGGAAGTATGCATCATTTTGTGACGTTGTTTAATAGTGTTGGGAGGTGTACTCACCTTCAGGTCGGCGTCGTACGTCTTATCCCAGAGGTTGGGTCCCAGGAAGGCGGCCTGCGCTTCCACGTTGCACCACAGCTCGCCGTCGTCCTTCTTGTCTTCAGGGCCATCCTTGCCGCTGGTCTTCCCTGTAACACACCAGAGCACTCGTCTTTACTGGCAATCAAACCAGTCTATCAGTACGGACGTCTCTCCGAATATACGACCAACAGATAAGACGCGGAGCCTGTAATTGTACATTGTCAACCAGCACTCACCTCAAAATAGCCTCACTGCACCGTCTGTAAGAAAATTTTAGTCTCTAAACACTACCAGCTATTAGATAAAATTCGAAGTATAGCTTTGAGTATGTACTCGAGAGATACAGCGCGCCCAGGCCTAAGAGAGTGTTACTTTACGTCTCTATTCCACTCAGAGACATATCGTTGTATTCTAATCCTACATAAGACATGTGGAAAGGTAATACTACTCGAAAATTTTACTTTCTTGCGCGTACCCTTACCCAAGAAATACTTCATGTGACATGGTTTATAGCCTACCGCCAGCCTAAAAAAAAAATACAATATTTATTACTTCCTTTTGCCTTCCTAACTGTCGCAAAAATCTTCAGCAGCAGTTAAACGCAGCACTGTAAGAATCGTGAAGACAGTAGCTCTCGGCTTCGTCTATAAGGAGACGGCTTACAAGACGCTGGTGAGATCAACGCTGCCCCGGCGTATAGAGCGCTTATCCAGTAGGAGAGGCATCTGAAACCGAACGAATTTAGAGACACGTCTAAAGTAGGAACAGGTCAGCATAGCCCATGGAGAAAGAGTAACTGAACAGCTATGAAAATGTAAATTCCAATATTTGACACAAAGGCGAAGTTGTTCTCGAGCGAAACCCTGTTGGTACTCCTCCTCCCCATCCGCCTAACAGGATTTCATGAGGAGAAAGTCCTTCTTATACAAAAGATTCGAATTCACATTGTTTCCTCAGTACATACGCAATAGGAACAGGACAAAAATTCACTAATATTGGTACAAAGTACCCTCCACCATACACAGGAGTCTGGATTGAGAAGTACACACACACACACACACACACACACACACACACACACACACACACAAAAACTGGGTGTAACGTTTATAAGTTCAGATATTTTTGTATGTGGTACTTTAATATGTACACACATATGTGTCAGTTTTTTTTTTTTTCTGGGGCAAATAGTCTTCCCAAAAACACATCACAAACTTTACGACCTGATATATTCTGCATGGCGGTAGCTGCATCATGAGTGGACAACGCCTGTCACTATAGAGTAACTGTATTACATCGACACATTCACACTGCAACATTTGACTTGCTGCCCAGGGGAAAATAACCATTATTGCCACATGTACTTGGAGGTGCCATCCAACCTAAAAACATATGACTTGTAATAGCTATACGATCTCGTAAACTGACATATGGCCGGGAGAGCGGTGTGCTGACCACATGCCCCTCCATTTCCGCATCCAGTGATGCCTGTAGGCTGAGAATGATACGGCGGCCGGGCGGCACAGTTGAGCCTTCATGGCCTGTTCGAGCAGAGTTTTTTTTTTTTTTGTAATACCTATAATTATTAGTCTACAAATGACATACATACTTATGTAATGTTTTTCAGTACACTATCCTCAATCACCAGTGGAAATATCTGCATTTATACCCATTACACCCCGCTTATATAGTGTTGGCGACTGAGGACGGCTATTAAGAGTAGTATGTTTTTGGCTTGGTTAGTACCTCCAAGTACATGTGGTAAGAGCAAGCTGTTAATGTTTATTTTCTCCTGCCGAGAGGGTTAGGTGTTGAAGTGTGGACACATCGACGCAAAATGGTTAGTCAAAACTGGCAGGCTAGTCTACTGAGAGCCATGCAGAGAACATCAGGTAGTGAAGTTCGTGATGTATTTGTGGGAATGTTCGACCCACAGAAAAAAGAACGAACACACTGATATGTGTAGGTATCTAGGTACCACTGAAAAGCTTTAGGGACAGGTTCCTTACACCAAACAAGAAAAAATGTGTCTAATAAAACATCAGCTCCAAAATGCATATCTTAAGAGCTTGTTCAGTAGAAGAGATGTGTTTCACACTAGCGAAGATGAGAAGGTGGAGCTCATAGCTCTTAAAGTACGCATTTCAGACCCTATGTTTACTAGACGTTTGTTCTTAGTGTGGTCCGTACTACCTCCTCCACGCCGTAGAAGAGATCCATTTCATAGTATCGAAGATGAACAAGCGCGCACAGCTCTAAGTAGTGCATTTTAGAGCCCATGTTTAGTAGACGTTTTCCTTGTTTCGGTGTAAGGAAAGTGTCCCTAAGGCTCGTCCGTGTTTTCTTGGGATACCTTATATATATATAACCTGCCGTTATCTTGAGACTCTAATTAAGCACTATAATCGCTGGTAGCATGGTGTAATTCAGATAGTCAGTTTTCTCGCGGTTTGGAAGTGGTTCCCGAAGAATAAGAATGGTCTACGGTTTCTTGCGTTCTTTGCAAGCGTACAGGTTTAAGTTTCTGATACATTATACGTAAAAGACTATACCAGCTGAGAAACTAAACCTTAGTTATGTGCATTCTTTAAAAACCACATTAATTTGAATAATCTGCTACATATATGAAAGAAATCAGGAGCATCTGCTGTCTTTCATGACTGGGCTCAGATGAGTAATGTATCAAATAGTGTTAAATATTTACTTTTTAACTTCCTGAGTGAATAAAGGTTTCAATCCGATTGACGGAATTCAAAGCCAGAAGTAAAAATAACATATGAATTCGGAAAATTTAACGAGATGGTTACGACGCTAGAGAAATTTTGCATATCAGCGTTTTCTCGAACTGTAAGTGACATTATCTCATTCCTTTATATTCTTTCCACCATAAAGATGTCTAATGTACGGGCACGCGATAGAAGTAAGGAGTGAGCTGCTCTACTGGACATGAACAGTTAGGACAATACACGAAAACAACAGAGACTGCGTGCACGATACGGACGTGAGAGCTGTTAAGATGCTGGAGACGAGTCAGGAAGGAAGAATAAAAGTCTACTTTTTGGTTGTAGCGTCTGGCCACAGGCTGAGAACTGATAATGGCAAAGGTCTCGACGCTAACGACCTATTCGAGGACGCTGTAGATGAATGCGTTTCCAGCACGAACGGTGCGGTTTGAGGATTACGGCGGTACGACGTAAACATGTGTTCTCCCGCCGCAGACAGGCGTTTACAACGCAGACGGGCGCCGCCGCTGTACGGTAGCAGTGTCCTTGCCGCCGCCCGAAAATATGAGACACGGTGCGGTGCGTGACGCACTTGCCACACGCCGTTATCTCCGCTGCGTAGCGCCGCGTCACCACTGCCGGCCGTCCAAGGGCGCAGTGCGGACACTGAAACGGCCCGTGCTGGACAGCGGGTATCTCAGCTGATGTTCCAACCTTCTGTTCTGAACAGCGAACGTGGGAGCGGTCCTCCTCCACAGCTGCGACGTCAGCGCGGCAGATTGCTAAACGAAGGGACCAGGGTTCGATTCCCGGCCTGGTCGGAGATTTTTCTCCACCTGCGGACTGGGTATTGTGTTGCCTTTACGTTCATATTATAATAATTGACATTCTACTGTTGAAATGGTCATAAGGGCACGTACCGAAAGCCAATTAAAGAAAAAAAAGCCACATGTGAGCGATAACAGTTAATGTATGGCTGCAACTGCTTGGTCCGAACCTGCTTCTGATGACCTCTAAAATCTTAACATAATCTTCCATATTCTGCACAGAGTGCTGAAGATGCCAGCGAACAAGCATTAGACAAGTTTATCATACGCCTTTTTTTCTTGTCATCAATCTTTTGACTTGTTTTGATTCACTGTCACGAACGCCTCTCTAGAGCCGATCTCTTCATCTCATGATAGGACTTACAACCTAAGTTGTTGGATATATTCGAATCTCTGTCTTCACCTACAGTTTTTACTGTCTACAGCTCCCTCCAGCACCATGTAAGTTATTCCCTCACACATGTCGTATCATACTGTCCTTTCTTCTTGTCAGTGTTTTCCAGATCGTCGTCTCCTCGCCAATTCTGCGGAGACCACCTCATTCCTTATCGGTCCACCTAATTTTCAACATTCTTCTGTAGCATCTGAACTCCAACGATTCTAGTCTCTTTCTTTTCACAGTCCCTGTCGCCTTGCTTCTTTCGTAATGTGTTATTTTGTTTCCATGGTAGCAGAATTGCTTCACTTTATAGTATCAGCAGTATTCTTTTGTCCAGGAATGCCCCCTTTTCCTGTTCTAGTCTACGTTTTATAGCCTCCTTGCTTCTTTCGTAATGTGTTATTTTTTTTCCAAGGTAGCAGCATTCTACTTCTTGGTCAACAATTTTGATGTTTTTGTCGCTAATCTCATTCCTGTTACTCCTCATTACTTTCGTTTACTGTCAGTCCACATTCTATGCTCGTGAGACTGTTCACTCCATTTAATAAGTCTTTTAATTCATTTCCACTTTCACTGAGGGTAGTAATATCATCAGCGAATCTTATTACCGACATCATTTCACCCTGATTTTCAATCCCACACGGAAACCTTTATTTTATTTCCGTCATTGCTTCTTCGATGTACACGTTGAACAGTGGGCGTGGAAGCCTTTCTCATATATCTTTCCTAATCTTAGCACTTCGTTCTTGGTCGTCAATTCTTTTTGTTTCCATTGATTTTTGTACATTTTGTATGCTACACGCCTTTTCCCTGCAGTTTACTCCTATATTCCCCATATTTCCGAACGTCTTTCACTATTTCACTTTGTCGAACGCATTTTCTAGGTTGAAAATCGTCTTGATTTTTCTTAAGCCTTGCTTCCATTATCAAGCGAAACGACGAGTTTCCTGTTTGGTTACTTTACCCCTCATAAACCCCAACTGATTGTCGTCTAAAAGATCCTTAATTTTCTTTTCTATTCTATTCTTTCGTATGTTACTCGCGTCAGCAGCTTTGATCCTTGAGATGTTAAACTTAGAGTACGATACTTTTCGCACTTTCTGCTCCCGCTACCTTCTCATTTGTGCGGATGATATTTTTCCGAAAGTCTAATGGTAAGTCTCCAGTCTCATAGTTTTCTGCAGACCATCTTGAATAGTCGTTTTATTGTCACTTCTTCCAGTGATTTTAGAAATTCCAAAGGAATATTATCTATCCCTTCTGAGTTATTTGATTGCCAGCCTTTCAAAACTGTATTATATTCTGAGTCTCATATGAGTTTCCCTACGCCTTCCATATCGACTCAAATTTATCCTTTTATCACGTGAACCTCCAGGCTCGTCAAACAACCTAATTTCTTGATCTATCCAACGTGTGTGCTACAACGGAAATATAACGCAGGCTTGAATTATGCCGAAGCTTCCCACTCACTCAGGGTCATTTTTGTTCAACGCTGGAATCGGACTTCGTTTTCTGATTGTCAGGTCTAACTAAAACACACATACACACACACACACACACACACACACACACACACACACACACACACACACACACACACACCTTCTTTGAATCTTGGTTCTGCTAGATGAGGAAACATTTCGCAGAGGTACTTTAAGCATTCTCCGTACTTTGGGAAGGCTTTCACAGAGTCTTTCATTAGGCACAACTTTACGTGTAAGTGTAGAGGTGTTATATATTTTTTCCGGTCCATGCAGTTCATCTGAAGAGAAAAGGAGCCGAAGAGTTTATTACAGTATTGGGTGGGCGAAATAAAACCGGCCCATAAAATATTATATGCACCTTTAGGTAGGCAACCAAACTTACGTCGTCCGTAGCTCGGGCAGATGATGCAAGTTGCGTTGCCTATATCTTATGGTGCATAAAATATTTCCAGGGCCAGTTTTTATCCCCCCCCCCCCCTGTAGTTGTGACACAAATATACTAGTCAGTGCAGCCACGGCTACCGAAATTTTAACTCTACATAATTGAAGTGGAATGGAAAATATGTATAATTACAATCGCTAATATTGCATTTTTCTTAAATTATAGAGTGTTAATTCTAAAAAAAATGGTGAGTTATATGGCTTTTCCTTTAAAATTTTAGGATTCAGTTCACTAAAAGCCAGAAGTATCGGCAACTTCATTAAAAAATTTTTCTTTCGTACGCCTGTGATATTTGTACCAGTCTCTCACAGGATCCTCAAAGTAACTAGTTATGTGTGTGCCCTCGTCGTCATTCGCTTCGTCTCACAAAAGCAGCCTGGCAGGGTGCCGCTTTCTGTGAAGAATGCTTTACACAGAGCGATCTTCAGCGAAAAGAGCATTCTTTCGGGTGTGAATGCTAAGCGGGCACTAGCGAACAAAGTTCGGTCGTGCTCGGTTCATAGCTGCTCGTTCGTGTTCCTTCCGTTGTCTCTCTTCCAATGAACCATTTCCGCGCTCTCCACTTCGACGCTCGCCACAGTACAAGCAAAACAGAGCATTCGCTTGAACAGCATTTTTCGTCGTTGTAACTTACCCCCAGGTGTAGAAGCATGAAACCGGAATATGGTTGCAATAATTGTACGTCTGTTGTTTGAAACCGATAAACAATATTTTATTCAAAATAATCTCCACCATTGCTAATTATACATTTCTCCCAACTTCTCCGGCAGGCTATGAATGCCACGCAAAAAATTCCTCTTTTGAAGCGAACTAGTCAGTGAGCCATTTTCGTACATTTTCATACGATTTGAAGCGTAGTTCAGCGAGAGCGTGTCCCAATGATGCAAACAGATGATAATCGGAAGGAGCCAAGTCTGGAGAATAAGCCGCACGCCCCAGTATTCCCCAACTGAACTCTTCGATCGTTTCCCTGTGTGTCATAGGGTGTTATCATGGAGCAAAATGACTGTGTGTTGCCGTTTTCCATACTCCGGTCGTATTTCACGTAAGGCTCGATTTAAATCGATGATTTGCTGCTGTTAGCGATCAGTGTTAACGGTTTCACCGGGTTTTAACAGCTCATAATAGGTGACACACTTCTGATCCCAACAAACAAGGAGCATTGCCATCTTTCCAACGTGCTTTAGTCTTGTAGTGGATGTCGATGGTTTGCCTGGATTCACGCATGATTTAAGACGCTTAGGATTCTCAAAATATATCCACTTTTCATCACCTGTCACTGTTTGATGGAGAAACGACTTTCACAAGTGGTCTTTCGAACTGCTTGATGTCTTTCATTCAGTTCATACGGAATCCATTTTCCCACTTTCTGAACTTTTCTCTTAGTTTTCAAAGGAAGAGAAACGGCTTTCTGCGTCACATTCAATTGTTCCGCGAGTTCCTGTTGAGTTTGAGTATCATCTTGATGAATAACACCTGCAATTCGTTGTCTTCGAACTTCTCCGGTGGTTTCCCGCGTCGTTTCTCACGTCAAAATCATCACTTTTGAATTGTTTGAACCACTCGAAATACTGTGTACTCCCGAGAGCATGTTCTCCGAAAGCTTCGACAAGCATTCGATGCAATTCTGCAGCAGTTTTCTTCAAATGGTAACAGAGAACCAATGCTGTCTGCAGATCGTAGTTCGTAGACACAAAACTCTACGTATTTACGGGTTTGAAACTGATGTCAATGTATGGAAATTGGGTTACTGTGTGTGACATTCGTCGTCAGCCTTTACTGGAAGCAGATGGCGCTGCAGACGCGGTCTCACGGGCCCTACACTGACGGCTAGCACCATCTATAGGGGAATTCTTCTACACCTGGTATTCGCCTGTGTTCTGTGAGTGGTGGAACAGCTGGACGGAAAGATTTGATGATTACCGAGAAATATCGGAGACACATTTAATTGTGCAATTTGGCTGAAGTGCAACAGAAAATGCGAAACTTTAAGATATTTAGGCTTGACATAACGAATGCATCGTAATGGCCAGAAGGGGCCCACTCAGGTAACTGGAAATCAAAGAGAGAAAGATCCTGAGGTGGATACTAGGACTAGCAAAACAAGAGGAAGGCACACACGGAATCTGGCACAACGACGAGCTGCACAAACACCAAGAGGGCATCGTCATGCGTGTGTGGAAAAGGCGATTGGCCTTCTACGAACACTTGACCCGCTGGCCCACATGAACCCCGAAAAACTCACCAACAGAATCTACACAGTGGCAAGTGGGTCGCCTCGGTCTGGAACAACTGGAGATCCCGATAGAGACAACACAAGACCGACTTTGGTTCCGGCAAGCCATCCGCGAGGGAATTTTCCTAATGTCGCTTACCCATAAGAAAGACACTTGGCCCTCAGTATGGCCAAGCGACGACGACGACGACGACGATGACGGAGAAAAGGAGGAGAAGAAGAAGAAGAAGATACACGTGGCAATAAATTGTCTTTATTCGGCTGATGTTGTTTATGTTTAGTTAGTGACCTGGTCTGCATTTTTTCGTACAACTGCAGTGAGTAAACGCGGGAGAAAGGAAAGGAAGGGAGCTTAGTGTTTCACCTCGCGTCGACGACGAAGTTGGTAAGTACGGTGTACAAAGTTGAATTACGGATGGATGGGAAAGGAAATCGTTCACGCCCTTTCGAAGGAAACATCCCGACATTCGCCATAAGGGATTAGGCAACTCGCAGAAGACTAGACGGCGTTTTGAACCGATAATTTTGTTTCCACTGTTTTGCACTGTAGTAAATGAAATCTTCCAATGCGAACCACCCAACCTTGGAAGTGCTCGCTTGCTTCGTTACCGCTCCTCTCGTGTTGTGTTCCGCCCGCTGCACTGCAGTCGTTTCCTGAATAGGTGCAAATGGTCACTGGCGAACTGTTCACGACTCTCACTCTCTAGCCCTTCGTTCCGCACGCAAGACGCAGTATGCAAGTAGCAAGCGTTATCGGCACTTACCTGATACATTCAGATAGTTCTTGCATTTTCTCGCTTTTAAAATTTATAATTAATTCTCTTGATCGGGACCACCATTTCCAGCTCAGCTCCGCTCTTTTCAACGTAAAGCAGTACGAGGTCACTGTGGATCATCATATTTGAAAACAAAGTAGAGGACATGGCGAGCACTTTTAATAGAGTGAAAAAGTCACATTATGTGTTTATTCGGGATCGTATTTATTCAGAGCCTTTGTGAAACTGTGGTCTCGCAGTAATTAGATTTGGCTCTGAAGATGACCTCAGAAAAAAGTCAGAACCGGTAATACGAATAAACGGACAAGACGGTGGATCATTTTCTCATCATGCAATTTACTAGGGAGTTACTCAGAAATAGTATAAATTCTTGGGCGGAAGGGCGGAATCGAGAGGGCCAGGCGATCCTGAAACAAACAGGGACGACAATGATGAAGGAAGTCACTGGAACAACCTTGGTACTAACAATACATCTGGCAGAAGACAGGAGGAAGCTGCGGGACAATAGAAGACGTGGCCTTCAAGTCGGTGATTCGAAGAAATTAGAGAAGGAAGACGGAGGGAGTGATATGTTGCTCTTGAAGAACCGGCTTTCACCATCGGTAGCCTCCTGGGGCTGAAGGACTGTAACGCCTACCGGGAGCGGGTATTAAAAAAGAGCACGGCGTCATTTACTCATAATGGTCCTTTTAATGGCTAAAGACGTCCGCTCCACGAGACGTAATGCTGTTGTTCTTCCTCGTGGTTATTTGGTGATGGAGGGCAGCAAATGGAACGTAGGTGGTGACACGTAGTTACGCAAACGTCAGTACTTGAAATCTTCGATTATTTTTCTAAGTCTAAAAGAGATAATTTTTCATTGTAGACTGACCTGCGTCAGCTGTTAACTTACCCGCATGTATCATCAACACTGACAACTGTCATGCGCGTCAGTTTTGGTCCACCAGTTCTCAGTCTTCCCAAGAAGCAGAATGAGATTTTCACTCTGCAGCGGAGTGTGCGCTGATATGAAACTTCCTGGCAGATTAAAACTGTGTGCCGGACCGAGACTCGAACTCGGGACCTTTGTCTTTCGCGGGCAAGTGCTCTACCATCTGAGCTACCCAAGCACGACTCACGCCCCGTCGTCACAGCTTTACTTCTGCCAATATCTCGTCTCCTACCTTCCAAACTTTATAGAAGTTCTCCTGCGAACCTTGCAGAACTAACAGGAGAGCTTCTGTAAAGTTTGGAAGGTAGGAGACGAGATATTGGCAGAAGTAAAGCTGTGACGACGGGGCGTGAGTCGTGCTTGGGTAGCTCAGATGGTAGAGCACTTGCCCGCGATAGGCAAAGGTCCCAAGTTCGAGTCTCGGTCCGGCACACAGTTTCAATTTCCCAAAAAGCATTTTGCCTATCGGTCGGTATAGGCTTAAGTCATTTGTGCCTATTTGTCAATTTTTTGTTACTTAGAAACTATTCAAATATCTTCTTATATCTCCATTGCGAATGTGATCCAGTCTGCTACAACATTTGAAACTTCTTAGAAATTTCATTTCCGTGGCTTGTTAGTCTTACGAATCCGTTCTTCGCTGCTACACCGAGGATTTGGGACTTCTAGAGCCTCATATTGGTCTTTGTGTGACCAGTTTTCGCCAGTGATGTTCTGTCTGCGCCGCATTTTCTTGAGAAACGAAGTACCTTCCGTTCGATATTGAAAGGTCTCTGTTGGATTCCTTTCATGTTAATTTCTGAAATCTGTTGTCATTTACGGCATAAATGCCTCTTCTAAATTTACTGTGGTGTTTCTGACTATCTGGGAGGGGACTGAGCAGTGAAACGTGTTACTTTTACACATAAACAAGAACGATCTGTCACACTACTACACTTTAAAACACAGTTTATATGTAATTCATGCCACACAGTCTCATACGGAACCTACATCCACTTTCTTTTATATACTGTATATGATAAGATACTGTCATCCCCCTTCCCTTCTGTGTGAGAGGATGAATGAGCAAATGTATTTCTAGTTGCATGCTTGAAGGTATCAGACAAGCCTGTCTGCTAGAGAACAGTAGGACCAACGTCGGAACAGGTAGCTACGCTTTCTAAAAGCGGAGAGGTTTCTATTCTTGGTATGGTCCTGTCCGTCCCTTGGCATGTTGGTATAGGAAGCTGCCTCTCTGGTCACTTCCGTTTGTATTTGGGAGGCACCCCTCAGGAGGGACCCACGGCAGTCTGGCCGCGGCGAGCGTCTGAAGTGGTAAGATCTCCGGCTAAGTGCGTGTCTGCTAAGTCTGTAGGACAATGGATTTCTTAAGTTCAGCCTAACTGAAAATTTAATCACCTTTATCTCAGGTTTAGCTCTAAAATATCTAATGTTATCTTAAATTGCAACGCAGTGTGATTCGAGTGTACAGTTCAGAATATCTTCCAGTAGTTGCTTTGTCACTACTTTGTGAGTAAAGTGGAACCACCTGTTGATCACTAACTCTAACTAAGATCATCAATCTTAAATGCGAATGTGCGTGAGATTATAACGTCTCGTCTTGACAATATTTTTCAATATAGCAACTTTTCTTTATGTTCAACCCACGTGGGGTGTACTTTGTGAGACCAGTACCACGTGCTTATACAATTGTTTGACCCATCAGGTTAATAGTAAGACGACAGAAAGCAGTTCGAGGTTTTTCTTTTGTAATTTGCGTTTCGATGTAACTTTATTTTAATTATCAAAATTTTTGTGGAGTTATACTCTTTCTGTAAACCAAGTTGACCACGTGAAGCATGTGGTGTAAGCATCAAAGTAGCCCTCAGCTATTCTTTTCGGGAAGATTTCACAGAGAGTTAGTATGAATTTAGTATACCAGTGTGTGGTAATTACATGACGGACAGGATTGCGCTACGAACGTAACTTCTTTGGGTGAAAATTGAATCGGTTGGTAGTGGTTAATTTCCTCTTCCATATGTTTCAACGTTCTTCGTGTGTTATTTTATGAATGCAGTGTTGTATGCAGTCTCCCAATCTTGGCTCCATATTTGATGTGTTCTGTAAGATTACAAACTCACATTTTCACAATCCTAAATAAGGCACCAGTTTAGTTATGAATCAAGTTTAATATGCTGAAATTTCAAGGATAAATGTTAAAATAAATTTCCAAATATAAACTAATTTATTTCTTTATATTTAAATTCTCTTTTATATGTATATATAAATCACCGGTTGTCGTATGACTATTAAAAGATTATAATTAATGTTAGTCTGGTTGGGAATTTGGTAAGCTAGACTGGATACCTGGTGAAACAGTTGCTCAGTAATGCAAGGTTAACTTCCCCAGACAGCTCACAGCTTTTAACCCACCTTTACGCTCTAGAATAGCAGCACTGCTTGCAGAATAAATTAATGTAACAACATTACAATATCTCGAAAAGTAGCCGAAAACCTATTAGTGGACATTAAAACCACCCATCGCCTTTTTGACGACTTGTACTCTGCTGGAGACACATTCACTGCGGCTTGAACTTTTCTGGAGATATAGAGGAATGGCACCCTATTCTTCCTAAAGTACCGCAACCAGAAAAGGTATCGCTGTTGGACGCTGGGATCTGGAACGAAGACGACGTTCTAACTCATCCCAAGGGTGTTCCACGGCGTTCAGGTCGGAACTCTGAGCAGGCCAGTCTGTTTCAGGCTTGTTATTGTCCACAGAGCACTGCCTCATAGATGCTGCAATACGACGGGATGCACTGTCTTTCTGATACAAACATTCACCGTCTTTCGAACTTATCCTGTGCTGCACACAGTACATAATGCCGTAAAATATGTTCATATCCTTCTGCATGTACCATCTTCTTAAGAGCAACAAGGGGACCATAGCCTAGCCACGAAAATTACACCCGTATCTCCTCTGTGCTTCAGTGTTGGCACAACACATGGCAGACAACGTTCTCCAGACATTAGCCAAACCCAAACGTTCCCATCCGTTCCACATACGGTATAGCGTGACTTATCATTCAAAATCATTCGTTTACAGTCATACCGAGTACAGAAAAGTGTGGCTTACGAGGACCTGTTCGGCCACTGAACCTCTTTCTTGATGACCACACCCTGCCTATCTAACCCATGTTAATTTAGGCAAGTATTTGACCCATTTCTGAAAAAAGCTATTTGATGCAGGACCTTAATATTTTTACTGTATGTTACATGATGCTAATAGAGTCAACTGTACTAAAATCTGCGATATCCATTTTACAGTTTTTAAGAAATACTTTTTTAAATTTATTTACAAAAAATTAAGATTTTTCTGCAGAAAATATTTTTTGTGAACTTCCTAATTGGGGAATATTAATGAATGCAGTACCAGAGGTGGCTTCTTATGTTATACAGAGTCCCTGAAAATTTCATTCACTTATCTATGATAGCTTCTGATATAATGCGGCATATGTACTGAAAATTTTAGTTTGCGCGAAATAGCGTTCAAAGAAAAAACTTTTGAAATTTGTTACTTACAGTTAATTAAAACTGTCCTGCTGCATATGATGGCCCTTCTTTGGCCTCTAGCAGGTCTTCCAGCTTCTTTTTCACCTTCCTGGATGTTTGTCTTGCTTTCTTGGTCATATTAGATGCAGACCTGTCTGCATCGGCTATCCTCATTTTATCGCAATGTTGCAGCCCAGTGATCATATTTTCACCAGGATTAATTCCAAGCTTTTTCAGTACCCAACACTTGGCAATATTACCACAATTGAATGTAATAACAGTATCATGAATTCCTAGCTTCATTGTATGCATGCCTACAAATAGTATTAGGAAGGCGGTTCCAAATTATGCTGTTGAAACATTCATTTGGGTTCTGTGTCTGCCCATGCAGACATTTCCTTAGAATGACAGGATGAGCCAAGTCTCTGAAAATAGATTTAATTGCTGTAATAACAGCAGCAGGAAGAGAATGCTGATGAGAATAAGATTCTCCAGTTGCCTGAGCCCTATTGTATTTGCACCACGATTTTTCTCCTGATGGACACAATCCATGACATGGCTTATCATCAGTAGAGGATTTATGGAAGAATATGGCCCAAACATCTCTCTTCATTGCCTCCAGATTTTCTTTATTTCTCCTAACTGCTTGCCAATAGTATACCTGCAAGTTTTCTATAACAACTACTCGCAATCACATACGAACAAAAGTAACCGCATGTTTGGAAGCGTGTTGTTTACAAATAGCAGAAACAAAAGAATACCGACCGTTGCATTCCAAGGATAGCCAACACACTCGTGAGTAAAAACTAAATCCCTAACGTGCAATGTAGGGGATATAAAGATCTAAAATATATGCTGAAAAGTGGGCGTGGCACATAAACACAAGTGGTAGGA
This sequence comes from Schistocerca americana, assembly GCF_021461395.2. Taxonomy (NCBI): domain Eukaryota; kingdom Metazoa; phylum Arthropoda; class Insecta; order Orthoptera; family Acrididae; genus Schistocerca; species Schistocerca americana. Next base: position 221,782,900 of record NC_060122.1, on the reverse strand, counting down.
AAATGCTTTTTAAATGCTCGAAAAAATTGTTTTTCAGCAAAATCCTTTTCAGAGTACTTAAATAAAACCTTAATCTATCGAAATATGATGAAAACCGAAAATCTATTTTTTTCGACCTGAACCACGGTGTGGACCCCTTAACTTCCTACGCGCTGCGCTAGCTAGACTGTTGGCAGCACTTTGGAACTGACGAATAAATCCCGCTGCTGATTTAATGAGAATTTTCCACGACCACACTTCACAATGTTACCACACTTCACAATGTTCGACGATCTCTGCCCGTCGGTACAAGATGTCTGTCTGGGTTTAGCTGTGGTTGTTCAAAAATGGCTCTGAGCACTATGGGACTCAACTGCTGTGGTCATCAGTCCCCGAGAACTTAGAACTACTTAAACCCAACTAACCTAAAGACATCACACACATCCATGCCCGAGGCAGGATTCGAACCTGCGACCGTAGCAGCAGCGCGGCTCCGGACTGGAGCGCCAGAACCGCACGGCCACCGCGGCCGGCTGCTGTGGTTGTTCCTTCGCGTTATCACTTAAAAATCACATCACATCAACAGTCGACTTTGGCACCCTTAGAAATGTTGAACTACGATTATTTGTTACTCAAGTGACAACAAACAACTAGTCCACGTTTGAAGTCACTCAACCCTCCTGACCAACCCATTCTACTGTTACTGCTCTTGTACTGACAGCACAGTACTGTCCCGCGCCGGGAGGATGGCGGGGGGGAGGGGCGAAGAGGGTAAACAGGCAGAATATTTTATGATCAGTGGTTCTTGGATGCTGTCCTTAACACTGTGTACGAAAAAAAGATCTTCTATTTCTTCACTTCAGCACAACCAAGCAACCTAAAGATATTCCAAGAAACGAAACCGGTAGTAACACAATACATGCGTATAAATGTAGCTGAGGTGGTTAAAATTTCAGCCCGCATCTCGTGGTCCTGCGGTAGCGTTCTCGCTTCCCACGCCCGGGTTCCCGGGTTCGATTCCCGGCGGGGTCAGGGATTTTCTCTGCCTCGTGATGGCTGGGTGTTGTGTGATGTCCTTAGGTTAGTTAGGTTTAAGTAGTTCTAAGCTCTAGGGGACTGATGACCATAGATTTTAAGTCCCATAGTGCTCAGAGCCATTTGAACCATTTATTGTGGTTAAAATTACAACAGGCTCGTGAAGAGAGCGCCTGTTCCCCTTTAGCACTAGTGGTACTCACTTCTTATCGCGATGACGTACTATATACTAAACTGTATAAGTTTGTTCATTTGGAGCATCTGTTGGCAAGACATATTACTCTGCGCATCCGCAGCAACAACGTTAATTAACTTACTTATTCGCACTAGAAGCAAACAATAATAAAAATAAAATCTGCATTATATGGTGATACTTAATGACGTGGACGATAAACAGTTTAGACAAGAAAAGAACAGAAGCTTTCCAAGTGTGGTGCTACAGAAGAATGCTGAAGATTAGATGGGTAGATCACATAATTAATGAGGAGGTATTGTATAGAATTGGGGAGAAGAGAAATCTGTGGCACAATTTGACTAGAAGACGGGATCGGTTGGTAGTACAAGGGATCACCAATTTAGTATTGGAGGGCAGCTTGGAGCGTAAATATCGTAGAGGGAGGCCAAGAGGTGAATGCACTTTGCAGATTCAGAAGGATGTAGGTTGCAGTAGGTACTGGGAGATGAAGAAGCTTGCACAGGATAGAGTAGCATGGGAGCTGCATCAAACCAGTCTCTGTACTGAAGACCACAACAACAACAAGAACTTAATGACAAAACATATCTAATAGTGTCTGCTCAGAATTTTAATAAATCACGGGAATTAGATGTCGTTGTCATCAAATCCTCAATTGTGAATCTCATAAGGTAATTGCCTGAGTTCACGAAGACAGGCTAGGTGTACCCCTTTATAACATACTCATTCTGGATTTGTCAGCACCAATATGAATTTAAGAAGTCTGTTTAAGGATTTCCGGGTAGACAAGTGTCCCTCATATGGTAGGAGGAGGGGCGGACACGTTCGATTGGTTGCTTCCAACCAGCAAGTTGAGTGTATCTCGGCCTTCATAATCTTAACTTTTCAGTCTCACGAGGTTCGTTTAGAGTTTAAGTTTTATGGAGGAGATTCCTTCTAGACCTCAGTCGTTTGTGGGCAGGTTGATATCAATACAACGGGTACGCGTGTGAGAAAGTGCTTTAGATCTGTCGTTCATGGACGTCTGATATCTGGTGGAGCGAAGTAAACTTTATCATGTGGTGTTGGTCTTAGCAAACCAGTAATTGGTCTATATGTTTCATTCAAAGAAGGGTCGATTTCTTTAGCATACTCTGTGGCAGACTAGGGCAAGCATACTCTGCGGCAGACTAGCACGAAGTCAGTAGTTCCCAACCGCTCTGGTTGTGAAACCCAATTGATTCCAACCAATTTGCGATGGATGTTATTTCTAGACTGCACTTCCTGTTTGGTCTTTATTCAGTGCTTGTGTAAGTGAGGCTGCGAGCCATTGTTAAACGTAAATCTTAGATGCTCTGCAGTGATTTAACTAAATGACCTGCAAGTCTGCCTGCAATTTTCTTGAACACTTCTTGCGGATGACTACCAGAGCAGGCACACGCCCAAAGTAGAAGGGCTAACGTTTATGATGTGCCGGACTCAGCGAAATTATCAGAATGCAATCTGCATCCAAGTTCGCACAGTACAGGAGAAAAGAGAGCGCTCGTGAACTCGGAAAATAAAAGGCAACATGTGCTTGAGGTGTTTTGCACTGCAGCGAGCTGAAGGACGGCGCCTCTGAGGTGACAGCTCGCAGTCAGCATGGCTCTGTGGACGACGATTCCCGCGTCACTCAGCGCAAGACAAAACGTTTCCTGCTATTTGTCCCATTGTGTTTCCCAGCAGCAGTGTTCACACGCATCCGGCGAATAACGCGAAATGCTGTCATGGCCGTGAGAATGCCGCGAAAAAAATGTCTGTCTGATGGCGACTGCACAGCAGTAACCTCGACAGCGACGAAGACGACGCCGACAACTGCTGTAATCACGGTAGGGTGAGGTATATAGAGAGGTGCGTCTGGCACTAATTTCCAGCCTTCGGATGTTGTTCCCCAAACCCACGACGGAATTCCTTGCTTTACTGTTCGTGAAAGCAGACACCTGGAAAAACAGATATTTGTTTTCGGAACTGTAGTATTGGAATCCGTACTGCGAAATGCTGCTAAGAGCACTGCACGAACATGTAAAAAAAAAAAAAAAAAAAAGAAGCACTCCGTCTTCAGGCGACGAGTGGCCTACCGGGACCATCCGACCGTCGTGTCATCCTCAGAGGAGGATGCGGATAGGAGGGGCGTGGGGTCAGCACACCGCTCTCCCGGTCGTTATGATAGTATTCTTGACCGAAGCCGCTACTAGTCGGTTGAGTAGCTCCTCAATTGGCATCACGAGGCTGAGTACACCCCAAAAATCGCAAACAGCGTATGGCGGCCTGGATGGTCAGCCATCCGAGTGCCGACCGCGCCCAACAGCGCTTAACTTCGGTGATCTCACGGGAACTGAGGACAACCGTTTCTGTTGAATAGGAACTTTCGTTCTGTAGCCCCTAAAGAATGAAAATTGGTCGCTGCACTACAATCAAGAAATCAGCACTAGGCTGAAAGATTTAACTGGTAACACTCTCACTGAGACAGGAATCTGTGTTTATCTTTTCGCCAGTCATGCTTTGTCAGAAATGAAGCTTCTGGCTTGCGTGGTATCGCACTGTACTTGCTTGCGGCTTTCATGAATTCCACGTTCATTACTGTGTGATAAGAAGCATCTACAGATTTTGTGGAAACTTAATTGGTAATACAAACCTCTCCATACAGCTAAATTAAAATGCTAACCGAAAAAAAGCTTTAACGCCTGAAGAGACCACGTCAGAACCAAGGAAAGAGCTTTCTATTGTCCAAAAAACAGGAAACGTGATCTGAAAATGTGTGTTTACTCGGAAGTGTGTAAGTGAACACTGGAAATTTATATCAGATGTCGGCGACAATATCAGATCACGCATTAAAGACAATCAGAAAAAAAATCAACTTACTTACTACTTGTTAAACATTTAAAGAAAAAGGAGAAAAGATTACTATGTCAAGACATCACTCAAATAATAAAAAAGATATTTGTAATCTCACTAACGCAAATCTATTAAAATTACTAAACTCGACGTGCAGCGTAATTTTGTTATTTTTCACTCTAGAATGTTTCACTTTGGCGGTGCTGGAATTGTAAATCAAACAAAATTTTACTTTACGTCTGAAGAATTACGACGATAGTGCGTCGAGCTCTGCGTTTCCGTCTCGACACGACAATTTCAGGGAAACCATCTTCCTAAAACATATTTTACGTTTCTTCGAAGTCAACGACCGAGACATAATGATTATTACTGAAATTCGTCACCAATAAAACCGTGAATTCGATCCTAAGCTGGTGAAGTCTGCCTTTGCCTCTTGTATTTAATATGGATGAGTTCTACTTGGTCACCTCATTACCATAGTACAGTTGTCATAGTATAGTAATAGTAATAGTTGTGTACAGTTCTGTATAGTAATGTGCGAATTTCGTACTTATGTGGGCAAGATGAAAGGTTATCCGGTTGGAAATAAAATACTACGCTGTTAGTTCAAAATTGTCCTCGTTTTTCGAACTATCATCATCCTTGGTCAACGTACTTTTTGTCCGATTTCCACCAGTTAACAGTTCGCATCCATTTTCTGAGCCGTGATTTTGGGAAAAGTCTGTGGAATACCCCTCTGCTGCTGCCAAACCTCCAGTGTGCTCAAAATATTAGATGAAGGGACAAGGGCATTTCAGGGGGTTCTTCAAATTCTTGTCTCCTCAATGCCAAAGATTCTTTGTGGGCTGGCGCCGAAGTGTCTTCGTTAAATATGAGCTTTCACTGTTCTTGTCCCAATTCTTTCACGAAAGAGAGTAGAGGACGAAATTCCTATTGCTGTCCGATAATAAGATTTTTCTATATACGCTAGCTATTGGCTTATTAAATCTGATCTCGTCTTTTCTTAAGCAGTGTTCACACTCAGCTGGAACTTTCTGAAGGACAACACTTTTGCCTTCACATGACACTAATTTCAGTCACCAAGCCGGCCGCGGTGGCCGAGCAGTTCTAGGTGCCTCAGTCCGGAACCGCGCGACTGCTACGGTCGCAGTTTCGAATCCTGCCTCGGCACTGTAGTTTAAAGGTACTACTAATTCTCGGATGTAAGATTTCGCACCTACGCACATGTCAAAAATTTTATACTATTTTTCGTTTACATAAACATTGAATGTCGTAGTCAAATAACAGTCCATGTCTTCACAAAACTCAGAAAACTAGCTGAGTTCATATTCATATTACACCAGTAACTCAGTTACTTTATAACATGAAGGTACTTTTGTATGATCCGTGCAACGCAAACATGCTATGATGTGCAATTGTACACAACAGTATACACACCCCACGCAAACTGTGTCAGCTGCTGTTATAAATGTATGCCTACATAGCAATACACATTGAGATTTGTGAAGATAATGAAGATGACGTTGGAATCCATTGCTTGCTCTCAGTATGACCATGGTCGTGTATGCCAAAACAAGTTTAATTATTTTTTTAAAGGGCGTCGATAGAATCTTGCACTTTAAAACAACCCCGCTATGGAAACTGCAGCTGTGTTGACTGGAACTAAATTGACAGTCAAAGGCGAAAATACTGCTCTGCTAAAAGTAATGGAAAAGTTTATGAAACACTTAGAATGAATTTCTCGTCTTAATCGCTCCCACTGTGCCTCTCGCTGTACTTCCCCAATCTCTCACCCTTCCCCCTCTCTTACCATCTTCCCAGCTTATTTCTTTGTAAATGTTCCCATTACGACTGCATTAAGCAAAAGGGTCCTTCAGTGAGTGCAAAGACAGGATGTTTCATTTCGGAGGTGACTGAACAAAACATTGGTATTTAATTTCGATGTTGCTGCGATGTTATTGGCCACAGCACACCGGCAGAGCATGGGAACAGAGCGGAGATTATTTAAAGGAGGCAGCACCGGCACGGGAAACTTGAGCGAGCCCGTATCTGAGCGCGCCGTCCGTGGCGTGAACAGATCCCAAGGCCTCGCCGGGGAGACCTTGGCAGGAAGGCCTCAGCACGCTCCGAGCGTAATGGGTGACGGGACGCGGCGGCGCTAGTGCAACCTCACTCGCGGCTTCTTGCCTCTCGCCAGCTCAGCAGTAAAAACTGGACACATCTTTACAGGCAGATACTCATTTCCCTGCCCTCCTACGATGATGTACAGAGGTGGGTAGAAATGTGGAAGCACCAAAAACACAACACTTTATCACGCCAAACACGGTTAGGAAAACTTTTGGCGTTCAAAACAACTTCCAGTCCTCTAGGAATGGATGAGTCCAGGTCCGGCATGGTTTCCAGGAGACTCTTATACCATTCTTCCTGCAAAACAGTGGCAAGTTCAAGTAACTATGACGGAGCTGGATAGCAAACAGGCAACCTTCTCTCCAAAGTAGACCACAAAGCCTCAGTAATACTCAGATATGCTGTCGTGGCTAGGGGAGATGTTACAGTTCATCGTCGTACTGACAAAACCTACCTGGACGACGTCAACTGTTTACAGGGGCCCTAACGTCTTAGCATCACCACTGGGGAGCAAACTTTGTAACCTACGATGGGCCCGTTCCGCCAGAATGGTCATATACACTCCTGGAAATGGAAAAAAGAACACATTGACACCGGTGTGTCAGACCCACCATACTTGCTCCAGACACTGCGAGAGGGCTGTACAAGCAATGATAACACGCACGGCACAGCGGACACACCAGGAACCGCGGTGTTGGCCGTCGAATGGCGCTAGCTGCGCAGCATTTGTGCACCGCCGCCGTCAGTGTCAGCCAGTTTGCCGTGGCATACGGAGCTCCATCGCAGTCTTTAACACTGGTAGCATGCCGCGACAGCGTGGACGTGAACCGTATGTGCAGTTGACGGACTTTGAGCGAGGGCGTATAGTGAGCATGCGCGAGGCCGGGTGGACGTACCGCCGAATTGCTCAACACGTGGGGCGTGAGGTCTCCACAGTACATCGATGTTGTCGCCAGTGGTCGGCGGAAGGTGCACGTGCCCGTCGACCTGGGACCGGACCGCAGCGACGCACGGATGCACGCCAAGACCGTAGGATCCTACGCAGTGCCGTAGGGGACCGCACCGCCACTTCCCAGCAAATTAGGGACACTGTTGCTCCTGGGGTATCGGCGAGGACCATTCGCAACCGTCTCCATGAAGCTGGGCTACGGTCCCGCACACCGTTAGGCCGTCTTCCGCTCACGCCCCAACATCGTGCAGCCCGCCTCCAGTGGTGTCGCGACAGGCGTGAATGGAGGGACGAATGGAGACGTGTCGTCTTCAGCGATGAGAGTCGCTTCTGCCTTGGTGCCAATGATGGTCGTATGCGTGTTTGGCGCCGTGCAGGTGAGCGCCACAATCAGGACTGCATACGACCGAGGCACACAGGGCCAACACCCGGCATCATGGTGTGGGGAGCGATCTCCTACACTGGCCGTACACCACTGGTGATCGTCGAGGGGACACTGAATAGTGCACGGTACATCCAAACCGTCATCGAACCCATCGTTCTACCATTCCTAGACCGGCAAGGGAACTTGCTGTTCCAACAGGACAATGCACGTCCGCATGTATCCCATGCCACCCAACGTGCTCTAGAAGGTCAACTACTCTGGCCAGCAAGATCCCCGGATCTGTCCCCCATTGGGCATGTCTGGGACTGGATGAAGCGTCGTCTCACGCGGTCTGCACGTCCAGCACGAACGCCGGTCCAACTGAGGCGCCAGGTGGAAATGGCATGGCAAGCCGTTCCACAGGACTACATCCAGCATCTCTACGATCGTCTCCATGGGAGAATAGCAGCCTGCATTGCTGCGAAAGGTGGATATACACTGTACTAGTGCCGACATTGTGCATGCTCTGTTGCCTGTGTCTATGTGCCTGTGGTTCTGTCAGTGTGATCATGTGATGTATCTGACCCCAGGAATGTGTCAATAAAGTTACCCCTTCCTGGGACAATGAATTCACGGTGTTCTTATTTCAATTTCCAGGAGTGTACTTCTTGGCAGAAATGCGACATTACAGAGTAACCAGGGTAATACCAGGATATGGCTGCCAAAACCATCACCGAACCGACACCATGTTTCACTCTTGGGACGTAAACTTGTCTAGAAGAGGGAAACAGTATGAAACAAGAGTCGTCCGACGAAATGACATTCTTCCACTTCTCCACAGTCGATTTTTAACGACGTGTGCACCACATTTTCCTGTCAGAGGCATTTGCATCAGTGATGATTTGTTTTGGAATTTCAGCTCATCCTTCAGTCCGCTGGTTATGGAGCTGCCTTCGCGTTGTTTTGGTGCTGACAGTGCTCACGAGTAGGACATTCAGTCCGGCAGTAACTTTTGCAGCTGCTGGCCTCTTACTTTTCTTCACAATCGCCTTCAATGACCATCTGTCATGCTCTCAACACACACTTTCGTCCATGTTGTGACTCGGCGCATTACATTTTCTCGCTTCCCCTTTGATAGCTTGCCTCCGACCGTCTCCATATCCGAACGGCTAGCGTCGCTGCCTTCGGCACGGAAATACCCGTGTTCAATTCCCGGTAGCACCTCAGTTTTTTTTCGCCAGCGACGCCTGGTTCGTGGTCGACTCAGCCGACGTGAGGCCAGATGAAGAGCCGCTTGAATGAAGAAGCAGCGGCATCATTAGGATTCATCTACTGACAACAACGGTCAGAGGGATTGGCAATATCCTGCTCCCATGTACCGCGATCATAGATCGTTCCTCGTTCTAGCTTGTAGGCAGCAGGCGGCCAGTCGGAACAATCCTTTGGTCTAATCCGTGAATGGTGTTTATTTTACTTTACTTGCTTCATGGTGCCTCTCCAAACACTTCGGCTACCTTTCTTACGAAATCACCCATCACACGAGCACCAACAATTTGTCCACTTTCGAATGCACTGCGCTGCGACATAGTACACTCACAACCACAGAGAATACTGTTCTGACCACGATTCTTGAAACGTATTGAGAACATTGCACAGGTGCCTTTGGAGGTCAAATGCAACAGAGCAACCTGCACTGTTGGCTAGCACCTGCGTTTATGGTGAAGCCTGGATTTCTCTCAGTGTTTCTATATTTCTGTCCACGCCATGTCCCATTATTTTTCAGTTACAAACTGCAGAATAATGCTCCAAGGCTGCATCATGTCACAACTCTACATCCACATCCTATACTCTATGGCGGAGATTATTTCCTATTGTACCACGTATTATAGTTTCTTCCCGTTCCATTCGCGTGTAGAGCGCGGGAAGAATGATTACTTGAAAGCCACTGTGCGTGCTGTAATAGTCTAATATATTTTTCACATATTAATGGGGTGATACACAGAGGGTTGCTGATAGTGATAGTGATGATGATGATGATGATGATGTGTGATAATGATAATGATAATATTTGGTTTGTGGGGCGCTCAACCATGCGGTAATCAGCGCCCGTAAAATTCCCCATCATTTCACTGTACAGCCTCGCTACCTTCCCGAATGGCGATGAAATGATGAGGTCAACACAAACACCCAGTCCCTGGGCGGAGAAAACCCCCAACTGGGCCGGGAATCGAACCCCGGATCACGTGATCCAGAGGGAGCAACGCTAGCTACTAGACCAGGAGCTGGGGACTAGAGGGTTGCTGCACTAGCCCAGGCTCCTCACTTCGTACTTGTTCGTATAACTTTGTAGGAAATCTTTCGAAATATTGGCGTCTTTCTTCAGGCATCTGTCTGCCATTTCTCGTTTTTCAGCGTGTCTGTGCCGTTCTCTCATGTGTCAATCAAACCTCATGGACGTAAGTGTTGCTCTTCTTAGGATATGTTCAATATCGTCTGATAGTGTTATTCGGTAAAGATCCCAAATACTTCAACAATATTTGAGAATGGTCACACGAGTGTCCTGTAAGCTATCTCCTTCGTACGTTGACACCCTGGGTTTCGGTTGTAATTCACTGACTTTTTTTCGTGCTGTACTACGTATTTTCGTTTTGTGAAGTGCACAGTTTTAAATTATGGGCGGGCTCGGGTAGACACAGCACGTTTCCTAGTTGGAGAGTCATCTGCCGGCCGCAGTGGCCGAGCGGTTCTAGGCGCCTCAGTCTGGAACCGCGCAACCGCTACGGTTGCAGGTTCGAATCCAGCCTCGGGCTTGGATGTGTGTGATGTCCTTAGGTTAGTTAGGTTTAAGTCGTTCTAAGTTCTAGGGGACTGATGACCTCAGATGTTATGTCCCATAGTGCTCAGAGCCATTTGAACCATTTGAGAGTCATCTATAGACACTACAGTAACGTGAGGTGTATCTCTGTAATAGGAACGTTGTTGTTTGTATTGTACATTAATGACTTGTCCAACAACATTAGATGCGAATATATAACAATACACTCTGAAATTCTTAAGATAGCAGAGATAAAATACATGGAGCAAAAGCTTACATATAACTTTTACTAAAACAGGATTACATTTATAAAAATCCTAAGATGTGAACTGGAACCGGTGGTTTGTAGAGCGCTGCATCTATGTGGCGAACCCGTGTAAGCGACATTCGTTCCGCTTCACTCATTTTGCACGTGCTGAGCACGCGGCAAGAGGTGAGTGGACATTGATACATCGCAGCTTCGTCACAACGTAGCGGCACTAATGGGATCGACCGGCAAGCGTTGTAACGCATTTCGAATTAGAATTCCTCTTTGTCTGTCGATTCCCTGTTTTCTTGGGAGAAAGTGTATGCTGCATACTTGAGATTTAGCACGTTATTACTACAGCGACTATGACTACGCATAACGGACTTCAAAGTGACAATGACAATCGAACATTGAACGTCACTGAAGGTCACTAATTTCGCTGTGGAACTGTAAATTTGTGTCAAAGAATAGCTCATGAAACAACCCTCGCATTCTGTCTGCAGCTAAAATCGCACAGACGATCAGCTGTATTTTGGACAGAAGAAATGAAAAAAGATTTACGTTGAAGAACGTGACAAGTGACTATATGTGTCAACTTTGTATGTAATTAACAACGAAAGTTCAGTCTAGTTACACGGGAGGCTCCCGTGCATAAATCGAGCAAATGAACTAAGAGGGCTGGTTACAGTCGTTAATGTTATCAGCGGCGACGGGGAAGATGTAGGTGCAGTACGGGAAGCACGTCGCGCATGCGCACACTGCAAATTCACAGCTCGTGTGCAAGTGAGCGCGAGCACGTGACATCCGCGTGGCCGTGGACAGTGCTCTTTCGGCTGTGTCATCAGGCGAGGCAGCTTCGGTCATCTTCGGTAACTTCCGCCAAGCTACGTGAAGTGTATTCACACTCCCTCTCGCACGGCGCAGTCGCGTGCGGGCCACTCGGATGGGCCGCGCGCCTACAGGGCTCTTTTCGTTTGTTTGGCGGTGATACAGAGTTGTACGTTACCCTCGATATTTTCAATCACACACTGAGGAAGCAGTAAAGGAAACCAAAGAGAAATATGGAAATGGAATGAAAGTTCAAGGAGAAGAAATAAAATGTTGGAGGTTTGCCAATGACGTCATTCTGTCAGAGAACAGCTGAAAAGAGGTGATAAGGTGAATATAAACCAAAGTACAGAGAGAGACAGTGGAATGTGATCGAATTACGTCAGGCGATGTTGAGCAAACTGATTACGAAATGAGACGCTAAAAGTAACAGAGGAATTTTGTTATTTGGGTAGCAAAGTAACTGGTGATGGAGAAAAGAATGGCTCTAAAACGCAGACTGCTGTAGTAGGGAAAGCACTTTTGAAAAAGATGAATTTGTTAACTTCGAATTTAATTTAAATGTTGGAAAGTCTTTTCTGAATGTATTTGTACGAAGTATAAGCTTATATGATAGTGTAACGTGTATGATAAATAGCCCACACAAGAAAACAGAAGTACTCGAAATGCGGTGTTACAGAAGAATGCTGAAGATGTGATCGGTAGATCGAAAAACTGAGGGATACCGAATCGAAATGCGGAGAAAATAAATTTATGGAACAACTTGACGAAAAGAAAGGATCGGTTGATGTGAGACATTTTGAGCCATCAACCAGTACCTATTTAGAAAATGTTCAAATGTGTGTGAAATCTTACGGGACTTAACTACTAAGGTCATCAGTCCCTAAGCTTACACACTACTTAATCTAAGTTACCCTAAAGACAAACACACACACCCATGCCCGTGGGAGGACTCGAACCTCCGCCGGGACCAGCCGCACAGTCCATGACTGCAGCGCCTCAGACCGCTCGGCTAATCCCGCGCAGCAGTACCTATTTAGTCTCCCGGCTGATCGACGCAAATAAGCTTTCCTGAGCAGAGAGTGACGGTCTGCAACACAACTTTCGCCACGGTATTTACACCACTAAACACCAGTACTGGTAAGACAACGACAGAAAATAATCTCTAAATAAAGCTTACCCATGGCTGAACACAGAAGTGAGTTACTACGTTTGCTCCTCTCGAAGACGACGTTACCTTCTTCCAACCTTTGAACTGACTTGCCCGTTCAGTTATACCGGAGTTCGAGTGTAACGTGGAATTCGAACGACAGAGAAACTTAATAATTTTCAAAACGGTTTAAATGGCTCTAACAAGGGAACCTCCCCATCGCACCTCCCTCAGATTTAGTTATAAGTTGGCACAGTGAATAGGCCTTCAAAAACTGAACACAGATCAATCGAGAAAACAGGAAGAAGTTGTGTGGAACTATGAAAAAATAAGCAAAATATACAAACTGAGTAGTCCATGTGCAAGATAGGCAACATTAAGGACAATACGAGCCAAGGAAAGCCGTGGTCCCGTGGTTAGCGTGAGCAGCTGCGGAACGAGAGGTCCTTGGTTCAAGTCTGCCCTCGAGTGAAAATTTTACTTTATTTATTTTCGCAAAGTTATGATCTGTCCGTTCGTTCATTGACGTCTCTGTTCACTGTAATAAGTTTAGTGTCTGTGCTTTGCGACCGCACCGCAAAAGCGTGCCACCGTGCGATTAGTAGACGCTTTTGCGGTGCGGTCGCAAAGCACAGACACTAAACTTATTACAGTGAACAGAGACGTCAATGAACGAACGGACAGATCATAACTTTGCGAAAATAAATAAAGTAAAATTTACACTCGAGGGAAGACTTGAACCAAGGACCTCTCGTTCCGCAGCTGCTCACGCTAACCACGGGACCACGGCACTCCTCGGCTCACACTGTCCTTGATGTTGCCTATCTTGCACATGGACTACTCAGTTTGTATATTTTGCTTTCTTCTTTATAGGTCCACACAACTTCTTCCTGTTTTCTCGATTGATCTGTGTTCAGTTTTTCAAGGCCTATCCACTGTGCCAACTTATAACTAAATCTGAGGGGGGTGCGATGGGGAGGTTCCCTTGTAAGCACTATGGGACTTCACATCTGAGGCCATCAGACCCCTAGACTTAGAACTACTTAAACCTAACTAACCTAAGAACATCACACACATCCAAGCCCGAGGCAGGATTCGAATCTGCGACCGTAGCAGCAGCGCAGTTCCGGACTGAAGCGCCTAGAACCGCTAGGCCACAGCGGCCGGCGATAATTTTCACATTAACAAATATTAGCCAGAGATGAAGGCGGTAAGATTTGTTACCAGTAGGTTCGAACAACATGCAAGTATTACAGAAATGCTTCGGGAACACAAATGGGAATCGCTGGAGGGAAGGCGACGCTCTTTTCGAGGAACACTGCTGAGAAAACTTACGGGACCGGCATTTGAAGCTGATTGCAGAACGTTTCTACTGCCGTCAACATATATTTCGCGTAACCTGGCTCTATTTGTTAGTGGAGCAGGAAAGGAAATTACTAGTGGTGCAGGATACCCTCCGCCACACAGAGTGGCTTGCAGAGTATGTTGATGTAGCTGTATGTGTAGGTGTAGAAGTGACAGAAATTAATTTTACTCATATAGTCCGAAAGTGCGAGTGAAAATTTGAACGAAGGCCAGGAATCGAACCCAGGTCTCTTGCTTACTAGGCAGATGCGTTAGCCGCTAAGCCACCGTGGCACAGCGGTTCACACAACTGCACGGATTACCCTGGCACACCTCCTTCCTCGATCCAAATTCTAACTGCCGCCCCATTCTGCTTTAAATTCCCCCTTACACGAAAGGCATGCCGAGACTCTCCATGTACTGGAATTTACAGTAGACTGGGGTGGCAGTGAGAATTTGGATCCAGGAGGGTGGCGTGATTGGGTAATCGGTGCAGTTGTGTGAACCGCTGTGCCAAGGCTTAGTGGCTAACGCATCTGCCTAGTAAGCAAGAGACACGGGTTTGATTCCCGGCCTTACTACAAATTTTCACTGGCTACATCTACATCTACATCTACATCCATACTCCGCAATCTACCCGACGGTGCGTGGCGGAGGGTACCTTGAATACCTCTATCGGTTCTCCCCTCTATTCCACTCTCGTATTGTTCGTGGAAAGAAGGATTGTCGGTATGCCTCTGTGTGGGCTCTAATCTCTCTGATTTTATCCTCATGGTCTCTTCGCGAGATATACGTAGGAGGGAGCAATATACTGCTTGTCTCTTCGGTGAAGGTATGTTCTCGAAACTTTGACAAAAGCCCGTACCGAGCGTCTCTCCTGCAGAGTCTTCCACTGGAGTTTATCTGTCATCTCCGTAAAGCTTTCGCGATTACTAAATGATCCTGTAACGAAGCGCGCTGTTCTCCGTTGGATCTTCTCTATCTCTTCTATCAACCCTATCTGGTACGGATCCCACACTGCTGAGCAGTATTCAAGCAGTGGGCGAACAAGCGTACTGTAACCTACTTCCTTTGTTTTCGGATTGCATTTCCTTAGGATTCTTCCAATGAATCTCAGTCTGGCACCTGCTTTACCGACGATCAACATTATATGATCATTCCATTTTAAATCACTCCTAATGCGTACTCCCAGATAATTTATGGTATTAACTGCTTCCAGTTGCTGACCTGCTATTTTGTAGCTAAATGATAGAGGATCTATCTTTCTGCGTATTCGCAGCACATTACACTTGTCTACATAGAGATTCACTCGCCGCATCAGTCTATATACACAAAATCATACCTGTGAGAGACCACTAAAGTCTACCAAATTGTGTCATTTCATTTGTACAGAAAATAATAGTGAGACAGAGTGAAGGTTGAGCCCCGGACCTCCCGATTTGCAATCGGTCACACATCCACCTCGCCACACAGCAAACTAAGGTATACCAAAAACTGGTACTAACAGCGCTAATGTACATCTACATCGATACTCCGCCAACCACGGTGCGGAGCGTGGCGGAGGGTACCATGTAACGTCATCTCCACTTCTGTTCCACTCGAAAACAGAGGTAGGGAAAAACTCCTTGTTGTTGTTGTTGTTGTGGTCTTCAGTCCTGAGACTGGTTTGATGCAGCTCTCCATGCTACTCTATCCTGTGCAAGCTTTTTCATCTCCCAGTACCTACTGCAACCTACATCCTTCTGAATCTGCTTAGTGTATTCATCTCTTGGTCTCCCTCTACGATTTTTACCCTCCACGCTGCCCTCCAATACCAAATTGGTGATCCCTTGATGCCTCAGAACATGTCCTACCAACCGATCCCTTCTTCTGGTCAAGTTGTGCCACAAACTTCTCTTCTCCCCAATCCTATTCAATACTTCCTCATTAGTTATGTGATCTACCCATGTAATCTTCAGCATTCTTCTGTAGCACCACATTTCGAAAGCTTCTATTCTCTTCTTGTCCAAACTATTTATCGTCCATGTTTCACTTCCATACATGGCTACACTCCATACGAATACTTTCAGAAATAACTTCCTGACACTTAAATCTATACTCGATGTTAACAAATTTTTCTTCTTCAGAAACGCTTTCCTTGCCATTGCCAGCCTACATTTTATATCCTCTCTACTTCGACCATCATCAGTTATTTTGCTCCCCAAATAGCAAAACTCCTTTACTACTTTAAGTGCCTCATTTCCTAATCTAATTCCCTCAGCATCACCCGACTTAATTAAACTACATTCCCTTATCCTTGTTTTGCTTTTGTTGATGTTCATCTTATATCCTCCTTTCAAGACACTGTCCATTCCATTCAACTGCTCTTCCAAGTCCTTTGCTGTCTCTGACAGAATTACAATGTCATCGGCGAACCTCAAAGTTTTTATTTCTTCTCCATGAATTTTAATACCTACTCCGAATTTTTCTTTTGTTTCCTTTACTGCTTGCTCAATATACAGATTGAACAACATCGGGGAGAGGCTACAACCCTGTCTTACTCCCTTCCCAACCACTGCTTCCCTTTCATGTCCCTCGACTCTTATAACTGCCATCTGGTTTCTGTACAAATTGTAAATAGCCTTTCGCTCCCTGTATTTTACCCCTGCCACCTTTAGAATTTGAAAGAGAGTATTCCAGTCAACATTGTCAAAAGCTTTCTCTAAGTCTACAAATGCTAGAAACGTAGGTTTGCCTTTCCTTAATCTTTCTTCTAAGATAAGTCGTAAGGTCAGTATTGCCTCACGTGTTCCAGTGTTTCTACGGAATCCAAACTGATCTTCCCCGAGGTTGGCTTCTACTAGTTTTTCCATTCGTCTGTAAAGAATTCGTGTTAGTATTTTGCAGCTGTGACTTATTAAGCTGATAGTTCGGTAATTTTCACATCTGTCAACACCTGCTTTCTTTGGGATTGGAATTATTATATTCTTCTTGAAGTCTGAGGGTATTTCGCCTGTTTCATACATCTTGCTCACCAAATGGTAGAGTTTTGTCAGGACTGGCTCTCCCAAGGCCGTCATGAGACCCTAAATTCTCGTATCTTATCTTAGTGGTCCTTACGCGAAATGTATGTTGGCGGCAGTAGAATCGTTCGGAAAGAATCTACAGGTAACAAATTTAGCAACCCGCTTCGAACGAAGTCTCCCTTTAATTTGACCTGTTACGGGTCCCAAATGCTTGAGTAGTATTCAAGAACAGGTTGCACCGAAACACACTTTCGTGAAATTCTCCCAATAAACAAGTTGACCATTCATCTTCCTTGCCAGGTCCTTACCTGCTCGTTCTGTTTCATATCGCTTCGCAACGTTACGCCCAGATATTTAAACGACGCGACAGTGTCAAGCAGGACATCAGAGAGCTGTATCCCAACATTACGAGTTTATTTTCCCCACTCATCTGTATTAACTTACTCAACTCACATTCTTCTACATTTAGAGCTAGCTGCCATTCACCACACCCACTAGTAATTTTGCCTAAGCCATCTTGTATCCTCCTACAGTCACTCAACTTCGACACTTCACCGTTCACCAAAGCACTTTCAGCAAATTACTGCACATTGCTGCCCACCCTGTCCACCAAATCATTTACGTACATTGAGAACAACAGCGGTCCTATCATTTTTCCCTGGGGCACTCCTGATGATAACCTTGTCTCTGATGAGCACTCACCGTCGAGGACAACATACTGGTTTCTATATTTAAGAGTCTTCGACCCATTCACATCTCTGTGAATCTATTCCTTATGCTTGTACCTCCGTTAACAGTCTGCAATGGGGCACGGTGTCAAATGCTTTCTGGAAATCTAGAAATATGGAATGTGCCTGTTGTCCATAGTTCGCAGTATATTATGCGAGAATAGGTGAAACGGAGTTCCGCACGAGCGATACTTTCTAAAACAATGCCGATTCGTCTACATAAGCTTCTCGGTCCCAATAAAATTTACAATATTCTAACTGAGAATACGTTCAAGGATTCTGCAGCGAACCGAACTTAGGGATATTGATCTGTAATTTTGCGCGTTTATTCTTTCACCCTTCTTATATACAGGAGTCACCTGCGAATTTTTCCAGTCGCTTGGAACTTCGCGCTGGGCGTGAGATGCGCCATAAATGCAAGGTGAGGGGGCCAACGCGTAGAGTACCCTTTGTAAAAACCAAATGGGATTCCATCCGGACCTGGCGACTTATCTGTTTTCAGCTATCTCAGTTGTTTCTCTACGCCAGGGATGCTTATTACAACGTCGTCACACACATCCATGCCCGAGGCAGGATTCGAACGTGCGACCGTAGCGGTCGCGCGGTTCCAGACTGTAGCGCCTAGAACCGCTCGGCCAATCCGGCCGGCCTACGTCGTCCATACGGGAGTCTGTCCCCTGGTCAAATGACGGTATGTATGTACGATTACTCTGCGTCAACGATTTTTGAACGTGAAACTTCAAACTTCGTCTTTCTTCAACTGTCACACCAGACTACTCAACAAGGGACTCGGTGGAAGCCTTAGATTCGCTTAGCGGTTTTACATAGGACCAGAATTTTCTCGGGTTCTCTGCCATATCTTTTGCTACGTTATGACGCTGGTAGTTGTTGTATGCTTCGCCCATAGATCTTTTCGCAGACTCACGTATCCGTACTAACCTTCGCATGTCGTCATTTGTGCGTTCTCTTTTGAACCGAGAGTGCAACAGTCTCTGCTTCCTCGGCGTTTTCCGAATTTCGTTTAATAAAGTACGGTGGATCTTTCCTATCCTTAATCCACTTACCAGGCACGTATTCTCCAGACCACGATTTACAGTCTGCTTAGAATTTGCACATAAATCCTCTACATCCATCTTACTGGAACTAAGAGATGTCAATTCACTCTCTAAGTGACATGTAAACAACAGCTTATCTACTCTTTCTAGCAGACTGCACTATTAGCCGTCTTGACTGATTTCTTAACTTCCTAAACTACAGTTGCTGTAATGACGTCACGATCGCTAAAAGCCGTTTCTATACTTATGTTGTCGATAACATCCCGTCTGTTTGTAGCTGTAAGGTCGAAGATATTTCTATTGCGTTTGGGCTGTCGAGTTAGCTGCTCAAGACAGTTTTCAGAAAACGTGGTCAAAAGTATTTCGCACAACTGTCTGTCTATAACCCTCGCAATTAATCCATAGATATCCCAGTGTATACTCGAAGTAGGTAGGTTAAAGTCGCCTCCAACTAGTACTACATGATATAGGTATTTACGCGCTACTGACACTAGAGTTTCTTTGAATGACTCTAGAAGTGTAACTTCTCGGTGGATTAAAACTGTGTGCCGGACTGAGACTCGTACTCGGGACCTTTCTTTGCCTTTCGTTGGTAAGTGCTCTACCGACGCAGTATGCTTTCTTCCAGGAGTGCTAGTCTGCAAGGGATCTTATGTGAAATTTGGAAGGTGGGAGACGAGGTACTGGCCAATTTAAAGCTTTGAGTACAGCTCGTGAGTCGTGCTTGGGTAGCTCAGTCGGTAGAGCACTTGCCCGCGAAAGGCAAAGGTCCCGAGTTCGAGTCTCGGTCCGGCACACTGTTTTAATCTGCCAGGAAGTTTCGTATCTGTGCACACTCCGTTGCAGAGTGAAAATTTCATTCCGGACTCTGAAAGAGTAACAGCGGAATCGTGTGGCCGGTAAAACATCCAACAGTTATACCTTGGTTTCACCTGCACGTGTTGTACGCGATCAGATAACTTTACTATCACACTCAACTTCCACCTTAATAGAAACAATAGTTTTGTCAACTGCAATGAACACTCCCCCTACTATCGACTCTAATCTGCCTTTCCGACATACGTTCCACGACTCACTAAATATTTCAGAGCTTTGGATTTCACCCAGCTCTCGGTCACAAGAATAACTCGAGCGCGAGAACTTTCCTGGGGGGCAGTACATTCTGAACTTTATTACGAATACTTCGACAATTTACTGACAAAAGTTCGAGAATCGAAGTGTGTTTCCAGTGAGCGCGGTCTCACTTCCCTCGCTGTAATGGGCCCGATCTCGGTAGTGTAGGAACTGTCACACATTGAAAGTGGCTCAGCTGCTGGTATAACGCTGCTGAGCTAACGATTGACGCTGTGAGTGAGATAGGGCCCTCCCACAGTCCTCGTGTCAACAAGAGCGGAGAACGCTGCCGCTAGAGTCAACAGGTGTGTGTCGCCGGCTGGCGGCCAATTGGGCCGTGGCTCACACCGCTACGCCAGAGACGGGTGGATCACTTGCCAAGCTCAGACACTGTTAGCGGCACTGCACGTGCACGCCACCAGCTCTGCTCTTCACCAGACAACGTGCAACCGCCAGGTGCACAAACGAAACGCGAACCCAGTTAAGAGAACTCGGCTAGCCGGGGCGCACCTTCTGCGTCTGTATTGCTAGCCAAGTAAAGTTACTTAGCTCCCATGCGCCTCCCTATTCTTTCGACAGACGTCGGAAGACTTCTGATAAGTACCGGGTGATCAAAAAGTCAGTATAAATTTGAAAACTAAATAAATCACGGAATAATGTAGATAGAGAGGTACAAATTAAGACACATGCTTGGAATGACATGGGATTTTATTAGAACCAAAAAAATACAAAACTTCAAAAAATGTCCGACCGATGGCGCTTCATCTGACCAGAATAGCAATAATTAGCATAACAAAGTAAGACAAAGCAAAGATGATGTTCTTTACAGGAAATGCTCAATATGTCCACCATCATTCCTCAACAATAGCTGTAGTCGATGAATAATGTTGTGAACAGCACTGTAAAGCATGTCCGGAGTTATGGTGAGGCACTGGCGTCGGATGGTGTCTTTCAGCATCCCTAGAAATGTCGGTCGATCACGATACACTTGCGACTTCAGGTAACCCCAAAAGCAATAATCGCACGGACTGAGGTCTGGGGACCTGGGAGGCCAAGCATGACGAAAGTGGCAGCTGAGCACACGATCATCACCAAACGAAGCACGCAAGAGATCTTTGACGTGTCTAGCAATATGGGGTGGAGCGCCATCCTGCATAAGCATCGTACGTTCCAGCAGGTGTTTATCAGCCAGGCTGGGGATGATGCGATTCTGTAACATATCGGCGTACTTCTCACCCGTCACGGTAGCAGTTACAAAACCAGAGTCACGCGTTTCCTCGAAGGAAAAAGGCCCGATAACGGTAGATGTAGTAAACCAACCGATACCGTGACTTTCTCGTCGTGCAGTGGAGTTTCCACGACAGTTCTAGGATTTTCGGTAGCCCAAATTCTGCGGTTGTGGGCGTTGACAGACCCTCGGAGCGTGAAATGAGCTTCGTCGGTCCACAACACGTTACTCAACCAATCGTCATCTTCAGCCATCTTTTAAAAACACCCACACCGCAAATGCCCCCCGCTTCACTAAATCGTCAGGTAACAGTTCATGATGCCGATGGATTTTATACGGATAGCATCAGAGGGTACGCCTAAGTGCCAACCAAACAGTAGTGTATGGAATGCCCGTGCAACATGCGACTGCACGAGCGCTGACTTCCCCGTGCATAGACGAACCCGCTACAGTCTCCATTTCTTCCTGAAGTGTCTCAGCAGCGTTACGCCTTGTGCTCGGTCGGCCACTACGGGGTCTATCGTCTAAACAACCCGTGGCTTCGAACTTCGAAATCATTCTCGCCACAGCTGCATTTGTCAACGGACCTTTACCCGTTCGAATCCCCTTCCTATGGCGATAGGATCGTAACGCTGGACTAGCACATTCCCCATTCTGATAACACAGCTTCACTAAAAGCGCCTTTTCGGGTAACGTCAACATGCTGCGACTGCTGGCGCATCTGATTCTCTCTCTCATTGCAGCTCCTTTTATACACGATTGTCATGCGCAGTCACTGACGTTTTTCTGTCCAGCGCCATCTGTCGGACATTTTGTGAACTTTGTTGTTTTTTTTTTTTTTTTTGGTTCACCATGTCATTCCAAGCATGTGTGTCAATTTTTACCTCTCTCTCTACATTATTCCGTGGTTTATTAAGTTTTCAAATTTATACTGACTTTTTGATCACCCGGTATATCGAACGACGTGACCCGGTGGTTAACACAGTAGGCTGGCTTTCGCGCTCAAATCTCCTTTCGGACATCCAGGTTTTGCATTTCCTTGGTTTTCCTAAATTACATACGGCAAATGATTCCTCTGAAAAGTAAACACCTGATTTCCTGGCTACTTGCCAAAAACTGTCCTTACCTGCTGTGCACTATGGTCCGCGGTCATCGCTGAAACAACCGATTTTCCGTTATATCTCTTTTCCACGCCAATTTAACCTGTCAGTTAAAACTGCTCAAAATAACTGGCTTCTGAAATGACTGCTTTTCGGTTTTTTATTCTTGTTATTTCCTGTGGTAAATGTAGAAACGTAAGAGAGATTGAAAAGTTTTGACTCCCACAGTTTCAAGAAAAAATATTTGTAGAAACAAAATATCAAATTAAATACGCAAATAAATGAAACCTTAGTCCTTGATAAGTGGTTGAACACTACAAAAGCCCATCAGTATTCTCCTATTGATTCTAATTTTTTGAAACTCTGTTCGAAAATAATCTAAGAATATACCAGTATTTGGGCATTACAAAGAGTCAATGTTAAAGGGTGAAAACTGAGGCTGAAGAACTTTCTTTTTCATGTTCATTTGTTCGTTTTCAAGGGCTACAAGCAGATAAAGGCGAATTATACTGACACGGGCAGCAGATCGGCTACTATCTATTTTTTTCGTAAACTACGAATGAATTGTTAAGTTCTAAGTTTTCTCCTCATATGATGCAAATTTGTTGTGGCTGTCCCCGTTTTTAATCTTTCAAAGAAAATGGAGCATTGCACTTCATTGATACCGCACTTCGGAAAATACTTCCAGGGTAAGTATGGTGCCGTTCTTTAATACAAGTAATGTCCGACGGCAACAACGACAGACTACCGTATAGACCAAATGGCCAACTGAGTGCCCACCCATCGCAAAGATCCTGACAGACCATCTTCACTGCCGCAAAGTTTGCGCAAGATGGGTGCCACGTGTGCTGAAATGATGTTCACAAACAACAAAGGAGGGATTCGGCCAGAATGTTTCTGGAAATGCAGCAGAGAGAGGCGGATTTTCTCTTCAGACGGCTTGTCGCTGGGGATGAGACTCTTGAGACAAAACGTCAGGGCGCGGGGTGGAAGAAACCGAGAGAGAGTGCCCCAAAAACACCAAAGATCACACATTCGGCAGCGAAAGTTGTCGCACCTTTCTTCTGGTACTACCAGGGGGTTTTGCTCGTTAACTACTTGCCTCGCAACACCGCAATGAATGCAGAGAAACGCTGTATTGTGTCTTGAGGAATCTGCTAGCCGTCGTAAAAAGAGAATGTCCTGGACTTATATCTCGCGAACTTCTCTTCCTTCCTCATACAGATCGAATGACCCAAGCGTGGTTCGTAAGATTCAACCCGCACCCTCCATATTCATCAGATCTTGCCTCGAGTGATTTTCACATGTTCCTCCAAATCTAAAGATCATCTTGTCGGTGAGTCACATCGACAGCGAATAGCTGGCTATGAGCACAGGAGTCGACCTTCGACAATACTGGTTTGGAGAAACTTGTGTCGCGATACCAAAGATGCTTGGAAAAACATAACCGCTATGTAGGAAAGTAACAGATGCGTTGTACTACGTCAAAAAAAGTATTTCAACATGATTAAGCGTGGGTAATGTTTTTCGTAAAACTTACTTATTGGACGCCTCTCGTTATCTTAAATACCTTATTTAACAGAAGGAAGGCGAGAATGTGTTCAAATAAAAGAAAATATAATAATGAGTTCAACTACATCTACATACACATTCTCCATACCACTGCGAAGTGCATGACAGACGGTAGTCAACTGCTGGTGAACTTCCAGGTTTGTATGGCCTTGGTCCATGAAAGTTTTCAGTTCCAGACGTTTCGTCCAGAACTGTGCTTGACATCTTCAGAGGTGCTCCTGTTCCCGCTGAGTATTCGCGACTTGGTGACAGTCGAACAGGACTCAGTGGAACCAGGATTGCCTCTGAAGATGTCCAGCACAGCTCTAGTCGAAACGTATGGAACTAGAAACTTTCATGGACCACGGCCGTACAGCCCGGAAGGTTCACCAGCAGTTAAGACACCCTGTCGTGAAAGCCTTCATTGTAAGATCAGAGGTACTTAACATGGTAACTGATGTTAACGTTTCTTCCCGTTTCAATCGAGGTATGCCGGACGGGGTGGCCAAGCGGTTCTAGGCGCTACGGTCGCAGGTTCGAATCCCGCATCGGGCATGGATGTGTGTGATGTCCTTAGGTTAGTTAGGTTTAGTTAGTTCTAAGTTCTAGGGGACTGATGACCTTAGCAGTTACGTCCCATAGTGCTCAGAGCCATCCGAACCATTCAATCGAGATAAGAATCACTGCTTAAATGCCTCTGTGTATGTTCTTATTAGTCTAAAAAAATGTATGTGAAATCTTATGGGACTTAACTGCTAAAGTCATCAGTTCCTAAGCTTACACACTACTTAACCTAAATTATCCTAAGGACAAACACACACACACCCATGCCAGAGGGAGGACTCGAACCTCCGCCGGGACCAGCCGCACAGTCCATGACTGCAGCGCCCTAGATCGCTCGGCTAATCCCGCGCGGCTCTTATTAGTCTATTTCGCCTTCAAGATCCATGCGGAAGCGATACGTAGGGGAATAATTATTTGGAAATTGATTACATTTGATAAACAGGCCTTTGCGCGTTAATTTAATTTGTATGTACCTCCTCCATGAGTCTTTCTGTTCAGCCTTTTCAAATTTCCGTGACTCTCTTCCGGGAGTTAAACAAAGCTGAGACCATTCGTGCCTCTTTTCTTTGTATACTTTTAATGTCCGCTGTTTACAGTAACGCTGTATTGCTCAACGGTCTGGTGTAAGTCTATCAGCTGGACAGCACTTCGGCTTCTTGCGTATACCTGAGCCAATGATACAATTTTTTAAACATACATAAAGCACCCGGTGTTCCCAAGCGGTCACCCATCCACGTACGAGCCAGACCCGACTTTTCTAATTTCGGTGATCGGGCGAGAACCGATGTTTGAAACGTGACAAGGCCGCTGGTTTGTCGCCTGTAAGTCGTATTTTGTGTGGGTCCTACGATGTAACGTGTAAGTGATCTGCAAGCAACAGACTGAAAGCATTTTCCCAGTATCCCGCCAATGAACGAAGTCCAGCACTTGCTTTACCTACGATTGTTCCTATCTGATCATTCCATTTCCTACTCCTACAAGTTGTTGCACCGAGGTACTTGTACGAGTCAACTAATTCCAACTGTGACTCACTGATGTTGTTGTCATAGGATACTTCTTTTCTGCAAGTACTTTAATTCAGGATATTTAAACTTTTTCCGAAACGTACCTCAATAAGTCCAATCTGTCCCCTTCACCAGCTGGCATTCCATAAATTTGTTCTAGATAAATACTTGTCTTTCTTTCGTTTCCTCGTAATTTTTTGAACTGAACTAGAGCCGACTCTGTTTCGCCGAATGGAAGTCTGTGTGTATACCCTTCTCAAATTACTCACAAAAATGTAAGTACTAGGGCTGGCCAATTCAGACAGAGAGTTGAAACCACAATGAAAATTCTAGCATGTTATGAACGTCCTCCGAAGCGCAGACGGCTTCTCTGTCCAAATACGCGTGCGTGTTCATCCGCCTGAAGGCCAAGATGTGGAATTCGGGTACGAGGATCAGTGTATCATTCCTAGATCATTACTGAATAGCGGAGCAGGTGTCTGTCCCCAAATTCCTTCTCCATCCTGGTTCGATCTAGTGCATCGCTTCTAGTGATGTCGTCGTCTTGGTGAAATGTGACGAGCACTTAACAGTGAAGTAATACTAGTGATGTAGCATAAGCACGTTGAAGTATATGGCGAAACAGCGTTTAGAATTTGTGGAATTCAAGACAGTCTTCGAAGGCATTCTTTTTTTTCTTTTGACCGGTTTAGATCCACGGGATTACGTTGTTTCTCAGGGTTTTATTATATTTTTAATCTATTGACTGTGCCTATATCGCGTAGAAGCTTTTTATTTTTTGTTTTCTAGTTTATGTCATTATGATCTAATACATCCAAACCTACAAAAAAATGCATAGATCGAAACTTATCGCAAAATATGTGAAAATTTTTTCCATCAAAGACTGTTTTGAATTCCAGAAATGCTTAAGCTCGTCGTCAACGGGGCATTTAAACCTAATCTTCGTTCCCTTCCGCACAAGTCGTGTTTGCTTCTTCCGCAGCCAACCAATGCGACCTGACAACATCAAAGCGTTTTATCAGCTAGAGGAGTATCGTTTGGCGCTGTTTTCCGTTTGGTGCGCTGCGTATCGACTTTTTTCTGTGGAGAACTGAGTGAAGAAGCGAGCACGAGCTTCACCGGCGACTGATTATGGTATTTAACTTGCAAAGTGGAGTAAGTACAGAAATTCTTTCATATAGGAAGTAAGGTTATTCAGGATATTTGAATTACTGAAATAACAGAAGCAGATCGACACAGACAAAGACAGCTGCCATCAGTACTCGTAAAAGAGCTCTACTCTTCATATGGAAACGGGGAACAAATTATTGGCAGTGTACGCTGCTACAAATCATAGTACAGAAGTGAACCGTGGACCATCGAAAATGAAGGCAGAAAAAAATGGAAGCATTTACGATGTGCCGCTATAGAAGAATGTTAAAAAATTAAGTAGACACACAAAGTACGAAATAAGGAAGCGCCGAAAAAAAAAGTGAGGAAAGAGGCCGGGGAAGACTGTTGCCAGTAGGAGACAGGAATATATTTACAGAATTTTTCATCTCTTCTTAGTAGATCAGCTTCACATTTAAAGTTGAAAGACAGTCTGCTTTTTTTCAACTACTATTCTGGTTGTGGAAGGAGCAATAGAAATGGAAATAGTAGAGGCAGATATTATTAGAATATAGAGGGTGTTGCGTGTAGTAGTTATGTAGGGATTAAAAGATTATCAGGAGACAGGAAATGTTTGAGAACCGCACCAAACCAGTTGCAAAACTGATAACTAAAAAAAAGTGATGCTCTTAAGTATTCTTCAGGGCAGTAAAAATGGTGCTTATTAGGAAGTACACATAGGTGATCCTGTTTCTACTGCTGCAAATCCAACATAAGCGAGTGGAATGTAACCGACCCCCTCCCCCTACTAATTCTAGAAAGAGCGAAGAGTTTCACACCACAAAAAGCAAAAAATACGCGAAAGACGAAGAAATCGCGAAAGACGAAGAAATCGCGAAAGACGAAGAAATCGCGAAAGACAAAACAAACAAATCGCAAAAGACGAAGAATCACAAAGAACACAAGTAACACACACATCACAAAAGATATGGACGACCCCCTCTCCAATGAAGATGATGATGTCAGGAGGGATAATCCATTTGCCGGCCGGTGTGCCCGAGCGGTTCTAGGCGCTTCAGTCTGGAACCGCGTGACCGCTACGGTCGCAGGTTCGAATCCTGCCTCGGGCATGAAATGTGTGTGATGTCCTTAGGTTAGTTAGGTATAAGTAGTTCTACGTTCTAGGGGACTGATGACCTCAGATTTTAGGTCCCATAGTGCTCATAGCCATTTTTTTTATAATCTTTTACCGGGCAAGTAATGAATGGCTGATGCCTCACTGCTCGGCTATGAAGAAGATAAGAGTGGAAGGTGACAACTGCAACATGCATCATAAGGAATGCCATAACATACGCTCTGACAAAACACTGCCAAAGTGCCACACAGTACTCGAAAACATCCAGTAGGAGAGGCTACAAGAGCATTCTGGATCACTGAAAGTTTTACTCTTAAAATTCAGATGGCAGACGTTTCAAGATGATCCGTGAAGAAAAATGTTATTTCCTCCTACATACTTCTTGCGTATAATTCGTGACAGTCAAATAAGACATATTATAGCTCTTCCACATTAGTACTGACACTTGTTCTCAGACGAGTATACAAACAGCATGCAGATAGATTCCTCAGGAATATATCCAGATCGTCTCTGATGCCATACTATAACATCTAGAAGCTTCATGTCATTCTCAAGATCGGAGATGACATGGAATGTATTTTCAGGTAAGCTTAGCGGACAAAAAATTTTGTCACCCCAAGAGAAATCCTTGCAAGCACCATTTAATGTCGTGTAATTCCGGAGCTGGGCTTGATAACTGCCCGCTTTCGGGTAGGCAGTGAGTCCAGAAGGTTAGGCAGGTGCGTAGCATCCTGGTTAACCCGCTCTCTGAGATTTTGGTTACACAGATCTACCAAATTGCGGCGATGCTGAACAGATCTGTTATGGAGGTTCAAGTGGTTTTTCAAGCCACTCGAGATGTAACAGGGAGGGCGTGTGTTCAGAAAATCTGTCACATATTCTTCCAGTCCGACGAACTCTGTCGTTGTCGTCCTATGTGCTTGTGTGAGCAGTGGTCTCTCGTGACATGGCCGACTCCAAACGTTCATTGCGTGCAGTTCTTGTCGCAATGTTCATTTTTGAAACACAACCTACGACCATCTTAGAGACAGAAGTGATGACACTTTCTAGAGGACCTGACTATCATTTTGAGGGACAATGCTCAAGCACGTACAGTGCAAGCTGTTACTGATTTGTTTGACTGATGGAGCTGCCAAGTGCTATAACACCTACTGGACCCCCCCTGACTTAAGCCCTCGTGAGTTCAACTCGATTTCTAAACTGAAGGAAGCACTTCACGGTATTCGCTTCAGAACTGCTACAAATTCGTCGGGCAATAGAACGCGCCGCTCGAACTGTCAACACAACTGGCACTGCTAAGAGTATTCTACGACTTCCACATCGCTGGCAACGGGTTATACACAATGCTGGTGTCAGGTCAGTAAAACTTTGAAACACGTATCTATTTTGTACGAGCTGTAAATAAATAGTTGCCTCTATTAAAGTTCCAACCCTCGTAGTGTGCCTCAAATGTGCGACTGTGTCCGTGAGTTCCTGTCAGAATTCGTAGTAACTGACGGAAAACATCCCGTAAAACAGAAGTGATATTTGGCGTTCCCCAAAGTGGGTTACAGGCACTTTGCTGTCCCTGAGCTACCTAAACGACTCAGGAGACAATCTGAGCAGGCCTCTTGGAGTGTCTGCAGAAGTTGCTGCCATTGAGCGTCATGTAAAATTAACAGGTGATTAAAACAAATTGCAAAACGACTTAGACAAGATACCTGTACGGTGCGAGAAGCTGCAATTCAGTATTAATAATGAAAAATGTGAAGTCATTAGCAAGAGTGCTAAAAGGAATCTGGCGTATTGCTGTGCGGTGTGAGATCGGCATCAGATAGGACTGACGAAGGATATCGAAAAAGTTCAGAGAAGGGAAAGTTGTTCTGTACTATATTTTTTTTTTTAAAGGCGTTTCTCGTCGTGGTAGGATCTTCTAATGTAATTTCAATCACCAAGTTTGTTCTCAAATGGTTCAAATGGCTCTGAGCACTATGGGACTTAACATCTGAGGTCATTAGTCCCCTACAGCTTGGAACTACTTAAACCTAACTAACCTAAGGACATCACACACATCTATGCCCGAGGCAGGATTCGAACCTGCGATCGTAGCGTTTGTCCTCAGAGTGCGAAAATATTTTGTTGATGCCATCCTAGCTAGGGAGGAATGATCTTCTACATCTATACGATTACTCTGCAATTCACATTTAAGTGCTTGGCAGAGGGTTCATCGAACCACAATCATACTATCTCTCTACCATTCCACTCCCGAACAGCGCGCGGGAAAAACGAACACCTAAACCTTTCTGTTCGAGCTCTGATTTCTCTTATTTTATTTTGATGATCATTCCTACCTATGTAGGTTGGGCTCAACAAAATATTTTCGCATTCGGAAGGGAAAGTTGGTGACTGAAATTTCGTAAATAGATCTCGCCGCTTTGCTTTAATGACTTCCATCCCAACTTGCGTATCATATCTGCCACACTCTCTCCCCTATTACGGGATAGTACAAAACGGGCTGTCCTTTTTTGCACCCTTTCGATGTCCTCCGTCAATACCACCTGGTAAGGATCCCACATCGCGCAGCAATATTCTAACATCGACGAAAGAGTGTAGTGTAAGCTGTCTCTTTAGTGGACTTGTTGCATCTAGTAAGTGTCCTGCCAATGAAACGCAACCTTTGCCTCGCCTTCTCCACAATATTATCTATGTGGTCTTTCCAACTGAAGTTGTTCGTAATTTTTACACCCAGGTACTTAGTTGAATTGGCAGCCTTGAGAATTGTACTATTTACCGAGTAATCGAATTCCAACGGATTACTTTTGGAACTCATGTGGCTCACCTCACACTTTTCGTTATTTAGCGTCAACTGCCACCTGCCACACGATACAGCAATCTTTTCTAAATCTCTTTGCAACTGATACTGGTCTTCGGATGACCTTACTGGACGGTAAATTACAGAATCATCTGCGGACAACCTAAGAGAACTGCGCAGATTGTCACCCAGGTCATTTATACAGATCAGGAACAGCAGAGGTCCCAGGACGCTTCCCTGGGGAACACCTGATATCACTTCAGTTTTACTCGATGATTTGCCGTCTATTACTACGAACTGCGACCTTCCCGACAGGAAATCACGAATCCAGTCGCACAGCCTTCAGAATAAAATAAGAGAAATCACAGCTCGCACTGGAAGATTAAGTGTTAGTTTCTCACGTGCGCTGGACCGGTAGAGAAATAGCTTGAAGATAGTTAGATGAAGCCTCTGCCGGGCACTTAACTGTGAGCTGCAGAGTAATCATGTAGATGTAGATGCATCGGGTTTGTTCGGGGACAACTTCTTTACAATAGGATACACTTGATCACCAATAATTGCCTCAAGACTCTTGGCAGTCATTCGTACGTGGAAAACAGACCACCAGAATACCATGAAGCTACAAGCCACACCGCTCCATTTTGAAACAATAGTCACCTAGCTTCACTTGCTGTCGCAAAGAAACTAGTTGGGTCGAATTACCACCTACGGACCATCTTCTGTGAACTCTGCGTGGCCTAGTAACCAATTACGTCGTTTAATTAGGAGCTACGCATTAGAGCCTCGAACTGTTGGCGCTAATGAATAGATTCGAGTTAAGGTGCACACCGTTACTGAACAATGACTTTCATTCAGGAGCGACTCGGCATTCATCGCGTCAGCGGCGCAAATTATGCACTCGTTTCGCGTCGAAGGACGTACTCGTCTGCGCTACTTCCAGGTGAGGTAGGAGGTGGAGGTGGTGGTGGTAGTAGTGGTGGTGGTTGCGGTGTCAGCGTGAGCATGCAGCAAAGCTGTCATAAGTATGAGGATCGGATGGGGGGGGGGGGGGGCAGGAGGCACGCGGCGTTCTCAGAAGAGGAGGGGGAACCAGTGGCGCGTGTCCTCGTCAGTACACGGGACGGCCAGCGGCGCTGCAGAAGCTGTGGGGGGAGGGGGGAGGGGGAGGTAGCGAAGCTCAGGAGCGGGGTATCGATTCCCTGGAGAGCCGGGGCAGCGAAGGAGGAGGCCACGCCGCAAGGCGCCCCCACGTGACGGAGGCAGTCACGTGGACCGCCACGAGAAGAGCGCGGAGGCTCGGCAGTTCACGACGTCAGTCCGTGCTCCGAGCTGCCCGCAAACAGAGAGCGATGGGTTGCTGCGGTGAGGCTAACCAGGACAGTGGAAACACCCCTGTGTCGGGACGCGCAACCTTCGGGGAGTTGTAAAACTGGTGATTGGTCGTGATGATATCCAGTGCTTTTGAAGGAGAATCCAGTGACAGCTCCGCAACATATGTCTGTGTGGAATCTTAGATTCTGCAATGTATGGCTATGAGGCGTCCAGTCATATTTACAGAGAATTTGGCAGTATGAGCCTACGTATCAATGTGACGGTGCACCCTCTCTGGCCTAGATGCTTGGGAAGGGTGTCAAAGCCATTGCACCCTCTCCTGAGCAAATCTGGCCCACAACTATTGTAATTGGTTCTTGATATCCTGGACGCTGGAACTGGGGCGAAGTTTACGTCCGAGCTGGCCCCACACGTGTTCTAGCGGGGACAGATCTGGGGATCCTGCTGGCCATGGGTGTACCTCAACATTACGCTGGCAGTTCAGAGAGACAAGTGCTATGGGTGAACGAGCGTTGTTCTGTTGAAAAATGGCACCATGATACAGTCGCATGACAGATAACACATGAGGACGCAGGATGTTCGTCACGCACCGTTGTGCCGTCCAATTTCCCTCAATCACTAATTGCTCAACCGGCTAGTGTGGCCGAGCGGTGCTAGGCGCTTCAGTCTCGAACCGCGCGACCGCTACGGTAGCAGGTTCGAATCCTGCCTCGGGCATGGATGTGTGTGATGCCCTTAGGTTGGTTAGGTTTAAGCACTTCTAACTTCTAGGGGTCTGATGACCTCAGATGTTACGTCCCATAGTGCTCAGAGCCATTCGAACTAATTTTGCTCTAACCTGACGTCACGCCAGGAGTAACACCGCTATGTGGCTCAAAATCATTGGAAGAATGGGACCTCACCCCATGGCGCCGCCATCTCGCCGGGGATGCTCGTCCGGAGTACTAGAGTACTGCAAAATGCGGATCATCGCTCCACACAATCGACCATTCATTAGTTGCTCACATTGCTCGGCCACATCACGCCACGTGCGGACGCTACAGTTTGTGTTAAGTTGTCAACGACGGCCTACGCGTGGGATTGTATTTCCGCACTTCGACTGCTGCTAGTCTCAAAACAGTTGTGGAGGTCCATTACCTGTTCTCGGATAGCACGGGCAGATCAGAATATGTTGTTTGGCGGACAGTACAGTGATCCTCCCTTGTGGTGGTAAGATGTGGTCGTCCGGAACCTGGACGATGAGTATGCCCTCGTGTTCCCAAGCAGCCCAACATCTGGTCACTGTGACATACAAGTGCCCTCGAATCTGGATACTGCACAATTTGCCCGACTGCGCAAGTTGTGACTGACAATCATGCCCCTTTCAGACTATGTCAGTTGCTGATAATGCTGTCTTACACAAGTATGAATCATCTCCGTCTCCTTCAGTCATCGCAACGTCTGACACTGTTCGTGCCCTTTTTATACTGTACCAGTCCTGGTAACAACACCAAAAACGAACTACACTAATATACTGTGGTGGCCGTTCCATCTCTGACAGTGAACCTCAACTCTAATCATACACATTCAAGCCGATGGTGTGTTCGTGAGTGAAGTTACGTTGACATCCGACCATGTCTTCTGGATAGTTCACCTTTTTTTGACAGACAGTTTAGATTATAACACCGTAATACCGCCATTAATACATGTAACAAACCATCGAAAATTAATCTCTACAGAGCGTAAAATGTAGTATAGATAACAAATAGTTGCGTACCCCAAGCAAGTA
This sequence comes from Schistocerca americana, assembly GCF_021461395.2. NCBI lineage: Eukaryota > Metazoa > Arthropoda > Insecta > Orthoptera > Acrididae > Schistocerca > Schistocerca americana. The sequence continues at coordinate 221,749,553 of NC_060122.1, read as the reverse complement.
GCTGTGTGGAATGTTAGATTCTATGTCTTATAATTATTATTCCCATGTCGAAGTAGGGCTCTCCGCTTGCAGATTGCATGTTTGTCACTTGTACTACATGTTACGTTTTTCCAAAGGCTTATCTTTGAATGTTATTACATCAATTACTACCAGCAGAACGCTATTATAATCTAATTCAGCAAAATTTTCCGACGTGTTTCACTTTTTACTTGTATCTACATTTTTATACAGGATTGCTTGGCAATGGGGTTGCGACCCGAAACTGTAGTAAAGTCGGCGAGAGATGATCCCTGGCAGCTGACAGTACTGTTGATGACTTTCAACTGCCCAGCGCAAACTGCTGCTGGCGAAACAATACTCTTCTACAGAGCTACGTCGTCATTGAGGTGTTGACATGGAAACCGACACAAAATCGCTTGACATAGTTGGTCGAGATAGACTCGCGGAACAGACGCGCCAAGCCCACCACAACTGTTATAGATTTTCTCTCGCTAACATCTACAATCGACGCAATGAAGGAAAGATATAAATACATAATTGTAATTGTTTTGGGATCATAGTCTCGTAATTTTTTAAAATATTACGTTCGCTACAGAATGTATGAAAGATAAACAAATAAAATAAATAAGACGTCTATCTGTGAGACATCTATTTACGGAACAATTACCCGCCATTGGTGCAAAGTTACTGTCGATTACGATCGCTAAAGAGCATGGTCCTTTACAGTATGCTAGACGATGTAACACGGACTTTTCCTCGGAACTCGTAGGAACCACAAAATGACAGACCTCCCTCTCAAGGGTGGCTAATTGTTAGAGCTGGATTACTTGGATGAAGTGTTTCGAAATTTGTGAATACGTTAGGTGTATTGACAGCAGTAAGGTCCACTGCGATGCGAAGATACGAAAGCTAGAGATGATAAACCATCAGTATGGAGGAACAGATGACGCCCCCAAGTCATCAGCGACTGAGATTGCTCCACACTGAAGAGGTTCAAATGGCTCTGAGGACTATGGGACTTAACTTCTAAGGTTATCAGTCCCCTAGAACTTAGAACTACTTAAACCTGACTAACCTAAGGACATCACACACAGCCATGCCCGAGGCAGTATTCGAACCTGCGACCGTAGCGGTGCGCGGTTCCAGACTGTAGCGCCTAGAAGCGCTCGGCCACCCCGGCCGGCCACTGAAGAGGACTGTCGGACAAAAACATGGAGCTGACGCTAGACAAGTGACGTCAGAATTCAATCAGTAACGCGAAGAACCTGTTCCTGCGACCGCAGCCAAATGGATGTGCACGAACTGAATATCGTCGTGACAGCCTCCGTATCTCTAATAGCTACTACGAAAGTATTTAAATGACTTACAAGTACTTACAAGTACTTAAACCTAACTAGCCTATGGACACCACACACATCCATACATCCATGCCCGAGGCAGGATTCGACCTGCGACCGTAGCAGTCGCGCAGGTCCGGACTGAAGCGCCTAGAACCGCTCGGCCACCGCTGCCGGCACCTTTATCTGTTAAGTTTTGATAATGTACAGTATTGATATAAATTAAATTTGAATATCGAGCCACTCTCAGATGCCCCGCTTCACGGTGCGCAAACAGCGGAAACAATGAGACATGGCCCTGTGTGCTTTGCTGGAGCCCATGGCATAGGCTGCGTTCCATGCTCTTGTCGTCGGGGTTCTCTTCTGCGCGAGGAAGGCCGCTCTTTCCAAATTCAAGAGTGCGGCACGTCCGTGGAGCACGGCAGTCAACCCTCCTAGTTGCGAAAGTACCAGTTCCTCGCAGCCGATGTTGTTGTCGGATTCGAACCCGGTATCTCCTGCAGGAGACAACAGTGATCCCCTCCCTTTCCTTTCCCTTCTTCCCCTCACCGCCTTCAGTTTGCATGTAATTATAAAAGGGACTGACGACAGGACCCTCTTCTCTGTGTGCGTATCGTGGAGCGGGAGATTTAAAGTGATCCGAAGCTCAAACTACTTCTATATCCAAACAGTACATTTCCGGACATAACTCCCCTCTAGAGCGCCTAGAAGCCCATAATAGAAACTTTAAAATACCTTGCATAAATTATGCCGTGAGAGATTTCATACCATGCATTGTGCAATGCTGAACTTAAACCTTGCAGTGACAAAAGGAGAAAAATATGTAGGGAAATTGATCGTAGAGGCTCAGTATTTTCCTTCGGTGGTTGGAATGGCAAGGGAACGCGATAAAATTCATCCTCACGTACATCGAGCAACAATAGAACAAGCTGAGTAAATCGGGTTTGTTAGCGAACAATGTCTCTGCCACAGAATGCAATTGGTCAGCAAGAATGTCCTCATTATTATTGTCCATCGTTCGTACTTGTGCAGTAGGCCTACAAAATACCATGAAACTACTAAGCACTGGGGACTTACTCCATTTTCAAACAATCGACAGGAGGCATTTCGTCTCTTAGTCTTCTATGAGCGACTACATAAAACGTTCACTCGTCGGATCGAATTACAACCTACCAACTATCTTCGGTGTACGTTGCGTTGCTTAGGAACCAGTTACGTCATTTAAATACTTTCGTAGTAGCTATTAGAGATACGGAGGCTGTCACGACGATATTCAGTTCGTGCAGATCCATTTGGCTGCGGTCGCAGGAACAGGTTCTTCGCGTTACTGATTGAGTTCTGACGTCACTTGTCTAGCGTCAGCTCCATGTTTTTCTCCGACAGTCCTCTTCAGTGGCCGGCCGGGGTGGCCGAAAAGTGAAAAGTAGAACCTGTGAAATTTTTGTTTAGTAAATATTTGTGTGACTTTTTGATGAATGCTATTGAAGAGAATGATAATGAAATACGTACGCACATTCACTGAATCAACATCGTAAAAAAATGGTTTTCTTTTTCACAAATGTGAGAAATATTTCATATCGTATTTTAACGCAAATACGGTCCGATTTAGGAACTTGACAACTGGTTGTACGTAAATGAAAATAAACTGAAATACAAATGATCTGTGCAAATCAGAAACAATGCTTTTAGGGCGCGACGCAGTCTAACAGGAAGAAGTGATTTAGGTTTCATATAGATGCGTGCAAGAACAAGAGGATCATCAGAACCGGTCTGTGAGATTACTGCCGTTCCGTTAAGAGGATCTGACGAAGTTCGCCTCTGATAATGCGGATTGAAAGTCGCCAGAGCTACTTTCGGTTAAGCATTAAATATCCCGCACTGCTCCTGCGTTCCGATTTCATTTAAACCCAACGGCCAGCGCTCCGTTGGCCGAACTTTCACAAAACAACCAGGGACTGCCATTTTGGGAGTGAAGTTGGAAAGCGACTCACTTGTGTCCAAGGAAAACTGCTAAGAGAGATATAACACACTTCTTGAGGATTTTGTCTCTTCATATAATCTTAATCTTTATACATGAATATCAAAATGCAAAACGTCAATCATAAGAAACTCTAGGGATCCTTGAACGGGAATTTTTAAAAACCTTACCGAAATTTTTTCTTCACTTGCCAACGAAGTGTCCTAGCTTCTTGACGACAGCAGTGTTCTTATTCGTAATAACCTTTTGACCAATCAAGTTATTTCACGTATCTGATCTCTCGTTTCGTTCAGAAGCTCTTATTTGCGTGAACGAGATACAGGGTTAGTGACGATATTTGCATTGATTTACAGGAGCAACGATGCAAATAATACTTTAAAAAGAAAAAGGTGGATAAAATATTAACGGAAAGATTTGATATTTTTAAGCAAATTTAATAAAATTATACCCTAGTTGGAACGCAGCGCTACAAATGGTTCTCCTGATCCAACAGTGGTTGTTAATCAATTGAAATCACCCCTCGACCAGGAAGGTCTGCGATTTCCACTGGTCGCGCTCATATCCAGAAAATCAAGGACCTGGTTCGCACCAATCGTCGTCTGCCTGAGAACTTTAAGGAGAGATTAGCATCTCGACTGGTTCGACTCACGATATTACAACACAAAAAAAAATCAGCGTTCATGAGCTGCAGCGAAGTTTGCGCCTCGTTTGATGAATTAAGGCAGGAGAAACATTGAGTGAATGTTTGGAAGGATCTCCTAGAACAACCTAAGATGAAATACACGAGATGAAGCATCACTATTCGAGACCATTTTCTGGTGCTTCCTGCTGCTATAGCAAAGACTCTAAAACACACACATTGGTTTGACCAAGGATCTCCATTCTCAGACAAATTAACGATAGTCGCGATTCGTTGCTCAAAAAATTTCTTTCCATTCTGTGGAACGGTGCATTTCAAAGTCCTGCCTCTATATTAAACGGTGAAACGTTAATATCATTCTGAAAAGGTTGCGCGAGAAAATTCGCGAACTACAACTCAATGGTTCCTCCCTCATGACAACGTACCAGTTTACTCGACTTCAATTAGATTTTGTGCCAAAAATAAGATTATCCCTCTAATCCAACCATCCTTCCCGAAAGACTATGCTTCCTGTAATCTTTTTCCGTATTTTGAAATTAAAATCAGTAATCGTAGCTTTCCATCTGGACATCATAGATGAGATTAACGGGAATTCGTCACGAGTACTGACTGACATTACAAAACCAGTTTGCCATTACAACTTGGCGAAAACCGCTTGAAAAAAAATCAGACAATAGAGGAGACGAGCATTTTAAAGGAGAAAAGGACTAAAATTACTAGTTGAAAAGACGAAAAAAAATTAAAGTAGACCAGGTATTTTTGATCACATCTCCTAATAAAAAGGAGAAAGCTCACTAAATCAGTTTCCATATTTCTGACGCAGAGAAAGATCGTTCTCTTTTTGAGTCGCCGTTTTAAATTTCAGTGCAACTGCTTAGCATACTGTTACTGAATGTAACAGACCAAGCGGCAACCTTCGCCCCATGTCTTCTGTAGCAGTTACAGGTCTTGTGCTGTATGGAAATGAAAGAAAACAAAGCAAAAAGAAGGTGGTGACCGAACGACGGCCAGAAGCGAGAAACATCAAGGAAAAAACCACACAAACACAAAAAATTTGTTTTTGTTTCTAGTATACACTATGTGATCAAACGTATCCGGATACCCCCAAAAACATATTAGGTGCACTGTGCTGCCTCCTACAGCCAGGTACTCCATATCAGCGGCCTCCGTAGTCATTAGACATCGTGAAAGAGTAGAACGGGGCGCTCCGCGGAACTCACGGACTTCGAACGTGGTCAGGTGATTGGGTATCACTTGTGTCATACGTCTGTATGCGAGATTTCCACATTCCTAAACTTCCCTAGGTCCACTGTTTCCAATGTGATTGTGAAGTGAAAACGTGAAGGGACACGTACAGCACAAAAGCATACAGGCCGACCTCGTCTGCTGACTGACAGAGACCGCCGACAGTTGAACAGAGTCGTAGTGTGTAACATGCAGGCATCTATCCAGACCATCACGCAGGAACTCCAAACTGCATCAGGATCCACTGCAAGCACTACGACAGTTAGGCGGAAGGTGAGAAAACTTGGATTTCATGGTCGGGCGGCTGCTCATAAGCCACACATCACGCTGGTAAATGCCAAACGACATCTCGCTCGGGGTAACGAGCGTCAACATTGGACGATTGAACAGTGGGAAAACGTTATGTGGAGTGACGAATCACGGTGCACAATGTGGCGTTCGGATGGAAGGTTGTGGGTATGGCGAATGCCCGATGAATGTCCTCTGCCAGCGTATGCAGGGCCAACAGCAAAATTCGGAGACGGGGGCATCATAGGGTGGTCGCGTTTTTCATGGAAGGGGCTCGCACCCCTTGTTGTTTTGCGTGGCACTATCACAGCACAGGACTAGATTGATATTTTAAGCACCTTCTTGCTTCCCACTGTTAAAGAGCAATTCAGGTATGGCGATTGCATCTTTCAACATGATCAAGCACCTGTTCATAATGCACGCCTGTGGCGGAGTGGTTACATGACAACAACAGCCCTGTAATGGACTGGCCTGCTCAGAGTCCTGACCTGAATCCTACAGAACACCTTTGGGAATTTTTGGAACGCCGACTTCGTGCCAAGGTCCTCCGACCGACATCGATACCTCTCCTCAGTGCAGCAGCACTCTGTGAAGAACGGGCTGCCATTCCCCAAGAAACTTCCCAGCACCAGATTAAACGTATGCCTGCGAGAGCTGTCGTCAAGACTAAGGGTGGGCCAACACCATATTGAATCCCATCATTACCGATGGAGGGCGCCACGACGTGTAAGTCATTTTCAGCCCGATGTTCGGATACTTTTGATCACAAAGTGTAATAACAAACAGTGGCGTTTCTGCAGTTACAATATAGAGAGATAGCTGAAGAAAGAACTGTTTTCAAGTACTGGAGAGGCTGTAACCTCTAATATCGAAGACATGAAAAACATGAAAAAGAAGTTTTGTGAGCAACAGCAGGAGCAGTTTCGTCAACACGCTGAATACGTACTCCACGTTCTCTGATTCTGCCTCCACAGTCGCCCTGCGGGTGAATGGTAGGCACTGTTTGTCGTCGCTCAGAGCCTTGAGATATTTTCCTGTCTTCCTCACCAAGGTAGTCGGTCCAGAGGCGGTGACAAACAGGCGCTCTTTATGTCGGGAAGTCGACCATGTCTTCTCGCATCGAGCGAGCCGCCGCAGCGTTTAACATACAGACTCGTATTCTCTCAAAATCCCGTCCTCCTATACAGGTTAGATTTTATGTTGTTCCTCTAAATAGGTTCAAGCAAAGCAAATGCCGGGATGATTTCTAGAATTTGGCAGTCGCCCATTCCTCACACCTTATTTGTCCGATTCGAGGTAAAACCACATTAGCAGGGTGTTTAATACTGATTTTTCGGGATTTTTTTGGGTGGGAAGGATTAATTAGAATTTAATCAAATTTTGGCATCATTTCATTCGTATTTCTAACAGTTTTTGTGATTTTGTTTTACATAATTTCAGTCAAAAATAACAAAGTTACGCTGCGGTGTCCGCTGAAGGTTGTGAGTATAGGTCTCCAATTGCGTGCAGAGTAGCCATTCAGATTTTCATCTGAAATCAAAAGGTTTTTATTTCACATTAATAACTTATTTTCTAAGAATGTGAACCTCAATGCAGGTGAAATAATGAAAATTAAAAATTTTGCAGGCGTTGGAGCAATTTACTTCGATTTTCAAGATTTTTTCTCTAATTATGCAAAGAAAATGCGCTTAAAATCACGATATCACCTCACAAGGTGGTTCACATAATTCCTAATTTTATCTATCAATTTTCATAATGAACGGTTCTATACTTCTTGAGTTAAACTGCACGCAAATGTGGAAAAAGTCACTTCTAGATAAATGCGTTCTGTGAACAGAATCGTATCATGTACATGATATGAATCTGTTCACAGCGTTGTAACACCGACTGGAATTATAGCATGCATGAGTGCACTACCTAGCACAGTTTTATAGACTGATAGTGTATCGTTATTTATTTTATGATGTAACAACAATGTCTCATCCATCGCTTTATAATCTGGCGTTAACGATTTTATATTTCGCTGAACATAATGCTGTGAATACTTTCAAATGGTTCAAATGGCTCTGAGCACTATGGGACTTAACATCTATGGCCATCAGTCCCCTAGAACTTAGAACTACTTAAAACTAACTAACCTAAGGACATCACACAACACCCAGCCATCACGAGGCAGAGAAAATCCCTGACCCCGCCGGGAACCGAACCCGGGAACCCTGGCGTGGGAAGCGAGAACGCTACCGCACGACCACGAGATACGGGCGGTGTGAATACTTTAACGAACCTCTTGATGGGCAATCTATACTGGCTGTGTAGATAAGTAGAACGTTCCGACCGATTAGGTGGCTACGTTGAAAAATAGTGTCATGTATCAGTGCGAGTTTGAAGTGTGGCGCAGCATTCAATAACAATTACTTGGCTTGCCTGTCCTAATACTATGTAATACACTCCTGGAAATTGAAATAAGAACACCGTGAATTCATTGTCCCAGGAAGGGGAAACTTTATTGACACATTCCTGGGGTCAGATACATCACATGATCACACTGACAGAACCACAGGCACATAGACACAGGCAACAGAGCATGCACAATGTCGCCACTAGTACAGTGTATATCCACCTTTCGCAGCAATGCAGACTGCTATTCTCCCATGGAGACGATCGTAGAGATGCTGGATGTAGTCCTGTGGAACGGCTTGCCATGCCATTTCCACCTGGCGCCTCAGTTGGACCAGCGTTCGTGCTGGACGCGCAGACAGCGTGAGACGCCGCTTCATCCAGTCCCAAACATGCTCAATGGGGGACAGATCCGGAGATCTTGCTGGCCAGGGTAGTTGACATACACCTTCTAGAGCACGTTGGGTGGCACGGGATATATGCGGACGTGCATTGTCCTGTTGGAACAGCAAGTTCCCTTGCCGGTCTAGGAATGGTAGAACGATGGGTTCGATGACGGTTTGGATGTACCGTGCACTATTCAGTGTCCCCTCGACGATCACCAGTGGTGTACGGCCAGTGTAGGAGATCGCTCCCCACACCATGATGCCGGGTGTTGGCCCTGTGTGCCTCGGTCGTATGCAGTCCTGATTGTGGCGCTCACCTGCACGGCGCCAAACACGCATACGACCATCATTGGCACCAAGGCAGAAGCGACTCTCATCGCTGAAGACGACACGTCTCCATTCGTCCCTCCATTCACGCCTGTCGCGACACCACTGGAGGCGGGCTGCACGATGTTGGGGCGTGAGCGGAAGACGGCCTAACGGTGTGCGGGACCGTAGCCCAGCTTTATGGAGACGGTTGCGAATGGTCCTCGCCGATACCCCAGGAGCAACAGTGTCCCTAATTTGCTGGGAAGTGGCGGTGCGGTCCCCTACGGCACTGCGTAGGATCCTACGGTCTTGGCGTGCATCCGTGCGTCGCTGCGGTCCGGTCCCAGGTCAACGGGCACGTGCACCTTCCGCCGACCACTGGCGACAACATCGATGTACTGTGGAGACCTCACGCCCCACGTGTTGAGCAATTCGGCGGTACGTCCACCCGGCCTCTCGCATGCCCACTATACGCCCTCGCTCAAAGTCCGTCAACTGCACATACGGTTCACGTCCACGCTGTCGCGGCATGCTACCAGTGTTAAAGACTTCGATGGAGCTCCGTATGCCACGGCAAACTGGCTGACACTGACGGCGGCGGTGCACAAATGCTGCGCAGCTAGTGCCATTCGACGGCCAACACCGCGGTTCCTGGTGTGTCCGCTGTGCCGTGCGTGTGATCATTGCTTGTACAGCCCTCTCGCAGTGTCCGGAGCAAGTATGGTGGGTCTGACACACCGGTGTTAATGTGTTCTTTTTTCCATTTCCAGGAGTGCATTTTGAAGTCCTCTCGTATTAGCAGAAAATTCGGCGGTGATAGTTTCAGTTTGGCCTTCAATCATGAATCAAAAGAGACAAAAATAGGCTGACGTAGGCAGTGAAACACAGCGTGCAAAGACAATTAGAAAGCATAGAAAAGAAAATACAGACGAGTCGCTAAAAATATAGGATGATGTGTTATAATAAAAGACAATTACTTCTTAAGTATGTAATTGCAATTCAGTATTCCGAGCTGGAACTTGTCATACCTTTAAAGAAACGCAAACCGAGCATTGCGCAGGCAGAGCCGTCGCGAAGAGCGCGGAACCGGTTGTGTAGTGCTAATTACAATGTTTCTCACAGCGCAAGCGCAGTGGGAATTCCCTGCTCCTACGCCGCAGAACACAGCCAGAGGTTCGAGCGTTTACACACATAGCAGCGACATATTGCCTGCCTTCATATGTGGCCGTACCAAGCGGACAGTGCCCAAAAACACTTCTGATATGAAGAATCAGTTGAGTGAAAAATCTATGTCTTCGCAACAGTTGTAAAGTACAGCCATCGTTTTACTCGTGCAACACAATCGAAGTCGTTTCGTTCTGTGAGATTAATTCAGTGCGAAACTGCGACGTTCGGTCGCAAGAGCGTTTACCGTTGCAGTTAACGAACAGTCCTGATCGCATGCGGAAAACACGATACAAGAATGGACCGTATTTTACTGTAAATACTTCCAGAAACCTTACTCATTACAGCAGACAGTCATGTTTCGTGTGCTCGTGTGCTTTCGCTCGTATTACTGTATGCCTACTGAGTCCCGCATCGATGCTACATTACCTCTAGTGACCCAAGTCGGAAAATATTAACAATACATGAAATGATTTCGAAATTGCGAATAAGGCCAACCATCAACTGTAGAATGAAAATTTGTGCCGGACGGGACTCGAACCCAGATATCCTGCTTATACCGAGTGGTTTCCTTACCATTGGACTATCCGTGCACAACTCACTGCCAGACCCAAATTTCAACCATGCGTCTACGACCCTTACTCGTACATCCATTATGTATATTCTCCTACAGGTCAGACGTAGTACTTATAAGTCGGTTGCCCGGTAACAGCAGATAAATACGATATTGCAATGCCTGTGTTATTTTAATTACGATGCAAAATACCTTTGGACATGCGTGCATTTCCAAAGAAACTTTGCATTGCAATTAGAATAACACAGTCACTGCAACATTGTAACATTAACAATGATCGCTTCCAGGCAACTCGTCATAAATAATGAAACAGACAATAAAGCATGCGAAGCATTCTGTAGCACTGAAACCTTCGGTACAAGATCAATTTCTGGTTTGCTAAATCAAACCTACAAAAAACTGCACGCTCAGTCACCACTTCAACTATGTCCGTAGCGGGAGAAAATTAAATGCCAATTTTTGGTAACAGCGAAGTAGTTGTTCTCAAAAGAAAAAAAACCAACCCTATTGGTTGAGAAAGGAAATATAAGGGGAGATTAACCTTGGCTATGAGAAAGTTAAAACGTAGCGAAGCTGCGTCATGGTTAACATACTGAATTCGTATTCGGGAGTACCGCAATTCCCTTCGGCGTTCAATCATCCTGCATTTGTTTTTCAAGGCTATCTTCTATCTTTCGGTCCTAGTTGCACATTTTTTCCGATTGCTAAATGATCCCGTAACGAAGCGCGCTGCTCTCCGTTGGATCTTCTCTATCTCTTCTATCAACCCTATCTGGTACGGATCCCACACCGGTGAGCAGTATTCAAGCAGTGGGCGAACAAGTGTACTGTAACCTACTTCCTTTGTTTTCGGACTGCATTTCCTTAAGATTCTTCCAATGAATCTCAGTCTGGCATCTGCTTTACGGACGATTAATTTTATGTGGTCATTCCATTTTAAATCACTCCTAATGCCTACTCCCAGATAATTTATGGAATTAACTGCTTCCAGTTGCTGACCTGCTATATTGTAGCTAAATGATAAAGGATCTTTCTTTCTGTGTAGTCGCAGCACATTACACTTGTCTACATTGAGATTCAATTGCCATTCCCTGCACCATGCGTCAATTCGTTGCACATCCTCCTGCATTTCAGTACAATTTTCCATTGTTACAACCTCTCGATATACTACACCGTCATCCGGAAAAAGCCTCAGTGAACTTCCGATGTTATTCACAAGGTCATTTATATATATTGTGAATAGCAAAGGTCCTGCGACACTCCCCTGCGGCACACCTGAAATCACTCTTAATTCGGAAGACTACTCTCCATTGAGAATGACATGCTGCTTTCTGTTATCTAGGAACTCTTCAATCCAATCACACAATTGGTCTGATAGGCCATATGCTCTTACTTTGTTGATTAAACGACTGTTGGAAACTGTATCAAACGCACTGCGGAAGTCAAGAAACACGACATGTACCTGGGAACCCGTGTCTGTGACCGTCTGAGTCTCGTGGACGAATAGCGCGAGCTGTGTTGAGCTCAAGGGGAGTATGTTGAGTAAATAAGCTTTTTCTAAAAGCATTTTTCTTTATAAAGCCAAGGGATTACCAAAAGCCCCATCCTACATAGTTTTCTAACTTTGTTAGTTATATATTTTCGTCTCTCTACATCCCCTTTGTGGCTCTGGGTAGATATCACCATTATCATTATCACCATTAGAGCTCCACTGCTTTATATGGCTGATCAAGACGTTTCCACGCTTTGCGGTCTTTAGTCATATGCATCCATCCTGCTACGAGGGACGTTCAGTAACTGATGCAACCTATTTTTTCTTCTGAAAGAAGGTTGGTTTTATTCAGGATTCCATTAAACCATATTATTGCCCACTCCCTGGCTACAAAACCCTGTTTTTCAATATAATCTACGTTCAATGAGACGGCCTTAGGCCACCTTACTGGGAGGGACCGCATCCGCGCATGGTACCACTCTACTGGTCGATGTTGGATCAACATCTTGCTGTATCAGTAACCTCCCTGTCATTCCCGTACTGCTTCCCGCAGAACGCATCCTTCATTGGGCCAAACAGATGGACGTTGCGAGATCTTGGCTGCAGGGTGGACGAGGGAGAACAGCACAATGAAGTTTTGTGAGCTATTGTCGTGTGCGCAGACTTGGTGAGACACCTTGCGTTGTCATGGAGAAGGCGAAGTTCGTTTACGTTTTTGCGGCGACGAACTCTCTAAGTCGCATCCTCAATTCGCAGAGTTGATCGTTGCACATCAAGTGGAATAACCGCTTCACAGTCCCAGAAGACCATCGACATCATTTTACAAGCCGAGAGTGCAGCTTTGAACTTTTTCTTCGGATTTGGCACCGCGTTATTTCATGCATTGCCGTTTTGTTTCATTAACTGTGATGCGTCGATCACCTCGAATGAGAGGGTCCGTACGTTCCAATACTGCAGGAGAGACAGCTATGTGCGGCCGGTTGGCACGCGTGAGATCTGACAGGTTTTCGCGACGTTGTTGCGACGATAAAGCCTCGCCCAACGACTCACCGTGTTTTTATTTACTGCCAGGTCTCCGTAGACGTTTTGCAAGCGCCCATGAGTATCCGCGATGCTCTTGTTTTCCGCCAAAAGGAACTCAGCCACAGCTCTCTGCTTGGAACGCCCCTCCAGTACAGAAGACTGTTTGAAGGCAACGTACAGCGCCGCCACCTATCGGAACTTCACGAAACTATAGGGGCTGAACCGGCAATATTCCACGCAACTAATTCTGCATTGTTGCAACCGAAACTAGCCGAGAAAAATGTGTGTTGCACTGCTTACTGAACGCCTCTCGAACTTCACGTTTCTTCATGTCAACCAGCACGTTCCATCCTTGGTCTCTTCTTATTTCGTTGTAAGTACTCCCTTTAACATTGAGTCGTGTCCCGCACACTTGCACGAATAACGGGGAATCTCTGAAAGCTACACTACTGGCCATTAATATTGCTACACCAAGAAGAAATGCAGATGATACACGGGTATTCATTGGACAAATATATTATACTAGAACTGACATGTGATTACATTTTCACGCAATTTGGGTGTATAGATCCTCAGAAATCAGTACCCAGAACAACCACCTCTGGCTGTAAAAACGGCCTTGATACGCCTGGACATTGAGTCAAACAGAGCTTGGATGGCGTGTACAGGTACAGTTGCCCATGCAGCTTCAACACAATACCACAGTTCACCAAGAGTAATGACTGGGTTACTGTGACGAGCCCATTGCTCGGCCACCATTGACCAGACGTGTTCAGTTGGTGAGAGATTTGAAGAATGTGCTGGCCAGGGCAGCAGTCGAACATTTTCTGTATCCAGAAAGGCCCGCAGAGGACCTGCAACATGCGGTCGTGCTTTATCCTGCTGAAATGTAGGTTTTCGCAGGGATCGAATGAAGGGTAGAGTCACGGGTCGTAACACATCTGAAATGTAACGTCCATTGTTCAAAGTGCCGTCAATGCGAACAAGAGGTGACCGAGACTTGTAACCAATGGCACACCATACCATCACGCCGGGTGGTACGCCAGTATGACGATGACGAATACACGCTTCCAATGTGCGTTCACCGCGATGTCACCAAACACTGATGCGACCATCATGATGCTGTAAACAGAACCTGGATTCATCCGAAAAAATGACGTTTTGCCGTTCGTGCACCCAGATTCGTCGTTGAGTACACCATCACAGGCGCTCCTGTCTGTGGTGCAGCGTCAAGGGCAACCGCAGGCACGGTCTCCGAGCTGATAGTCCATGCTACTGCAAACGTCGTCGAACTGTTCGTGCAGATGGTTGTCGTCTCGCAAACGTCCCCATCTGTTGACTCAGGGATCGAGACGTGGCTGCACGATCCGTTACAGCCATGCGGATAAGATGCCTGTCATCTCGACTGCTAGTGATACGAGGTCGTTGGGATCCAACACGGCGTTCCGTATTACCCTCCTGAACCCACAGATTCCATATTCTGCTAACAGTCATTGGACCTCGACCAACGCGAGCAGCAATGTCGCGATACGAAAAACCGCCATTGCGATAGGCTACAATCCGACCTTTATCAAAGTCGGAAACGTGATGGTACGCATTTCTCATCCTTACACGAGGCATCACAACAACGTTTCACCAGGCGACGCCGGTCAACTGCTGTTTGTGTATGAGAAATCGGTTGGAAACTTTCCTGATGTCAGCACGTTGTAGGTGTCGCCACCGGCGCCAACCTTGTGTGAATGCTCTGAAAAGGTAATCATTTGCATATATCAGCATCATCTTCCTGTCGGTTAAATTTCGCGTCTGTAGTACATCTTCGTGATGTAGCAATTTTAATGGCCAGTAGTGTATAAGTGAACGTAACTTAGCGTCTGGACTGCTGAGCTATGGATTTTCCTCGGCATCGCGACCAGACAAGACCGTCCTGAGCAGCGATCGGCGGCGGCGGCAGCAGCAGCAGCAGCAGCAGCAGGTGGTAACCGGAGAGGCCGGCCAGCGGGCATCGCGCCGTGGCGCCCTTGGCTGGCCAGCGACCACAGCCCCGGCCTACCACTGCTGGCGCCTTGTTTTGTCGGGCGCGCTCCCCGATATCGGATGATACCCCGCGACAGCCGACCGGCTCGCCTCCTTTGGTTTCGCCTCTGCTGCCTGGAAACGGCCACGGCTCACAGCACGAACATTTCTATAAAACCCTGCTGCTGCTCACGGCGATCGATGTTGCTGGGGAGAACACCTATAGGTACGCCTCTGTATGAATCTCTCCGATTATCTCGTCGCGGTCATTTCGCTAGACGTACACCATCTGATGAAAGGCATCCGCACACCTACTAGTACACATTAATATGGAGCGTGTCTGCCGTTCGCCTTCATGACGGCTTGCAATGTGTTTCGGACATTATCAATGAGCTGTCCAAATGTCCGTGGCAGTCCATTTCAACCGAAACCAGGCAAAGCACTGATGTTGGACACTGGGACTTGGAGCGAAATCGACGTTCTAGCTAATCCCAAAGGTGTTCGATATGGTTCAGGTCAGAACTCTGAGGAGGCCAGTCCATTCCAGGAATGTTACTTGTGCACAGATTATTGCCTCGCAGACGCTGCATCACGGCAGGATGCACTGACATGCTGATACAATCACCGTCTCCAATCTGTCCCTCTACCGTACACAGGATACATTGCGGTAAAATGCCTTCACATCCTTCCACCTTAAACACATAAAAGCTCTCATACCGTAACACCACCCTCTCCGTACAGCAATCGCACCACACATGTTGGCAGGTAACATTCTGCAGGCGAAATCCAAACAGTTGGTAACACATAGGAAAAGAAATGAATTTCTGTATTAAAAAGATGGCAGTTACAGTGATGTGCAACGAAAATAGTGAACTGTAAGATGTCCACCTGGTTCCCAGATGAGAAAAAGGAATTTGCTCAGATGCAGTGCACTATAAGTTACCTGTAAGTACCTTTCCATTCCGTAAAAAAAAAAAAAAAAAACAAAAAAAAACAAGGGTTTTTAAATCTATAACCTACATGTGAAACCATAACCTATGTGTAAAAAGGACAAATCATGTAATATTTCAGGACCCCCACTGAAGATGCCTTGTAAAAAAGGCGAAACGCGTCTGGGTGCATAAATAAAAATAAAAATTTCGATGTGCACCATGCAAAAGGCATTTTCTTTGAAACAACTGCAATCTCAACAGTCTACCTCTCCGTGGTGCACAACGCCTCTCTTGTAGCATCTGCAATTGCAGTTTGTAGAGCATCTCTGAGACGCTCTCGCGCTTAGTGAACAATGGAATGACAATTCTTTGGCTTTTCTCTACCAGTTCTAGCAATCAAACCACGTAACGGTGTCATATTGATGAGCAATATTCAAGAAACAATCGAACGAATGTGTTGTAAACCACTTCATTCGTGGATCAGACACTTTTCTTCATGCATTTCAGGCATTTATCTCCTTTTCGTGCAACAAGTTTTTGTGCCGTCATTCCAATTTGCTCTCGGGTACTGTACGGTATTTTACGAACATCACTGTTTCCCAGTAGATTATCGCCAACAGCGCAATCGATCGGTAATGGTTCCCTTCGCCTGTTTGTGCGTAATACGTCCATTTACGTTCGTTCAAAGTGAACTACTAGTCCTTAGACCAGTCGTCGATCATCTACGTATCGACCCGCCGCAGTCTTCTGGCATTGTTACCTTCCTCAGGAACAGAATCGACTCGAACACGCTCATGGAGCGTCCGACGATGCGCTGTTGCACCCCGCCTGCCCAGACCTCCAGCTAACGAATGGAACTTCATGAAGCTGGCGTCGTACCGTGTGGCCTTGGAAGCCATATTTCACTTCTTAACGGCGATGTGCTTCGCATTGAAGATTTAGGAAGCAATAGAAGACGGATATTAAGCATTCAAATCGGGAGGGCAGAGTGGACTAGTGTTCAATATCGACTTCACAGATTATACAGCACGAGATAAAATAAGAAAAATGCAACCAATGGAGCCCCTATAAGGTGGAGATGAGGGAGAAGGAAAAATTCTAACAATTAGGAGCGGCAGTGGAGCACTATGGCGCGTTGCCTAGCCTGTAGGCCGTAGAATCTCGCCGTGTTGTGGCGCGGTGACTGGCGGTTGTCCACGGGGTCCTCTGTGATGTACATAGAAGCTGTACGTCGACTGCTCCAGGATACCGACAAAATTGAGGTTGATTGACCCTGCTGTGAGCTGCTTAAAAACTCAGTTTCAGGACGAAAACACCAGACTAACAGGGCAGGCGCCATTTTCTATTGCCACCCTAAATTCCCGTCCCTGCAAAAATCTGTGCGTATCTTACCGGAGATTACTGAGGGAACTAACCACAACTGACAGGTTGCCATTGCGTTTCTGGTTGTAAGCACCAGCTACGTCCCAGGAACGTATCCCTGCTCTACTCGCACCTTTCTTCGAACCAAAGAGCCTCTCCGTCACCTCCATTTTGGTAACCACCAATAATCATCTGAATCAGAGGCTGAGACGGTTCTGCGACCGTGTGGGCTGCAGATTCCTCGACTTGCGCCATAGGGTGGTGGGGTTTCGGGTTCCGCTGGATAGATCAGGAGTCCACTACACGCAACAAGCGGCTACACGGGTAGCAGGGGTTGTGTGGCGTGGGCTGGGCGGTTTTTTAGGTTAGATGGCCTTGGGCAAGTACAGAAAGGGCAACAGCCTCAACGGGTGCGGGGCAAAGTCAGGACATGCGGGGACCAAGCGGCAATCGGTATTGTAATTGTCAACTGTCGAAGCTGCGTTGGTAAAGTACCGGAACTTCAAGCGCTGATAGAAAGCACCGAAGCTGAAATCGTTATAGGTACAGAAAGCTGGCTTAAGCCAGAGATAAATTCTGCCGAAATTTTTACAAAGGTACAGACGGTGTTTAGAAAGGATAGGTTGCATGCAACCGGTGGTGGAATGTTCGTCGCTGTTAGTAGTAGTTTATCCTGTAGTGAAGTGGAAGTGGATAGTTCCTGTGAATTATTATGGGTGGAGGTTACACTAAACAACCGAACTAGGTTAATAATTGGCTCCTTTTACCGACCTCCCGACTCAGCAGCATTAGTGGCAGAACAACTGAGAGAAAATTTGGAATACATTTCACATAAATTTTCTCAGCATGTTATAGTCTTAGGTGGAGATTTCAATTTACCAGATATAGACTGGGACACTCAGATGTTTAGGACGGGTGGTAGGGACAGAGCATCGAGTGACATTATACTGAGTGCACTATCCGAAAATTACCTCGAGCAATTAAACAGAGAACCGACTCGTGGAGATAACATCTTGGACCTACTGATAACAAACAGACCCGAACTTTTCGAATCTGTATGTACAGAACAGGGAATCAGTGATCATAAGGCCGTTGCAGCATCCCTGAATATGGAAGTTAATAGGAATATAAAAAAAGGGAGGAAGGTTTATCTGTTTAGCAAGAGTAATAGAAGGCAGATTTCAGACTACCTAACAGATCAAAACGAAAATTTCTGTTCCGACACTGACAATGTTGAGTGTTTATGGAAAAAGTTCAAGGCAATCGTAAAATGCGTTTTAGACAGGTACGTGCCGAGTAAAACTGTGAGGGACGGGAAAAACCCACCGTGGTACAACAACAAAGTTAGGAAACTACTGCGAAAGCAAAGAGAGCTCCACTCCAAGTTTAAACGCAGCCAAAACCTCTCAGACAAACTGAAGCTAAACGATGTCAAAGTTAGCGTAAGGAGGGCTATGCGTGAAGCGTTCATTGAATTCGAAAGTAAAATTCTATGTACCGACTTGACAGAAAATCCTAGGAAGTTCTGGTCTTACGTTAAATCAGTAAGTGGCTCGAAACAGCATGTCCAGACACTACGGGATGATGATGGCATTGAAACAGAGGATGACACGCGTAAAGCTGAAATACTAAACACCTTTTTCCAAAGCTGTTTCACAGAGGAAGACCGCACTGCAGTTCCTTCTCTAAATCCTCGCACAAACGAAAAAATGGCTGACATCGAAATAAGTGTCCAAGGAATAGAAAAGCAACTGGAATCACTCAATAGAGGAAAGTCCACTGGACCTGACGGGATACCAATTCGATTCTACACAGAGTACGCGAAAGAACTTGCCCCACTTCTAACAGCCGTGTACCGCAAGTCTCTAGAGGAACGGAGGGTTCCAAATGATTGGAAAAGAGCACAGATAGTCCCAGTCTTCAAGAAGGGTCGTCGAGCAGATGCGCAAAACTATAGACCTATATCTCTTACGTCGATCTCTTGTAGAATTTTAGAACATGTTTTTTGCTCGCGTATCATGTCATTTCTGGAAACCCAGAATCTACTATGTAGGAATCAACATGGATTCCGGAAACAGCGATCGTGTGAGACCCAACTCGCCTTATTTGTTCATGAGACCCAGAAAATATTAGATACAGGCTCCCAGGTAGATGCTATTTTTCTTGACTTCCGGAAGGCGTTCGATACAGTTCCGCACTGTCGCCTGATAAACAAAATAAGAGCCTACGGAATATCAGACCAGCTGTGTGGCTGGATTGAAGAGTTTTTAGCAAACAGAACACAGCATGTTGTTATCAATGGAGAGACGTCTACAGACGTTAAAGTAACCTCTGGCGTGCCACAGGGGAGTGTTATGGGACCATTGCTTTTCACAATATATATAAATGACTTAGTAGATAGTGTCGGAAGTTCCATGCGGCTTTTCGCGGATGATGCTGTAGTATACAGAGAAGTTGCTGCATTAGAAAATTGTAGCGAAATACAGGAAGATCTGCAGCGGATAGGCACTTGGTGCAGGGAGTGGCAACTGACCCTTAACATAGACAAATGTAATGTATTGCGAATACATAGAAAGAAGGATCCTTTATTGTATAATTATATGATAGCGGAACAAACACTGGTAGCAGTTACTTCTGTAAAATATCTGGGAGTATGCGTACGGAACGATTTGAAGTGGAATGATCATATAAAACTAATTGTTGGTAAGGCGGGTACCAGGTTGAGATTCATTGGGAGAGTGCTTAGAAAATGTAGTCCATCAACAAAGGAGGTGGCTTACAAAACACTCGTTCGACCTATACTTGAGTATTGCTCATCAGTGTGGGATCCGTACCAGGTCGGGTTGACGGAGGAGATAGAGAAGATCCAAAGAAGAGCGGCGCGTTTCGTCACTGGGTTATTTGGTAACCGTGATAGCGTTACGGAGATGTTTAATAAACTCAAGTGGCAGACTCTGCAAGAGAGGCGCTCTGCATCGCGGTGTAGCTTGCTCGCCAGGTTTCGAGAGGGTGCGTTTCTGGATGAGGTATCGAATATATTGCTTCCCCCTACTTATACTTCCCGAGGAGATCACGAATGTAAAATTAGAGAGATTAGAGCGCGCACGGAGGCTTTCAGACAGTCGTTCTTCCCGCGAACCATACGCGACTGGAACAGGAAAGGGAGGTAATGACAGTGGCACGTAAAGTGCCCTCCGCCACACACCGTTGGGTGGCTTGCGGAGTATCAATGTAGATGTAGATGTAGATCATAGTACGAAAGGCGCTGCCTTAAAACTAACCTAGCCGACAATTACTCCTGCCCAAAGCGAACGATGCTGAGTAATTTTCTTCTCAATCTAGTCTCAGGACAATCGGGGGGGGGGGGCAGATTTCTGTATTTTAATTCGTAGCTTTATTACCTAATAAAATGTGTGTAATACCACAAGTTCAACCACTAGAACATGCATGTATATTATAAAACGTAACGGTCTCGTAGCACTCAGATCGGTACTCCCAAAGTTACTTTCACGTCTCACAGAAAACCGAAGCCTGGATGCCCAGACGTGGATTGGAACCTCTTTCCTCCCGTTAGTTCAATGTAACCACTGTGCTACCTCGTAGCGCGCAAACATACGAAATATGGTACTAACCAGTGTAGGCAGTCTTGCCCAATATCACAACACAGAGAACAGTTCTAATGATCGCTAAGTCCAAGGTGAAGATTAAATAAGTGTTGTGCGCTGCTAAAATTCCTTGCTAAGTTTTCTGACAAGTAATGCACATGCATCTGACGGTAACAAAATACCGCTGTCCTGGAATGTGAAGATTCTGGAATGCCTTCATTACGTTGGTGCTGCTGTTGAACTAACATATCGCCTAAATGCAACTGTTGCACAATGAAAGTGTGTTTTACAGATATGGGGAGTATTCATCTATCAAATGGCTTGTCATGCCTATCCATGTTAACAGTTGACATGAGGTTAACTATGTCAAACAATCATCCATTCTTTCCTTTATAATACTAGAGTCTTCCCCCAAGTGCTCAAATTTTTTGTAGTCCTCATTCAACCTCGCAATTCTATTCAGAACAAACTAAAAGGCAAAATATGTGATATTTCTACTTGCCAATTACAGACACTAATCAGCGCAGGTCTTAGTACACGCAATGGCCCCATTAGTCGACCTTCGCTCAACAGTTTGAGGAACGACAGATAATGCCCAGTCCTTCCAGTTCTGCACACGAACTAACACTCCAACTTCAGCGCAACAGCGCTTTACCGCTGCAGACCAGCTCCCTTATGAAAGTCAGCAACAAAAAATTATTTTAAAATATTTGAACCGCGTAATATTTGACGATTAGTGTGATGGGTTCGTTACGCAATCGAGGGGATACAATTATCATTCTGCGTCCTCGCAGATAGTCAGCGGGAGAGCAATGAGTTTCTAGTACTTGTTTATGTGGAATTACGAAGCCATTTGCAACTGAGAAGTATTCAGTCCTACGGTGAGTTGCTTCTTTGCCAGAGAAGAATAACAAGTTTTGAAAACAAGAAGAAAAGCACCACAAAAACAGATCACTAGTAATAGCAGAACACAGAAGAGATGGTTACGCCATAGACGAGAAACAAAATATGTTTCTCTTCCCTGTTATCGACAGTTGGCCAGGGCTCCTCTTGTCACTTCGTTTATGGATAGAAATCAACTTCTAAAAGAGTTGAGACCTTAGCCATGATCGCCAACTATCGCTATTTGACCATCAAAGCGAGATGTGGCTTCAGTTACTGATAACCAGTTTGGGCGCTAATGTCCTGACTAAACGCCAAATCGGCAATTTTTGAAATTGCTCGCGGAGAACAGCGGTTTTTCTTAGTACAGTACAGGTAAACAGCCTCGACAGCAAGCAACCTTTATTTTTGTGGTTACCGATCATCAGTTGGCGCCTGATCCGTTCTCCATCACCGCCGACCATCATGGTATGAGGTCTGAAGATGGTCAGTAACTGAGCGTACCGGTCACCATAAAAATAAAGGATTCTTGCGGTCGAGACTGTTTATGTTCGTTGTACATGTCAAATGTCATTACATTCTTTCACGGAGTGAGCGGGATTACGTCGCTCTACAACGGCAGTCACATCTCCAACAAAGGAGTGGCATGATCGAAAAAAATAAATAAAAATAATGGTAGAGTTGGAGCAGCCGTAGGACGTAAATCGAATGCCACCCATCGCAACATTCACTTGAGCGAGGGCGAGCATCGGAGTACGCCCATTAAATATCGTTGATAGCAATTTATCCGTCAGACTGGGACGCTAATGTCTGCGGCGCCTCAGAGTTTTTCGAGACCGTTAGGCTACGAATTAAGGAGAAGCACCAATGAGATTAGCGATGAACTTAACATCAAAACTGGGGACTACGAAGGAGACGAAGTGAATGAATTCTGCTGCCTCGGAAGCAAAATACCGCACGGCGAACGAAGCAATAAGAAGCAGATTAACACTGGTAAAGAAGTCTGTTCTTATCAGACGTAGGTCTTTTTTGAGGAAGTAATTACTGAGAATGTACACTGTGAGGGCAGCACTGTATGAGAAATGAATCATGGACTGTGGCGGTACCAGAGAAGAAGAGAATCGATGATGAAAATTACGTGGAGTTAACTCTTAAGTAAGGAGGTTATCAGGAAAAGCGGCGAGGAAAGCAATCTGTAGAAAATGCAAACTAAAAGAAGGGACAGGATGATATATGAGGGTGAATCACAAAGAGAAAATTGTCAGTTTCTTTAAGCTTCAGAAAAATGCATGCACACGAACTTATCTCTCTGTATAGTCTCCTGAACGGGAAACACATTTTTTTTGACAGATAGGAAGTTGCGTACAAACACTTCGACAGTCCCGTCGTCATCAAATCTGTGTCCTCCGCCTACTTCCTTTCCTGGTCCAAACAAATGAAAATTGCAAGGCGATAAGGCTAGACTGTAGGGAGCACGTTCTAGTGTGGTCCGGAACAATTCCTGAATTTTCTGTGCTCTGCAGTGAGAAGACGAGGCACCCACCTTACGGACGCTTTCCAAAATCCAAAGTTGGCAGTAATAATCGCCCGAGTACTACCGCAGTTTATGCCAACCTCAGTACCAATTTGAGGAACTGTTATCTGGCTATCGTCTTCCAAATACTGGGTAACAATTCAGATATTCTTCTCACTGATGCTAATCGCCGGGTGATGATGGCGAGCTGCATTCTCAGCTGTTTCTGGTTCTCGTAGAAGCTGTTTGCGCCACACATACACTTGAGTCTTTCTCAGGGCTTATCCCCGAACTGTGCCGCACGTCTTTTCAAAATTTGTTGTGTGAAACTTGATTATAATGTGTTGCACAACAGCTGGCGGTACCTCTTGCTCTGACATTGCGATTCTGGCTAAAGAAACGGTACAACGTTCTAGGTGTGGAGAACAATCAATGGAAACGAAAGCAGAAGCCGGTTACAAAAAGGCGCATACAACAAAAATTCTGGTTTATATTTCATTCACCGTCGTACCTTAAGGCGTTACGGAATAAACAGAAAATTCTCTAAATAATCGAACTCCCGTGTATAAAAGAGCTTCAGACTTCTGAGTTAATCTGATAACTATTTCACGTTAAGCATGTAAGCGAGAAAAAATTAAAAAAGATTTGAAATTATGTTCAAAGTTTGTTAGAAGTCGCTAAGTGCTCTTATTCTCAAACACTGGATGAGTATATTCTAATTTCCTTTCCGTTTCAAGCAATAGCGACTTTTTCACACAGCTAAATTTTTACATCATATCTCCTGAACTATGTATCGTACAATGATAGAATCTTGCAGCTACGTTCAGTAGTAAATGTGGATACGATCTGCAAAATGTATTGCGAATGAAAAATTCGTAGCAAACAGGTAATAAATCGTCATGCCTGATACCTTAGTTTTACTGCACGAACAGCGAAAATGGTAATAAGCGACAAGTGTTTTTCCGTTCATCATTTTGTGTACTGTAAACGAGAAAAAAATTTGCTAAAGGATTGAAATTATATGTTAAGTTTATTGTAAGCACTAAGTGTTCTCATGCACAATGTTTCTAACTGCAACATTTGTCTTATGTACGAGTCGCGACATAGTCGCAGTAGGGTTGTCCAGCTATCAAGCAGTTAGTTACTGTTGAAAATCAGTCTTGATCACAAATTCATTTATTCTGGTAACCGGTTTCGACCACGCCTGTGGTAATCTTCAGGCCAAAATGCTGTATGAGCAGGAGGCTCCTTCTGGTGGTTGAGCAGTGATTTACCACCAGAAGGAGGCTCCTGCTCATACATCATTTTGGTCTGAAGATGACCACAGGCGTGGTCGAAACCCGTTACCAGAATAAATGAATTTGTGATCAAGACTGATTTTAATAGTAACTATTAGTAATAACATTGATCACTGTATGCTCCCACGGTGTGTTCAAAAGTTATTAAGCAATAATTTATTTTATTCAAACTCTGGTCTAAAAATGGTCATCGTCGACCGAAAATAATAACGTGATTGATAAACTTTGTGGTACGTGACTGGATTTACAGTAAAAGAAAAATAAATTTGTCTTATTGTGTTAAATCTTTAACGTGAGATTATACCTCTTAATGAGTAGTTTATGACAGCGTTTTAAAATTTTAAATTCGGTCAGTAATTACGCGTAATATTCAAAATCAAATGTTTGTTGACCGCGGATGTCGTCAGATAGGCAGCCTCAACTGGAACTACGAACCACCATCCCTGAACCGGGCTACCTGTTTAGTAATATAGATACCCGTGGATGGAGGCGGGTGGGAGACAGAGACTGGAATATACAGGCTGTCTCCCTAAGAGTCGTCAGGAGCATTTTTTGGTGTTTCAACTGGTATTTGGAATTTAATTGTTGCAATGTGTAGATGGAGTCATCCTAAACAAATAGTCTTTCGTGCCACGCCCAGCGTCAGAGGAAAGCGTCGCTTTGTTTCCCTTTACAAATAAGATCATTTTGAAAGTGCATTTGTCATGCCCATTCGATAGACCGGTACCAAATTAATATGGAGCGATATTCGTATCATCGATATATATTAACAAGGACAGTAAAACACGAAGAATAATCAGTACTCGAGCATCGACTGAGTATGGCGGTAGCAGTCAGTCAGGGAGGTGACGTCGCGCTGGAATACTGGTTATCCTTCGTGCTTTACTGTCCCTCTAAATATATGTCGCTGAAACGAATATCGCACTGCAGTAATCTGGGACCGCTCTATCAACTAAGTACGTAAAATTCCGCATTAGAAATCATTTTGTTTGTAACGGAAAACAAACCGCTGCTTTCTGTCGACGCTGGACGTCGCATGAAAGACGTGGAGAGCAGCATTTGTTTGGACTGACTACAGCTACACACTTCAAAAACGAAACTGCAAGTATCTGCCAACAAAATGGTTCAAATAGCTCTAAGCACTATGGGACTTAACATCTGAGGTCATCAGTCCCCTAGACTTAGAACTACTTACACCTAAATAACCTGAAGACACCACACACATTCATGCCCGAAGTAGGATTCGAACCTGCGACCGTAGCAGCAGCGCGGTTCCGGACTGAAGCGCCTAGAACCGCTTGGCCACAGATGCTGGCATCTGCCAACACACTAGAGAAAATGCGCCTGATGACTCTTACGAAAGACACCAGGTATAGTAAAAATGATAACTGAGGACTTTACGGGTAAGTGCTACTCTGAGACGAGGAAATTGGTATAGAAGAGAAATTCGTAGCGCACCTTATCAAAATCGGTCAGAGGACCGATGAAGAAGAAATAAGAAATGCTGCTTAGGCTGTCTCCCTTCTCTCTCGTTGTTATGAACAGCCGAACGGGGTGGCCGTGCGGTTCTAGGCGCTACAGTCTGGAACCGAGCGACCGCTGCGGTCGCAGGTTCGAATCCTGCCTCGGGCATGGATGTGTGTGATGTCCTTAGGTTAGTTAGGTTTAAGTAGTTCTAAGTTATAGGGGACTGATGACCT
Source organism: Schistocerca americana (assembly GCF_021461395.2). NCBI lineage: Eukaryota > Metazoa > Arthropoda > Insecta > Orthoptera > Acrididae > Schistocerca > Schistocerca americana. The sequence goes on along the minus strand of NC_060122.1, from coordinate 221,723,415 downwards.
CAGATGTTAAGTCCCATAGTGCTCAGAGCCATCGGAACCATCCCGGCATCTACACAATTCACCTCAGAAAAGAGAAGGAAAACGTAAATCGGAATGCACTGTTTCAGTGCCTGTATTATTCCGAATTACGATGCAAAGTTCCTTTGGATGTGTAGTATGCTTGCATGTCCAAAGCAACTTTGCGTCGTAATTCGCAATAACACAGGCACTGCAACATGTTTTTATCCGCCGATATCGGGCAATCGACTTTCAAACAATATCTCACCCGTATGGGAATATACATAACGGATATACGAGTACAGGTTGTAGACACTTACTTCACGACATATAGTTTGTGTCTGGCCGTGAGTAGTGCACGAATAGGCAAATGGTTAGGCGACTGTCCGCGGTACGCGTGAGACACGGGTTCGAGTGCCGGTCCGGCACAAAGTTTCATTTTAGTCCTTCAATTCTACAGCTGATGACTGTCCGTACCTACGTTTGCGAATACATTTAATGTAAATCGGAATGAGCGGAGCCCAACTTTAACTCAGGTCCTGCCAAATACGCGTGTTGTGGTGTTATTACGGCGCCAACTCTGTCATACTGTACCAATGTTTTGATTCGGATCCTGGTCGAAAAAGCAGTTTCGCTGACGTCCGAAAGCGTCATTACCAGAACACTTTTATGTTATTGAGCAAAGACGCCATTCGGTAACCCCGAAAGCGTGTCTGCGTCGACAGGGAACTCGGAAGTCGGTAAACAGAGCGGCAGACACAGAAACCTGAGAGCTGCCTGTCCACGGCACACTTCTTTATTTCCGGCGTCATTTCACTTTCGTCCGAGCTGGAGAAAGCGTCACGCGGCTCTAGGCAAGCGCACACGTTATGTCACGCAGATCCCCTCTCACTCCCCCCCCCCTCTCTCTCTCTCTCTCTCTCTCTCTCTCTCTCTCCCTCTCCCTCTCCCTCTCCCTCTCTCTCTCCCTCTCTCTCTCTCTCTCTCTCTTTCTCTCTCCTCCAAGGACTCCTTTTCCCGATTTCCTACTGAATCAATTATATACGCACTTTTCCTCCTGGAGCCGCTGCACTTCCTAGATCCCAGCTAAATAACAACTCTCAATGCGTCAAACCGTGTAAGGTGCCGCAGTAGTTAACATACGGAATACGCTTTCAAGAAAACGGCGGTTCAGATTTCCGTCCGACCATCCAAATTTGGATTTCTAATGACCACGTTGTTGACGGGACTTTAAATGCTAATCTTCTTTCGTTTCGAACCCAACTGTTAATATGTTAGTATATGGAAGCCACCCTACCGCACAGTACACATGTTGTCGTGTACGTTACTGCTGTCAGTTCTTAGGCAGTGACATTTCTTGGTCACATTTGACATAACTGTCATATAAAGCAAACATGGAACTGACAGATAGGCCAAAGAGTCTACTGTACAGGGCTGTTGTTATTTCTGGGACCATATTGATACGCATCTGTGATCACGTATTCGTATACGGAATATACCATATTTGGACAATTAGTATGTAAGCTTCGAATACAGAAATAGTATAAAACATGTACAAAAATAGATAATTGTCAGCGCACGACAAGTGACAGCAGTAACATACATATGTGCACTGTGAGGTGGGACATCCATATACCAACGTGTTAACATAGACATGGTTGGCCGGCCGGGGTGGCCGAGCGGTTCTAGGCGCTTCAGTCTGGAACCACGCGACCGCTACGATCGCAGGTTCGAATCCGGCCTCGGGCATGGATGTGTGTGATGTCCTTTGGTTAGTTAGGTTTAAGTAGTTCTAAGTTCTAGGAGACTGATGACCTCAGAAGTTAAGTCCCATAGTGCTCAGAGCCATTTGAACCATAGACATGGTTGTATTGGTTTCTAGGTATCCCCATGGCTGTTTGCTTTTTAAATGAATATCAAGTTGACAATATCAATGAATTTATAACTGATATAAAAGGCTTTGATATAGAGATACATAATGTGACTAGACTTACGTTTGTGCTGTTATGTACATACCTGTCACATTGTAGATATCAGTTTAAATACAATTGATTGTTGTTCTCTGTAACAGTTGCCACTGACGGTAGGCTATACATCCTTACCTATTAAACATTTTAAGTGCAGACGTCCTTAAACAAATATTAACAGGTCGCGAAGCAGCAAGCATTCGAGATTTTGACGGAGTGTACTCATTAGATGAGAAAGGAGTAGAAATTAGAGGAAGGAGAGTAGGGTGTTTGAGGTTTGCTGATGACATGGTCCTTCTAGCCACAAGGGAAAAAGAATTGCTGGATTTGTTGGACACCATTGAAGCTAACGGAAAAAATTATGGAATTAAAATTAACACGAAGAAAACAAAAGTATTGTCACTAGGTGGAAATAAACACACAAAAGTTATACTGAATGGAGAAATATTACAACAGGTGCAAAATTTTAAGTATCTTGGAAGCAGAATAGACCCCGACTGGAAGTGCACTATAGAAATTAAAACAAGGATGGCAATGGCAAAAGAGGCATTTTATAAGAAAAGGAGAATTTTCTGCAGCGGTCAGGAAGAGACTCATAAAATTTCTTGTATGGAGTGTTCTTCTGTATGGCGCTGAAACATGGGCTTTGAGGGAGAAAGACAGAGAAAGGCTGGAGGCTTTTGGGATGTGGACATGCCGGAGGATGGAAAGAATAAGTTGGATGGACAGAGTAAAAAATGAAGAGGTACTGAGAAGAGTGGGAGAGAAAAGACAGTTACTAGATGTAATAAATAGAAGAAAAAGAAATTGGATTGGGTACATTTTAAGAAAGAATAATGGACTGATAAAAACAGTTTTAGAAGGTTATGTAGAAGGGAAGCGGAAGCGAAGAGATTTCAGATACTGGATGACGTGATGGACGGTACAACATACAGCAGCCTTAAGAAGGAAGCAATGGATCGCAGAAAATGAAGATGCAAAGGACCTGCTAATATAGCAGAAAACTGATGATGACGAAGCTGCAAACGGCAGATGGTATTTCCGGAAGTTCCACATGTTAGGAGTTTCTTCTGAACCATTCGCAAATGGAACGCTGGAAGAATGACTACTTAAGTCTCTCTGTGCGCGTTGTAATTAGTCAGATCTTGTCTTCGCAGTCCCTACGGGAGCGTGGTTGTAGGAAGTATATTCATAGATTCCTCAGTGCTGGTTCTTGAAACTTTGAAAGGAGGCTGGTACGGGATAGCTGACGTCTTAGACTCAAGCGTCTGACAGTTCAGGTTTTCCAGCGTCCCCGTGACGCTATGCGTTAGGTCAAAAAAAGCTGTGACCAGTCGTGGCACCCTTCTTTATATACTTTCACGTTTGACATGGCTCACATATACTTGAGCAATATTCCGGGATGAGTCGCACGAGTGTTTTGCACCACGGAGGTGGAACAAATCTTAATTATACCGCTTGAGACAAGCATGAAGTTCTGTTGCCTAGAGATTTCTCCTTATCTGTGACTATTTTAGTACATTTTGATACAGAGTATTTAGACTGGGCAAGTGCACACAGAAAAGCGAGTCTGTTGTGACGAGGCGACCACCCCGCCGAGCAGTTGGTGCGCCTGGTGGTGCGGGAGGGGGGAAGTCCCTACCGCGCGCTCGTCGTTAAGCGGTGCGGGGCCGCCTAGCGCTGGGACAGCGGCTCGGCGCGGTGAAAGCGAATTTACGGCGGACGGCGCAGCGGGCAGCGGCTTGGTCACGCTCGGAGAAAGACGTGTCCGTTAGCGGCCATCAGATACGGACCAGCAAGACCGCTCTCCACCGGCGGACGTCTACTGCTGGCAAGCGTAATTGCTCTTATTTTACGAAGGCACACGCACAAGGCTCCCGCTGTGGATATCCTTCTTCCGCATCAGCGTTCTTGCGTGTGCGTGCGTGTGTGTGTGTGTGTGTGTGTGTGTGTGTGTGTGTGCGCGCGCGCAGGTCGCACCAGTGTTTAAGAAGGGTGGTAGGAGTAATCCATCTAACTACAGACCTATATCATTGACGTCGGTTTGCAGTAGGGTTTGCCGGCCGGTGTGGCCGTGCGGTTCTAGGCGCTTCAGTCAGGAACCGCGTGACCGCTACGGCCGCCGGTTCGAATCCTGCCTCGGGCATGGATGTGTGTGATGTCCTTAGGTTAAGTTAGGTTTAAGTAGTTCTAAGTTCTAGGGGACTGATGACCATAGATGTTAAGTCCCATAGTGCTCAGAGCCATTTGAACCATGTTTTTGCAGTAGGGTTTTGGAGCATATATTGTATTCAAACATTATGAATCACCTCGAAGGGAACGATCTATTGATACGTAATCAGCATGGTTTCAGAAAACATCGTTCTTGTGGAACGCAGCTAGCTCTTTATTCGCACGAAGTAATGGCCGCTATCGACAGGGGATCTCAAGTTGATTCCGTATTTCTGGATTTCCGTAAGGCTTTTGACACCGTTCCTCACAAGCGACTTCTAATCAAGCTGCGGGCCTATGGGGTATCGTCTCAGTTGTGCGACTGGATTCGTGATTTCCTGTCAGGAAGGTCGCAGTTCGTAGTAATAGACGGCAAATCATCGAGTAAAACTGAAGTGATATCAGGTGTTCCCCAGGGAAGCGTCCTGGGACCTCTGCTGTTCCTGATCTGTATAAACGACCTGGGTGACAATCTGAGCAGTTCTCTTAGGTTGTTCGCAGATGATGCTGTAATTTACCGTCTAGTAAGGTCATCCGAAGACCAGTATCAGTTGCAAAGCGATTTAGAAAAGATTGCTGTATGGTGTGGCAGGTGGCAGTTGACTCTAAATAACGAAAAGTGTGAGGTGATCCACATGAGTTCCAAAAGAAATCCGTTGGAATTCGATTACTCGATAAATAGTACAATTCTCAAGGCTGTCAATTCAACTAAGTACCTGGGTGTTAAAATTACGAACAACTTCAGTTGGAAAGACCACATAGATAATATTGTGGGGAAGGCGAGCCAAAGGTTGCGTTTCATTGGCAGGACACTTACTAGATGCAACCAGTCCACTAAAGAGACAGCTTACACTACACTCGTTCGTCCTCTGTTAGAATATTGCTGTGCGGTGTGGGATCCTTAGCAGGTGGGATTGACGGAGGAACAAAAAAAGGGCAGCTCGTTTCGTATTATCACGTAGTAGGGGAGAGAGCGTGGCACATATGATACGCGAATTGGGATGGAAGTCACTACAGCAAAGACGTTTTTCGTCGCGGCGAGATCTATTTACGAAATTTCAGTCACCAACTTTCTCTTCCGAATGCGAAAATATTTTTTTGAGCCCAACCTACATAGGTAGGAATGATCATCAAAATAAAATAAGAGAAATCAGAGCTCGAACAGAAAGGTTTAGGTGTACGTTTTTCCCGCGCGCTGTTCCGGAGTGGAATGGTAAAGAGATAGTATGATTGTGGTTCGATGAACCCTCTGCCAAGCACTTAAATGTGAATTGCAGAGTAATCGTGTAGATGCAGATGTAGACGTGTGTGTGTGTGTGTGTTTGTGTGTGTATCAGCTAGTGCAATAAACCTAACAATAGGGAACCTGCATTCGTCATGATATGGTTTCTACACATCACTGATGCGTGAGAAGCAGTATAACTCAACTACGATATTATTGCACTTGCCCGCTGCCGGAACCACAGTAAACAAGCACAGGAGTGACTAAGGAAAATGCATACCATCAATCCCGATTAGCCGACCGAATAGCCTTCACCAAAGTGCAATAATATTGTGGTCGACAACTAGATGTCCACATGCCTACTGGCAGGAAACCAGTGTTAATACACTGCTGGCCATTAAAATTGCAGCTCCATGAAGACAACATGGAGCTAACCCAATATTGGTATGACGTGTACTACATGCTTCGATGTGCAAATGATTATCATTTCAGTACAGCCACAAAAGGCACGCAGCAGTGGCGCAATCTAGAGTTTGTTAGTTAGGGGTCTCCTTTGTTGCTTGTTTGTTCAAAATGGTTCAAATGGCTCTGAGCACTAATAGGACTTAACTTCTGAGGTCATCGTGCCCTTTAGAACTTAGAACTACTTAAACCTAACTAACCTAGGGACATCACACACATCCATGCCCGAGGCAGGATTCGAACCTGCTACCGTAGCAGTCGCGCGCTTCCAGACTGAAGCGCCTAGAGCCGCTCGGCCACTCCGGCCGGCGCTTGTTTGTGAAAAGATCGCATTACGCCTTGTGTAAGAATTCACGTCTCGGTATTAGACAGTGGCAGGATCGTGGCCAGATACAACTGAACTTTATCGTTCCACAATATTGCTGCTCCCGTAGGCTGGGAATCCAAGACGCGAGCTTGGGACCCCAAGACATATGAATATGGAATCGATCGTTTCAAGAGAAACACACTCTGTTCATGACATCCAGTCTTACAAATTTCGTTTTTCTGACGGACACACGTCCAGATCGTCCGCTCTCAAAACTCTGCCATCTCTCATCCCACATCCACCACTGCTGGCGGTTCACCTCCAACTGCGCAACGCTACGCTCTGTTCACATCCAACTGCCCAACACTACAATAGCGAATATTCCAACAATGCCAGCCAGCCAGACTCAGACTGCACACAGCACAGCCAGTGATTTTCATACAGAGCGCGACGTGACGTTACCAACATAAAAACCTAAACAGTCTACTTATAATTTATGCAATTTTTCAATTCCTCGGCGTTAGACATCCGCTCCTTCTTCACGGAGCCATCCAAGTACCGCTGTGGGAGCGCCCTCGTCGTTGGCAAATGTGTGACTGCTGCGAATAGTCCCACCATTGCCTGGACATTGTCGTCTGTCTTCGCTCATCCATATTTAAACTGGATGAAGGTGGGACGCAGCTGGTATAAGTTTTATTAAAAATGAAATTCCTCCAGCTGTACTTAAGATTTTATATTTACTTCACTACTAGTTTCGAGTTGCGTCAACGCCATCTTCATGTGTAGCACGTGTTGGTCTCACCGCGGACTGCTAGACTGAGCCACACACAAACTGATTTCATCGAAGTGTCGCGGGCCTGAAGGTGGCGTTGACGCAACGTCGAAATTAGTAGCGAAGTAAATATAAAATCTTTAGTACAACTGGAGGCATTTCATTTAAAAAAAAAATTATCGTCTGTGGTCAATGTCGATGGCCTTCAATTCCAATCAGCATCGCCCATGTACGTACTGCCTTGGTCAAATTGTTGGCACCATTTCACTACGGCTGGACGCGACATTGCATTTGCTCCATATACAGGGTGTTACAAAAATGTACTGCCAAACTTTCAGGAAACATTCCTCACACACAAAGAAAGAAAAGATGTTATGTGGACATGTGTCCGGAAACGCTTAATTTCCATGTTAGAGCTCATTTTAGTTTCGTTCTTCCACCTACGCTCAATGGAGCACGTTATCATGACTTCATACGGGATACTCTACCTGTGCCGCTAGAACATGTGCCTTTACAAGTACGACACAACATGTGGTTCATGCATGATGGAGCTCCTGCACATTTCAGTCGAAGTGTTCGTACGCTTCTCAACAACAGATTCCGTGACCGATGGATTGGTAGAGGAGGACCAATTCCATGGCCTCCACGCTCTCCTCACCTCAACCCTCTTGACTTTCATTTATGGGGGCATTTGAAAGCTCTTGTCTACGCAACCCCGGTACCAAATGTAGAGACTCGTCGTGCTCGTATCGTGGACGGCTGTGATACAATACGCCATTCTCCAGGGCTGCATCAGCGCATCAGGGATTCCATGCGACGGAGGGTGGATGCATGTATCCTCGCTAACGGAGGACATTTTGAACATTTCCTGTAACAAAGTGTTTGAAGTCACGCTGGTACGTTCTGTTGCTGTGTGTTTCCATTCCATGATTAATGTGATTTGAAGAGAAGTAATAAAATGAGGCCTAACATGGAAAGTAAGCATTTCCGGACACATGTCCACATAACATATTTTCTTTCTTTGTGTGTGAGGAATGTTTCCTGAAAGTTTGGCCATACCTTTCTCACAGTGACATCTGTGTGCTATTTAGACGTTTTGCTCACAAGAATACTACTATCCCCTATACTTCAACAGTGGAGTACGTTTCTCGCTGTCACACCATTTCATTCGGACACTGTGATGCAACGCAGCAGAACTGTGTCTACAGGGAAGCTAGATCATCACAATGTGCCACTCTTGTTGCGCAATGTTCTTAGCGTGGGAAGACATGTGCAACGCACTTTCCGAAGTCCGCGGGTAAAAAAATATAAATGTGACTGCGTGATAAAATAAATTATTTTAACAAATATTAATGATGGCATTCGTCCCCACACTCTACAATATAAATGTCATACTTTAATGCTACAGATCTCCCACAGCACAAACATCTGACTGTCGCACCCGAAAAAAAAAAAAAAAATGTTTCCTTCCAATATCACCACTGCTTTAGAAAATGGCGGCAGCCTGTCGATGTGTGAGGGCTAGCACACTCTTCCTTAATATTTGTACGAGCTAGTCAGCGTAGCATGTCGCGCCGCCTTTGTGGACGCGACTCTGAAGGTCACCTGCATGAGGTATAATTTAGATACGCTATCGACTACACTGATGTTCACGGGCGCTGCGCTGTCAAGGATGTTTCATTGTATCATAAAAATATAGGCGCTTTCTCCCTCGGAGACGGTGACAAGGCCATCCACTTTCACTGTCCAGTCCGCCACCTGAAGGAAAAGTCCGTCTGTAATTGAGGCGTCGAGCACGTGGAAGAAAGGCGATGTGGTGCCGTCATCTGTGACTAAGGGAACGTCCTACTTTCAGTACCTATGCTATAATATGACTTAACTCTTCCTGTCTCTGCGTTCTAAAATAATGTTCGTGACAAGAGAGGCGCTGCAGTCGGCAGCGGTTTGCTTCTTTCTTTACAGCACTTGCTCATTCAGTGGCAGCGCGGCGCTCTGGTTATAGGCCAGCTAGGAACTGCCATAATACTGAAACGCATCATAGTTGGCGGACGAAGCTCCCCCGTCTTTCGCCAGCCCATATATTGTATACATATGATATTCTGAGTAATTATTACAATTGCGAATCACACTGAACCACAACGGCTGCTGTCATGAATCATTTTCAGCACCAGCTGCAGATGATTTCCTCCGGGTATAAGACAAAATTAATTTATTAATCTTACCCATAGAATTTTTAAATTATTCTACCTGTAAAGTTGTGATGAAAAAATAACGACGTACCAACGAAGGAATTCTCCGAATGGGACGGAAATCGTTAGATGTGATGTACATGTACAGACAGACAAATGAAGATAATTTCAGAAAAACTGTATCATTTACTCACGAGAAAGAGCTTCGGAAATTGAGCAAGTCAACACCGCGTTGGTCTGGAGCATCTCCAGACGTATCTTCGCTAGTAATTGGGGCTCAGTTCGAAGCGGTATTCATCACTGAAGAAAATTCTACTCCAGTCAATGAGATTCCTGGCCGAAGACGTGTCTGGAGAACAGCGGTGGGGCACCACCTGACTGTCGCCGGCCATACGGTCTGACAACCAGGAGTGATCGTCCGGGGTGTCATTTCTTTCCATAGCGGGACCCCTTTGGTTGCCGCCCACGGCCCCCTTACAGTACAGCAGTAATTCGACGATATTCTACGGCCGGTTTTGTTGCCCTTCATGGTAAGAAATTCTGGATTTACATTTCAGCAGGACAATGCCCGTCCGCACACGGTGCAGGTTCCTACTGTTTGTCTTCGTGCTAGCCAAACCCTCCCTTGACCAGGAAGGTCGCCAGATCTTGAGAACGGTTGGAACATTATGAAAGGGCGCTCCAGCCCTCTGCGGATTTTGATCATCTATCGCGCCAATTGGACAGAATTTGGTAAGGTATTCCTCAGGAGGACATCCAACAACTTTATCAAACAAGACCAGGGTGAAGAACTGCTTGCATAAGGGTCACAGATGGAACAACCCGTTACTGACTTGCTCAGTTTGTGAAGCTTTTCTCCTGAATAAATCATCCAATTTTTCTGAAATTATAATAATTTGTTTGTCTGTACACGTACATCACACCCACCGATTTCCGTCCCATTCGGATAGATCTTTCCTGGTGCGCCTTTTTTTTTAATGTTTGTCTTATAGTCTATTTAGGAGCAGCTCTGTGCTCGCAAAGAATTTTTTTAAAACCGTGAATAGGACGGTCAGGCAGGTCTGCGTTGTCAGTTCGCAAACCACGTGTACGCTCTTGTTCAGATGACCCTGAATTCTAACTCTGCCGTCTCTCTACATTTACTCCATCACGGGGTTTATATAAATACTCATTAAGAAGGAACTGCAACATTCACACTAGACTGGAAAAATATATGCTTTTGACAACTCTTCTTTAAGAAATATACAGAAAGGTGTGCACATTGCAGTGGGTTTTATTTTCAGTAGACTTCCAGCAGAACTAAAAGTTATGAGTGGTAAACACTATGTCTGCTAATCCAAGCCAAAAGGTTTCTTTGTGGCACTATTTTTTGTTATACACTGGCGTACCTTGCAGTAGTTGAGCACATTCGTATACTCTCTCACAGTTAATTTTTCGTGTTTTACATGTACATCTACATATATACTCCGCTAGCCACAAAGCGGTGTGTGGCAGAGGGCAGAAATCTCGCCAATGTCATATTCCCCCCCCCCCCCCCCCCCCATCCCTCCCCTACCCCCCTGCTCCATTCGCGGATCGCGCGAGGGAAAAACGACTGTCTGAACGCCTCAGTACGAGCTCTTATTCCCCTTATCTTTGAATGGTGATCATTGCACGATTTGAAAGTTGGTGGTAATAATATATGCTCTACATCCTCGGTGAAGATCGGATTTCGGTATTTAGTGAGCAGCCGCTTCCGTTTAGCGCGCCGTCTATCTGCAAGTGTGCAAGTGTGGTAGTTCTTTAGTGTGTTTTCTTTATAAATTTTCTAATCATCGTTCTGTAAACTATATACCGGTTCATACCATGAAGAAATAGCTTTGGCTTCCATGGTCCCACAGAACCTGATAAATAAATTTCTCTCTCGCTTGTCAACACCACTGTATGTCTTTGGTTGCAGAACCGTAGCGGTCGGGACAAACTTTTAATCAACTGAGCGACTGACCCCGGCTTATCATTTGGCAAGATCTCTGGCCTTTCTCACATAACTCTGTAACGTAGCCGATCCCTGGTCAGACGCTGTTTGTTAGATGCTGAATCAGGGGCGATGGGCGCAACAGACATCCTTGGCTCTATGAGCAGACACCACCTGTGCGTCAGCTGCCATTGCGAAACCACTCGCCTCCAGATGGTGTTCGTGGTCATGACCCCGGCCTTGTCCGACCCAGTCTCTTCTGCGTCCCTGGTCTAGCAGTTGAGAGCGCTGGGACTTTCCGCTCGCTGTTATACTGTAAGCGCTGTATTCGCTTTACATCATTCGAACGACTGTGAGGTAATGTTATGCTGGCCTAGTTACACAAAGCGCAGAACGAAACAATTGCATCTGCTTCTGGGTCAAATACACCATTATTCTTGTTATGACCAATCGAACAACTGTGACATGTTTCCTGCGGGCTGTACTATCCACTGTGCTGTTGTAAATACAATTCAGTACTTCATATCGGGCAAGCTTCTGACAAGACCTCAATTAAAAGTCATGAATTATGGAGGCCGAAAACTTCCGCTACCAGCGTTCTGTTCAGAAGAACGGAAGAAAGGAGACAGATTCACGTTTCTACACTATGTGATCAAAGGTATCCGGACACCGGGCTGAAAATGACTTACACGTTCGTGGCGCCCTCCATCGGTAATGCTGGAATTCAATATGGTATGGCCCAACCTTAGCCTTGATGACAGCTTCCACTCTCACAGGCAACGTTCAATCAGGTGCTGGAAGGTTTCTTGGGGAATGGCAGCCCATTATTCACGAAGTACTGCACTGAGGAGAGGTATCGATGTCGGTCGGTGAGTACTGGCACGAAGTAGACGTTCCAGAACATCCCAAAGGTGTTTTATAGGATTCAGCTCATGACTGTGCAGGCCAGTCCATTGCAGGGATGTTATTGTCGTGTAACCACTCCGCCACAGGCCGTGCATTATGAACAGGTGCTCGATCGTGTTGAAAGATGCAGCCGCTTTCCCCGAATTGCTCTTCAACAGTGGGAAGCAAGAAGGTGCTTAAAACATCAATGTAACCCTGTCCTGTGATAGTTCCACGCAAAACAACAAGGTGTGCAAGCCCCCTCCATGAGAAACACGACCTCACTATAACACCTCCGCCGGCCGTTGTGGCCGAGCGGTTCTAGGCGCTTCAGTCCGGAGCCGCGCGACCGCTACGGTCGCAGGTTCGAATCCTGCCGCGGGCATGGATGTGTGTGATGTTCTTAGGTTAGTTAGGTTTAAGTAGTTCTAAATTCTAGGGGACTGATGACCTCAGATGTTAAGTCGCATAGTGCTCAGAGCCATTTGAACCATATAACACCTCCGACTCCCAATTTTACTGTTGGCACTGCACAGGCTGGCAGATGACGTTCACCGGGCATTCGCCACACCCACACCCTGCCATCGGATCGCCACATGGTGTACCGTGATTCCTCACTCCACACAACGTTTTTCCACTGTTCAATCGTCCAATGTTTTCGCCCTTACACCAAGCGAGGCGTCGTTTGCCATTTACCTGCATGATGTGTGGCTTACGAGCAGCCGCTCGACCATGAAATACAAGTTTTCTCATCTCCCGCCTAATTGTCGTAGTACTTGCAGCGGATCCTGATGCAGTGTTGAATTCCTGTGTGATGGTCTGGATAGATGTTTGCCTATTACACAGTACGACCCTCTTCAAATGTCGGCGGTCTCTGTCAGTCAACAGACGTGGTCGGCCAGTGCGCTTTTGTGCTTTACGTGTCCCTTCACGTTTCCGCTTCACTATCACATCAGAAACAGTGGATCTAGAGGTGTTTAGGAGTGCGGAAATCTCGCGTACAGACGTATGACACAAGTGACACCCAATCGCCTGACCACGTTCCTTGCGTTACGCGGAGCGTCCCATTCTGCTCTCTTACGATGTCTAATGACTACTGATGTCGTTGATATGGAGTATCTGGTAGTAGGTTGCAGCACAATGCAGCTAATATGAACAACGTACGTTTTTTGGGGTGTGTGCATACTTTTGGTCGCATAGTGTATCTTGGCCTTGACGGCAGAAGCTACCGTTAACAGACAGAAGAGTTAGTCATGGTGCATGTAAATCACTGTGTTACAGACATGTAACATGCATCAATGAGATATTTAGTCTCATATAATAATTATGTGATGAGTTACAAACCGTCCGGAGACAATCCAATCTCCCTTGTAATCGGTATGAACAGACAACGGGATTAAAGCTGTCTTACAGGGGACGCCGTGGCCGAGGTCGCTAAAGCACGTTTGTGCCTGTTCGAATCCTGGTGGTGGTCAAAATTTTCGCTACCAGTATTTGGCCGGCAAAGGGAGGAGAGATGGTGCTGTAAAGTTCCTGATCGCCAGACTTCACGCCAGTGTCCAGATTTAAATACCAAACCTTTTCGCAATGTCTCACGAACTGAGGGCATGTTACACTGCCGATGGTGACGTGACGTTAAGCTTGGTGGCCCCTCCGTGCTATTCGCGAGGGGTAGCCGATGTGCAGGACCCGGGCTTCACCTTCTCCCTTCTCTCATCATCATCATCATATCATCATCATCATCATCACCGTCATCATCCAACACAAACATTACACTACACAAACGCGCGCGCGCGCGCGCGCGCGCGCGCGCGCGCGCGCGCGCGCGCGCGCGCGCGCGCGCGCGCACACACACACACACACACACACACACACACACACACACACACACACACACACACACACTCACTTCGCAACTAACTTCGGTCTGTATTCCTGTTTTGTTGTTATGTTGAATATCGGCGAGAGTTGGAAGGTGGTGTGTGAACTGTTAGTGGTGTACATATTCCAGTCCAGTGTTCGCATTTCGAAATTTTCCTGGAAGCAGTTGGATTGCTACAGGGTTTTTGTATTAAAACTGGACTAAAGACACGTTCTTGACACTGTCTTCGGGTCAGACGGAGACTGGCCAGTTAGTTGTATCGGAATGCAGACAATTAATCCAGGTCCTTTAATAAACGTTTCTAATTATAAAAGCGTAACAGTCGGTCGCATAATTTGTCTCCTCGCGCGCCTTACATCGCCAAGAATGCGTGGATTCATACCGCGGCCGCGAGTTGTTGTTCTAGGGACGCGGCGGAAGCTGCGAAGAGCGGACGAAAGAGGAACGTTTCAGTGTGCTGGGGAGCGGGTGCCAACACGCGGAACCGATCCGCGCCTCGTAAAAATGCGCTCACCGTAAGACAAGTCCGGCCGGGCGGGCCGTGTTGGGTATCGGTGACGCCGGCGCGGCAGCGGGTGTAGCGTTACGTTTGGCGCGACGATGCTATGCGATGAACTCCCATCGGCCTCCCGCAGCCACGCCCAAAGCCGCGCGGGCCCGGCACACACAGGAATGCAACACGCTCTGCACTCCTCTTTCAGCCTGATGAAGGCTTTAGACACCGTTCCTCACAAGCGTCTTCTAACCAAACTGCAGACCTACGGAGTATCGCCTCAGTTGTGCGACTGGATTCGTAATTTCCTGTAAAACGTCACAGTTCGTAGTAATAGACGGAAAGTTATCAAGTACAACAGAAGTAATACCCGGCGTTCCCCAAGGATGTGTTATAGGCCCTCTATTGTTCCTGATCTATATTAACGACATAGGAGACAATTTCGTTAACCCTATTACATTGTTTGCAGATGATTCTGTCATTTACTCTCTTGTAAAGTCATCAGATGAACAAAACGACTTGCAAAATGATTTAGATAAGACATCTGTATGGTGCGAAAAGTGGCAATTGAACTTGAATAAGGAAAAGTGCGAAGTTATTCAAGCCGGCCGATGTGGCCGAGCGGTTCTAGGCGCTTCAGTCTGGAACCGCGCGACCGCTACGGTCGCAGGCTCGAATCCTGCCTCGGGCATGGATGTGTGTGATGTCCTTAGGTTAGTTAGGTTTAAGTAGTTCTAAGTTATAGGGGACTGATGACCTCAGATGTTCAATCCCATAGTGCTCAGAGCCATTTGAACCATTTTTTTTGAAGTTATTCACATGAGTACTAAAGGAAATCAGCTAAATTTCGATTACGCGATAAGTCACACAAATCTGAAGGCTGTAAATTGAACCAAATACTTAACGATTACAATTACAAATGAGCTAAATTGGAAGATCACATAGATAATATTGTGGGTAGAGCAAACCAAAGACTGCGATTCATTGGCAGAACACTTAGAAGGTGCAACAGATCTACTAAACAGACTGCTTACACCACCCTTGTCCGCTCTATTCTGGAGTATCGCTGTGCAGTGTGGGATTTGCATCTCGTGGGACTGACGGATGACATCGAAAAAGTACAAAGAAGGGCAGCTCATTTTGAATTATTGCCAGAGAGATGATACGTGAATTCGACTGGCGATCATTGAAACAAAGGCGTTTTTCGCTGCGACGAGTTCTCATGAAATTTCAGTCGCCAGTTTTCTCCTCCGATTGTGAAAACATTCTCTTGGCACCCACCTACATAGGGAGAAATGATCATCCTGATAAAATAAGAGAACTCAGGGCTCGCAGAGAAAAATTTAAGTGCTCGTTTTTCTCGCGTGCCGTTCGAGGGTGGAACGTTAGAGAGAGAGCTTGAAGGTGGTTCACTGAACCCTCTGCCAGGCACTTTATTGTGAATAGCAGAGTAATCACGTAGACGTAGATGTTCGAGAGGTGTCATTTAGTTTAAACCAGTAAACTCCCGATCCTTAAAAGAATAAGACTCCTTTGAATATAACAGCTTAAAACGTCTGATTATTATACAGACGAGGTAATGAGTTAAATATTTGAAGTTAAGCATGTAAGCGAGAGTAAGTTCAGAAAAGGACTGAAATTATGGTTATAGTTTGATGGATGTCGCTAAGAGCTCTCATAATAAAACACTGGATGAATATAATGTGCATTAACTGCGCTCCATTCAAAGCAAAAAACTAGTTTTCTACGCATCTCAATTGACATCACGTCATCTGCCGAAGTATGTGTGACAGTGATATAATTCTACAGGTACGATCTCCTCTCGGGTGCGCAGACTGGTGTGAGGCCTTGCGTTCTCATGGAGAAGGAGTTCATTTGCATTTTTGTGCCTACGAACATGCAGAAGTCGTTTCTTGAATCTAAGAGCTGTGTGCTGCCGGCCAGCACGAGAGCGATCGGACAGGATTGCGTGACCTTGTTTCGATGATGATAGACGCCTCACTCAACGGCTCACCGTGCTTTTGTTCACCGTCAGGTCTCCGCAGACATTCTGCAACCGCCTCAGAGTGTCTGCGATGCTCTGGTTTCCCGTCAAAAGGAACTCAATGACAGCGCTCTGCTCACAAGGGAACCTCCCTATCACCCCCCTCAGATTTAGTTATAAGTTGGCACAGTGGATAGGCCTTGAAAAACTGGACACAGATCAATCGAGAAAATAGGAAGAAGCTGTGTGGAACTATGAAAAAAATAAGCAAAATATACGAACTGGGTAGCCCATGCGCAAGATAGGCAACATCAAGCGTAGTGTGAGCCAGGAGCGCCGTGGTCCCGTGGTTAGCGTGAGCAGCTGCGGAACAAGAGGACCTTGGTTCAAGTCTTCTCTCGAGTGAAAAGTTTAATTTTTTATTTTCAGACAATTATTATCTGTCCGTCCGTCCTTCCGATGCGAGGTAACTGCGCCGTAGTATGGGGACGCTACACCTAAAGAAACATCGGAACACAGAACGTCAGTCGACTACAGCGCACGGAAGAGAGAGTATTCCTGCTAACGAGGCTCCCTGGCTGGCAGTTGACTGTTCGCTACTTTGGACGAGACTGCATTAAATACGTGAGACGTATTCCGTGTGCAATATGAATCCAGCAAATATATCACACGTATTTTCCTGTGGAGGAATCGGTTGACCTATGACCTTGCGATCAAATGTTTTCGGTTCGCATTGGAGAGGCACGTCCTTTCGTCTACTAATCGCACGGTTTTGCGGTGCGGTCGCAAAACACAGACACTAAACTTATTACAGTGAACAGAGACGTCAATGAACGAACGGACAGATCATAACTTTGCGAAAATAAAGAAAGTAAACTTTTCACTCGAGGGAAGACTTGAACCAAGAACCTCTCGTTCCGCAGCTGCTCACGATAACCACATGACCACGGCGCTCCTGAGCTCACACTATCCTTCATGTTGCCTATCTTGCGCATGGACTACTCAGTTTGTATATTTTGCTTATTTTTTCATAGTTACAACTTCTTCCTGTTTCCTCGATTGATCTGTGTTCAGTTTTTCAAGGCCTATCGACTGTGCCAACTTACACAGTGTGTAAACTTTTAGATGGCAGACCTCTCCCTAGTCCTGAATCGGTAGAAGTCGGTAAACGTCGGGAGGCTTCGACTGCTGCCAACATTACGTAGCCGACTGTGTTGTACGTCTGCTTCGTTATTGTTTTGCGCTGTACTGTTCTGCGTGTTTTTGTTGTGCAGTTGTGCTAAACATTATCAAAATGAGTGAAGAGGCAGTTGCTGGCCCATCTTGGGAGTCGGCAACAATCCCTACCAGTAGGCCTACGGTTAGAAGGAAACCAGTATTACGTAGCAACGCTCGCAAAATTATATTGCGTGTGATTGAATTCTGCGAAAGGGAGCACAAAAAATTGCTTCACCCCATTTACAAATCTTCAGTGCTACATACACAGGACAAAGCATGCGTAGCATTGGAAGATTGAAACAGTTTTCCAAGAATCATCCTGGCGTATCACCACAAACGCTTGGCAAGAAAAGGTGAGTTTCCATTACAGATATTTTGTTCGCGATCACGTTGGAGGAGCCCCGTATTTCGTCCGAATTACCTTATATTTCATGTACATGACGATTTCAGTTTCGTTTACGAACAACATTTAAAGCGAGTTTTACTTCCAAGCCTTTCGTCTGCTTTCGTGTAAGCATGACGCGCAATTTGTAGTGCCAGCACTGCAACTGGTAGGCGTGCCTTGTCCCCCCCCCCCCCCCCCCCGGCTCCTCTCACCTCGCCAGCCGGCCGCGGTGGTCTAGTGGTTCTAGGCGTTCAGTCCAGAACCGCGCGACTGCTACGGTCGCAGGATCGAATCCTGCCTCGGGCATGGGTGTGTGTGATGTCCTTAGGTTAGTTAGGTTTGAGTAGTTCTAAGTTCTAGGGGACTGATGACCATAGATGTTAAGTCCCATAGTGCTCAGAGCCATTTGAACCATTTTTCCCCTCGCCAGCCAGTGCTTGCTTCCTCCTCTCCCGGTACTCCCCTCACAACTCGGCCGTCTTACAGTTAACACACTGTAACTAAATCTGAGGGGGGTGCGATGGGGAGGTTCCCTTGTCAGAATGAAACTCCGTTACAGACGCCATTTCGAAGGCTACCTATTGCGCCTCCACCTATCGGAAGTACACGAAATTACACGGCTAAAGCGGTAATGTTCTACGATGACCCACAACAAATTCCGCTTATTTTTAATCGAAACCTCCCGAGAAAAAAATGTTTCGCATTACTTACGAAGGCCCCTCGTAGGTCTGAAAACTGACTCGTTCCACACGGTTACGATACGTAGCGCATGTGACTGACGGACTGTGTGGACAAGTCGTATTGGGGATAGAGCGCAGAGGCGTGTCAGTGGGAGTGGCGGAGCAGTGAGTGTCCCGTGCGAAGAATGGGGGTGACCTCGGCGAAGCACCTGGCGCCGCTATTAATAACCGGGCCGGGCAAAAATAGCCGCCCCGTGATCTACGCCACTGCCAGCGCCGGCCAGCGCGGCCATGGCCGCCCACCGGACCAGCTGGGTACCCCTCTCTGCTGCTACCAGCCTCCACTGTGCCTCGGTGCGCGGTCCGCTTTTCCCGTCCCTGCACTCGTTGAGCATGTTTATGTTACGTGCTATCAGGCGATATAGAAATCAGCCTGTGACACACACACACACACACACATACACACATCAAGGACTGTGTCCAGTGGCACCACGGTATAATACACTACTGGCCATTAACATTGCTACGCCACGAAGATGACGAGCTACAGACGCGAAATTTAACCGACAGGAAGAAGATGCTGTGATATGCAAGTGATTGGCTTTTCAGAGCATTCACACAAGGTTGGCGCCGGTGGCGACACCCACACCGTGCTGACATGAGGAAAGTTTCCAACCGCTTTCTCATACACAAACAGCAGTTGACTGCCGTTGCCTGGTGAAACGTTGTTGTGATACCTCGTGTAAGGAGGAGAAATGCGTACCATCACGTTTCCGACTTTGATAAAGGTCGGATTGTAGCCTATCGCGATTGCGGTTTATCGTATCGCAACATTGCTGCTCGCGTTGGTCGAGATCCAATGACTGTTAGCAGAATATGGAATCGGTGGGTTCAGGAGGGTAATACGGAACACCGTGCTGGATCCCAGTGGTCTCGTATCACTAGCAGTCGAGATGACAGGCATCTTATCCGCATGGCTGTAACGGATCGTGCAGCCACGTCTCGATCCCTGAGTCAACAGATGGGGACGTTTGCAAGATAACAACCATCTGCACGAACAGTTCGACGACGTTTGCAGCAGCACGGACTATCAGCTCGGAGACCGTGGTTGCGGTTACCCTTGACGCTGCATCACAGACAGGAGCGCCTACGGTGGTGCACTCAACGACGAACCTGGGTGCACGAATTGCAAAACGTCATTTTTTCGGATGAATCCAGGTTCTGTTTACAGCATCATGATGGTCGCATTCGTGTTTGGCGACATCGCGGTGAACGTACATTGGAAGCGTGTATTCGTCATCGCCGTACTAGCGTATCACCCGGCATGATGGTATAGGGTGCCATTGGTTACACGTCTCGGTCACCTCTTGTTTGCACTGACTGCACTTTGAACAGGGGATGTTACATTTCAGATGTGTTACGACCCGTGGCTCTACCTTCATTCGATCCCTGCGAAACCCTACATTTCAGCAGGATAATGCACGACCGCATGTTGCAGGTCCTGTACGGGCCTTTCTGGATACAGAAAATGTTCGACTGCTGCCCTGGCCAGCACATTCTCCAGATCTCTCACCAATTCAAAACGTCTGGTCAACAGTGGCCGAGCAACTGGCTCGTCACAATACGCCAGTCACTACTCTTGATGAACTGTGGTATCGTGTTGAAGCTGCATGGGCAGCTGTACCTGTACACGCCATCCAAACTCTGTTTGACTCAATGCCCCGGCGTATCAAGGCCGTTATTACGGCCAGAGGTGGTTGTTCTGGGTACTGATTTTTCAGGATCTATGCACCGAAAATGCGTGAAAATGTAATCACATGTCAGTTCTAGTATAATATATTTGTCCAATGAATACCCGGCTATCATCTGCATTTCTTCTTGGTATAGCAATTTTAATGGCCAGTAGTGTACGTGTATACTGACGGGTTAGTGATTCATTCGTCAACATCATAGGTCAGATGGCGCTCAAAAGGCCTATCTTTGCGCACTCAGTGTTGATTCTCCAGGCAGTAATTGAGCCGAGTTTAGATGTTCACAGTGTCTGCAACATTTATTCTAGTGTACTAGGTTACAACCATGCCCCATCGACGATTACTTATCCTGTGGTACAGGATATTTCTTGTGCAAAGAATTTGCGGATAATACTGGACTGAACATACTAATGTAGTCTGCAAGGTGTCAGCTTCACTTCATAAATATAGAAAGTATTCCCTCTCGAGCTTAAAAAAACTAGTTGTTGTTGTTGTTGTTGTTGTTGTTGTTGTCTTCAGTCCAGAGACTGGTTTGATGCAGCTCTCCATGCTACTCTATCCTGTGCAAGCTTCTTCATCTCCCAGTACCTACTGCAACCTACATCCTTCTGAATCTGTTTAGTGTATTCATCTCTTGGTCTCCCTCTACGATTTTTACCCTCCACGCTGCCCTCCAATACTAAATTGGTGAGCCCTTGATGCCTCAGAACATGTCCTACCAACCGATCCCCTCTTCTAGTCAAGTTGTGCCACAAATCTTTCTTCTCCCCAATCCTATTCAAAACCTCTTCATTAGTTATGTGATCTACCCATCTAACCTTCAGCATTCTTCTGTAGCACCATTGTTCTGTAGCACCACATTTCGAAAGCTTCTATTCTCTTCTTGTCGAAACTATTTATCGTCCACGTTTCACTTCCATACATGGCTACACCCCGTACAAATACTTTCAAAAACGACTTCCTGACACTTTAATCTATACTCGATATTAACAAATTTCTCTTGTTCAGAAACGCTTTCCTTGCCATTTCCAGTCTACATTTCATATCCACTTTACTTCGACCATCATCAGTTATTTTGCTCCCCAAATCGCAAAACTCATTGACTACTTTAAGCGTCTCATTTTCTAATCTAATTCCGGCAGCATCACCCAATTTAATTCGACTACATTCGTAGAGTCACTAAATATCCCTGTCCTTAACTATGGTGATCCTATTAGCCAAGGACTTGCGTATACGAGCTCACATGGGCAGGAACTGGCGATGAATGCTTGTTTGCGATACAGTGCGTGATGGATGCTATTGCGACTATATCACCCATGCCTACGAAAAGTTATCATGCGTACCTACCGATAAACGAAAGAGATTCATTATACCCTGTGTTCGCTGTATCGGCTTTCCAATAATAGCACTCCTTCCTATTTATCTTGAAACCTTACAGTATTATTTGAACAACACAGCAGAAATAATGCCACGTTCTCTAAATTAATCACTATATCAGGAACCCATCTTTGGAATAATCTTCCTCAAAATGTGAGACACATTAAAACCCTTTCGACCTTCAGAATACAGGAATGGCCCACCTTATATCACAACAGCTATCTCTCACGCAGCATACTCTCGTCAATCCTCCTTCCTCCACTTCTTTCCCTCCCAGTTCATGTTCGAGCACTGCGTTGCCACTCACTTGAAAGGCGCGTTGCGGAAGGGCCGGAATAACATCGTGAAACAGCCTGTAGTTGCTCCTTATGACGTAGTTCGTAGAGTAGGCACTCGCATGCTCGCTCTTTACTTTACCGACTAGTTATAACACCCTCAAAATTTCGATCATGACAGTAAATTCCGGGTGGCTGTTGAACACAAAATATTGTAAGCATAGAGGTTTCGATCGTATGTCAGAATATCTTGATCTTATGGTCTTTTCTAGATCACATCATAAGGTCTGCTTCTAGTACAAAGGATGTCCCAGAAATGTTGTGACAAACTTTGATGGGTTGTAGAGGGCGTCTAGAGGAACAGCCCCAGGACAGGAAAACGCGTCAGGGAACTTCATCCAACGACGCTACAGAACGCCGTAATTACAGGCGCCGGCGCCTGCCACCAGGCTATCCTTTCGGCAGCTAACGTGCGCTGACGGACCGCAGGCGGGAACTCTCGCAAAGTTGTTTGTTATTGTCAGTGATCGCCACTGACTGCCACGACCGCCCGTGGAGATGAAGCTAGCTGTTACGCAGACAGGTCTTATCTCCTATGAAAACGATGCATCGTTGCCTTGTTGGATTACGGTTTCGGACACGGGTTTCCATCTGCAGTTTATTTTCATACTGTATCCCGAAAAACAATGGAGACTTTAGAGGGTTCCAAGAGAAAATCTGCGGATGGAAACCCCCGTCCGAAACCATCATCCACCGAGGCAACAGAGCATCGCACTCATAGGAGACAAGGCCTGTCTACGCAGCAGATAGCTACATTTTCTCCACTGGGTCCATCAGCGTGCAGTGTCACGTTTGGTGCTGGAAACGTGGCCTAATGGCAGGCTACGGCGGCTGTAACTTCGACGCACTGTAGCGTCGTTCGATGAAGGTTCCGCACGCACATTCCTATCCTCAAGACACTCTCTACAACTCCACGAAGTTTGTTGCACCATTTCTGGGACAGCCGCGCGGGATTAGCCGAGCGGTGTAGGGCGCTGCAGTCATAGACAGTGCGGCTGGTCCCAGCGGAGGTTCGAGTCCTCTCTCGGGCATGTGTGTGTGTGTTTGTCCTTAGGATAGTTTAGGTTAAGTAGTGTGTAAGCTTAGGGACTGATGACCTTAGCAGTTAAGTCCCATAAGGTTTAAAAAAAAAAATCTGGGACACCCCGTATTTTAGACGATAAGTCCTTTGCGTTGCCTTCCTTCGGTGTCCCCCCCGCCCCCCCCCCCCCATCCCCTACCGTACAAGAACTGAAATCCTTTATAAGCCCCTATTCATAGACTCTCCTCCCAGCTCGTTGAGACTGTTTGCTGGTAATCAACATGCACATAATCTCATAATACGAAATAAAGGTTGAAAGGTGGCTACACTGAGTCACAGCGCCAGAGATTGCGCCAAAGAGTTTTATTCCGCCGCCTCCACTGGCAGTGTTTGTTCGGAAGTTGCCGTGGGCAGTGGTAGTTCTGAAGTTGCCGTGGGCAGTGCTTGTTGAGACGATGACGATAGCAGTACTAGTTGTGAGCATGTCGTGTGCAGTTGTTCTGATGGGCTAGACATCCGATGCTGTTCGATTGGGGATGTTGTAATGATCAGAGTGTATTTTTCGTCAATATATATGAGGTAACAAAAACTTTTTGTATTTAAAATTTCCTAAATAACAATGCCTCTTTGTCACAGGTTCAGTCAACAAAGCATCTGGCTTGTGTTCATGTATTAGAGTGTAATTCTGGTTTCTATGCGCAATCATCGTATTTCTGTTTTTTTTACTACTTCATTGTAAATGGCGTTTAAAGCATCTTGCCGTATTGAGGAAGAACCGTGCCAGATGTGTAAGTTGAATCACACTTCCACACACAGAACAGTTACACTTGTGCCTTGTTGTTTCCTAGCTTTCATAGTTGCTGGGGACTTAATTAATTAATTGTGTTAACGGAAGTTTCCTTTAATTGTTTGTTGTTATTCTATGCAGTCAGATTGCGTACTAATACTAGCCAGGGCCAACCGTTTACGAGACTTCGTAGCCGGACATACAG
Organism: Schistocerca americana; assembly: GCF_021461395.2. Lineage (NCBI taxonomy): Eukaryota > Metazoa > Arthropoda > Insecta > Orthoptera > Acrididae > Schistocerca > Schistocerca americana. The sequence continues at coordinate 221,699,331 of NC_060122.1, read as the reverse complement.
CTACTAAAATCAAAAATATTTGCATTCTATTTAATTAAGCCCCCATGCAAGGTGTCACCCTTGTAATATAGTGTACACGACTACGAGCTGAAAATAGTGCTTCTGTTTGGCACACCATTGATTACACAAGCTCTGAATTGGCCGGGGTGGCCAAGCGGTTAAAGGCGCTACAGTCTGGAACCGCGCGACCGCTACGGTCGCAGGTTCGAATCCTGCCTCGGGCATGGATGTGTGTGATGTCCTTAGGTTAGTTAGATTTAAGTAGTTCTAAGTTCTAGGGGACTGATGACCTTAGAAGTTAAGTCCCATAGTGCTCAGAGCCATTTGAACCATTTGAACCCTAGCACAAAAACGCACCCGTGTCGGGTGTACTTTGTGTAAATCATTAATGACGTTCGGCGCGTAATATTATCTGTTAGTCAATTAATATAAACGACAAAACAAGTTTAAGATATCAAACTTTTTGGTAAATTAAAACTGTGTGCTGGACCTTGCGGGATTAGCGCTCCTCACAGTCGGTAGAGTACTTGCCCGCGATAGGCAAAGGTCCCAGGATCGAGTCCCAGTCTAATATACAGTTTTAATCTGCCAGGAAGTTTCAGATCACCGCATACTCCACTGCAGAGTGAAAAGAAATCTTGAAAACAGTCTCCTAGTCTTCGCAATGTCCTTCTTTCCAGGAGTCCTAGCCCCGTGAGACATGCAGGAGAAATTCTGTGAAGTTTGGGAAGTTGGAGATGAGGTACCAGCAAAAGCAGAGCTCATTGTGCGGTCGTGAGCCTTGCTTGGGTACTTCTCTCGGTAGAGTACTTGCCTGAGAAAGGCAAAGATACCAAGTTTTCGAGTCTCGATCCGGCACACACACGTATAACCTGCCAAGAAGTTTCATCTGAGCGCACGCTGCGTCGCAGATTGAAAATTCATCCTGGATTTTTATGGTAACCAGTATCAACAAAGGTTTCATTCAGTATATTCGTCTGTACGACGCACAGACACGCGAGCTCCGATCCTGCAGCTTTGTACAGATGGGAAATCGTACGCCGAACAGTGGACTACGTGCGCCGCCGTCGAGTTGCTTTTCATCGAGCGAAAGCCAGATTCCTGTAAGAGCAGCAACTCTGGCGCGGCGCTATCAGCATTCCGCGACCGCTCGCCACGCCACACAGCACGCCGTTCAGTGTGTGGAAACGCGTATGGCGATCACGCGTCGTGACGGCGTGGCTGCGCTCTAGTTGCAGCGCCGGAGCGCAGACGTCTGCGATTCCGGGGAATGCGGAACACACGTCTCAGATTCGGGGCCAATACATATTTTTTAAAAAAAGTCTTCGTAGGAAAGGAAAGTGGAGCTACTAGTGTTTAGCTTCCGCTCCAGGATACTTGACGTCGCGTTAAATCTTCACGGAGACAAGACTAGGGATTTGATTACAAATCTTTCCGTAAATGCTCCGAAGCTGTTTCATTGCCGGTGCATTTTCGCAAACCATTTGTCTCATACTGAAAATGGCACTGTTCAATGATGGTAAACGTATTCACACAGTTTTAAACACGCTTTTCAAAAGTGTTTACATACCGAGGTGAAACACTTGACGAGACAGAAATCAGTCTTGACGCTAAACAGCTAAAGCCCAACTACTCTAAAATTCCACTCTGCGCTTTTAGTCTCACGAGCAGGGAGGCCATAAGAGAATTGAATTTTGCTTGGAACGGCGCCCCTTGGAATACTGCCTTACTCCAAAGTACTCAGGCGTAACACTGGACCGTTCCCTCAACTTCATGCAACAATGCTACAACGTTTAACAGAAAAGCAGCACTCGGAGCAAAATATTGAAAAAGTTAAGAGGCACAACTAGGGAGCTAAGTCATAAGTTCTTAGAACCACAACTTTGGTTTTACAGACAATGTCTCCTCTGTGTCATATAAATCATCTCATGCCAAAGGTGTGGATACTGCTCTGAACGAAGCTTGCAGGCTGATTACAACCCGCGTTGAGACAATTACTGTCTCGTCGGTATCGCACCACCAAATATTCGTTGAGACGTTACAACCGATGATAAACGCCTGAAGGCTGAAAACGGTGAAGCTCATCCACTGTTTTGGTCATGAAACTACCTCAGCCTTGGGTAAAATCAAGGAACAGTTTACTTCGAACAGTAGTTTCCTTAGAACCTTTGAAACTCTCACCAGGCAACCCAAGTCTTTTTCAGTGGAAATGCATACAACAAGATTGGTTTGAGCCGCGAGAACATCTTCCGCGGTATAACCTTCATTGGAAGTCGGAAGGTGCGAGAAACGGGCTGTAGGGTGGTTAAGGAAGAACAGTCCAATGAAGATTTGCGAGATCCTTTCGGATGCGCAGACTTGTGTGAACCCTTGCGTAGCCACGGAGAAGGAAAAGGTAGCTTGCATGTTTGTGGCGACGAACACACTGAAGTAATTTCTTCAATTTGCTGACGGTAGCACAATAGACTTTGCCAACGGCCTTGCCGCACTGATAACACGAGTTCCCGTCAGATCACCGATGTTAAGCGCTGTCAGGCTGGGCTAGCACTTGGATGAGTGACCATCCGGATTGCCAATCGCTGTTGGCAAGACTCAACCCTTGTGAGGCAAACTGAGGAGCTACTTAATTGAGAAGTACTAAACTGACATCTGTTGGGGAGAGCGCTGTGCTGACGACATGCCCCTCCATACCCGCAAACAGTGACGCCGGTGGGCTGAGGATGACACGGTGGCCGGTCGGTTCCGTTGGGCCTTCATAGCCTGTCCAAGCGGAGTTTAATTTAGCACAATAGACTTTAGAGTTGCTGTGTGCGGTCCGCCGGCACGCGGGGGATTGGACAGGTTTGCGCGACCTTGTTGCAATGATGACAGACGCCTCGACCAACGTCTCACCGTGCTTTTGTTCTCTGCCAACTCTTTGCTTTGATTTTTCGCTAAAAGAAACTCAAGGACAGTTCTTTCCTTGGAACGCACATCCCTTAGATACCATTTAGATGGCTAGGTATATTCATATAACTTACGGGTTTGCTGCCGGGTGACGTCGTCGACCACCGCCGATATTTCGACAGGAGCGCACCCTGCCATTCTCAAACGCATTTGTGCCTTGAGAACGGCAGGGTGTGCTCCTGTCGAAATATCGGCGGTGGTCGACGACGTCACCCGGCAGCAAACCCGTAAGTTATTTGAACATTCAGTTCGCCGGGAAAAGTTAAGGTCTCACATGGCTAGGTATAGTTTCACCACCTGTCGGAACGTCATAAAACCATAGGGGCTGAAGCGGAAATGTCCACGATGTGCCTCAAGTTTCACACGTTTTAACGGAAACTGGCCGAGATAAAAAAAAATTGTTGTTACTTATCGAACGCCCCCCGTATCTACATTGATTTCATCCTCGCCGAGAATGTCATTTCTTTCTAGTGCATTTCACTCATTTCTTCCCTTCTAAGTGACATTTGGTCACACCTCCTGTACCGCTATTACAAGACGAACATGAGCTCCGTTCAAAGCGCGCACGAATAGTAGGAATAACATGGAATATGGTACTTCATTGCTAGGCATAGAGGCAGACTGTGGTACTAGGCAGCCGCAATTATGTTGTGGATAATATTACGCGCGTCGGTGGCGCAACGGGCGCCACGCGGATGAGCGTCATTCGCTAGTTGCACGTCGGGCACTTTCACCGCAGCACGTCGGAACAGGAAGCCGTCCGCAGCCGCCGCATCCTGCCGCCGTGCGTCCGCCACCAAGTTCCGTCCGCTCCTCGCCACCACCACTGAACGTCCTCACCGGCGTAAACGGCTCACTACTTTGCGGTGTGTATCTGCCTTCCCTCATCTAACAGCCGGCCTACGCAGCCACTCTAGTATCAAGGGAAACTCTTTCAGAAGCGGCCTAATTGAACTATTGTAGCACACACTGTCGCTCTTATATTACACTACTGCCCATTAAAATTGCTACACCACAAAGATGACGTGCTACAGACGCGAAACTCAACCGACAGGAAGAAGATGCTGAGATATGCAAATGATTAGCTTTTCAAACCATTCACATAAGGTTGGCGCCGGTGGCGACACTACAACGTGCTGACATGAGGAAAGTTTCCAACCGATTTGTCGTACACAAACTGCAGTTGACCGGCGTTGCCTGGTGAAACGTTGTTGTGATGCCTCGTGTAAGGAGAAGAAATCCGTACCATCACGTTTCCGACTTTGATAAAGGTCGGATTGTAGCCTATCGCGATTGCGGTTTATCGTATCGCGACGTTGCTGCTCGCGTTGGTCGAGATCCAATGACTGTTAGCAGAATATGGAATCGGTGGGTTCAGAAGGATAATACGGAACGCCGTGCTGGATCCCAACGGCCTCGTATCACTAGCAGTCTGGGTGACAGGCATCTTATCTGCATGGCTGTAACGGATCGTGCAGCCACGTCTCGATCCCTGAGTCAACAGATGGGGACGTTTGCAAGACAACAAACATCTGCACGAACAGTTCGACGTCGTTTGCAGCAGCATGGACTATCACCTCGGAGAACATGGCTGCGGCTGCCCTTGACGCTGCATCACAGACAGGAGCGCCTGCGATGGTGTACTCGACGACGAACCTGGGTGCACGAATGGCCAACGTCATTTTTTCGGATGAATCCAGGTTCTGTTTACAGCATCATGATCGTCGCATCCGTGTTTGGCGACATCGGAAGCGTGTATTCGTCATCGCCATACTGGCGTATCACCCGGCGTGATGCTATGGGGTGCCATTGGTTACACGACTCGGTCACCTTTGTTCGCATTGACAGCACTTTGAACAGTGGACGTTACATCTCAGATGTGTTACGACCCGTGGCTCTAGCCTTCATTCAATCCCTGCGAAACCCAACATTTCAGCAGGATAGTGCACGACCGCATGTTGGAGGTCCTGTACGGGCCTTTCTGGATACAGAAAATGTTCGACTGCTGCCCTGGCCAGCACATTCTCCAGATCTCTCACCAATTCAAAACGTCTGGTCAACGGTGGCCGAGCAACTGGCTCGTCACAATACGCGAGTCACTACTCTTGATGAACTGTGGTAGCGTGTTGAAGCTGCATGGGCAGCTGTACCTGTACACGCCATCCAAGCACATGTCAGTTCCAGTACAAAATATTTGTCCAATGAATACCCGTTTATCATCTGCATTTGTTCTTGGTGTAGCAATTTTAATGGCCAGTAGTGTAGTTCTGTGAAGAGAGCACCTTCATACGCTGTTGCAGCCGAGTTCACTGAATGAAGTTCGGCAGAGGATATTTATTGCCTGTAATGTTTTTTTTAAATAGCCAGACCACTCAAATGTTATTTCATACATTTAATGCAATCCGTCCGTGTATCTGCAACCTAGATAATTCGTATTTCAGTAAAAGTCCACAGCGACCGGCTCCTGAAGACTGTCAAGGTAAAAGTTTGCACCCAGAGGCTACTCTATACTCTTCGAGAAGCAGTTGAAAAACACAACAGCTGGAACATCGTACTTCGTAGTCCGTATGGCACTGTTGGAGATGACAGACGTCCTGTACTTGACAGATTTGCTCAGGCAAATACTTGTAAAAAAGCGTTCTAGTTGAACTGTATATCGCAGATACTCAAAACGCCATACGCAGAACCGCTATGTTCATCATTAGTGGAACGATTACACTCTACTCCCACGCACTTTGTGTTCAACATGAGTCGTACACCTCTTCTGAGCTTCCACTGGTAGCGATCTTTCGCTATTGGTGTAAAAGCGAAAATGTAGCCCCGAGTATTTTGTGCACAACGAAGTGTGCTCACCCTAGGTACATTCAGTGATAACTAATTACAATGGACTCTGCTACATTTGTTGTTGGAAGCAGAAACAGCAGGAGAGTGAGACTCTAGAGTGTCGAAGAGTACCTTCCAGTAGGAGCGAAGCACGTCTTTTATCAGCGTAGCAGGAAGTTGTCAGCCCTACAAAGGGTAACATCAAACTCATGGAAGAACTTATATAAAGGCTTTCCATATATGTTGCAGAATACCATCACCAAACTGTTGATGTTAAAGAGATGGATATTGCAATTTGTGTCTTCTATTGCGCCTCACTATGAAAAGGAAGTCGATTATCCGAGGACAGCCTATGGAACGCTGAAATATATCTCCAACAAAGTCATCAATATATCTGTCCCAGTACCGATTTAATCTTATCAAACATAAACAGTATTTACAAAGTATCTATTTACTTATAAATGAAAAAAGTTGTATGCCTCGCTGTGCATTCTAGCGATAGGTAACTACCAACTGTAATCTTAAGCGGAACGGAGAAAAGTGCGACCCCTCATTCGCAGCAGAGAACTTAACAGGAAATACGAACAATGTGATCGGAAAAGTAACGGTGCTGCCAAGAATTACAATAATCATCCATGAAGCGATCGGGGCAATTCACTGTGCTTCGAGTGACTGCAAAATTGAGGGGAAAATACTTCGGAAGAAGAATGAGTACAACCTGGCGAAAAACGGGTGTACTGTACTAGCAGTTGTATAGAAAGAATTATTCGAATTTAAGCTATGGCGAACCCTGGTCGGACAATCATAATTCCGCGTACCGGTTTCTCCTTCGGTAATTGGAAACTGATAAGCTGTTATTTACGAGGCAGAAGTGATCATTTGAGTGCCTGAACTACTATCGAGCTCTGCTAGGTACAAAAACTAGAGCGAAAAATTACGGTACAATTATAACTTTCCCCAACCAAATCAGCTGTATCCACAGAGATGGAAATTACGGACACAGACTTTGAGAAAGGTATTATTTTTACTTTTCGTTATCTAGAAAGCGTCCTGAGAACATCATCCAGCCGTTGTTATACTGTTCTTTCGAAAGTAAATATAGTAATACTTATCCAGGGCCCTTACTTACACGTTGCGGTAGCGTCGTGAAGCTGGGTAAGACCAGTGCAGGGACAATAAACACAGTCATTCCTCCGAGTAGCGGAATGTCATATACTGCCACTGTCATCTTACTTGATCGATTAGTGAATATTTACAGACCTTAGCTGCCTGTTACACCCTATCAGACGTGAGCAAGTTCTACAAAGGTGTCTCTGTCGTAGGCCTCCAGAAATCCAAGTTGCTCCAGGGTGCCTGGAACTTGCAAGCAGTTTTTCGCAGTACTGGAGCCAAATAACGCGTAGACTCAGTACAAGGCAAAACAAGGAGAAAGCGAGAAATTCCTTTTTGGATATGGTGCTCTTGGTGTGAGCAGAGAGAGATCAGTAGAGAGGAGACAGTGCGGAATTTTTGGAAAAGAAAGTTTTAATTCGGTATGACTAAATACAAAGCCGGCCGCGGTGGTCTCGCGATTAAGGCGCTCAGTCCGGCACCGCGCGACTGCGACGGTCGCAGGTTCGAATCCTGCCTCGGGCATGGATGTGTGTGATGTCCTTAGGTTAGTTAGGTTTAAGTAGTTCTAAGTTCTAGGGGACTGATGACCACAGATGTTAAGTCCCATAGTGCTCAGAGCCATTTTTGAACTAAATACAAATCCTGCATCTCAATAATTCCGTAACGTCAAATGTCAACAGAGCTTTGGGGAGGAGAGCCCATCTTTTCCATGTGTTTGAAACTATACCGGTAGCCCTCTACACTAATTTAAAGTAAAAATATTCAAATCTAAAATATGGAAACTGGTCGAACATTTGAACTGTAGCTACCTCTGTAGAGGCATACAGAAACTTACTTTGCTCTGTTCTTGACAAATGAAATGGTTCTTTTGTTAGTAAACGGAGCTCGCATTGCAGAAGAGCAGAACTCACATTCATCCATGCGGCTGTCATGATTTCTGTATCGTCTTTTCGTCAAACTGTTTAAGGTAAACGTCAGGATGGTCCCTTTAAGAAGGCTATGGCCATTACCCTCCAACATTATATAATTCAACTGAGCCATTGTTTGTTTCTAGTGACCTAGAATAGCTGCTATGTTAGAATCTTCTACTCTGAGTGAAAATGAAAAGAAAATATTGCCAGAGTAATTACAATACTATGCTTCAGTTTTCAGTAAATGAAATTTTTAAAAAATCTTTTAATGCATAGGATGAAATTTTGCTATTACAATTAAATTATGATAACTAGTTTCGGTTGCTATGTAAAATCATATTCTGATCGTTCAAAACGTAAAAAAGCGCTGACTATGCATTGGAAAACATCATTAGCTGTAGTCATGCGATGGTACAAATTCGTAAATACGAAGACAATGACAGTAAGTAGCTTGAAAACATCACCGCGAGCAAGCCAGGTTGTACACCGTAATCTCGCAGGAAGACGGTAATAATGAAGGACAATAGCCAGCTGCATGAGAAAAGGTTGCATCAAGAGCTAATTATTTGCAATTTTATAGCAAGTGTTACGCCGAGAACAGTATATACAACGTTTCCAAAAATTTGCAGCTTTTCCGTAACCTGGCTTACAGAAGAATGATCCTGCATGGCGTATGAAATAGTCTTCTCTATAAAATGTGCACAGGTTGAAGAATAAAAGAAAAAATGCCGCAACCCTACCAGCCTGACAAGCAGAAGCCGTTAAATAACTCAAGCAGTTTTGGCATGTCTTACAGCATATTTCTCCGTGCTACGATACTTCATAAATTACGTTTTCGCCTCACTCCGTATTTTACGTGTACCAATAGGTACCCCGCACGGCTTTGGTACTAGAAAACCACTTTCTCTCGGTGTTTCTCGATAAGGATACAGATTTTTGATAGCGGGAAGATAGCACTTCTAGATAAATGCGTAGAGAATATACCGTTAAAATTCGAGCAGTTTGCTGAGGTTAGTTAAATAACTAACCTAAATTACTAAATAACTACCCTAATAAACTAATAACTAATTAAATAACTAACGTCGGCCGGGGTGGCCGAGCGGTTCTAGGCGCTACAGGTTGGAACCGCGCGACCGCTACGGTTGCAGGTTCGAATCCTGCCTCGGGCATGGGTGTGTGTGATGTCCTTAGGTCGGTTAGGTTTAAGTAGTTCTAAGTTCTAGGGGACTGATGACCTCAGAAGTCAAGTCCCATAGTGCTCAGAGCCATTTGAACCATTAAAATAACTACCCTAAATATACTAACAGTTGCTGACGGCGAAAAAGTGGTGAAAAACGCTTTTTACGAATTGTCTCAGGAAGCGCCCATGAACTAAATGGTGCCTCCATAAGCCACATACGGGTCACTGTAGACCACATTTAATACAAAAAGAACAAACTGATTTGCTCCATTTGCCTATGCTGGAAGAGTGTTTAATGTTCATAACTCTGACCCAGCACAGTTACAGTAAGATGATCCTTCAGTTGGGTATACGAAAGGCCCCTATCCCATTGTTACGCGTGGCGTTTTGGAACACGTTGCTACTTAAAGAAAGTGCGCAAGTACACAGTCAGCTAATAAAATATCTTTGTGTATCAATTTCAAGGGATATGGAATGGATCCATCACATAGGTTTAGTCGCAGGCAAGAGAAGTTGCAGACTTCGGTTCGTTGGCAGGATACTGGGAAAACTTAGTTTACAAAGGAAACCGCATACAAAACAATCGTACATTCCATCTTAGACTACTGCTCATGTGTGCGGAACTAACATGGCGTACTGAACGTACACAGAGAATGAAAGAACAAACGGGAGAATGTTTATTCGACTCACGGAAGAGCGTCACAGTTGGTCGAGGATATATGCAAATTAGCCCGGAAAAATCTGCTTACAAATTTCAAGAAGCATTGTCAGCTGAAAAATCTAGAAATATACGCCGGGCCCCAACGTATGATTACGGTAGCGTCCGTAAAGAGAAGGTGATAATAATTACAACATGCACAGAAGCATTTAAGCCGTTATTCATTCGGCGCTCAATACATGATTCTAAAGGGAAGAAACTGTAGTGTTTGGTTCAATGCTAAATGTAGTCTGCCATGCAATGCACATGGCTTGGCTGAATGTGTATTCGCCGGCCGTGGTGGCCAAGCGGTTAAAGGCGCTACAGTCTGGAACCGCGTGACCGCTACGGTCGCAGGTTCGAATCCTGCCTCGGGCATGGATGTGTGTGATGTCCTTAGGTTAGTTAGGTTTAAGTAGTTCTAAGTTCTAGGGGACTGATGACCTTAGAAGTTTAGTGCCATAGTGCTCAGAGCCATTTGAATTTGAATGTGTATTCAGATGTCGACGTTGATAAAGCGTGCGCGCTTCCAAGGCTTGGACACGGCAGATAACGCACTCGTGGTGCGACTGGTTGATCACGTGAATTAAATTTCACTCTACAGCGGAATACGCTCTGTATGAATCTCCCTCGCAGATTGAAACTCGAGACCTTTGCCTTACGCAGTCAAGTGCTCTATCGACTGAGCTACAGTCTGTCGGTAAACTGAAGAGCGAGCGCGCGAGTCCCCACTCTGCCAACCCAGCTACGTCACAAGGCGCTTCTACAGGCTGTGTTTCACAACGTAGTAGCGACCCCGCCGCGGCGCGCGCTTCAAATCTGTGCCGACGCCGTGTACAGATACGTCTCGGTTGCGTTCATTTTTAGACAAGTGCATTAATCCCACAAGGAATACGAAAAACGTCAGCTTTCTTACGGAACACAAAATTATAGAGTAAATAATATTAAGATAAGAATGGAAGTCAGGATTATACTACAAACACAGAACCAAATGCTTATTCATGTGAATGTATTGTATGTTCTTCTATTGCTATTAGTAAAACGAACCCTACGTAATGCAGTGAATCTGTAGAATTTGAGGCTTGTTTTTACTTTGTGTTTCTACTAAAAGGTAGCAGTTTTCTTTGAAGGAATGCACTGAAACTTAATAATTTTTGCAACACGAAGAGTTTTTAAAAAGTAAGCAGAAATTTATAATTTTATATGTTGATTAGTCCGATTTGCACTAATTTTTTGTCACTGTCTTCGTAAACATGTCTCAAAAGTATGTGTACAATGTTATGCATATTGGGTATTTACTCTGTTGTCAGCTGTCAAAAAGGTTACATGTGTTTTTGTAGCATCAGATCAGATCAGAGAATCTGTATTAAATTTTGTTATAGAAATGGAATAAAGTGTGTGAAATTTTTAGAAATGTTAAATATTGCTTTTGGTCAGCCTGTTATGAGTGAACCAAGGGCATACAACTGGTATAAACATTTCAAAGCAGGCCTTAAAGGACAGCGGTTTTCCAACCATGGATGAGATTAAAAATGCACAGTTAAGAGACCTATAAACTATCCCGAGGAATAGTTCCTAAAGAATTCCGGAAATTGGAAAAAGCACTGGCACGAGTGTATAGTATGTAATGAGGAACATTTTGAAGAGGATAACATTGCTGTAGATAAAGTTCTTACCGAAAAATAAAAATTAATATATGAACGCACCTCGTATATCAAGCTTTTTGCTTAGAAGTCCAGAATCGATGCACATGCTTCAAAGAAAATTTCAGCAGTGTTTAGAATAGCTTATGCGCACATATTTCAAGCAATATGTCTCAGAATGAGGTGAATAGTGACCGAGATAGAGATTTAGTGTTCGATAAGTATCAAAGGTTTTACGTGATTTTGAACCTACACTCCTGGAAATGGAAAAAGAACACATTGACACCGGTGTGTCAGACCCACCATACTTGCTCCGGACACTGCGAGAGGGCTGTACAAGCAATGATCACACGCACGGCACAGCGGACACACCAGGAACCGCGGTGTTGGCCGTCGAATGGCGCTAGCTGCGCAGCATTTGTGCACCGCCGCCGTCAGTGTCAGCCAGTTTGCCGTGGCATACGGAGCTCCATCGCAGTCTTTAACACTGGTAGCATGCCGCGACAGCATGGACGTGAACCGTATGTGCAGTTGACGGACTTTGAGCGAGGGCGTATAGTGGGCATGCGGGAGGCCGGGTGGACGTACCGCCGAATTGCTCAACGCGTGGGGCGTGAGGTCTCCACAGTACATCGACGTTGTCGCCAGTGGTCTGCGGAAGGTGCACGTGCCCGTCGACCTGGGACCGGACCGCAGCGACGCACGGATGCACGCCAAGACCGTAGGATCCTACGCAGTGCCGTAGGGGACCGCACCGCCACTTCCCAGCAAATTAGGGACACTGTTGCTCCTGGGGTATCGGCGAGGACCATTCGCAACCGTCTCCATGAAGCTGGGCTACGGTCCCGCACGCCGTTAGGCCGTCTTCCGCTCACGCCCCAACATCGTGCAGCCCGCCTCCAGTGGTGTCGCGACAGGCGTGAATGGAGGGACGAATGGAGACGTGTCGTCTTCAACGATGAGAGTCGCTTCTGCCTTGGTGCCAATGATGGTCGTATGCGTGTTTGGCGCCGTGCAGGTGAGCGCCACAATCAGGACTGCATACGACCGAGGCACACAGGGCCAACACCCGGCATCATGGTGTGGGGAGCGATCTCCTACACTGGCCGTACACCACTGGTGATCGTCGAGGGGACACTGAATAGTGCACGGTACATCCAAACCGTCATCGAACCCATCGTTCTACCATTCCTAGACCGGCAAGGGAACTTGCTGTTCCAACAGGACAATGCACGTCCGCATGTATCCCGTGCCACCCAACGTGCTCTAGAAGGTGTAAGTCAACTACCCTGGCCAGCAAGATCTCCGGATCTGTCCCCCATTGAGCATGTTTGGGACCGGATGAAGCGTCGTCTCACGCGGTCTGCACGTCCAGCACGAACGCTGGTCCAACTGAGGCGCCAGGTGGAAATGGCATGGCAAGCCGTTCCACAGGACTACATCCAGCATCTCTACGATCGTCTCCATGGGCGAATAGCAGCCTGCATTGCTGCGAAAGGTGGATATACACTGTACTAGTGCCGACATTGTGCATGCTCTGTTGCCTGTGTCTATGCGCCTGTGGTTCTGTCAGTGTGATCATGTGCTGTATCTGACCCCAGGAATGTGTCAATAAAGTTTCCCCTTCCTGGGACAATGAATTCACGGTGTTCTTATTTCAATTTCCAGGAGTGTATAATGATCGGTTTTCTCCCAAGATTATTAGCTTTCCTTCGTGACGATTCCACAAAACCATGCGGCTTATTTTCGCGTTCCTTCCTCATGGGTCCTATTGGACGACGCTGACGTTTGCATAAATGGCAGCCCTTTGACTGGGACTGGTAATATTAGCCAACAGTTCTTCTTGGGTCGCCTCTTTAATACACGCTGTACTGACATCAGAGACGATCGAACGATCGTTACTCCGCAAATACCTCCTCTTCCTCGTATTCTGCACATTTTCTTGCAATGCTAGACGATTATCCATCACTTCCGGACATTGAAGTATATCAGTGTTGTGTACATAGTTCCGCGTAGTCAGCACGTACACAACTTTCCCAAATGAGCGCGCCCCGCTAAGCACAACAGCGCAGGCGCAGCGCTCGTCCGTCTCCGCACTACGAGACGGCGCTGCCATAGAGACGGACCAAATTCTGCTTCCGCTGATCCGCGTATTAATACACTCCTGGAAATTGAAATAAGAACACCGTGAATTCATTGTCCCAGGAAGGGGAAACTTTATTGACACATTCCTGGGGTCAGATACATCACATGATCACGCTGACAGAACCACAGGCACATAGACACAGGCAACAGAGCATGCACAATGTCGGCACTAGTACAGTGTATATCCACCTTTCGCAGCAATGCAGGCTGCTATTCTCCCATGGAGACGATCGTAGAGATGCTGGATGTAGTCCTGTGGAACGGCTTGCCATGCCATTTCCACTTGGCGCCTCAGTTGGACCAGCGTTCGTGCTGGACGTGCAGACTGCGTGAGACGACGCTTCATCCAGTCCCAGACATGCTCAATGGGGGACAGATCCGGAGATCTTGCTGGCCAGGGTAGTTGACTTACACCTTCTAGAGCACGTTGGGTGGCACGGAATACATGCGGACGTGCATTGTCCTGTTGGAACAGCAAGTTCCCTTGCCGGTCTAGGAATGGTAGAACGATGGGTTCGATGACGGTTTGGATGTACCGTGCACTATTCAGTGTCCCCTCGACGATCACCAGTGGTGTACGGCCAGTGTAGGAGATCGCTCCCCACACCATGATGCCGGGTGTTGGCCCTGTGTGCCTCGGTCGTATGCAGTCCTGATTGTGGCGCTCACCTGCACGGCGCCAAACACGCATACGATCATCATTGGCACCAAGGCAGAAGCGAGTCTCATCGCTGAAGACGACACGTCTCCATTCGTCCCTCCATTCACGCCTGTCGCGACACCACTGGAGGCGGGCTGCACGATGTTGGGGCGTGAGCGGAAGACGGCCTAACGGTGTGCGGGACCGTAGCCCAGCTTCATGGAGACGGTTGCGAATGGTCCTCGCCGATACCCCAGGAGCAACAGTGTCCCTAATTTGCTGGGAAGTGGCGGTGCGGACCCCTACGGCACTGCGTAGGATCCTACGGTCTTGGCGTGCATCCGTGCGTCGCTGCGGTCCGGTCCCAGGTCGACGGGCACGTGCACCTTCCGCCGACCACTGGCGACAACATCGATGTACTGTGGAGACCTCACGCCCCACGTGTTGAGCAATTCGGCGGTACGTCCACCCGGCCTCCCGCATGCCCACTATACGCCCTCGCTCAAAGTCCGTCAACTGCACATACGGTTCACGTCCACGCTGTCGCGGCATGCTACCAATGTTGAAGACTGCGATGGAGCTCCGTATGCCACGGCAAACTGGCTGACACTGACGGCGGCGGTGCACAAATGCTGCGCAGCTAGCGCCATTCGACGGCCAACACCGCGGTTCCTGGTGTGTCCGCTGTGCCGTGCGTGTGATCATTGCTTGTACAGCCCTCTCGCAGTGTCCGGAGCAAGTATGGTGGGTCTGACACACCGGTGTCAATGTGTTCTTTTTTCCATTTCCAGGAGTGTAGGTAACGCAGCCAATGAGATTGCTGCTAACGTAGAACCTTTTCTCCTCGCGGATCACACTCGCGCAGTGATACATGAATGTGCGAGGTATTATAACGAGTGTACAGACCTCCGATTAGTCAGTCTGCACTTGTCTGCACCAGTCTGTACGAGTTCTACATTTGTCTGTACCAGTCTAAAGTCAAGTTTCAGTCAGAGCCCAATAAGATTACCATATTCCTGTACATAGCCATGAAGATGAATGTAGAGACACTTTTGTCAAGTATCAGAGATATATGTGAGAATAAGATTAACGTATCAATACCAAAGGAACTTCAGATTGTCAATTGTAAATAGCATCCAGAAACAAGTTACGTAATTTTTATGCTTGTTATTATTTTAATAAATGCGTGTGAAAATTAATCAAGTTCTGTTTAAAGTTGGTCACCGTCAATCTGCTACTCAAAGCGTGCAAGTGGCATTTCTATCGTCTGACCTAACGGCAGAAGATAAACACGCCACGATAAGACTGAAGGTCTTACAGTACGCACACCACGATCAGTAAGTATACAAAGTTAACTGAATGACTATGGCAACTAAGATCCCACGAACAGAAACGACGTATATCAGTGCACGCCGTTCTACACCGCTAAACAGGTAACGGGCAACACAGTTTGGGTGCCCCTGTATGCTGGTGGCAACGTTCTTCCGGGAAAGGCCACTTCTTCCACCAAAAGCGCTGTTCGCGCTTGAGTTTACAGACAGACTATACGCAAGCACGACTCACGACCCGTCGTCACGGCTTCCGCCAGTACCTCGTCTGCTACCTTCCCAACTTCAGAGAAGTTCCCCTGGGAAAGTTGGAAGTCTAGCAGTCCTGGAAGAAAGGATATTGCGGAGACATGGGTTAGCCAAAGCCTGTGAGATGTTTCCAGAATGAAATTTCAGATACGAACGATTTTGGTCCGCTGTGTACTTGCAGACTTACGGCAGCAGCGTCTCTGCCGGTCGACTACCGAAAGCGGGAGTGCGCCGCTGACCCCAGGGGCAAGGAAAGCAGCGACTGCGGCACGGCCGGCGAGAGCCGTCATGAGGCGAGGCTGTGGCGGCTATGGAAATGAGCCATTGTTCTGGGCGAGCGGCGAGCGCCGGGGTGACGCGTGGGCGACGCACGCACGCACCCAGCCGCACGCGTGGCCCGCACCGCTCACACTTTCGACTGCCTGCAGGCCTTGCATACGGGACCCTCTGTTCATCACTACATTTCTCCACTGACAGCCGCTGAAATCCTCCGTTAAGGACATCGAGGCGATGAGACCTGAAAGTCAATTCAGATACCTGCCAGAGTCGTATTTACACGAACTCACGTACCTTCGTCTATATATATACGAAGATAGTAACTGTTCTCGAAAGAACAGATACCACTGATGATCGAGCAGCTTCTCTAGAATAAATGATAATTAATTGAAACCCTCAGCTGCCTGTCTATTCTAGAGAAGCTGCGCGGTCATCAATGGTATCTGTTCAAATGGTTCAAATGGCTCTGAGCACTATGGGACTCAACTGCTGTGGTTATCAGTCCCCTAGAACTTAGAACTACTTAAACCTAACTAACCTAAGGACAGCACACACATCCATGCCCGAGGCAGGATTCGAACCTGCGACCGTAGCAGTCGCACGGTTCCGGACTGCGCGCCTAGAACCGCGAGACCACCGCGGCCGGCCAATGGTATCTGTTCTTTAGAGAACAATTACTACCTTCATATATATACTTAAAGGCTACCCAGCCATTGACCTTCGTCTGTGCGGATGCGCACAGGTTGCTCGAACTCTTACGGGAATCGTCATCTTAGTGTGCGCGAGTAATGAGTGGATGGGCAAATACCTATTAGGTACATTACGTATGTTGGTTGTGGACAGTTGGGAATGTGGGTCTCACGGGAAGCGTGCAAGGGATAAGTCCCTGCAGTCGCGCTATTCATCTGTGTCCTCGGTGGCTCAGCAGGCACGGTAGCTCAACGTGTTCGGGTACTAATAAATAGTAGTAATAGTAATAAAAATACTGAGTTGATCGATCAACAACGAACTTAACTGGATGTCTTACGACGTCCGCCCCGAGCAGATGCAACGAACAAAAAGTGAACAAAATGAGATTTAAAAAGATGGATGGAGCGTCTGCCATGCAAGCAGGAGATCCCGGGTTCGAGTCCCAGTCGAGGAACACATTTTCAGCTGTCCCCATCGAGGTATATCAACAACACCTGACGGCAGCTGAGGGTTTCAATTAATTATCATTTATCTACGTCTGTATTAGTAAACGCCTCAGAACACGGCCGGCCATGGCGTGCCAAACTTCACGGCTGCCGTGTTTGCGGGCAAACCCTCGGTCTCTCTCAGTTTCGGTCGTTTCTTCCCGAAAGAAACATTTTTCGGTAGGCACAACTGTTCCGGCAAAATCGTAGTATCAGCGCTGTTTACTCTTCGCTATTTGTTCGTGGTGTGCAACACAGTAAGAGGCCGCCATTGGCTGTTTTCATACCAAGAGGCACTCTAGCGATCTATAGTCACAAGCTTTGAAAACCGAATGGGAAACACAGAAGAGAGGAATGAGAATTTTCATTATCTATTGTGCGGTAACATGATCGACAGGTACTGAAACTACAGTACCGAGCACGAAGAATTTAAAGATTTAGTTGGCAATGAAAGTGTGGTGTGCGTATTGTAAATCCTTCGGTACACACACCATCGGATTATTTGACTTGTCGCTCTAACGAAGTAGGCGAGTGTCAGCAATATGTCTCGTGGTCTTATCGTGGCGTGTTTATCTTCTGCCGTTAGGTCAGACGATAGAAATGCCACTTGCACGCTTAGAGTAGCAGATTGACGGTGACCAACTCTAAACAGAACTTGATGAATTTTCACACGCATTTATTTAAATAATAACAAGCATAAAAATTACTTAACTTGGTTCTGTACGCTATTTACAATTGACAATCTGAAGTTCCTTTGGTTTTGGTACGTTAATCTTATTCTCACATATCTCTGATACTTGACAAAGTGTCTCTTCATTTATCTTCGTGGCTATGTACAGGAATACGATAATCTTATTAGGCGCAGACTGAAACTTGACTACAGACAAATGCAGACTGATGCAGACTGACTAATCGGAGGTCTGTACACTCCTTATAATACCTCGAGCGTTCAGGTATCACTGCGCGAGTGTGATCCGCGAGGAGAAAAGGTTCTACGTTAGCAGCAATCTCATTGGCTGCGTTACATATTAATACGCGGATCGGCGGAAGCAGCATTTGGTCCGTCTCTAAGACAGCGCCATCTCGTAGTGCGGAGACGGACGAGCGCTGCGCCTGCGCTGTTGCGCTTAGCGGGGCGCGCTCTAGTGGGAAAGTTGTGTACGCGCTGACTACGCGGAACTATGTACACAATAGAAAGAGAGATAATTACAACGATCGACAGATTAATTCATTGTTCTGTACATCAAGAAGTACTCTGTGTGAAATTTGCAGGCA
The DNA here is from genome assembly GCF_021461395.2 of Schistocerca americana. Classification (NCBI taxonomy): domain Eukaryota; kingdom Metazoa; phylum Arthropoda; class Insecta; order Orthoptera; family Acrididae; genus Schistocerca; species Schistocerca americana. The sequence continues at coordinate 221,680,930 of NC_060122.1, read as the reverse complement.
TGGAGTACGTGAAGAAATTGGTGGTACGAATAGTAAAATTTCAGAAGTCGCACACATTATTCCAATGTCATTTGCAACAGTTTTCAATAGAATTCGATGAAGGGTATGGGGACTGTGGTGTCACCGCCAGACACCACACTTGCTAGGTGGTAGCTTTAAATCGGCCGCGGTCCATTAGTACATGTCGGACCCGCGTGTCGCCACTGTCAGTGATCGCAGACCGAGCGCCACCACACGGCCGGTCTCGAGGGACTTACTAGCACTCGCCCCAGTTGTACGGACGACCTAGGTAGCGATGCACACTGACGAAGCCTCGCTCATTTGCAGAGCAGATAGTTAGAATGGCCTTCAGCTAAGTCAATGGCTACGACCTAGCAAGGCCATTAGCCTTACATAGCAATTGATAGTTATCGTATGAAGCATGTCTCATCAAGAGCGATGTACCACAAGAATGGATTAAAGTTAAGTATTCCAGCAGCTGCGTACTTTTCTTTATAGCATTCATTACGTATCCTGTTTCAGACCTATCTCTATTCTGCGTGAGCTTAGCGCGTGCCTTTCGGCTACTTCCGAGTGGCGTGGTTGTCTTGTTACGCCACAACAGGGACTTCTCGTATTACTGCAAGGTACGTTGGTTAAGTCAAAGGGTACGGGCGGAACAATTTTTCGATTTAAAACTCGTTGTTGTTGAATTTATGAAGCAGAAAAGGAGTGTAGGAACGAAAATTAGAACATCCCGCTTTTTAAGTGGACTTGATTGAACACTTTCCACAGTATGACAGTGCAAGGAGAGAAACAACTTATTTGTCATTTGTTGGGAATACATTTAAAGGTAAAATCGTGTTGTAGAAGGGACAAATTCTGACAAACTTATCTCTGTTTTCGAGATCGTTTGCCGTTTCAGCTGAAAGCGCCGCTGTGCATGTGCTGATGTAACTGACTGACCTGCAGTGTTATTCCCGTTTTAATGACAAATCCTTCTACATTAAAACTGTCCAGGACATCTGTGTTGTTTTCCTCAGGTAAAGGTCGCAAAATGCTATCATATAAAAATTATATTACGTCTTCACTGCGTCAAAAATAATTAAATGGGACTGAAAATTTGTTTTGTTTGTGATTTGTCTTGTTCAGAATTGTGAAATATACAACGAACTCGTACGCAGTGTGACTGTGCTGCCAGTTTCCACCTCTACCCTCTCCTCGCTCATAGACGGCGTAGCATGGCGGTGGGGGAAGTGTGTAGCGAGGCTTAGCGCTTTGGCACTTGTCCCAGCACACGGCCCACAACTGTTCAAGTTGTAAAACTTGAGCATCTGACATGTTTTATTTTATTACTTCTTTACGACTAACTCCATTCGCAATATATTTTGCATAAAGTATCCTGAAACATTACTGAATACTTTGCATTTTCAACAATAAACATTTCACTTGCTTTGCGACAACTGTTTAACAAATTAACTCATTTGTTAAGTAATGAGAAGCTGTTTGATTCTTTAAATAATCAGTGGCAGGACGGTTATCGGTTTCCATTTGATCAAGTAGCCACCTTACGATGGCGAATACTTAGTACCATGTTCTCGTTCACCCTCCCCCTTTCCCTCTTCTCACACTGTGGAATTCATTACTAACCCAAAGGCTTTTGGGCCACGCCGAGTTCCCTCGGTCTTTACCTCGACAGATTTTTTTGGAATATGTAGTCCCCCATATGAGCGCAAGAGACTTACACTGGCAACTGAGGTGAATGTCGCCAAAACTAATACTATAGATAGAGTGCTATGGGTTCCTTGGAAACTGACTGACAGAACCTGGACTCAACAATGGTTAGCGCTATGGTCAGGGCTAAGCAACTTGGACCCTGGGCTCACTCTCTGTACGGTTGCTTTTTCGGCAGTTGAAAGGTGGGTACACTGAGCCACAGCGCCAGAGATTGCGCCAAAGAGTATTATTCAGCCGCCTCCACTGGCAGTGCCTGTCTAGGACTCGTAGTAGTCAGTGCTTGGGCAGAGCTCGTGGTAGTCAGTGCCTGTCGAGGACTCTTAGTAGTCAGTGCTTGGGGAGAACTCGTGGGAGTCTGTGCTTTCTGAGATGTGATACTGAAAAGTTCTTGTTGAGATGTGATAGTAACGAGTCGGTGTGGAGAGATTGTAATGTTTAGAGTGCTTTTCATCAATATAAATGAAGGTTAAAAAAAAAAAAAAATTCTTTTCTCTCATTATTTCAGTGTCCTGAATAATGCGTCATTACAGGTTCAGTCAACAAAGCATCTGGCGTGTGTTCTTGTATTAGAGTGTAATTCTGGGTTTCTTGCGGAATTATAGTATTTCTAATTTTTTTTTATCACGTCAGTATAAATGGTATTTAAAATTTCTTGTCTTAGTGAAGAAGAACCGTGCCAGATGTGTACGTTGTATCACACTTCCACACACAGAACAGCTACACTTGTGCTTTGTTGGCTTCGTAGGTTTTATAGTTGCTGGGGACTTAATTAATTAATTGTGTTAACAGGAAATTTTCATTTCATTCTTTGTTGTTGTTCTATGCAGTCAGATTGCGTACTAATACTAGTCAGGGCCAACCGTTTACGAAACAGCGTAATCGGACATACAGCTACTAAAAATTTAAATGATTTTCAAATTTATTCAATTAAGCCCCCATGCACAGTGTCTCCGCGTGCTCTCCCGAGGACAGCGGTCTGCGGTTTGACAACGGCTCGCTGTTGCCTAATGGTAGAGCTCTTAGGAGAGTCTCAACCCGTAACAGTGTATTTCTTCTGGCTAACTTCAGAGGCAGTGAATGGATGTGTTCGTGAGTACCCTCTGACTTGCCTACTGATAGACTGTTTTACCACATAAATAGCGTACTAATTTTCCATTATGAGCAATTATTTTTCCGGGTACAGCTCGGGACAAACTAAAGGCAACTAAAAAAAAAAGATAATCCTCTGCTTAAGCTCGAATTTCTCGTGCTCTACCGCACGGATAGTTTGCAAGACATAGTACGTAATAAGCCGCTTGACTTGCCTTGGAATATTCTCGATCAGAATTTCAATGGTACACTGCTCCGTCACGTACACTACCTGGTTTTTAGCGTGTACGACTGGAGTTGACCGAGCATTTGCATGATGCTTTCGTTACGAATATAACAACCTGCGGAGCTCGTCTACGATTCTTTCGTACCTCGGCTGTTAATAGACGTTGATAATGGTCCCAGGCTAACCAGTACTCAAGGATCGGTAGAACGACAGTTCTACAGGCTACCTCCTTCCTCAATGAGTTACATTTCCTAAGCAGAACCTTGTTTTAAACTTTTCATGTGTTTGTTCACTCTGAACGCAAAATATTGAGTACCGATCCTCTGGCATAGCTTTTGCACTATCTAAGACGGCATCTACAACATCAAATGGATACAACTACGTAACATGAACACACTGAATACTTCGCAAACCATTTCATGTACCTAGATGAAAGAGACAGCCGTAAGAACTTCGAACGAAGAGCGGCGCGTTTCGTCGGTCGCAGTGAAAGCGTTACCTAGATGCTCAACAAACTGCAATGGCATACGTTACAAGAGCGGTGTTTTGTATCACGGAGAGGTTTACTGCCTAAATTTAGAGACAGAGGTTTCCAGGAAGAGACGGACAACATATTCCTTCTCGCGAAATGACCACGAAAAGAAAATTCGAGAAATTGGAGCCAATACAAAGAGGATTACCGACAATCATTCTTCCCACGCGTCATTCGCTAGTAGAACAGGGTAGGGGGGATCAGTTAGTGGTAACAAAAGTACACTCCACCTCACACCATTTGGTGGCTTGAGCAGTATGATGTAGATACGGATGAGAATCTGCTATATTGATAACACTTCTGTCTTCCTTATCTACAGCGATACTGGAAGCGATGTATTTTTTAGTGGCATTCGAAACCTCGTGGAAAGATGAGTTCTGTGTTCACCACTCGATAAGGTTTGGTCTTTATTTTCTAAATACGGGTGACAGGACAGGTGGCCAGATACTTACAGCAGTACTTTTGCAACCGAAGAGAGCGCCATTAAAAATGCATCGTTCCATTAATAGAACAGTTGCTTCAGTATCTCGACAGATAAGGAAAGATAGAAGCTTTACGAATACAGCAGACACCATTTGCGTGCTATCACTTTGTGGAAACTTCTTTCTGATAACTACACCCGTTTACGACTTTCGGGATGTCCAACTTAACGTGGTTCACACTTACATAGTGAAAAAATGGTTCAAATGGCTCTGAGCACTATGGGACTTAACTTCTGAGGTCATCAGTCCCCTAGAACTTAGAACTACTTAAACCTAACTAACCTAAGGACATCACATACGTCCATGCCCGAGGCAGGATTCGAACCTGCAACCGTAGCAGTCGCGCGGTTCCGGACTGAGCACCTAGAACCGCTAGACCACCGCGGCCGGCTACATAGTGAAAAGCAACCATTCTGTAACACACCGTTCGGGTACAGCCGAAGCTAATTTCACATCTGGAGTTACGAAGATACGAGGGATGAAGTTTTAACTGTCTTCTTGAAAAGATAAAGTTACCTCATTAGTATTTTGTTTGTCTGCAGGTGCCTGTCTAGAGTGCCGCTGCACACTGGTATTCCCGCGCAACAGCGCTTACAACACGCCGCTAAACGGAACAACACAACATTCATCAATACAGTAATTCGTTTTCAGCAGCCGCTGTGTGTGGCCGATGCACGCGGCTACGGAAGTCAAAAAAATGTTGGAATGTGGGTGAAATCTTATGGGACTTAACTGCTAAGGTCATCAGTCACTAAGCTTACACAGCTTAACCTAAATTAACCTACGGCCGAACACACACACACACACCCATGCCCGAGGGAGGACTCGAACCTCCGCCGGGATCAGCCGCACAGTCCATGACTGCAGCGCCCCGGACCGCTCGGCTAATCCCACGCGGCTACGGAAGTTATGTGGACTGGATTGACACAGCTTTCACGGTACGTGCTACGAGTTGCGACGCGCCTGTTAAAAGCAAGCGGCGTAAGGCTTGTGTCTACAAGGAAGTTCCTCGGGGAAGTGGTGCGCCACGGTCATCCTTTCACCTGCAGGTCTCGTTGGTCAACACTCAGACCAGTTAGGGTGGCGGACGGAAAGTGGAAACCGCAAAGACCGAGGGGCGCTTCTTCCCTTTCCTTATTTTCTGAAATATCCTGGTGTTTAGTCAGCTTACTGAGAAAGTTACAAAAGCTTACTACACTGCTGGCCACCGTAAATGCAACACCCTGAAGGAAGCATCCGAATCAAGTGAAATTTACACCATGGGTTTGCAGCGATGAGATATGCAACTGATTAGAATTTCAGCGCAGACGCACATCACGCGCGCCTGTGGCGCCACCTCATAGCGCCATTTAAGGCTTGGCGATTTCGACGAGTGTACGTTCGGCACGTGTGTTTACCTTGTGGTTGTTTCACAAGACGATCAGTTATTCCTCGTAGACAACAGCGAACATCGTTTGATCAAGTATCCGAGTTCGACAGAGGAAGGATAGTGGCTTACCGAGATTGTGGATTATCATACAGAGAAGTCGCTAGTCGTGTTGGACGAAACCAAACAACTGTAATACGGATATGTGACCGTTGGATGCAGGAGGGTACGACGGACCGACGTGGTCGATCGCATTCACCTCGGTGCACCACTGCACGTGCTGATAGACAAATTGTGCGCATGGCAGTGACGGATCGCTCAGTGACATCCCGAACCATAGCACAGCACATTGCGTCTGTAACGCATCATCCAGTGTCTGCGCGTACCATTCGACGCCGTTTACAGCAGAGTGGTCTGTCTGCAAGACGTCCATTGCTTCGTTTACCACTGACGCAGAACCACAGACGTCTCCGTCGCCAATGGTGTGATGACAGACGGATGTGGACGGCAGAATGGAATGACGTTGTCTTTACTGACGAGGCACCCTTCTGTCTGCAGCACCACGATGGTCGGATTCGAGTGTGGAGACAACGTGGAAAGAGGATGCTGGACAGCTGCATTATGCACCGCCACACTGGTCTTGCACCGGGTATTATGGTATGGGGCGGTATTGGATATTACTCTCGCACGCCTCTAGTACACATTGCCGGTACTTTAAATAGCCGGCGCTACATATTCGAGGTGCTGGAGCCAGTTGTCCTTCCTTACCTTCAGGGCTCGGCCACAGCCATATTTCAACAGGATAATGCGCGACCACACGTGGCACGCATTGTCCAAAGGTTCTTCGTCAATAAAGAGATTGAAGTGCTTCCCTGGCCGGCTCGATCTCCGGATCTTTCGCCGATAGAAAACATGTGGTCCATGGTTGCTCAACGAGTGACCCAGATTACATCCCCAGCTGCCACACCAGATGATCTTTGGCAACGTGTGGAAGCTGCTTGGGCTGCTGTACCCCAGGAACACATCCAACGTCTCTTTGACTCAATGCCGAGACGTGTGGCAGCGGTGATCTCCAACAATGGCGGCTACTCTGGCTACTGATTCTGGCAGGAACCACATGTCACAGACGTCTGTAAACGTAATCATTTGATACTTGGTCAACATGTTATCTACAAAATAAATTTTGTTGTGCTACCTCTTGTCTTTCTTGGTGTTGCATTTACGGTGGCCAGCAGTGTATATCACTTTTTTTTTTTAAGCACCCTCTCCAAAAGTTGCAGGAGTGCAATCTGTGTTAGGAAAAGTGTAAAAGGTTAATTCAAGTTCATTCCGTTGTTGTTCGTTAAATAATAAAAAAAAAGAGTCTGAGCACTATGGGACTTAACAGCTGAGGTCATCAATCCCCTAGAACTTAGAACTACTTAAACCTAACTAACCTAAGAACATCACACACATCCAACACATCCATGCCTGAGGCAGGATTCGAACCTGCGACGGTAGCGGTCGCGCGGTTCCAGACTGAAGCGCCTAGAACCGCTCCGCCACACCGGCCGGCTGTTCGTTTCAGACCAGCAAACTTCCGCACATATGTGAGGGACAGTCAAATGAAAACCGAGCAGCCGCCAGTGTGGGACGATGGAGTTAAGACAATTGTCTCAAGGGAAGGCGAGACTATAAATTCCGTTTTCGTAAAACGCGATCTGCCGCAGACGGTCCACAACCACACCCACTGTTTCATATCCACGTCCGATTAAAACCGGGGTCCACGTATGTGTTTCTTCAAGTCGCAAAAGATGTGAAAATCACACAGTGAAAGATCCGGGCTGTACGCAGGACATTGGAGTGCTTCCCGACTAAATCGCTGAAGCGTAGCCCTGGCAGTGCGGCAGCGGGCGTTACCGTGACCTGCTCCGACTGCAGGGGCCCTCATCTCGTCGAGTTCCTCGAGCGTGGAGCCACCCACAATCAACGCTCAGCGCAGTGAAGACACTTTGCAGAAACTGCGACGCGCCGTGAAGTCAAAACGCCCAGAAGTGCTTCGGGCGGACTCATCCTGCAGCACTATAACGCGCGGTCCCACACTACCAGTCCAACGAAGGTTACGATTTAATTGGGAAACATTGCAAAGGCTTTTTCGATTACGAAAACTAAATAGATCACGATTACGTGGCAACCTAAGTGAGACAGTCTGTGAAATTCTCTGCGTCTGTCCTTATGCCAGCAGTTCGTACTAGATGAAAATTGTCTTCAGCGTGAAAAAAAAAAAAAAAACAAATAATACTGAAAATGTTTTGTCTGTGTTGTGACTTGGCAAGACAGCCAAGCCACTATGAGGTAGCCGAAAGGCACGCGTTTAAGTTCACGCAGGCTGGCGTGAGGTCTGGAACAGTTAAGGAGTTGAGTCTAGTAAAAAAAGTACGTAGCTTCTGGAATACTTAACTTTAATCCATAATTGGTGAACATCGGTCTGACGGTACATGCATCACAAGATAAATAGCAATTGATAATGGCGCCTTGCTAGGTCGTAGCAAATGACGTAGCTGAAGGCTATGCTAACTATCGTCTCGGCAAATGAGAGCGTAATTTGTCAGTGAACCATCGCTAGCAAAGTCGGCTGTACAACTGGGGCGAGTGCTAGGAAGTCTCTCTAGACCTGCCGTGTGGCGGCGCTCGGTCTGCAATCACTGACGGTGGCGACACGCGGTTCCGACGATTACTAACGGACCGCGGCCGATTTAAAGGCTACCACCTAGCAAGTGTGGTGTCTGGCGGTGACACCACAGTCTGTGTTATATGTTGTTGCGAAATGTGAAACACAAAACCAATTCGTCTGCAGTTTCTCCCTCTTTCCTTTCAGACAGCGTGCCGTGGCGGTTGGGGGAAATGTGCAGTCAGGTTCGCTGCTGTGGAACCCGTGTCAGGACACGGCTTACGAGCCGAATGTTTGGCCGCCCCTCCCTTAACTGGTTTTGGGAAACCACAAATAAGGCGTGTGACGGGAATTTGACATTGTAATTCTGTCAGAGACAGCAAAGGACTTGGAAGACCAGTTGAACGGAATGGACAGTGTCTTGAAAGGAGGGTAAAAGATTAACATCAACAAAAGCAAAACGAGGATAATGGAATGTAGTCTAATTAAGTCGGGTGATGCTGAGGGAATTAGATTAGGAAATGACACACCTAAAGTAGTAAAGGAGTTTTGCTATTTGGGGAGCAAAATAACTGATGATGGTCGAAGTAGAGAGAATATAAAATGTAGACTGGCAATGGCAAGGAAAGCATTTCTGAAGAAGAAAAATTTGTTAACATCGAGTATAGATTTAAATGTCAGGAATTCGTTTCTGAAAGTATTTGTATGGAGTGTAGGCATGTATGGAAGTGAAACATGGACGATAAATAGTTTGTCCAAGAAGAGAACAGAAGCTTTCGAAATGTGATGCTACAGGAGAATGCTGGAGATTAGATGGGTAGATCACATAACTAATGAGTTATTGAATAGAATTGGGGAGAAGAGGAGTTTGTGGCACAACTTGACTAGAAGAAGAGATCGGTTGGTAGGGCATATTCTGAGGCATCAAGGGATCACCAATTTAGCACTGGAGGTCAGCGTGGAGGATAAAAATCGTAGAGGGAGACCAAGGATGAATACACTAAGCAGATTCAGAAGGATGTAGGCTGCAGTAGGTACTGGGAGATGAAGAAGCTTGCACAGGATAGAGTAGCATGGAGAGCTGCATCAAACCAGTCTCAGGACTGAAGACCACAACAACAACAACGACGACGGGAATTTTAACTGTTTTACGTCCTGAATACCCGACCAGTGTTAACCACTGCTATACATCGTTCTGTCCACTACAGTAGGCGCACCTTAATTTTTCTACTTTCTCTCCCAGTTTTTGCTTCTCACCTGAGATCAGACAATCAGTCTTGGTCCAAAGAATGTAGCACGTCAGTCGCGACAGATACTTCTGTAACGACTCCAACATCCGGTTAAACACGCTGACTGCCACATTCGATGAAGCGGCCGTACTCCTCCACCAGTTCTCCAGAGGCTCGTCGAGTGTCTTGAATCCAGTAAAACACTTCTCAGAAGCGTCGCAGTGACTGAAAGCTCGTTCACCGAGCAATAGCACTCGCGGACTGGTTCCCGTCGCGTACCTTCCGCTAGTGCGGATGCCGAGTCTTCTGACAGTTTAAAGGGTGTGTGTGTGTGTGTGTGTGTGTGTGTGTGTGTGTGTGTGTGTGTTGGTGAGGGAGGGAATGAAGAGGAATGGGATGACAGCGCTGTCGTAAACGTAATTCAGTGCGGGACGGGAAACACCAGGCACTGCTTTCGACATGCCTGCTGCTGGCAGCGGCGAGTGCGTGTTTAGAGTCGAGTTACAGCATTCTGCCAGCACCCCCTCTGACGGCTACTGCAGTCTTTGGACGCCAGTAATGTTTGTCAAGACAACATCTATCAAATCCGACGTGTAAGGTGGTCAGGCGGCTATCTCGCACAGTACCAGGAGCAGTGCTTGCGTCATTTGCAACAGAAGCGAACTCGCTCGGTTTTGTGGATACGAGTACTTTGTGCCCATATCGACCAGCACATGTAACTCCTCTTCGTAGGTTCCTGCTAAAGTTTTTTTCATGTTCGCTAATGAAATTTCGTTTCATAAATTCTGATTTCCGCCAAACATAATCAAATCCTTTATTAAAGAACTAAAAACCCGCCTCGATTGCGAAAAAAACACCTAGTGTTAAGTGCTAACCCAGGTTTCGGCGTAGATAACTACACCTTGTTCAGAACAACAATAAAACCCACAAGTGCCTAAGAAGACCTTTGTCAATGATTGAAAGAACACCGTAGCTATACATTTATAAACGAAAAGGAAAAGGAAAACACAAACAGTACATATGAACAAAGTCAAAACCACTACTTAATGGTGTACGCTCCACCTCACACTGGCCTATGTTCGATGGGCCATGACCCGCCGTAAACTGCAGCTACAAATGGTCGCTCACAAGCCTGACCCGCTACCTATGCACATGAGGAAGACAAGGGAAGTTACTTGAATGCGCAAGCGCATACGAATGCGAGAAAGTTTATACATGGGTCGGGGTTAAATAGCCCATATATTCCCAACCGTGGATCAACGTATATCAAAAAATGGAATGGATAGAACAAGAGACGAGCTAAATCGGAGATGAAACCTAAAAATAACCGCACACGGTTGCTTATGCTAGTAAAGAAACTTATATATGAAGCTACCTATGACAACAGGAGGAACTCTTATAAAAACTACACCTAAAGCCAGTAGTTAGCCTGGGGAGGAGGGAGGGGGGGGGGGAGGCTGAGGGGACGTAATCTCAAGACGTGGTAATAAAGATATATGGATAAAACGTGAGGTGTTCAACGGGCTAAAATCACCTTCATCGTAAGTGAGCGACCATTTGTAGCTGCAGTTTATGGCGGGTCATGGCCCATCGAACATAGGCCGGTGTGAGGTGGAGCGTACACCACTAAGTTAAGTATTGGTTTTGACTTTGTACATATGTTCTGTTTGTGTCTTCCTTTTCTTTTTCGTTTCTAAATGTATAGCTATGGTGTTCTTTTAATCATTCACAAAGGTCTTCTTAGGCACTTGTGGGTTTTATTGTTGTTCTGAAGAAGGTGTAGTTATCTACGCCGAAACCTGGTTTAACACTTAACACTAGGTGCTTTTTTCGCAATCGAGGCGGGTTTTTAGTTTTTTAATATATTAACCAACGATTGCTGACGCGCTGCGATGTTGAAGGTTCTTATAATCAAATCCTTTTTTTATTTACGCCTGCGTGTCATCTTCTGTGTGTCCAACGGGCTAAAATCACCTTCATCGTAAGTGAGCGACCATTTGTAGCTGCAGTTTATGGCGGGTCATTTCTGTAAACATATCATAAAAATTTGACATTGTAATTCTGTCAGAGACAGCAAAGGACTTGGAAGACCAGTTGAACGGAATGGACAGTGTCTTGAAAGGAGGGTAAAAGATTAACATCAACAAAAGCAAAACGAGGATAATTGAATGTAGTCTAATTAAGTCGGGTGATGCTGAGGGAATTAGATTAGGAAATGACACACTTAAAGTAGTAAAGGAGTTTTGCTATTTGGGGAGCAAAATAACTGATGATGGTCGAAGTAGAGAGAATATAAAATGTAGACTGGCAATGGCAAGGTCATTTCTGTAAACATATCATAAAAATTTGACATTGTAATTCTGTCAGAGACAGCAAAGGACTTGGAAGACCAGTTGAACGGAATGGACAGTGTCTTGAAAGGAGGGTAAAAGATTAACATCAACAAAAGCAAAACGAGGATAATGGAATGTAGTCTAATTAATGAAATGAAAATTGTATGAACCAGAGGCGGGACCGTATGGAGGCGTCGGACTGTTGCAACCTGAAGATTCATATCATAAAAAGTTCACAGTTATTTTTAAATTTTATGCCTAAAAATTGTAACATGTGTATCTTCAACATGTCACCCTTTCGAGAACCCTTTTCTCCTTACGAGAGACCAGTTTGTTGATAAAGCCACTGTAAAATGTTTGATTTTGTTAACGGAGACATAACCTTATCTCCGCTTGCACCACGTCATCACTATCGAAGCGAAGTCCTCGAAGGTGTTCCTTAAGATATGCAAAGAAATGAAAATTGTATGAACCAGAGGCGGGACCGTATGGAGGCGTCGGACTGTTGCAGATGACGCCGAGCTCGTGTTTGGTCTGGCACGGTCATGCTGAAGTGGACGAACTTTTGGAATTAGAAACTCAATTACAGCACGCTGATTCCCACGCACGGACATAGTTACATCACACATCTCCACGTTCCATGCCACAGTTCTACAGTTGGGAGCCCTCTGACGCCAGAGGTCTGCAGATAAATAGGGATGAAAAATAAAGATGTAAAATGTCAATAAAGTTTGTTTTATTTGGACAGTTCTAAGAGTTTCTACAAAAAATCGGAGGTGGCCTATTACTTTTCAGCATGCCCTTGTACATAAAATGTTCCACACATGTTGCAGAAACCCGCATTAATACCAACACGTAAACAGACTAGTTTAGAATTTGCTGAAAAGCATATGTCATGGATTTCAGAACGGGATAAAGTGATCTTCAGTGATGAGAAGAAGTTTAACATGGATGGGCCGGGGGTGGATTTCAGTATTACTGCGATGGTCTAAGAACAGAGCGACATGTAAGAATGTGGAAAAATTTTGCTGGTGGAAGTGTTATGACTTGGGCAGCATTCTGGGCTAAAGGTAAATCGCGCACTGCTTGACTCAACACTGGAATAAATTGAATATATAGTCTGGGTGCTAGGAACAGAATTGACTATAAAGTAAGAGGATCTAGGGGACGAAAGCCTAATGTTTCAGCAAGATAATGACCTGTGTATGGTTTGAAGAGAGAGAGATCGATGTCTTGCCCTGTCCTGCACTTCGTCGGGATTGAAACCCAGTGGAAAATCTCTGAGAAATACCTGCAAGGCGTGTTTATAGCAATGGAAGGCAGTTTGAGGCCGTATGTGAGCTGAAAAGTGCTATACGAGAAGAGTGAGGCACAATTTCACTGCAAAAACTACAAACGCTAACAAAATCAATCCCGAAAAGAATTTTTGAGGTAATTTGGAAGAATGGAGGTTGGACGAAGTACTAACAATGCAATAACACAACACGGCAGTGAGTGCCTTCATCCCAATTTTCATCCAGGAAATGCAAAAACCTTATTTTGTTACTCGTGTTATGAAAGAAACTTTGTAATTTCCAGCATATTTGTTTGTGTTATACATGTCTACTACTTTCATAGTAAATTCGATATGCTTCAGACATTGTACTAAGGTCCGAGGCTCGATCCTTCGAATTTTACTTACCTTGTCTTGCATCTCTAGCGTATGTATGCGTGAAAAATATCAAACTGCAATGTGGTTCTTCTGAGATAGTGCTGTGTCTCTAATGACCGCGATGTCGACGGGACGGTAACTCTAATCTCCCTTCCTTTCACTGCGTAAAAAGAATGGCGCATTGTCAGAAGACAGTACATATTGTTAGTTTCTGCTGCGGTACGTGTAACAGGCTCATCACAGTGTGCGAGGAAAATCGCGCGGCAACAGGAAACGTACTTCACAGTTGGCAGCAGGTGGAACACTACAGTTCTTATGAGCGAATTGTCTACATTGGACAGCTTTGCAAAGTCGTGTCCAGCCACTGTGAAACGGTGTCTACAATTTGACCAAGCCACACAGACGTGGGTGATGGTGATCAAGAAGTCTATATCTTTCAACATACGATTTCCACCTTTTCGGCAAGGTGGTGGTGATGATTATGGGTTTAAACTACTGAGTTATCAGTCCTTCCATCTCAAGAGAGAAACACGTAAAAAGATAAAAAGCGAAAAAATTGGGGGCTTGGCTGCTCCAACCGTATAAAGAAGTCAAAGAGTTTAAAAAAGGGCGTGACAGTAGTTCTAACACGAAAGTTGAAAGAAACGAGAGACAAGAGAGGCAGCATCTTGCACGAGAGGTTCCAAAGGCACAACTAGATGAGGGGGGTATCCTGCGATCGCATGGAGGATACCCGCCGCAGGGGAAGGCTCCCCCCCCCCCCCCCTCACCCCACACGCACACACACAACCACCCCTAACACTGGAAATGCGGGAGTGTTATAGTTTCGAGAAAAATCCGCCCTCTGTCAGGAAATGCAACACTTTGGTAGTGGCTGCCTCGTGATACGCAAGCATCTGAGGTTGTGAGGTAGGCAAGCTGAGAGCGTGTGGCGGATAGGCCAGCACAGCACATTCAACAAGAACATGCGCTACCTTCAGTAGACTATCCCAGCTGCAGCGAGGAGGATCCTCCAGAAGGAGCTAGGGGGTCTCGTGTGGCCGATGCGCAGTCGGCACAACACAATGGCATCTTTCCGAGAGTCCTGGAAAGATGTATCCCACACCTTAGTAGACACCTTATTCCCTCTTGTTTTGGGTAGTAGTAGCCTGCCATTCCATTTCTCAGAGCCTCATAACATTGTGTCGAAGTTGCAATCGTAAGTATGTGCCACGTATTCCGAAGTCAAGATAATCTCCTGTATTTGCGTCTATAGCTAGACGGTCGGCGAGTTCATTTTCTGGAATGCCTACGTGGCTCGGTGTCCAGATGAAGGCCACTGTCTCAGTAAGCTGAAAGAAAACTTACATGGGCCGCCATAATAATGTGTAATTTAATTTTGTGTCCTCTCCTACGACATGTGAAGACCTATTTGGCTCGGCCCAACATGTGGACAGAGTGTAGCTCTACCTCAGTTTTGTTATAGCGGAAGAGCGGGCTCGATAAGTAATACTCGACAGTGTATGAGGAAGACAGTATTTACATTTAAACATCGTACATCATTCAACTCGTAATTCGTCAAACCACCTTAACTTCTGCGCGTTTGGTAAGTTAACCACTGGATACCTGAGCGTTTGACATGCGATCACGCCGTCCATTCAGAACAAGTAAGTGTCCATGGCAAGCTGTTTGCCATACAGGAATGTCGTCATTACTTCATCAAAATGCAAACGTTAGGGCAACCCTGCGACGTCTGTTTCTATCGTCAGGCAAGGAATCTGATCAAAAAGTTTCAAAATTGTTCCTACCTCATCGTGAGAGCAAAAGAATTCACATCCCGAAACGAATGCATCAAAA
Source organism: Schistocerca americana (assembly GCF_021461395.2). Lineage (NCBI taxonomy): Eukaryota > Metazoa > Arthropoda > Insecta > Orthoptera > Acrididae > Schistocerca > Schistocerca americana. The sequence goes on along the minus strand of NC_060122.1, from coordinate 221,665,820 downwards.
TAAGTTCGACTGAGAATATTTGGCGAAATGACGCGTTACTTGTGGTTTGCTGCCAAACTGTGCCATGTTAGAGAATCTTTTATGAATGTAAATCACCTTTGGTTTCTCTATAGAACAAAACCATCATGGAACATTTTCGTTGACCTTTCCTTTACATGTCATTTATGAAAATATTAATAAATACGGGGTCCGGGATTTTCTCTGCCTCGTGATGGCTGGGTGTTGTGTGATGTCCTTAGGTTAGTTAGGTTTAAGTAGTTCTAAGTTCTAGGGGACTGATGACCATAGATGTTAAGTCCCATAGTGCTCAGAGCCATTTATTAATAAATACAATACACTGAATATTATTTCGGGAGGCAGCCAGGGTGGCCGAACAGTTCTAGGCGCTACAGTATGGAACCGCGCGACCGCTACGGTCGCAGGTTCGAATCCTGCCTCGGGCATGGATGTGTGTGATGTCCTTAGGTTAGTTAGGTTTAAGTAGTTCCAAGTTCTAGGGGACTGATGACTTCCGAAGTTAGGTCCCATAGTGCTCAGAGCCATTTGAACCATTATTTCGGTTCTTTTGCAGTGTAAGTAATGTAAAAATTTAAGATAAAAAAGCCAGTTTCCGCATAGGGACTCGACCCCACGACACTCGAATCAGTGTTTCGTACTCTTTCCGTTGCGTCAATCGCTGCTGGGGAACAATGGTAACACAAGAAGTACCGCCGGCCGCGGTGGTCTCGCGGTTCTAGGCGCTCAGTCCGGAGCTGCGCGACTGCTACGGTCGCAGGTTCGAATCCTGCCTCGGGCATGGATGTGTGTGATGTCCTTAGGTTAGTTAGGTTTAAGTAGTTCTAAGTTCTAGGGGACTGATGACCACAGAAGTTAAGTCCCATAGTGCTCAGAGCCATTTGAACAAGAAGTACCCAATCTGCATCAAAAACTATATTTTCTTCTAAACCTTTGGCTATCTGGTGTTTCCAGTTCCTTCACTTTCATTTGTAGCCAAGCCATGCATGTACCATAGATGTGAACGAAATCGGTAATGACGAATAGGCGCGGTCTTCCTACAAGAATGGGAGCAATCAAAGAGTGCGGAAAACTGCGCAAAAATGTACATTTTTGGGTTCGACGTGAGACACCATCGCAGGTGCCCAGTCTGCCGGAAAGACATGATCGGCCATATTTCCCGCAAAACTTATCGGCGAGGGCTTCTCTGTTTTTCTCACAGGGAGCAGAGAAGTGTGGGCGAGGCGTTGGCTGAACGAGCGGCGGCGGCGGCGGCGGCGGCTGCCGGCTGGAGACGTTACGCCGTGGCACAGGCAGACAGACATCGACCGGCCGAGACGGGGCTAAGTGCCCGCAGCACGCGCCGCCAATTAACTGGCCGCTCGCTGCCGCAGCAACAGGTGGCCCCGGCAGGCGCAGCCTCCGCTTCTGGGAGCCAGAAAGCGGCCACTGTTCACTCGCCAAACACACCGACGTCGCCCACTCCATACACCCGTCTAGTTAGGTCTAGAAATGGGTAGTTCGCGAACGAACGGGTACAAAGGAACGGTTCACCGAGATGAACGAAAGGACCGAGGAACGAATTCCAAGGAACGATCGGTTCATAGTTCACTTCGGTCGCGGCGGTCTACTTATAGTTCCCGGGAACGAGGAACGATCGGTTCGTAGTTCACTAGTTCACTTCGGTCGCGGCGGTCACTTCGGCAGTTCTCGTTCCAGCCTCGGTCGCGAGCTCGTCTCAGTCTCGGTCTCCCTCGGCCACCCTCGTCGTTCTTCGCATGACCACCTGTCTCAGTTCCACTGCCGACTGCTCCTAGTTAGTTCAGTATCCAGTTGTTCGTTTCGTTCACTGCGCTCTCCTATTTTACATTTGTTCTAAACTGTTCTTGCACTTGGTTCTGGCTATTCAGCGTCCACGACCGGTAATCAAAAATTAATTTATAGTTGCGTAAATTACATAAAAATTACGTTGTATGTAATAGGTACGTCTTTTCAGGTAACAAAAGGGCATATCAGCTCACTTCATTATATCGATGAACAGCACAAGACATACTTATAACAAGGCAAGTGTTTTTTGTTATTCATATATTTTTTGGATTCATCAACTTCATTTAGCAGCTAACTTTCATGAACAAAATATTACATTTAGGAAGGCTCTAATTATTCTTAAGTTTGGTTGTTTCCAATTTGCATTACCTGCTAGTTTGGTTTCTTTGAAAAAAAAAAAAAAAAAAAGTGGGTTCTGGGTCATTTTGGCTCAGTAGGAAAAGCGGTGCCTCTCCATTTTAAAAGACATAGATTGTCGTAAAATCGTATTTACTTATTATCTCAAATACATTTGTTCAGGAGGAGCTTTCAAACCAAAAACTTTATTACTGCGAACTTTATTATTCTTCTTCTTCTTCGTTTCACCCAACTTTGGGGTACGTTGAATCAATCACTTCTGTGTGTTCTGTGCCTTTCTTTTCGCCCAGTACTGCTTCATTCTTTCTGATCTTGCTTTTCTTTCCTCATCAGAGATGACAATCGTTCTTTTCTTTCTATTTTGGAGCTGGAATCCCTCTTTTCTGTCTTTGCTTATCATTTTTGCGGTCCTGTCTGTGAGCATTTTTTCTGTGATGTGTAGTTCTCTTAAGTCTTTCTCTGTTTGGATAAACCAATTTGGTTTGGATTTTTTATTCCTGAAGTAGTCAAACATTCTTTTTGTAAGTCTATTTGGGTTCATTCTGAGAATGTGCCCATAAAACTCAATTCTTATTTTCCTCATTGTATCCGAAAGTTTTTCTGTGGTTTTGTAGAGTGTTTCATTTTTGGTATGAATTAGTTTGTCGTTATGAAATTTGCGGCCTAAAATTTTTCTCAATATTTTTCTTTCTTTGATCTCTAGCCTTTCAATTGGGCCATGGTTAGTGATAGATAATGTCTCAGCTGCATATAGTGCTTCTGGTTTAATGACAGTGTTGTAATGTTTTATTTTTGAATTCCATGAGAGGGACTTTTTATTATAAGTATTTTTAGTAAGCTGAAAGGCTAGTTCAACTTTGTTTCTTCTTAATTCTATTGCTTTTTTCTCAAGGGCGTTCCAGCTAATCCATTCACCAAGATATTTGAATTCTTTAACAATTTCGATCTTTTGGTCTCTTACTTTAAGATATTTCATTGGCTTTATTATTATTATTATTATTATTAATGCATTAACTTTAATAATGCAACATAAAAACATAATTTTTACTGTGCGATGCAAGTATGAGAAAACCACATTTTATTTTATGCTTCCATAAAATCTCTACGAACTCAGAGACAACGTGAAGTATACATAGGGTGTAAATGATTGTCGTTTACAACGTAGCATAGCTATGTAGTGGAAGTCGAAACGAAGAATTTTATACAAGACACTTGTGGTCTATGAAGTTGGGAAACAACCACCAACAGGTTTACAAGACTACATGAGCTATAGCCCATGCACGTCGCGTGAGATTTTCATGTTCTCTTCTCCAGCTCTCTATACATCGTCATCGATTGTTTCGCAATTGTTGCTTGCATTAGCTTGTTATTTCTTCGCTGCCTAATTATTACATGTTTGCTTGTTTGTTGTATCTGCTCATAACGGGCAACACATCGTCCGTAATTGTCAAGCAGTCTGTACTCGGGGCCGGTTTTCCGCGCGCCACCCTATATTTTCCCTGCGATCAGCTACACGTCTACAGATGGCTAAACGAGAGGTTCTGCAGAATCACGGAAATTACTTCTAAAAGTGTGTAAGAATTCTGTAATGACTAAAAACTCTATACTCCAGGGGGGAGGCAAGTGCCCTCTCTTGGTGCCCACCATCCTTCACTCAACTACACTACTAGTTTTCAGTTTTTCATAAGAACCATAGACCAAGCACAAATGAACGGTGAACGAGTAAAAATGAACGGTTCCCAAAAAAGAACGATCGGCAGTGAACTAGTTCCCAAGGATGAACGAGTTTGCCCATCTCTAGTTAGGTCCAGTTCTCCATACTCTCACTCCACGGTGGCGACTCCTATCGGCTCAGAGTTATTACTTGCACCAATTCCCTGCTTAGTGCCGATCTCTCTAAGACTGGGGGGTCCATTACGTTCCTTTCGGCGCACAACAAGAGTAGGCGGAGTTTGTGATATTCGCTATTTTTGGCTTCATTAAAACAGCAAATAGTTAACACTTACAGCCAGAAGGCAAATACTTGTTTATAAAGAATGATTAATGTATAATAAGGCGTCGCATAGCGATGACGGAATTTCCTAAATAATGTAATTCGTCGTCTTTGGGTGGGAACATAAACAGAAGGATACGGATAGGTATGCGCTCCTTCACTATTTTGTTCGCTGGAGAACAAATGAAGCCTTGAGCGCTAAACACTTGTACTGTTTTTCTCAAGTAAGACGGGCGCATATTTGTGGCAGTCTGATCTAATTTTTACTAAATGTATAAAAACGTTACGTCCAAGTTTGAGTGCAGTGTAAAAAGAACTGTTTTAACTTATCGTGACGACGCACGGGCGAATCAGAAGGACAATGGCTATATAAAAGTGCGCTCAATGGACATGAAACGGACATAAAAATTACCGTCATTGTAGCACTAAGCATAAGTTACGATGTATGTTTTAGTTATAATAAATATTTGTTCTGGAAATATTGAATCATTTACCAGTGCTCATTCCTATCAACTCCTCAGTACTATTTTCATTTTAATTATGCAGTTTTGCTAAGATTACAGACGCCAAGATCAGCAGTCCAATGTGCTAACATTGACAAAAAGAAAACTGTTTTATCGTCTTCTTGCATCAGCTTTAATACTGAATTTCCCTTTTGTGTGATGTTCAGTTTGTTTTTGCGCCCTTAAGAACTTTCTGGTTCCTTAGGAAATTGTTTTCTCATAACAATAACTTCACGACCGGGAACGATCGTATCTACGATCATGAAGTAATTAGAAATACGATAATGCAATATCTTAATCAATAGCAGGCTAGCTGTGACTGCTTCAAGCCACGAGAAACTGCAAGTAAAGACTGTTCACATTTCATAATGCAATATCTTATGACAATGGTCAATCCATGATTCTTATGCCAATTGTGATTGATAAAACAGTAAGCGAAATCTCAAATTCCAACTTTTCCATTGAATAACAACATCACTTTTATTTTGTTACATCACAAGTTGCGCAGACAGTGTAAATTCACCACTTCCACCCTGGTGCTATATGTTGCACGGAACCGAAAGACAGTCCGTGCCTGAAAACGCATCCGAAGAAACACCAGTGTTACGGACGGAAGCCTAAGCCTGAAGCGTTTATACACAGGTGTCCTTTAGACCAGGGGAGACGTCTCCTTCATGGCTCCCGTGGCTCTCTGACAAACGTATTCCGAGACGATTGAAGGTAAAACATGCTGTCTGGTGCAAAGGGCAAGCGAGTGTTTCATACGAGCTTAAATCGTGTCTCATTAACACCAAAGGTAAATGTTGTCACAACAGGAACAAACGAGATACAGCATTAAACGAAATGTGCTGTCCACTAAAAGACTGTAGGCCGCACTCAACGGCAGCAAAAATTAAAACGTAAATAAAAACACGGCGTTCACAGAACTGCCAAAACACGTCATTCAGACCAGTGGTCACCTGCGATGCCGTTGTATATACAAAACCGAGTTTAGGGAACCAGGATCCATTCAAGATGACTGGAACTCTGTAAATACCATCGCTGACGAAGTATCACGAGCATTACATGCAGCACAGAGACAGCTACAATAAGACAGGCCCCACATCGGACAGATCAGCAGTACATAGTAACGACACATACAGACACTGACTCGGATGGTATATAACAGGCAGTGAAAATGAGATACACACACAAACATAGCAAAAGCAAGCTGAGTTTCTCCAGTACTAAATCGAATCAATCTGAAAATGTAACACTCTATGTAGTTGGTTGTTACACCACTTCATAGCATGTAACACTATCTAGAGACGTGGAATTTCTTTTTTCGCTGCATCAGGTGCGGCTGGCTCGAAGTTCTACCGAGCCCTTGTTCCTTATGCAGCTATGAAATATTAAAGCAACTCCCAACTTCCACTGTTACACATTGTAACCTAATTAATCAATACATTACTCCGAAGAAGGATCAGTCGCAACAGAACTTGAGTAATAACGAATATATACACAAAGCATCTTGCCATACGAAAATTACGTTCTTAAAAATAAAAGGATGTGTTAAATCGCTGATAGAATTCACATTTACATCGTTTGGTTTGCAGATGACAATCTACCAGTGCAGAACACCACACGTATGGCCCTGCCAAACTCTATAATGTAAGAACAAGGTAAGAACACAGACGAAGAAAAACTGTCCTTAGGCCTCGTTTTGTTGTATCAGTTACAAACTAAAATATGTTCACTTTTTATAGTTGTTCAATACACAAAACCCACAGATGATGGCTGGCACAGAGGTGCCGAAACCCGTTTGGGTAACAGAAAAAGACAGTGTTTTGCATAGAAGATGTAACCTACATCCAAAAAATACGAGTTTTCAGTCACAAAACTGACTGAATTATTTCTATCCCTCAGTAACTAAAGCTTACTTACCAGACTTTCACTCTCATTTTGGGTCCACACATGCATCAAAAATTTAGTCAGCTTCTTAATCAAGACTGGCCGGAATAGGTATTCTATCCGCCGGCCACTGAAACCGAGCGGTTCTAGGCACTTCAGTTTGGAACCGCGCGACCGCTACGGTCGCAGGTTCGAATCCTGCCTCGGGCATGGATGTGTGTGATGCCCTTAGGTTAGATAGGTTTAAGTAGTTATAAGTCTAGGGGACTGATGACCTCAGCTGTTAAGTCCCATAGTGCTTAGAGCCATTTGAACCATATTCTAGCCATCAGAGCACTAATGGTTACGGAGCAGCTTTATTGCTGTTTTACAACAGCTCACAACAAAAACTGTACCAACATGGTGTGTGCTGTGCCTGGCCTCTTCTAAACAGCGACTTCACGTGTAATCAGGATTGCTGCTTACGCATTATTTTACGGGCAAGAGAGCACAGTGACAGTCGCGAATACAGCAATAATTTCAAAATATTCCCATGACGGCGCTGCAATATTTTTTATTATTATTTTACCCCGTAGGGGCGTTGAGCGGCGTCTACGTACTGCGAGCACACAGAGTGGCTTCCGCGGCCGGCAGACGTCAATTCGCCTCAACCCGGCGGTCGATATCGAAGTTGACCCTATTGAGTCGGCGGCGAGATGCAAATTACTCGCCAATTCGGCGGCTCCACTGCCGCCCAGTTAATGCTAACAAGGCGGACAGGAAAAGTGCCACACGTGCTCCCTACCACTGCGCCAGACGGCGGTACCAACAGCTATGGCCAATTCAAGAGCCAGAAAATTTTTGCTAAATCGTAATTCTGCAATAGTGATGCACAGCAAACATTACATTTGTTCTCACTGTTTTGCAGTTTCTGCGTAGCGCACTCTAAGCAAGTGCTAACATCTTAGATCTGCAGCAATGAGTCCTGACATTGGAATGCTCATTCTGTCGTTTACATAGACTGGTCACAGACCACTACACTCATTCATTCACTCTACATTTACATCCACATCTACAACCGCCCTTTTTATTTCATTAGCAAATGGTACTTGGGAACAGCGACTGTCGATAATAATTCGTATGAACTCTAACATCTCAGATTATTTTGGTCGTATTTGTTAGGGGAGACATACATGGGAGGAAATGATACGTTACGTAACTCCTCTTCGAGCGTACGCTCTCGGAATTTCAATAGTGACTTCCCCCTGATACACAACGCCTCTCTCGTAGCTCAGTTTGTTGAGCATCTCCGTAAGGCTCTCGCGCCGGCCAGACGATTCCGCGACGAAATGCGCCGCTCTTCTCTGTATCTTCTATCAGTCCTACCAAGTAAGGGCAACAGACTAATGAAGGATATTCAAGAATCGGTCGAACACGTGTTTCGTCAACCACTTGGCTCGTGGATGCATTACATTTCCCTAAGATTCTTCCAGTGAATCTCTGCCTGGCATCTGCTTTTACTACCACTTCTTTCACGTGGTCATTCCACTTTAGCTCGGAACAGGAGGTTAATCTGCGTATTTTACGGTTAAATAACGATCATCGATCCTCTGCAGGTGGTTCTGCATTTCGCTATACGAGATGCGGCAGTAAAACAATGAGACTGATTTTCTTTGTAAGATCTGGCACAATTACTTTTCACCTTGGCCTATAAGCTGCTTCTAGTCCAAGCGGCACATCGATGCAACTGCTCAGTAGTGAGTTGTGCTGTAATACGTTAACACGTGTTTGTGTCTCTCGTCAAGCCGGCCGCGGTGGTCTAGCGGTTCTAGGCGCTCAGTCCGGAACCGCGCGACTGCTACGGTCGCAGGTTCGAATCCTGCCTCGGGCATGGATGTGTGTGATGTCCTTAGGTTAGTTAGGTTTAAGTAGTTCTAAGTTCTAGGGGACTGATGACCACAGATGTTAAGTCCCATAGTGCTCAGAGCCATTTGAACCATTTTTTTTGTCTCTCGTCACGGAAATGGAACCGCATAATATTGCGCAACGGTATGCCATTTCTTTTTGCGTTAAATTGGGTGAAAACGGGACGAAAACTTACAGTAAGCTTCAGAAGGCTTTTGGAGACGAGGTTATGTGAAGAGCTCAAGTTTTTCGTTGGCATAAAATGTTCAGTGAAGGCAGAACGAATGTTGAAGATGAAGACCACAGTGGACGACCATCAACCTCACGAATGGATGTCAGCTTGGCGAGGGTGCGTGACTCGTACGATCTGGTCGAAGATAATCCGTGAAAAAAACTGCAGAAGACCTGAACATCAATCGAGAAACGGTTCGTCTAATAATAACTGAAGATCTTGGTATGAGAAAGATTTGTGCAAAAATGGTCCCCAAAAATCTCACACCACAACACGGAAAAATGTGGCAGCCGATCTGTTAGAGCAAACGGAAATCAATCCAGAATTGTTGAGCCGTGTTATCACTGGTGATGAAAGTTGGTTTTTTTCAGTACGATCCAGAGACAAAACGCCAAAGTTCGCAATGGTGCTCAATGGGATCACCCAGACAAAAAAAAAAGCTCGCATGTCAAAGTCAAAAGTGAAATGCATGCTTGTGTGCTTCTTTGATTCCAAGGGAATTGTTCATAAAGAGTGGGTGCCTCCTGGACAAACAGCTAACCAATATTACAACACTACAACACAAAAATTTTAAAAAGACTTCGTAAAAGACTTCATCGTGTCCGTGCCAACATTGCTGATAATTGGATTCTGCATCACGATAATGCGCCATCCCATACTGCTCCGTCAGTACAGCAATTTTTAACCTCAAAACAAATTTCAGTACTACCACAGCCACCTTATTCACCAGATATCGCTCTGTGCGAGTTTTTTTCTGTTTCCAAGAGTCAAAATGGCGGTCAAGGGACACCATTTTCAAACAACACAAGATATCCAAAAAGCTATGACGAGGGTCTTGGACGATATTACAGAAGATGAGTTCCAGAAAGGTTACTATCAATGTCAAGAGCGTTGGAAAAAGTGTGTGCTATCAGAAGGGAACTACTTTGAAGGAGACAACACTTTTTTCACATCAGTCTCATTACTTTATTGTCGCATTTCGTAGTCTCCTTGCATTGCAACCTTTCTACAGACAACAGTATCGTCTGCAAAAAGTCCCGCAGACCTTCCAGCACTACATACTCTACAAGGTCCAGTCACATTAATATGACCAACCCCAATTTTGGACGTCAACGTGCAATAACCACTCACAGACGGAAGGTGACAGCACTAACAGGGTATATAAAGCGTGTCAGGGGACGCCGTAAACAGTGCAGTCGTTGCAATGCGGAAACGGGGCGATTTATCTGACGACCTAAATGGCACGGTCATTGGCCTTCGGGTCGAGGGTAGAAGCATTCCCGAAAGGGATTAGTTCGTAAACTGTTCGCGTGCCGTAGTGGGTTGAGTATACCGTGCATGGCAAAGTGGCGCTATCCAAAACCGGCCCCCAGGTAACAGTGGCGCACCAGATGCCATAGATGACAGGGGTGAACGACTGCTGCAGGGACGTCTACGGCGAATAGACATGCAGCTGTCGAACAAATACCGCCTCGAAGACCGTTCGGCGAACGTTGCTGCGTGTGGGTGTCTGCAGCAGACGGCTGGTTCATGCAACCACGCGGACTGACGTTCATTTGGTGACAAAGGCGACGAATCGATGAACTCAGTGGTAGTAGCGAGCCACTTACTACAGAGCTGTGTTTCTGCTCTCCGCCGGAAGGCAAACACCATGGCGCTCGTGAACAATCTCATGGAAAACTACATATCTAACTATGTCGAGCAGTGGAAGGAAGGAATACAAAAATGTGTATGGACTCATACAGATCAGTTATTTAGTTAGTTAGGTAACTAGTTACAGGTTCCATACGCCATTTGAACGATTTTTGCTATCGAAATGTTATGGAATGAGTCCATTCCCAGCCATTTCCAGGCTATGTATACACAATTTTAAATTTAACATTAAGAAAGATATTTTTCAGTATTACTTGTTCAACTTTCTTTGCAGGCCATCAGTTTTTAAGTAAAAATTCGTCTGTGGAATAGGAGTTGCTGTCCAGAAGAACTGATTCTAGGTTAGATGTGAAACTAGTCTTGTTACCTGTCTGAATGATATGTTAATGGGCAAACGAACAAAAATATTTTCCTTTTGAGCCACCGACAGCTTTACTAATGTTTCATAAACTTCATTTTTTTCTTCTACTGTTTATATATACAGGATGTAAATGGTGCTGTTCACATTGTGCCACAATGGTATAAAGGAAATCGAGGAGAACAATTCGTCATATGACACCTGTGGTCCATTAAGCAGGGAAACAACCTGTAATGCGTTACAAAAGCCTGGATAGATTTCAACCAAATTCGGCACAAAAAATCTTTTTGTCTGTTTTTGACTGAAAAGAAGCCCTGTTAGGATAAAAAGTACACAGCTCCAACTGGTGTGAGAGTGACATAAGAGGTGAACAGAGAGAGGGGAGAGGAGGAGATGGATGGAGATGAGAGACGAGAACGGACGGACATGAGGGAGTAGACAAAGATGAAGGGGAGGAGGGAGCTGTAGGAGGCACGTGGAAGACAGAAAGGCGTAATGGGCAGGTGTAAGAAGAAGAAGAAGATTCATCGAACATAAATTTCGTGTTTCAGGACGAAAGATCATGTCGCAAGGCCACACCATAGATAAATTAGACATCCTCTCTTGAGCTGTACGGCATTAAAAAAAATCACAGGTTCAGACATGTGTTGTAAACACAGTATTGATTGTACAAAGGGAAATATTAAGAATGAAATGTGTGTTCATCCGTAGTCATCTTGATGTACCTCTAAACGCGCATACACACACACACACCTTGAACAGATACCTACGACTCGCCATCACAGATTCTTTCCAAATATTTTGTATATGCAACGCTTGGGCAGACATTAGACTGAACAAGGACATCAAAATGGCCAAGCGTCTAGAAAAAAATAGTATTTGGAGCGCGGGCCTGGCGCAGTTTCCAGGAAGCGGGTGTTGCAGCGGGAACAGCACAGAATGATAATAATCCGAGGGTCGTGGGATCCAGTCCCTATGCGAAAACTTTCTTTTTATTTTCAATTTTTGCGTTACTTATACCGCAAATAAAACGAAATAATGCGCAATATAATTGTACTGAAAGGCATTAAAAGGAAAGGCAAAGGACATTTTGGGGTAGGGATTGTACGGCGTACACGAGAACTTCATATATAAAATTAGACTCTTATTATTTTACGGTTGTTGATTTACACGTGCTGGGGTGATATTCATCGTAAAAACAAGGAGACCTACTGTTTGCGTGCGGCTGCTGTGGGCTGCTCGAAGGTCCAAATGAAACTAACGGTGGTCCTGTATGCTTTAATTGCAGTCCCTTCTTGGACAGTTACTTGCAGCGTCCTCGTGGAGGCTGTAAGCACAATCCTTTCATGGAAATTGTTTGCAATCACAATTTTTTTCCTCTCCTTTTCATGCCTTATATGAAGATATTAATAAATGCAATATATTGAACATTATTTCCGTTTAATTTCCACTGCGACTAACGTAAAAATAGAAAATAAGAAAAGACAGAAAAGTTTCACATACGGATTCGATCCCACAACATTCGGATTGCCGTTCTGTGCTCCTTCCACAGCGCCAAGCGCTTCCTGGAAACAACTCTCAGATAAATGTCTCGTGTCTCGCCCGACCCGTGTCAAAAATGCCTTTTTTGTTTTCTGTAAATTCTTGGACATCTGGAGCTCCCATTTCCGTCGCCCTCATACCTGAACAAGCCACGCATACACCATAAACTGGGTCGAAATCGGTGATGCCGAGTAGGAGCGATCCCCCTGTACATGAGTTACCCTAGAAACTTATTCCATACACATTATTGAATGGAAACGTGCAAATGCGTTAGGAGGTTGGTCGTTTCTTAAAAGCGAGGACCACTCAAATATACAACAGTAGAGTCATTTCCAGAATGAATTTTCCGCTCTCCAACGGAATGTGCGCCGCTTTCAATCTTCCTGGAACCTTGCAACTGTCTGCTGGACTGGGACTCAAGTCCGATACCTTGCCTTTCGCGGGCAATATTCTTACCGTCTGAGCTGTTCAGTCACGACTCACATGCATTCCCACACCTTCACTTCTGCCAGTATCCATACGAAACTTCTCCTGCATAGTCGTGCACGTGTAGCAGCAAGTTTGGAAAGAAGGAAAGAGACAGTGGCAGAAATGAAGCTGTAAGGACAGATCTCGCCTGGACAGCTAAGTCAGCAAGATCACTGCCCGCCTAAGGCAAAGTATCGAGTTCGAGTCCCGGTCCGAAATACATCTATAATCTGGCAGCAAGTCTCAGCCGCGTCATTTCTCTTGTGGCAGACCTCACACACGACGTTTTCCGGCAGAACCTAAGACAACGATTGTTGTAAAGTGCTAGTCCGCTGCTGTCGAGTTGATTTCCATGAAATTTGTTAAGCCGTGACGACACAGTATAGGTCCGAAAAACACAAGCCATTCCCTTCAGCAGTGATTATAATAAAAAGGATGAATATGTGCCGGTGTAGAGACCACTGGTACGTATAAAATAAAATACTTAGAAAATGTGGAAAAGATATTTAATGCGACGGAAATGTTCGAAACAGATTGCTGTCACGAAGACTACACAGTAAAGATTAGATAACAGTTCATTGATATGGTTCGAGAAGAGATGGCGGAGTATTGGGAGCGGGATAAGAAGCCCCTTCAGGGCATATAGGCTATTCTTTTTAATGTTTTCCCTAAAATCACTTGTAAATGCCAGAATGATTTCTTCAAGGCGATGGGGGCTTTTGTTCCCAATACTTATCCAAAACCTGAGCCTGTATTCCATCTCTGGTAACTTGACAGTCGACAGGACTTTAATAAGACTAATCGTTGAGGCAAACTCGACACCAAAGCTTTTTAAGAACTGATATATTGTCAAATGGAAGCATGCGACCGCATAAATGTTTATATAGTAATTTATAACGTAAATACCGCCTAATCATTACAGCACTCACATTAGCGATTTCGTAAACTGATGTGATGATTAACTCAGAAACAGGTTTGTAGTGATATATAACCTTAAGCTACAGATACCCTGAATAAAAATTATGTTAACGTATTTTATACCATTTAATGAACTTTAGAATGCATAATTTGAAATTTATATATCATGACGAAACTGACTGTGGATTAATTCACACGTCTGAAGATGCCAATAAATTTACGAAACCGATGATGTCAATATTGTAATAATTAGGCGATCTTAACGTATCAAATCATTAAAATGTTATGACGGACATATCAAGAAGGGAATGGACAATTATCGTACTTACTCGTTGCATCACTTTGTAGTAAAGGACAACGTCAATCGCTGACAGTAGGCGCTTGTGGCTGGAGTCATCTGCTACGTCTCTCCAGTTCGCTGTAGGTTCCTACAGCCCTGAGGCTGAACCGAGATCGTCTCCACGTTTTTCGAGGCACTTCTGCCCTTGATGTTTTCTCAAGGCAGTTGCAATTAAGCCGCAACTGTTGCTGGCTGCGCGTACTATGGGAACATCTTCCTCTAGGTTGCTGAATGAAACGGTTTGCGAGAGAAACCCTTACACAAGTACGGAAAAGTACCTGCAGCCCCACTTGTGCTTTTCGTCACGCAACTTACCGTGTCGCATGCGAGCAGAGACTTCATACAAGCGCACCTCCCAAAGTTGAATTCTTTCGGCATTCGCCTAAACCTTCAGGATGGTGGAAGAGATACTGCTCGCAAACTTCTTAGGATCTCTGCGCTCGCTACTGATTCGGTACGTGTGGTAACTCGCATGAATCCTGCTCTAATGTGACACTTTTCCATTTTCTGAACTATGGTACAGGCAGTCGATTGCAGATGTCTTTTTCGGACGCGTGCCACACAACCCATTGACAAGGAAGCAAAATCGTCTTCCCTTGAACTGACTCCAGTAGTTTACTTCCTGCAAACTGTACGTATGTGATCGAATGAAGGTTCTAAACAATCCATAAGGAGTCAGTAAGTTGATCATCTAAGACAAATATGTCGACGCTCTGTAAAGTGCGTCAACTGTTATTTATTTTGCACAATTCGCTACTAGTTTCGGTCAATGATCGTAATCAAGCTTACTGGCATAAACGGCAGGAAAGTTATACTAATATTCCTGCCGTTTATGCCAGTAAGCTTGATAATGGTCATTAACCGCAAGTAGTAGCGAATTGTGCAAAATAAATGACAGCTAAAGATTTCACCATAAATTTTAATAGTTATCTGGTGGCTGAATATCCCCGCCTCCAATCAGACATAAAAGCGTAAAGAGGTGCCGTGTCTAATTATTATTATTATTATTATTATTATTAATTCGAAATATATTTTCACTTAAGCAGGAGTAGTACAATTAACTAGGCGGTCTAGTTAACTGTGCTATCTGCCTGTGAAAGAGAAAATTACGCAGTATATGAGCCTATTCTAATTACAACCCGATATTTTCATATCTTCCAGAAGCTGTACTCCATTCACCAATGTTTACAGGCATATGCCCCGAAATTTTTCACAACTAGAAAGTGATATTAAACGTCTACTTTGCAGTACTTAAAGGCGAACTACAGATTCCTTTTAAACTGAGAGGTTAGCTGAATAACACAGAGTTAGAAAACTACTTGAATGTCCGAAACAGGTGAACATAAACTTCCTATTAACGCACCTATCAACCATTGAATGAAGCTGTAAAAACTGGCAGAAATAAGCGATTCACTTAATGACCTGCGCTGGGTTCTGTATACACGTTTATTATCTTGACACAGTCTCATTTTACAACCTATAAATTTTTGCTACTACTGAGATTATTCGCGGACGATGCTGTTTCCTCATCACATGATCAAAACCAATTGTTAATATGGTGAGAGAAGTGGCAACTGACCCTAAATAATGAAAGTGTGAAGTTCCCCACGTGAGTACTAAAAGGAATTCGCTAAATGTCATTCACCAAATTTCTTCTCCGAAAGTGAAAATATTTTGTTGGCGCCCCTACGTAGGGGGAAACGTGAATGGCAATAAAATAAGACAAATCAGAGCTCGCACTTCGTCTTTCTTCCGAGAGTAGAACGGTAGAGAAATACCTCTGATGTGGTTCGATGAATCCGATTCCAGGCACTTACACGTGAACTGCACAGTGATCATGCAGATGTAGATTTTCTCTCCCTGTCGTGTGGCGGCACGCAGCCGGGTGCAAATCTTCTTATGTGACGCTATTTAGGCGAGTTGCGCGTCGGTGGTGATGAAATGATGATGAAATAATGATGAGGTCGACACAACACACGATCTCCGAACGGAGAAAAATCTCCGAACCGGCTAGCAATCGAAACTGGGCATTCGGCCAAGCTTACACCGTAGCTGTCGAAGTGGACGTAGATGTAGATTAAGGAGTGAATTTCAACCACGAAAGAAGTGGCTTACAAAACGGCGGTTAGCCTGTTTCTTGGATATTGTGTATCAGTCTGGGAACCCTACCAATTGATTAATGGATTAATTGATGAAAACTTGAAGTGGAATAAGTACATTACTGAGCTTCTCAGACAACTAAGGTCAGCTACTAATGTTCTTCGTACAACCGCTAGTCTTGGAAACAAACTAATTTACCTAACGTATTTTGCATACTCGTATTTACACTCAGTAATGTCTTGCGCAATAATGTTTTGCCGGTAACTGATCACTTGAGTGCACAAAAGCGAGTAGTAAGAATCATACGTGGTGTTAATCTGCTGTCGTCGTGTAGGTACCTCGTCAAGGAGTTGGTCATTTTTAACTGCATCATCGCAATACATACATTCGCTAACGAGATTCTTTATAGTTTTTACATCACAATTTGAGAAGAACTGTGATATCCAAAGCTACAACACCGGAGATAAATTTTTTTGATTTGCCCTACACTGTCAAGTGGTTGACACGTAACAAAGCAAGTTCTGAGTCTAATATAAAATCATTTCTCGTAGACAATTCCTCCTATTCCACGGACGAATTTTTATTAAAAAGTTGGCAGCCAGTAAAAAAAAGATTAGTTTTTTTAGTGCAGTGGCATGAGTAGGATTAAATAATGATGTCTCTATTAATGTTAAAATGTTTCACAATACCTTGCAAACGGCCTCGCTCCGCATCATTTCGATGAAAGAATCGTTCAAAAGATCTATTGAACATTAACTAACTAAGTAGAAAAAATATACACGGCCCAACGAAGAATGGTGTATTTTTTCAGAGGACTGTTTAGTCGGCGCGAGAGCGTTACGGAGATGTTCAACCTTCTCCAGTGGCAGAAGGTACAAGAGAGGCGATGTGATTCAGGGAGAGGTTTACTGTTGGAATTGAGAAAGAGTACGTTCCGGGAAGCGTCCTAAAACATTATTTGCTCCACATACGTCTCGCGAAATGATTACGAAAAGAAACGAGTCAAACGGCTCTAAGCACTATGGGACTTAACATCTGAGATCATCAGTCACCTAGACTTAGAACTACTTAAACCTAACTAACCTCAGGACATCACACACATCCATGCCGGAGGCAGGATTCAAACCAGCGACCGCAGCAGCAGCGCGGTTCTGGACTGAAGCGACTAGAAATTAAGATGTTCAGATGTGTGTGAAATCTTATCGGACTTAACTGCTAAGGTCATCAGTCCCTAAGATTAGACACTACTTAACTTACATTATCCTAAGGACAAACAAACACGCCCACGCCCGACGGAGGACTCGAACCTCCGCCAGGACCAGCCGCACAGTCCATGACTGCAGCGCCTTAGTAGAAATTAAGAGCTCATACGGGATATTACCTATGAACAATCTTCACACGCGACTTTCGGGAATGGAACAAGGAAGCGCAATCAGAGAGTGATAGCAGAAGTACTTTCCGCCACACAAGATGTAGATCTACCACATCGTTCCATTGGTTGAGAGATAATTATAGAACAAAAACGTAGTAAGTCTCACCAAAATGTTCTTTGACTTCTGCGAAAAATTTTGAGAGCTGTGCTGTACAGAAACTTCAATATGACGCACTCCAGTACGTTTTCAAAAATTACATACAAACTTATTTCAAGTGAGAGCTATTCCACCTTCGAGACACACCGAGGAATAGTTAAATTTAATATGAAACAGCGCTACTCCACAGTGAATAAGAAAATTCGTTTGGAAGTCAATGAGATAATGGAAGAGCTATTACTCTCCATTAAGCACACGTAATCACATAACGGAAGTAACGACCCTATGAATTATTCATGTTGCCGCAGCCTGGAATGGGATTATAACAGATCGAACCGTACGCATGCTAGTATGGCTCTCGTCTGCCCGCGACTAAGTGGAGCGCCAGGCGGAAGACGGGCTCATTTCAGGAGGACCGCTGCAATTATTTCGGCTCAAGTGTTTTCGTCGCCGATATGCCGGGCTCAAGGAATTCCCGAACTAAATATTAAATGGCTCCTAGCAATTATATGCGAAGGAAGACAGGAGGCAGGACGTGGAAGAGAGCAAAATTACGAGGCTAACGACTCGTTGACATCGAGAACATCAGAGACAGGGATCTATGTGGAACCGCTCATGCCCTTATCGTTAAAGAAAAACTTTGCTGCCGTCATTGTAGCTGGCCGGCCGGAGTGGCCGAGCGGTTCTAGTCGCTAAAGTCTGGAGCCGAGCGACCGCTACGGTCGCAGGTTCGAATCCTGCCTCGGGCATGGATGTGTGTGATGTCCTTAGGTTAGTTAGGTTTAATTAGTTCTAAGTTCTAGGCGACTGATGACCACGGAAGTTAAGTCGCATAGTGCTCAGAGCCATTTGAACCATTGTAGCTGATTTAGGGAAACAAACACATATCAGTACACTCTACTAAGTTGGTCTCTAACTTAACCGTTCCGCTAAGTTCGTAAACTTTAATATGTGTACCCACCAGGGCTGTGAGGAAGTACGAAAAAGGTTAAAAATTGAGACGTTTGAAATGTGGTGTTACAGAAGGTTGCTAAGAAAGTAATTGGACGAACTACATAATAACTATTTAGAACTATGAAAAACATATGATGCGACTCAAACGTATCAGAACCAAAGCTCAAAGATAAACATCAATAAGGTAGAGGAAAAGTCCAGGAGTAGAAAAGGAATTAGACAAGGGTGTCCTCTGTCCCCAAATTTATTTAACGTGTTCACTGACGAAGCTATTTAGATCGTGAAGAAGACAAAGAGAATAAAATCGAATGGTGAAAGGGTATATAGTATTTGATGATGACATCGTGACAGCTGCAGACTTCGAAATATAAATGAATAGAATGTTTCTAGTCCTATCAGCGACCGTCCAACTATGGAAATTAAAAGTGAACAAACTAAAAACAAAAGTAGCTGTAGTGCGAAAACTATGGGAGAAATTAAAAGAAATACAAAAATTGAGGGCTTCACAATTGATCCGGTGCAACAATTTTGGTATCTTGGTAGTCACAGAGGACAACAGATGCTTAATAGAAGTGAAGAGAAGGATTTCATAGAGAGAGGAGGCATTTTCAACTAAAAAAAAATTTAAGCGGCAAACGTATGAACATAGATGTAAGAAAATCCTTTGCAAAATCATTTGCATGGAGTACCCTGGTCTCTCAGTAAACTGGAAAGGACTCGACATGGTGTTGCTGAAATGTGGATATGGCCGAAAATGATAAGGATGAGCAGGACGGGAAGAAAGACCAACCTGGAAGTCTTTAGAGACGTCAACGAAGGGAGAAGATTACTGGAGGAAATGACAAAGAGAAAAAAATGTATTGGACACACCATCTTCTTGATTAATATTGTTGGAGGGAAAATGCTGGGAATGAACGGAAGAGGAGGACAAAAGATGAAGTATTCGGAAGGCGTCGATTAAAGGATAGGACTTCATAATTACACTCAACTGAAACGAACACCCCGTGAAAGATGAGAGTGGATACATCGAGAAGGCATAACTCTTTAGGATTTTTTTATGACAGACTAATAAATGAGGTGGTTGAAACTTCCTGGCAGATTAAAACTGTGCGCTGGCCGAGACTAACTCGGGACCAGTGCCTTTCACGGGCAAGTGCTCTACCGTCTGAGCTACCCAAGCACGACTTGGGTCCCGTCCTCACAGCTTTACTTTCACCAGTACCTCCTCTCCTACATTCCAAACTTCACAGAAGCTCTCCTGCAAACCTTGCAGAACTAGCACTCCTGGAAGAAAGGATATTGCGGAGACATGGCTTAGCCACAGCCTGGGGGATGTTTCCACAATGAGACATTTTCACTCTGCAGCGGAGACTCGGGACCGAGTTCGAGTCTCGGTCCGGCACACAGTTTTAATCTACCAGGAAGTTTCATATCGGCGCACACTCCGCTACAGAATGAAAATATCTCATTCTGGAAATGAGGTTGTTCTCCGCACACCAAAGGAATATGTGGCAATCACTGACAAAAAAGATCAAAATTACAAATAGACCTTATGATTTTAGGAAACGCATGATTTAAGAGCAAACCGTGGAGGGTAAAATGTGGAGGATAACGGAGATAGGAATATCTGAAATAAATATTTGAAGGTGCGTGTATGTCTTATTGTGAGATGAAGAGGCTGGCACAGACGGAACAATATTGTTAGATAAAAAAGTAGTATTTATGGATTTCATTCCACTACGCGTCTTATTTCTCATGAGGTTTTTGTGCTGTGTGTGTTTCTCATTGAAAATTAAATCAAAGATGTTTCAGAAGCGCCCATCACGTAAAATAAACCATCGATAGGTCGCAGTTTTTTTTTTACGACATGTGCATAAGTGTTTATCCATTAACAGCCGGCCGGTCTGGCCGAGCGGTTCTAGGCGCTTCAGTCTGGAACCGCGCGACCGCTACGGTCGCAGTTTCGAATCCTGCCTCGAGCATGAATGTGTGTGGTGTCCTTTTGTTAGTTAGGTTTAAGTAGTTCTAAGTTCTGGAGGACTGATGACCTCAGATGTTAAGTCCCATAGTGCTCAGAGTCATCCATTAACACAGAAGACAATCCGAAACGTTGTGCATTTACGAACGTTACATAAAACTCCTAGGAAAAGCAATTGGGCGACAGAGAAATCGTAAGAGAAAGACCCCTGGCGCTTACGAAGTTGACGCACGCTTGTGGGCGGGAACAAAGGCTTGACAGAGCATCTCTGATCTCAAGAAACGGCTGCACCTGACGTGTACGCCGCCTCCCGCTATCTCCGCCGCTGTGGAGGCAGAGCGGAATACAATAACAGCCAGCGGGCTGCACGCCGCGGAACCGTTAAAAAGATACCAATCTGGGGCTGCGCTCGAAATAAAAGCCGTCCCGGTGCCGGCGCCGCAGCGAACAGCTTGACCAAATACCTTTCACCGGGCGCGGACAAACACGTTCTTCCGTGAAAGCGCAGTTACCGCGTCCAAAACAAAGCCTGCATCCCAGTCGGCCGCCCTGCTGCTACGTGCTGCACGAGTTACTACTCCCACCGGTATTTACCCCTACAGCCGGCCGGAGTGGCCGAGCGGTTCTAGGTGCTACAGTCTGGAACCGCGTGACCGCTACGGTCGCAGGTTCGAATCCTGCCTCGGGCATGGATGTGCGTGATGTCCTTAGGTTAGTTAGGTTTAAGTAGTCTAAGTTCTAGGGGACTGATGACCTCAGATGTTAAGTTCCATAGTGCTCAGAGCCATTTGAACCATTTTTGAACCCCTACTTGCTGCAACGTCTGCTCACTTTGTTCTAGAGATTTTGTCTGTTATTCCCTCTCTTACAACGTGGTCGACAGAAGTGATATAAACTTGTCTGCTCATGTGATACTTAACTTTCGTCTTGAACAGTCATGAGAGGTTAAAACTGAGCGTTATAAAAAAAATTATAAATTCAGACATTTTCTAACAATCCATTTTTATCTGCTTAATTTAAAACGAGAAAAGGACCCGCTGCTGACTGGTAGGAAAAAGGGAACCGAAGGGGAAATTCCATTTGTAAATCTGTGTGTTTCGTGTTACTGGTTGGCAAAGAACATTTTCTCACCCAGCCTCACATACCAGGAGGGTCCAAGTACCCGAAAAACTGATACTAATGATGACTGGTCATGGAAATGATGAGACAGCCACCGTAACAAAAAAGTTGTTTTTAAACTATGAAAATTAACACTGTGATATGATAAAGTCAGTCGCTGCTTTGTATTCGGACTTGATCGAGGAGTTTCCGTAGAACTGTAGTGACTCACTGAGCCATGCTGCGGCTCGCTTTGGTGCTGCTTGCAGGTTTCCGCCCTCTGTTGGAGGCCAGAGCATATCGTTTAGTGGACATGGTTGCGACTGTTTGTCTTCTTCTCGTGTTGACTGGCGCCACTTGGTTTTGCAAGTGTTGCTTGTCCGCTACTGGCAGCAGCGGCGGCTATCGATATGTAGTAACTGTGGCCTTATCTTTGGGGCGACGTCATGGTTCTTCTGGGTCGAGTGAGTGTGTAGCTCGGTTGGGGACTCAGGAGGAGCGAGGTCCGCGCAGTGCCAGTACACGCCGGGACAGCTGGCGGCGCGCATGGACTGCCGGATTGAACCTCCTATGGTGACGAGGGTGCACGACCTCGTCGCAAACCAAATCCTGCAAGCTTTGAGTGCATTGGATTCAAGTAGAGAAACCTCCATCACTGTGAGATCTTGCAATTCCCCAGTGACTTGGGTTCGTGTTGCTGCTTGTAATGTTGCCGAAGCGAAGAACAGCG
Source organism: Schistocerca americana (assembly GCF_021461395.2). Classification (NCBI taxonomy): domain Eukaryota; kingdom Metazoa; phylum Arthropoda; class Insecta; order Orthoptera; family Acrididae; genus Schistocerca; species Schistocerca americana. The sequence continues at coordinate 221,643,472 of NC_060122.1, read as the reverse complement.
AGTGGAGTGCTGGGGGAAGGCGGATCTGATTAGCTTTCCTGGACTTCTATTTATCATTTATTCCGTTCAGTTTATTATTATTTGTTAAGTTGAGCCAGCTGTATTTTTCCTGCCTCGTGGCTGCTAAAGCCGCAGTTACCTGCCCTGGGTGTATGTAACAGCAGTGTACGTTTCCTCGCCTTGCCGCTGCTGTCTGGTGAGGGTGTAGTTTTGACAGCTTTCTCGATTGTAAGTTGGTTGGCGATTCTTCTGCTCTGGTGGCAGTGATTCCTTTCTCGTTCTGGGCGCTCTAAGCACAGTATTCTGCGAACAGGGGCCAGACTGCCAGTTCCGGCTTGGGCATATTTTTAGATCTTTGCTTTTGGTTTATTGGACGTCAGGTAGCCCACCAAGATTATCATTACTCATTCGTTAGTGCCACTAGTCTGAGTTACAATCCTGTGAAGTGAATGGAACTCTCGGCTGCCTATCTCATCACTCGCGAAAATGTTGTTTTGGCGGACCTACTCAGATGTCGATTCCTGGTGCACCGTCTGTGACTGGCCATTCTGTTTTATTATTGTATTTGCTGTTTTATTGTATGTTTCTAAAATTTTTTGTAATTGCAATTCTTGGCGTTACAGAGGTTTACATGATTGTGCTACCAAGTTTACCATCATTTTGTCTCACCCGTTTGGTGATCAGTTGGCTATCTTTTTAAATTAACCTTTGCTATTGCATTGCTTTTTACAGTGAGTTTGTTAAATTTTTTTAGCCTTTATTGGCGTTAAAGGCCTTCAGCCGTGACTGTGGTTACGTGCCTTAAAATTCTAATTGAGGTCACACTGGCTTGTTTTAAAAACTTTATTTGCTGTGTCTGTAAGTTATGCTCATTTGGTAAATTGTAATGCACTGAAAGCACTATTAATTACACAATTGTTTACTCTTTCATTAATGACGTGTGATATCTTTATTTATTGCTGAATCTGGAATTATCGCTTTAAAATAAATGTGTGTAATTGCAAAAGGGAACCAATAGTAACTGATTTCGGCCCCGTCCAAAATCGTAACCAAATCCTGCCTTCCTTTACTATCAGGTTTCACACACTGTTTTATACCTGCGCAGTGCAGCTATTCATGGAGGTCCAGTATGGCAACGAAGGTAGGTATGGCAAAGCGATAATACGGAACCGATTTACTCTGCACAAAAATTAGTTCCAATTTTGGCCACCAGGTGCAAATATGGTGCTGAACACTGTTGTATGACGGCATGACATCCACGCTGGCATTTGACGAGCCATAACATGAGTGATCTCCATGGCAATGGAGAAGAGAGGCTGTCCGCTGTTAGTGAAGTGTTTTATGTGAACGGCAGCATTTACGGTGCTGCACTGAGAGAGTATCGCCTACTGAAAGGTCTGAGGAGAGGGCCCGAAGTCATCAAATGGTTTAGGGAGCTTGGTGTGGCACCTGGAAGAGGAAGGCGTCCTATTCCAGCGCAAGTTATTGACAAGGTTGTTGTTGTTGTAATTGACCATGCAGCACGTGCTAGTGCTCGTGCAGTTCAAGGGTGTTATCCATCCTACGATCAACAGTACGAAAAGTTTTGCGGTCTGTTTCCCACTGGTACCCGTACAAGATCCAGAGAGTATAGCAACTACAGGGTTATTACAAATGATTGAAGCGATTTCACAGCTCTACAATAACTTTATTATTTGAGATACAAAAACTCAAAAAGTTTTTTTAAGCATTCATAAATGTTCGATATGTGCCCCTTTAGTGATTCGGCAGACATCAAGCCGATAATCAAGTTCCTCCCACACTCGGCGCAGCATGTCCCCATCAATGAGTTCGAAAGCATCGTTGATGCGAGCTCGCAGTTCTGGCACGTTTCTTGGTAGAGGAGGTTTAAACACTGAAATTTTCACATAACCCCAGAGAAAGAAATCGCATGGGGTTAAGTCGGGAGAGCGTGGAGGCCATGACATGAATTGCTGATCATGATCTCCACCACGACCGATCCATCGGTTTTCCAATCTCCTGTTTAAGAAATGCCGAACATCATGATGGAAGTGCGGTGGAGCACCATCCTGTTGAAAGATGAAGTCGGCGCTGTCGGTCTCCAGTTGTGGCATGAGCCAATTTTCCGCGGGCTACGCGTGAAACTTGCCCGCACGCGTTCAACAGTTTCTTCGCTCACTGCAGGCCGACCCATTGATTTCCCCTTACATAGGCATCCAGAAGCTTTAAACTGCGCATACCATCGCCGAATGGAGTTAGCAGTTGGTGGATCTTTGTTGAACTTCGTCCTGAAGTGTCGTTGCACTGTTATGACTGACTGATGTGAGTGCATTTCAAGCACGACATCCGCTTTCTCGGCTCCTGTCGCCATTTTGTCTCACTGCGCTCTCGAGCGCTCTGACGGTAGAAACCTGAAGTGCGGCTTCAGCCGAACAAAACTTTATGAGTTTTTCTACGTATCTGTAGTGTGTCGTGACCATATGTCAATGAATGGAGCTACAGTGAATTTATGAAATCGCTTCAATCATTTGTAATAGCCCTGTATATACTCAAGATCCGCAGTAACGTTCTCTGCCTGACGTGGATCGAAGTAGGCGACATGTAATTGGGCAATATTCTATGGAGTGACGAGATGCAGTTCACACTACAGGGTGCAGTGAATACACACAACTGCCGAATTTGGGGTAATGTTAAACCACTTGTTGTGCACGAAGAGCCACCGCACTCGCCAAATGCGCTGTGTGACTGTGTGGCGTGGGCCACAAGCATCTTTATTTTCAGTCAGTTCTTGTATGAAGATAATACACTCAGAGGGCTTCTCAGGTGAACCGTAACGTCTGCACGTTATCGAAACCTCATTGTACAGCATGTGATTCCTGCTTTGGAAGGGCCCAACTGTATGGAAACCACTGTCTTCATGTAAGATGGGGCAGCACCTCGTGTCGGTCGCCCAGTGAAAGATCTACTTAATGCAACCTTCCACGAACGGTTTACCTCCAGAGGTTGTCCAGATGCATGGCCTCTAACACTACCTGACCTGAATGCATATAACTTCTTGCTTTACCACAGACAGGTTCGATCTCTACCTGATATGAAGGCCAACATACAGGAACACGTTGCTCAGATTCCACCAGAGCTGCTGCGAGGAAATGTTGATCACTATGTTTTACGAATGCAGCATCTCGTCGACGTCTTCCGTGCTCATACTGAACAAATTGTGTAAGCGGTCGCTAGTAATAAAATGAACAGTACGCCTTTCTCATTTGTTCGACCCTTTCTGCCCACATCCAGTTCCTGATCTACTACACATGAAAACATTTCTATACTTCTTTCTTCCAACCACAGCAGCAGACTGTCACCTGGTGGCCAAAATAGAAACTATTTTTTTCCAGTGTACTTCAGTTCAGCATTAACACATTATCATATCTACCAAGCTTCACTGCCATACGATAATTACAGCCCTCATTGGACACCCGTGACAGCTGCACTTGAATTATAAGCAGCTGGTATTATGAAGGTTAGGTAATACTACTTCCTGCACTATATATATTTGTAATTAAAAATATAACGAATATTTGTATTCATACCGCCTTTCTATTTCAACCGTTTCACTACTACATCTACATCTACATCTACGTTTATACTCCGCAAGCCACCCAACGGTGTGTGGCGGAGGGCACATTCGGTTTCTATTCGCTTGTACTCACTCGTCTTTCACCGGTTGCTGGTCTTCTAGCGAACCATCACAGGAAGTTCGCGTCCTCTCCGCTACGGCGCTACCAGTGCACAGAGCTTTCGTCTGCTATCTTTTCTACATTTGTTGTTATTGCCATGAGTTGCTTGAGCGAGCCCTGAGACTCTGTCCGCTCCTCTGACAGCGTTGGTAGATTGCGGATGGCACCACCTTGTGTCTTCCGCCGTTGTTGGTGATTTTTATTCAGAATTTAAGCAGCAAAACGGTTGAATATGGAACGCAATATCTTCCAATTCTGAAGTATGCCTCTGAGTCCAGGTTAATGAAAGGAAGAGAAAGAAGCAAAATACAAGATGGTGACATGAAAGTCTTGAAACACACTATTGGAAATACCTTATGGCAATGGTGTTGTGGAGCTTTAATGAATGTTAAGAACTGCATTATGCAATACACAGCTGTAATGGTACATCTTACTAGAGACGATCGATCTCGGTGTAGGGCCGGAACATCATCGGTTTAAAAGAACATCTCAGTTTTTCATTTGCGTGTTTGCAACAGCGGTTATCAGATGCACACCGTTCCATCATTGACATTAGCTATATATAAGCATCTTTATGTCCCTTTACCTCATATACTACTACTGTAACATATGTGTCCCGCGGTAGGTTATCAGAGAACCAATGGGAAATTACTGCACGTTATTGCTCTGTAACAACGTCCCAGAGAGAAAGGGAAACCTGATAACGGTTTGCGGAATTCTTATATTATTACAAATTGCACCTGCTGGTATAACATGTAGATAAATTAGCCGTTCCGTACTGTCACATCGATTTCGCTCGTGCCTGCGGATAGGCATCCTTACTGGACAACTCGTGTCATTGAATTGCGGACTCGCACTGACGTCTGCCGCGTCACAAGCTGTTCCTATCAGCACCTGGAACATGAGTCAAAAAAACTTGAAGAGGTGCTGTGGCATCCACTGATGTGTGTCTGTTTTCTGTATGTCTTCCAGCTTCTGTGCAGGCGTCTTGTGGAACCGCACAGGTACATACGAATAACCTCGTATGTCCTACCAATCCGTGCATCGGAAAAAGAAATGGCGGGAATTTTTTTCATATTGTTTCGTCTATATGCGACAGTAATGAAAATAACCCTATATTAGTGTCTTTCAACCCAGCAAAAAAAAAAGTTTGTGAAAGGATCAAGGAGTGTGAATGGATTGACGAGATGTGCTTTTTTCAAAATGTACCTTTGCTTTAAAGAGATGTTGAGATTTAAAACGAAGAGTCATAATTGACGTTTACAAGCTAGGGCAGTGGTTTGTTCTCTGGAATTTCAACTTGTATTACGTCCGCCCCCCGGTAGCTGAGTGGTCAGCACGACAGAACGTCAATCCTAAGGGCCTGGGTTCGATTCCCGCTGGGTCGGACATTTTCTCCGTTCAGGGACTGAGTGTTGTCTTGTCCTAATCATCATCATCATCTCATCCCCATCGACGCGCAAGTCGCCGTAGTGGCGTCAAATCGAAAGACTTGCAACCAGCGAATGGTCTGCCCCACGGGAGACCCTAGTCACACATTTATTTCTATTACAGTTGCTTGACGAGAGGCTGTTCGCAACGGCGGAACAGTAACATTATGCAGCCATGCCAATTTAGAGTCCGAGTAACGTTTTCTGTGCTGGTAAAAAAATTTTCCGGGAGGATTTTTATTTGGGTTTCCTGCAATGTGGTTTTCACCCAAACATTTTATATAAACATACCTGTATTATATTCCGAACATTAACGCTTCGGAACTACGCTATCTGCTCCACTTACGTAGTCTTACAGAACACCGTACTCGGCCTTTCGCTGTTAGTGCGAAAGATAGTCGTTCGCGAAAGGCATATGTCTCAAAAATAATTTGCAGGGAATCCCTAACCTCCACGGTCCGAATTATGCCTAATGTACAGGATTATAAACTGAATATTTTGAGAGCAGAAACCAAGGCTCGAAAATTATTATCTAAAGCGATAGAGAATTTCATTAGTCGATTGGTTGATTTGGGGGAGAGACCATACGGCGATGTTATCCAGCCTTATCGGATTAGGGAATGATGGGGAAAGGAAGTCGACCGTGGCTTCTCAAAGGAACCATCCTGGTATTTGCCTGAAGCGATTTAGGGAAATCACGGAAAACCTAAAAGTGGATGGCCGGACGTGGGTTTGAACCGTCGTCCTCCCAAATGCGAGTGCAGTGTACTAACCACTGCGCCACCTCGCTCGCTGCATAGAGAATTTGAACGAGCGACGAGTTTGAGGCGTGGCCGTAAATTCCACATGCTTCACAACAAATAAATGCTTGCTGCATCAACATTGGCTGCATTATCTTGAAAAAAATTACACAATAGTCGGCTATGTATCAAAAGTTGAGTTCAATACTATTTACAGATTCTCCAAGATGGAGTATTACGTTGACAGGAGCTGGTAGACTTACACAGAAATTAACGACAAATTGAGTTATTCGAGCCGCATACAGTTGTCCAAGGTCTTCGTAAAGAATTGTGGGGAGGTGGTGTTGGATCGTGTGGGGAAAGAATCGTCAACAAACACTCGTAAATTTGACCTCGAAAAGCACACTTTCAGAGTACAGGATGGATCTTACTGGTGGCACAGCAGTTACGCCCAAAGACAAACAACGTGCAAAGGGCCAAATAATTTTGAACTGAAAACTAAGTTCTGTCAATGGACTATTTCGTCGTATTCTGTAAGTTTGGTTCTACAGCCGCTAATAACATGTTGAAGGTTAAAACCATCGTTTATTAACACGCATGGTGATTCAGCTGCCCCTACTTATGGGATTTATGCAACCTGCAACATCTTCAAAAACCACACACGAGATTTTTCATATTCTCTAGCTCGCTACGTGCAAACTATTAGTCCTACAGAAAAATGAACGGGACATTTTTCAGGAAATTTGCAGTAGTTAGTATTTTTTACTGGGATACGTTTTCGCTGGAGGCCACAGTTGTCGAGTTATTAAAGAAAAACGTGTCTGAAGGTCACTTTTGTACGTTTTTCTTGACTAATTCGAAAACTATAGTCTTTAGTGAAAACATATTCCATTACAAAATTTAAGTACATTAAATTTCCAACAAAAATGTCATGTTCATTTTTTTCCGTAAGACTAACAGTTTGCGCATAATGAGTGAGAGAATATGAAAATCTTGTGCGTGACATTTGAAGGTGTTATGGGTTGCATGTATCCCATTGGTAGGGGCAGCTGAGTCACACTTTCTACTAAAATCCTCTGTCGGCACTTAAGCCATTGTCAAATGGTACTGAGGAACGTTATATTAATTGGAGAACTACTTGACAAATAAATTAATACTGAATTTTTTTGCAAGAGAAACACATTGTGCCAATAGGAGAGTGAAGTAGCAGGTCAGCGTGGAAAGGGTGTACCTTTCATATTCCGCCATCAAGAACAATTTCAGTTTTCTTCGGTTTAATTCCCTTATCTCGACATCTTAAAAATCAACTGATATCAGTCGCAAATATCGTGCACTTGGCGCGCAGTTCGAAGGAGTCTCAGACACGTGGACACGCGGATGACGAAATACCATCTGGGGAAACAAAATCGCCTCCACTGCAGTTGCGTCAACTGGAGATATTTAAGCTCCAAAACAATTCGACTAGCTACCACAATGAAAAGGATTCGAGGAGTGTTAAACCCACGTCCATCGTGTCACGCTGTAGTACGTCGGGCACTTTCTCCAGACACTGTCGGACACACTTCAATTGGAAGCCATTAAGGGATTGGACGGAGTGACAAGGGCTCTTGGCAGCGGTGGAGGAAGACGGCAGACGAAGCAGCGCGCAATGAAGTTGGGCCCGAGAAGCGGCGACGGTGGCACGGCGGCTAAGGCGCATGCCGCAGTCCCGCGCAGGAATGCGGAGCAAGTGTCAACGAGAGCCAATTGCGGGCGCAGACAAACGCAGGGCGCGCCGATCGGACCGACTTTCTTCTGTCGCGCCGGCAAGTGCCCGCTGTGATCGCTTCGTCTCCCTTATGGACCCGGACAGCTGCCTGCCCTGTTTACACTGGAACCGCTGTCCCACGGGCCAGTGTAATCTTGTGTGTCTGGCCGATGAACGAAGGTACTATGGACCCGCTGTTCTGCTGGCTCTCCTATTATGACTTCCTCGCTGTGAGGAGGTTCGAGTGGAAGTTTGTGGCCGGTTGGCCTTTACTCCCCTGGGAATCTTGTAGAGTCTTCTTTCTGTACGTGTGGTTGTATCTGGACTGGCAAGGAGTGCCGATGACCTATTTCTTGGGCTTGTCGATATGACTATTTTTCTTCTTCTTTCGTGTTGGTGAGGGCTCTCCCTCGGTTGGGATACTTTGCGTAATGTATCCTGCTTTTTCATACTCTCCGTTGACCAGAGAGAAGATGATGTAGCGCATTTGCCACTCTGTGAAGATAGGGTGGGAATCAATCAAATTGAAATCCTCCCTAGAAAGACCAATAAGGCCTTCTGGATACCCAAGTGGGTGATGTGGGGGTGGAGGTTTAGGATGGTTAGGTGGAACGAAAGGATAAGGGTTGTCATGGTGGGGGTAAGTACTCAACTCGCTTTATTTGTTCATGAGACCCAGAAAATATTAGATACAGGCTCCCAGGTAGATGCTATTTTTCTTGACTTCCGGAAGGCGTTCGATACAGTTCCGCACTGTCGCCTGATAAACAAAGTAAGAGCCTACAGAATATCAGACCAGCTGTGTGGCTGGATTGAAGAGTTTTTAGCAAACAGAACACAGCATGTTGTTATCAATGGAGAGACGTCTACAGACTTTGTTAAAGTAACCTCTGGCGTGCCACAGGGGAGTGTTATGGGACCATTGCTTTTCACAATATATATAAATGACCTAGTAGATAGTGTCGGAAGTTCCATGCGGCTTTTCGCGGATGATGCTGTAGTACACAGAGAAGTTGCAGCATTAGAAAATTGTAGCGAAATGCAGGAAGATCTGCAGCGGATAGGCACTTGGTGCAGGGAGTGGCAACTGACCCTTAACATAGACAAATGTAATGTATTGCGAATACATAGAAAGAAGGATCCTTTATTGCATGATTATATGATAGCGGAACAAACACTGGTAGCAGTTACTTCTGTAAAATATTTGGGAGTATGCGTGCGGAACGATTTGAAGTGGAATTATCATATAAAATTAATTGATGGTAAGGCGGGTACCAGGTTGAGATTCATTGGGAGAGTGCTTAGAAAATGTAGTCCATCAACAAAGGAGGTGGCTTACAAAACACTCGTTCGACCTATACTTGAGTATTGCTCATCAGTGTGGGATCCGTACCAGATCGGTCTGACGGAGGAGATAGAGAAGATCCAAAGAAGAGCGGCGCGTTTCGTCACAGGGTTATTTGGTAACCGTGATAGCGTTACGGAGATGTTTAATAAACTCAAGTGGCAGACTCTGCAAGAGAGGCGCTCTGCATCGCGGTGTAGCTCGCTCGCCAGGTTTCGAGAGGGTGCGTTTCTGGATGAGGTATCGAATACATTGCTTCCCCCTACTTATACCTCCCGAGGAGATCACGAATGTAAAACTAGACACATTAGAGCGCTCACGGAGGCTTTCAGACAGTCGTTCTTCCCGCGAACCACACGCGACTGGAACAGGAAAGGGAGGTAATGACAGTGGCACGTAAAGTGCCCTCCGCCACACACCGTTGGGTGGCTTGCGGAGTATAAATGTAGATCGCGAAGCGAGTCAGCGATCTTCTTCGTTACAGCGCTTGCGCTGTACATGTCTGGAAGCGGGAGGAATGGGACTTCTTCCCACTCTTCTTCTTGCGCTGCTGCTTCGGTGTCCTCCTTGTGCTGTGTCGCCTCCCCTTCGGCAGGCTCGTCCGCCTGCGTGGCCACCGTCGCGAACTCCTTCTCACGTGGAGGAGTCGTCTGGGTGGCGGTGTCTTCTGTTGTGGCGGAAACTTCTTTGGCTGAGCGAAACTCCTGCGTCAGCACAGCAATCTGACGCCGAGCCTCGCCCAGTTCCGCCAGCATGGCCGCCCTCTCTTCCGCCATGGCGGATTTGAAGGCGGACATGACTTCTTGTACGGCGTCGTTGAGGCGCCTGGTGACGACGTCTTCCGTTCAAGTGACCACCTCTTCGTGTGTGGTGGTCACTTGCTTCTGCGTCTTCTTCTCCGGTCCGCGCCAGTTTCTTCTGTAGGCGCAGGAACGGGCGTTGGCCGCATGTGCGCCGCCGCAGTTGGCGCAGGAGCAGGGGGCGTCCTTCTGCTTTTTGCAGTCACGTGTGTCGTGTGCTTGCGCACACTTCAAGCACGCAACTGCTCCACTGCAGTGCTTGGCGACGTGGCCAAGCTTTTGGCAGCGAAAGCACTGCGCTGCAGACTTCTTCTTGCCGGATGTTCCTGCTAGCGTGAGCAGCAACTCCGCCGAGGCAGCAGCTTTGCGTCCCCTTCCGCGTCCCGACATCTCGAGTAGCAAGAGCAACAATCAGCTATGCGTAACTCACCGCAGCGTGAGCGGGAATGGACCGCTGTTCACACGTCAGCGTTTATTCCCACGTGACCGCTACACGGAGAGTTCCCAAAATGAAATCTCGTGCTCTGCTGTGGTGCGCGCGCCGGAATGAATCGCCGTAGCAAAATAAAACCGAGCGCGAGGCTGGCGTCCACGAATGTCACTACAGGCGCTCTAGCAATTGAGCTATTCGACTACGCTTCCTTTCATTCTGCGTATCAAATAATACTATGACAGGCACAATCGTGTGTCTGATGGAGTGGTTGGCCAGGAGAACAGCTGTAGAATGTGACGCAATTGAAAAGAGAACAGCTCTGACCAATATCGTGTTTAGAACAAGCTGTTTCACAGCGCGCGATAACCGAGTCGGGTGTTACTTTTGCCAAAGGAGGAAAGACTATTAAAAATGACGGAAAGCGCGTTAAGGACGACGTGATAGCTCATTGTGGACAAGGGACTGGTGGTGGAACTGTTTAAGGAATCACGTCGACATGTGCCTGAAGAGATTTGGGCAAAGCACAGTGCATGTGCATGTGCATCAGGATGACTGGCTGGGAATATGAACCTTCCCTCTCCAAAATGGCAGTCTAGCATCCTGGGAATTTATTACCTAGCTCCATCGTTCACGTGGGCTCATGGCGACGAGTTTCTCTTACAAAGACACACTTGCCGTGAACTACTACTTTCTTATGTCACTAGCACCATTTCTCGGAGAGTTGTTTTATGTCCATCATCAGACCTAAGGTTTGGTTTAATGCAGTTCTCCAGTCCTGTCACCTGTTGTCTATTCCATTCACTTTAGCACAAGTTCTGCATCTTGCACGGTGAACCACGTGCGTAAGCAGTAGGTAATAAAATGTTCGACCTTCGTCAGTGAAATAAAGTATTCCTCACACTACATCTTCCGGCAAGTATCTTCTATCTTCAGGTGGTTTTTAGGTGATATATGTAGAGGAATTCCACGAATGCGTAGCCGAGGTATGTAATTAATTATATCTCGCGAATACGTTCACCGGCATAATCTAATTATTTCAATCAAATACACCTGAAGATGGAAGATACATTCCAGAATATTTGAGGAATAAATTATATCGCTGGTAAAGGTCAAACATTTTATTTCTTCTTACCTAGATAACCACATTACCAGCATGAGATGGTTGAGAGATAGTTAAGTGAGCGCTCAACCCCCTCTTTGGATTCCGTCTTTCGACCATCCGTGTCACAACATTTCCCGGAACGACTTTTGTCTTCACATGTGCAGAAACATTCCGTCTCTTCGATTAATTGCGTTATCATTCGAAATGTTCCTTGTTGGCTCGTTGCACTTCTCCTAAAATGTTACTCTAATTGTTTCATGTCTGTCTTCCCCATTGTCCGGCCGGCCGGAGTGGCCGTGCGGTTCTAGGCGCTACAGTCTGGAGCCGAGCGACCGCTACGGTCGCAGGTTCGAATCCTGCCTCGGGCATGGATGTGTGTGATGTCCTTTGGTTAGTTAGGTTTAATTAGTTCTAAGTTCTAGGCGACTGATGACCGCCGAAGTTAAGTCGCATAGTGCTCAGAGCCATTTGAACCATTTTTTCCCATTGTCCACGATTCGTGGAGTTGTTCTCGAAATATAGCTTTCGTGAATCTTGTTCTGTTCTCAGTATTTACATTTTTGGATATTGGCAGGCTTTATTTATAAATAAATTCTTTTTAACTTGTAGAATGCTTGTTATTTCTTTCTTGCGCTATTCTCCTTTTGTTTTCTGCTACCTAGTTGTTGTTGTATTTTAGCAAAACTGTCGGCGATCGCTACTGCGTCATCAGCAAAATTTATCGCTGAATTGTTACAGGACATTTCTCCATTATTAGCTCCATATTACGATTTAAATATACAGGCGTTGGAGATACCCAAGACTTATACTCTTCTAGGTACTGTAGGAGAAAATTAACGTAAGTTGTGAGTGACTCCGGTACATATCTACACTAAAAGCACATGAATGCAGCAGTGTTGACGTATCGCAGGGCCTGAACGGTGCTAGAGTAAATAAAAGGTTAGCAATTAAGGCCGGAACAGTAAAAAAAGGTCATTTTTCTGTGACCTCACTGTTGATAGAGGCAACTTTATTCACAATAGAAAAAAATATTGATGAGAATTAAAATATTATGCCCCCAAAAAGGAAATATTCTATAATGGTCAATTTGTAAATTACAGAGTATGGTAAAACTGGGCTTAGCAGGTATCGTTGGAGAAGTAACTTCTTTGCTTACTGACGATGAAGTGTTCACAAAGTGTGGGATCTCGCCGACCAGTGACGTGCTTTTGACACTCGTCTAGCATGTAGTTAACTAAAAGCTTATTTCTCAGGCAAAAACCGAAGCTCATGAGAGTCGATGCCACGACGTTCGTATCACAGCGAGTAGCGGCTTCACTGGATAGTGTTATACGTAGTATACTCAGTGAATTTAATTACTTATTATGTTTCTCTCGCACGGCTGCGGTTTTTACTAGCAACAGGAGCAACCGTATGAAGCAGCGTGTGAGTATAGTTCTACAAAGAGATCAACATCGTTGTGGAAACTAGGAACTCCAGTTTCTGGCTTTCTCTTTCCGATAGGACCGGCGAACGTACCTCCCATTCAAGTTGGACGCTGACGTGAATCGTTACGATTGACAGAGTACTGATGCCCTAAGAGCCGTGCCGCGGGCCGCCTGCCGGACCCGCTCGGCCGTTCTGCGCCCTGGAGCGGGCTATCGCAACGTCCCGGATCCACATTCACGCCAGCCCAGACGCAATTTCCGTCCTGGCCATTGACAACGCCTTTCAGGCGATCTCCCAATGCACTCATGTTAATGGCAGGTCGGTCCCCGAACGATGACCCCGGTCAAGCCTCCCGTACGACTGACCCCAACCTCAGTAGTCTGCTGGCGCCCATCTGAGAGATTTTCCTCAGTTTCAGGGAAACGTGCACATTTCTCCGCCTATACCCTTCATATAAATCGCAGTCAACGTGCGCGGGAGCAGTTGCCTGAAATGTACCTTACGCCGCTGTCGCTTACGGAAGTGTAATGTGTTCTTTACACGGAGTGAGCTAAACTTCGCGCACCCTAAGGCCGCAGCGCTATCGCTTGTATACCAAGAGCACAACATGTCTCTAACAAAAATTCGTCGAATGGACATTTTCAGTATGGAATGGATGTCAAAGAAAGGCAATTTGGCAACACTGTAATCACATGTACGACAAGGACCTTGCTTGAGTACTCTATAACCTTGCTGCCCAGCTAGAGCAGTGGGCAGAGTTTTGTATTAGGACACTGGCGTTAAGGACTTCGATTCCAAATCTAATTTTAGACTGCGTTTGTTTGTTTTGTTTTGGGGTGCGAAAAACAAGTGAGGTCATACGCGCCCAAGTCAAAACTATAGAACGCAAACACAGAGACAAGGGAAACGACTAGGGGTCAGTCCCAATGCAAAGAATAGGAGACATCTAAACAAGGCACGTGGAAAAAGTGGACGTCGGGGGTGAAGTCGCGCATCATGCAGCCTTTTGCGCACAGTTTGAGTCGTAACACGACGTCCTGTGGCTGCACGAAGAGCGTTATTCAACATGGTGGCGTTGCCGTCAGGCTTCCTTCGAACCGTAATCCGTAGGTAGCGGTCATTCACTGCAGTAGAAGCTCTTGGGAGGCTTGAGCGAGGCATGTCATCGACAGTTCCTGTCTCTATATCTCCTCCATGTCCGAACAACATCGCTTTGGTTCAATCAGAGACGCCTGGATGCTTCCCTTGTTGAGAGTCTTTCCTGGCACAAAGTAACAATGCGAACGCGACCGAACCGCGGTATTGACTGTCTAAGCATGGTTAAACTACGGACAAGACGAGCTGTGTACCTCCTTCCTGGTGGAATGACTGGAACTGATCGGCTGTCGGACCCCCTCCGTCTAATAGACGCTGCTCATGCATGGGAGGGGGGGGGGGGGGCGGGGGGTTTAGCGACATCTCTGAACAGTCAAAGGGACTGTGTCTGTGATGCAGTATCCACAGTCAACGTCTATCTTCAGGAGTTCTGGGAAACGGAGTAATGGAAGACTTTTTTTAATGTCTCTGTTTATGAAGAGTAATGGTAAGTACTAGTGCTAAGCACGCCGTTAGGCAATGTGGCTGTGTTATTTGCGTGGTTTTTGGGAAGCTACCTAAGATAAAAGATGCCGTGATAGACCAAGAGGCAGAGGGGTGGAGCTTGTCTTTCTTTCTTTTTTTTATTTTGGAGCAAGAGGACGTAAGCGCAGGTAAAGGGACCGGAAAGCATGAAGCTGTGCAGTGCGTGGAAAATAACACAGTGAACGTTCAAGTGCAAAATACGTCTTTAACAGTGTCGTAACACCCGCCTCCGTAGCTGAGATCGCTAACGCATTCCCGTGCGGTGGCGCTCTTCTCGGGGGTAAGTCGGTTCGAATCCTAGTGGTGAAAAAAATTTCACTGCCGGTATTTGGCCGGCAAGGGCAGGAGCGGTTGTGGCGTTAAGTTCCTGATCACCAGTCTTTGCGCCAATATCCTGATTTAAGTACCAAACCTCTCCGCAGAGTCTCGCGAAATGAGGGCATGTGTCACTGTTGATGGTGATGTGAAGGTGTCGAGCTGTTAAGATCGACTGCGTGAATATCGCTTCAGTTAATGCGGCTTCATTCGATTGTATAAGAACAGTAGGAAATTCAGAATTGAAAGAGGCGGCACGCAAGGAGATCCCATACTGCCGAAACTGTTCTCAGCAGCTATAGAACCTATATTTAGGACAGCTGGCGGCAATAACTGTATGCACAATAACCGTGCTAGAAAGAACTACTGTTTTCAAAACTAAATTTCACAAATGTCTGTAAAGGAAAGATTACTTTTTGAATTCTGACAGTAAGACGACGACATTTAATGCGAAAACCACTCAAAACATGTAGGTTGCTCAGAGGGAAGTGGAAAAATGGATGTTAGGGATTGCCAGGGAGAAAATAAAGGATCATTGGATAAACTTGAAATTAAGATGTAAACTGACTGAAAAGGAAATAGGTGGTATATGTTTTCAGGCGAATGAATGGTGCAGACAATACAGCACTTTTCCAATTCCCACAGGCAACAATAGACCAAGTTGACTACTTAATAAAAGCTGTGTGGTTTTAAGTTAAACACGGGTGACTATTTGCCGCTGAAGATCGTTATGTATTGAGAAGTCTGTAGGATGCCTATACTCAACGGCGAGTGTCAAAAATGGTTCAAATGGCTCTGAGCACTATGGAACTTAACTGCTGTGGTCATCAGTCCCCTAGAACTTAGAACTACTTAAACCTAACTAACCTAAGGACATCACACACATCCATGCCCGAGGCAGGATTCGAACCTGCGACCGTAGCGGTCGCGCGGTTCCAGACTGTAGCGCCTAGAACCGCTCAGCCACTCCGGCCGACGGCGAGTGTCAAATGGAGGATGAAGACGACTAAGCAAGACGGTATCTCTTGCTAATTACACGGACGAAGAGTGAATATGTAAACGAAACGCATGCAAAAATAAGCAAATTGAAGACAGATATTATACAGAGATCTGTCCCTTATGACAGCTCTCCAACTCGCTAACTATTATTCAGCTACGTTCTCCACCCATCGAACATGTCGGACATTTAGTTGGCTGCAAATTCGCGTGCGAATCTTTTCGGGTATGCTGTACAATAGAATTCAGGATTAGGATAGAAACTGTTGTTTAGGGATACGGTCTAAGGTATGTATCTGTAACGTCGATTTATTCCTCTGCGCTACCAGCTCAGTACACAGACCAAACATCGTACGTCCCCCCACTACCGTCTCCTTCATGGTGCTCTAGTTTTCCTCACAGAGATATCCGTGTGACGGTGTAATTAGACGTATTCAGGGAAGATCTTTACCAAACATGTGATTCGAAGTACTGACTGAATCATATCAACAGAGTGGTCGCCAATGGGCACTGTTATTGGAACAGCAGTACCAACTAACAGTGTTTATTGCTGAAATGTCCGGGCTAATTTCAAAACGGAGTATACTCCGCTAGAGGAATGATTCATGCTACAGCGTTTACTGCTGTTCGTACGAAAGCCCTCATATAGATCTAAAGAATTTCTCGGACAGTAGCTTTTGAAAATTCGAACTGAATACACAGTTTAGATTCCGTAACAGCTATGTTTTTCCACGCAGCTCTCTTACATCAAGTCTACTGGTGAAATCTCAAGCAAGAGGAAAAGATGTGCCGACATCAATGTTACTGTCAGAAACAAACAAAACATTTCTTTTTACTTTAACACTAGTGCAAAGGCACACGTCCCAACTGTTAATCTTACACAGAATTATACAAAAGATTATAAACAAGATTAGTACCAAAAACTACACAGTATCAGTATCAACGAATACACTATAACGAAACACAAAGGAAACAAATTAAACCAAATTTTAAGAATTGCTAACATACAGACCAATTACTACGAAAAAAATTCTGTAAAGGAAAGACAGTGTGTATAAGAAAAACAAAGTGACTAATATTAATGGCCTTAAAAATAAACGCGTGGTTTTGGCTGCCTTGCAGGCTTTGTATTATAACCAGATATACTGGAGTCTCAAAACGTTAGACCTTATGCACTGCAGAACACCCTTACTGCATAGATCGTCTGACTGCCTCGTAAGAGAGCCAAATCCGAGCGCTAAACTAAGAAAATGTGTATAAAGAAAAGAAAAAAGAAATATTCACCGTATATGGGACTTCGACTTGGCAAGGCACCGTCTATCCAGGACTCACCTGAAACAGAGAAAACTTGAATAAGATACATGATCCGCTTTCCGTTCCTAACTGTACATTGACATGCACCCATCTTATCTAAGATCATTTCTGGTTTCGCAGTACTCTTGCTTTCTTATTATTTGAGCCTTCTACGTCATTTGTTACAGTATATCCTTGACCTTGCACATACGAGGGCAACGTTTCGTAGATAGTGGCTTCCCACAACGGTCATGGTGTTTTTGAACAGAAATACTATTCTTAGATTATTTTTAAAGAAGTTATAAATTTTATAATTTCAGTATTTAAAAATAAAATCATGATCTGATACAAACTATTTATGTCACTTTGTTAAATCTAGCAGTATCGGTAAAACAAAAGACCATCATCAGGTATAGAAAAACAATATTATTTACAGAAGATGCTTCAAACCATAATCATTTGTATCAAGACGAACGTTTACACTAACCGCATCGAAGTTTATACAACGCATGGATGTAACAGATTTATACTTTACATATAACAAGGTGATCGAAATAAAAATTGCTCGAGAAAAATTTCCTGCACCTTAAAGTAGGCAATCCAACTTACATCCACTACCCCGGGTGCAAATGATGTAAGTTTTTTTATGAATGAAATTCGCCAAACAGCCGTGCAATTGCTATGTTATTTTATTTTATCAACCAGTTTCGGCAATTCATTATGCCAACTTCTGGTCCCATATATACCTCTCAAAAATAATCGACACTGGCGTACTGTGGCCAAATATTTCTGGATGTTGTGAATTCTTAGCTCACGTGCTTCCTTTGAAGCACCACCAACACAATTTTTTTCTGAGTCATCGGTCTTCCGACTAGTGAGATGCGGCTCGCGACGAATTCTTCTCCTTTGCCAACCTCTTCATCTCAGAGTAGCATTTGCAACCACTGTCCTCAATTATTTGCCGTATGTATTCCAATCTACGTCTTCCTTTACAGTTTTCACCCTTTACAGTTCCCTCTAACACCATGGAAATTATTCATTGATGTCTTAAAAGATATCTTACCAACCCACCCCTTCTTCTTGTCAGTGTTTTCCACATGTCCCTTTCCACGCCCATTCTTCGGAGAAACTCCTCATTACTTACCTTATCAATCCACTAAAATTTCAACGTTCTTCGTAGCACCACATCTCAAATGCTTCGATTCTCGTCTGTTCCGGTTTCCCCACAGTCCATGTTTCACTACCATACAATGCTGTGCTCCAGACGTACATTCTCAGAAATTTCATCCCCAAATTAAGGCCTATGTTTGTTACTAGTAGACATCTCTCGGCCAGGAATTTCCTTTTTGCCAGTGCTAGTCTGCACGTCCTAGTCACTCCGTCCGCCAAGCACAGGGTGCCCCACTCAAACGTCCCTGATTTTAAGGACTCGGGAGAGAAAAAACGCAGTAGATACGACAATGAAAAATGTACCACATTGTAGAGCATCTCAAAGAATTTATATTCCCGCGTCAGAAGTGCCAAGGAATGGTATAGGAAGTTTCTGGCAACAACAGGAAATGTTCTGAAACATTATGGCGGTGCACGTTACGGAGTTTCAGAAGAGACAGTGGAGGACATCAGACAAACGTTTCTCAGAAGCCCACGTAAGTCAATTCGTCAAG
The DNA here is from genome assembly GCF_021461395.2 of Schistocerca americana. Taxonomy (NCBI): domain Eukaryota; kingdom Metazoa; phylum Arthropoda; class Insecta; order Orthoptera; family Acrididae; genus Schistocerca; species Schistocerca americana. The sequence goes on along the minus strand of NC_060122.1, from coordinate 221,624,825 downwards.
CATCTAGGCAACTTGATGTACCTGGATCAATATTGCATCGTGTAGTTCACCAGCGTCTCCGTATGTGTACTTACAAAGTGTAAATTCTGCAACATCTGACGCCAAACGACAAACCACGTGCACCGCCAGAATGTTTCAGAACACTTCCTGTTGCGAGAAACTTCCTATACCATTCCTTAATTGTTTCCTCATCAGGTGGATCACATTCATACACACGATGATAATTTCTTTGCACAGTAATCGGCGATTTTGTTTCTGCAAACCACACTACTCCCTGCGCGCGCTACTGTGGAGTTGCCATTTTCACTTCATGCGACCATACTGCACTCTGGCGGCGATACTTGGCCCTCCTGACGCGGGAATAAAAATTCTTTGAGATGCTCTACAATGTGGTGCATTTTTCATTGTCGTATCCACTGTGGTTTTCCTCTCCTGGGTCCTTGAAAACAGGAGCAGTGAGAGAAATAAAAGAAAGGTTCGAGAGTGGAATTAAAATTCAAGGTGAAACAATATCTATGATAAGATTCCCTCACTGCTCCTTCCAGACTGAAGCGCCTAGAACCGCTCGGCCCCACAGGCCGGCGCTGCCTAGGAAGTAGAATTTCTTAACTTCATCACCAATCCTGATGTTAAGTTTCTCGCTGTTTTCATTTCCGATACTTCTCATTGTTTTCGTCTGTTTTAGATATATTCTCAGTCCGTATTCTGTACTCACTAAACTGCTCACTTTCAATGAAGATAGCAATGTCATCAGCGAATCTTATCATAGATATTTTTTCACCTTGAATTTTAATTCCACTCTAGAACCTTTCTTTTATTTCTCTCACTGCTCCTTCGATCTATAGATTGAACAGTAGCGGCGAAAGACTACATCCCTGTGCCACACCCTTTTTAATCCGAGCACTTCGTTCTTGGTCTTCCACTCTTATTGTTCCCTAATGACTCTTGTACATATTGTATATTATCCGTCTTTCCCTACAGCTCACCCCCATTTTTCTCAGAATTTCGAACATCTTGCACCATTTGACACTGTAGATGGACCGGCCGCGGTGGCCGAGCGGATCTAGGCGCTTCAGTCCGGAACCGCGCGACTGCTGCGGTCGCAGGTTCGAATCCTGCCTCGGGCATGGATGTGTGATGTCCTTAGGTTTGTTAGGTTTAAGTAGTTCTTTCTAGGGGACTGATGACCTCAGATGTTTACCGAGCGAGGTGGCGCAGTGGTTAGCACACTGGACTCGCATTCGGGAGGACGACGGTTCAATCCCGCGTCCGGCCATCCTGATTTAGGTTTTCCGTGATTTCCCTAAATCGCTCCAGGCAAATGCTGGGATGGTTCCTCTGAAAGGGCACGGCCGACTTCCTTCCCTGTCCTTCCCTAATCCGATGAGACCGATGACCTCGCTGTTTGGTCTCTTCCCCCAAAAAACCAACCAACCTCAGATGTTAAGTCCCATAGTGCTCAGAGCCATTTGACACTGTCGAACACTTTTTCCGGGTCTACAATCCCATGATTTGTCCTTGTCTTGCTTCCATCCCAACCGCGTCAGTAGTGCCTACCTGGTGCTTACAGCCAAACTGATCGTCGTCTAATCTATCCTCAATTTTCTTTTCCACTCTACCACTACAATTGCTATTCATGTATTCAGCCTTCAGTATATGACAGCCTTTAAGGTCGCACCCACGTGGAAGTATCGCTGGCATCCGGCGTCGTAAGTATTCCGCACCTGTCGCCCGAGCACACTGCGAAACTGCGCATGCGCGGCCATTCCGCGAGCTACTAGGGGGGCCCGGCCTCGAAGCGGACGCGTTGGAAATACGGTAGAGACTGCCGCGTCGGATCTACTGCGGGCCCGACATACGCCCAAAAACTAGTACGCTGCGGTACGGTCGCAGTTTCCCGTCGCGGCTGAAGCCGGTCACCGAGAGCGGACGCCCCGTCCCGCGTCGTGCGAGCGTGGCTTTTTTGACACGCGTCCAAGGTTGGCCCGCGCCGGTCCTCAAGGCCGGCCGCCAACTGGCTCGCCTCTGCCTCACGGGTGGCCAGGGAAGAGGGAAGCCGCGCAGCCGTTCCAAAGCTGCGTCACAGTATCGCCGCGCGCAACAGCTGTCCGCTGCCGCGAGGGCCAAGGTTACCGTAAAAGACCCCTGCAAACGACCGAACTTCTTTGCCAAATTCGCTGTTTACCATCAACTAGTTTGTCAAACAAGCGCGCAACCGCACCAAACACGTGCGCGTATCTATGGGCGAAGTATTTTGACTAGTGGGCAAAGTACGAGGTACAATTCAGGATACAAATTCAACTCTTCAAAAGGTTCAAATGGCTCTGAGCACTATGGGACTTAACATCTGAGGTCATCAGTCCCCTAGAACTTAGAACTACTTAAACCTAACTAACCTAAGGACATCACACACATCCATGCCCGAGGCAGGATTCGAACCTGCGACCGTAGCGGTCGTGCAGTTCCAGACTGTAGCGCCTACAAGCGCTCGGCCACCCCGGCCGGCTTCATGCTCCAATTGCTAGATGTCTCAAGGTTACAGATAATAGCAAGGTAATCAACTGTCTTTTGTTTTCAAACCACTTGCGTAAGTGGTCAAATTTTTTGTCAAATCGACCTTTGATCAAAATTTTTCTCAAATACTTCGAAGACGGTGTTTAGAAAATAGGTCAGACAAAGCAGAAGGTCGCCAAATAATTTGACAAGCGTGCAAAGTTTGCTGAATTGTGGTACCCGCAGACCCGAATTGCGCTGTTTATGCCCTTCCTCTGTGTGTGACTACGCAATTATCTACAGGCACATATGCGAGGAATTAACTCCACAGCATGTTTTGCATACTACCACTTATCTTCCTTGTGACGAACGAGATGACTTTTCACAGATGATACAGATAATAAGGCACTGTCTGAAAATAATGTACAAATATTCAGCCACATGGTGAGTTTCAAAATGTTGCAAAGATTGGCAAATTACTTGAAATTTTCAGAAACACGGAATTTTGCACTTGAATATGACTGCAGTATCGATAAGCCACAATTGGAATACGGCTTATTCAGCTGTGTGTAATGATTTCCAGGGATATGGTAGGGAACGATCAGACAGTCGTTCACAAATATGTGCGACATTTTGGTCAGTGACAGACTACTATGCAACGTCTACGAAGGAGACTGCTTACAAAGCATCCGTGCGAACTAATCTGGAATATTATTGTGGGACTCATGCCAAATAAGACTAGCGGGGGATACTGTACTTATCCAAAGAACGGCAGCAGGGATGGTCACAGGCTTGTTCGAGCCCCACAAGGGTTGAAGGGTGGAGAGGTATGTGGTGGGGGGGGGGGGGGGTGGCCAGGGAGATACTGACAGACTCTCACTATCCCGTAAAAGCCTACTTACAAAGTTTCAAGAACCAGCTTTGACGGATCTACAACTCCTTACGTATCGCTCCCGTAGGGGTCGCCAACAGACGATTGATTAAAATGCTGGTGGAGGCGCTTCACCAGTCGTTCTTCCAACACTTAATGTATGAATGTAACGGGAGAAGCCCAAATAAGTGGTACAACGTGAAGTTCTCTTTGGCATGCTGTAGGACTGAGTGCCTACTCTGAAGAGTTTGGCACAGTAAAGGCAATCGTGACGGACCATATCAAACCAGACAAAAGGCTGTTGATCCGAAACGAATAAATAAAAATAAACAAACAACATATACACATTGGCTGGATCATAATACTCTAAAACAGCGGTAGCGATTATCTTGTCGAGGCTAATACGAAGTTCCACGTGTTACAGTTGTACAGCCTATAGAACCACATGCTGCCGAAAGGCGGCGTGGCAACGTGTTCGCTGTTAAAATCCATTATGCCGACTGGCGGTGAGTCACCGCCAGCAGTTCATTCCGTCTGCAGCCTGACTACATCCACACAGACGGCGTAATTACCGGACAGGACAGCGGCCGTTAGGGAACACATTCATTCGGACTGACACTCTGCGACTCTTTCACACCAACAGTGCTACAATCGTATGCTGATGGTATCACGAGGAGGCAATGTATGTCGGTCAGTACGATAAATTGAGAAAAGAAAAAAATTTACGAGTTTATTTACTAGCGACCCGCTCCGGCAACGGACAGGTAGTACTACGCATCTACGGCTGGACGTCATGTATGACGTAACGATAATTAAATTATGCAGGCTGTTAAAGTGTGGAGCATTTTGAGAGGTAGTAGAACTCATCGAAGCAAGAAAATTAAGTCCAATAAACATGGGTCCAGAAACGCACAGTTTCCGAGGTAAATACGTGTTTGTGGGAAGAGCTGCGCGACTCTTGGTTGGGGATATTAGCACAGTCGTTGCACTGGCGCTCCGTCAGAAGTGTCGGCAGGGTATGAAGATGTTTTACTCACAGTACTCTACCTACCGTTAGGTGGTCTGCAGTCAGTTGTGTGGCTCGAGTTGTAGGTTACGTTAGTTTTCATTAATAAACGTGCATCTATTTACATTCTTATTTATGCATAGGATAGTTTTTTGTCCAGCTACTGTAAAACGTAAATACTGTTTTGCTTTCCACATATTTCGTCTATGTCGTGGGAGAACACCAGTAGGAAAAACACCAGATCGTCATGCAACCTCCATAATTTGTCACGGAAACAAAGCAAACAACGAAACAGAGATAAAGAACAAAATCTTTTACAACAGGAGTGAGCTAGGCGAACTTTCGACGTCGGCAGACAACACCAACGTCTCCTGTTTCTGCTCATGCGCGATCGGCAGCATACTCAAATTTTAGAACTCTACGCCATCTTCAGTCAACTGATCACTGACGTCGCAGACGGCGGCTGATTTGCACGCAAGAACCACCACGAATAGCCGGTTTTGACCGGAAACTCGCTAGACCGTAAAAACGCGGTTTAGCAGTGCAATGCGCACAGCTTCTTTGCAGCAGTCGGCCAAGTGTTTTCTTCGCGTGTGTCTATGTATATGAGAAGGGTGTAATAAGTCGAGTATATTTCTTTATAATGATTTTATTTTCTCTTGGACTTTACATTGAGGTGGCTTAAGAAAATTCGGACTGTCACAAAAATATTAAAAATAGACTGAGTGTGTACTTAACTGCAACTTCCCGTCTATGGGTGCACTCTTAGAATGGATCTTTTCTAGAAACAAACGGCTATGTCATTTTCATTTCTACGCAGAGGAAGTTAGAAACAGATTATCCAACTGTGTGGCAGATGCATTTTAGGCGCTTCCTTGGTAGGACAGTTACGGTACCTCCGGCATTCGACTCATGAACCACAACCAATAAGTATCTGGGGATGAGACAATACCGTCTTGATACTGATCGCACACGCACGAGATAAACCCAGAACCACTCAGAACCCCACTAAGATTAAATGGCAACATTCTCCATTACATATGCTTAATCTGGTAGAGATTAATTACGTTGTTTTTCATTCTGTTCAGTGATAATATCATCTTAACAGCGATGGGAGATATCATAAAACGAGCTCATAATCTCGCGAATGATGTTGGCCAACTCGCCTCCGTATCGTTCTTTGAACTACTTTTGGACTGATGTACGAAAACAGCATTCCTTTCAGTTTTTTTCAGATATTAATACACACCGCAGTGTTTTCAGCAACGTAGTAAGAAAGCCGCAATTTATGATGATTTGTCCACCGGAAGAGGACATTAGCATGGCCCCCTCCTCATTCTTGTTCCCCCAAATGATACTGAAGTGATAGTCAGTATCTGGCTCCAACTTATTTTCTTTTTAACGCTCTTACACAACAGCAAAAATCAGCAGAAATAGACTCAGTATGCGTATGTTATCTTCGTCCACAAATGACAGTTTTGGGATGGCCCATAAGCTCTGGCGTTTTTTTCTTTCTTTTTTTAAGTTTCGGTTTCCACATTAATAAACAAGAAATGAACAATATATCAGCCAATGTGAATTATCCATTGTTGTTTACAACTTCTTCACAACGTTCAACAAGCTATTTAATGCCAGGACAGTAGAAATCACCTGCTTTCCAGTTTTTCACTCGAAGAAATCGTCCAACCAAGCCTTCACCTCCACATCATTACTGGACGAAACGCCACGCACTGCGTTCAAGAGGGATCGGAGCAGGTGGGAAACCGTAAGCGCTGATTCGGGAGAATATGGTGAATGTGGCAGCACTTCCCGCAAAGTGTCTGAATGGCTTCGGTGGCGACCTGAGGGCGTTGTGGTGTTGCAGCACAATGCTGTGTCGCCGATCAGGTCGTTTTTCCTGCATAGCGTCGTTGAATCGTTGCACGTGTTGGGCGTCACGTTCAGCATCCATTGTTTGGTTCCGATCAAGCAGTTCGTGGTGGATCATGAATGTCTTTAAAGTCAAAATGCGGTCTTTGGATCGCTTAAAGCAATTTTGAGCTCTTCTAAGAGGCATCGCTTCTTCGCCATACACTTCTCAAATCTCTCGAGTAGGTTCTGTGGATTTGGCACCTCGATTAAAGGCGCACTCCGCTTTTATGACCTTAAAAGAACAGAAAGTACTTCAGTATAAAAAAAAAACACTAAGCACAGTCTTGTGGAGCACATAGTTACCTACGGAATAGCATAAAACCTGAATGAAATGTTCACCCCGCAGCGGACTGAGCGCAGGTAAGAAGCGAGATGCTAGTGGGAGCAAATCTGTGAGGGCGGGTCGTGCTTGGATAGCTCAGTTGGCAAAGCATATGACCACGAAAGGCTAAATTACTAGTTAGAGACTTGGTTTTAATCTGCCAGGAAGTTTCAACACAAAACCTACTGCCAAAACATTTTATTCCTCACGCGTAAGTTTTACTACGAAAAACCTCCATGACTTAAGGGCTAACTTTATACATTCGGGACCCGATCTACCAGGACCGTTGGACTGCACCTCTTACATTTTCAGGAAGTTATTGTAGGGCTATCAGTAGTTTTGGGGGGCGAGATATTTTCAAAAAAAGGCTCTGAGCACTATGGGACTTAACATCTGAGGTCATCAGTCCCCTAGGCTTAGAACTATTTAAACCTTACCAAACTAAGGACATCACACACATCCATGCCCAAGATAGGATTCGAACCTGCGACAGTAGCGGTCGCACGGTTCCAGACTGAAGCGCCTAGAACCGCTCGGCCACACAGGTCGGCCGAGATATTTTTCCTTTACACCTTCTGATTATGGTTTCTGAATGAAGTAGGCATGCTATTATTAATCTTCACGGAATGCTTATGATGGATTCACTAGACCTACACAAATATGATTCCGGATTTCTCTATATCACTGTGAACGATGAATTGCAATTTTGATTCAAATTGCCGATTTATGTCAGTATAATATGAGTCACTTTCTTGAATTTGATACGAATTACTGTACCATTAACTAGCTGCAGAGACACTGCATGATCAGTATGGTGGGGTGATACAGGAACACCGTTTCCTGCGCCATGTGCAGCTAGAAGCCAGGGCCATGTTCCTGGCGAAAATGATGAAAATTTAGGCATAGTTTGACGAAATGCTTACGTAACGAAGAGGTTGTTATTTTTTAGGATCTTACATTGCATTGCCTCGTAGTATCCGTAATAATTTGTCATGAATATCCACGAAGTCGTGCAACCTAAGTATTCTAGAACATAAATGCGAAAGCGTCGTTAGGTTAGGATAACTCACGATCACCAACACGATTTTTAGAAATACGCTACTGGCCATTAAAATTGCTACACCAAGAAGAAATGCAGATGATAAACGGGTATTCATTGGACAAATATATTATACTAGAACTGACATGTGATTACATTTTCACGCAGTTTGGGTGCATAGATCCTGAGAAATCAGTACCCAGAACAACCACCTCTGGCCGTAATAACGGCCTTGATACGCCTGGGCATTGAGTCAAACAGAGCTTGGATGGCGTGTACAGGTACAGCTGCCCATGCAGCTTCAACCCGATACCACAGTTCATCAAGAGTAGTGACTGGCGTATTGTGACGAGCCAGTTGCTCGGCCACCATTGACCAGACGTTTTCCATTGGTGAGAGATCTGGAGAATGTGCTGGCCAGGGCGGCAGTCGGACCTTTTCTGTATCCAGAAAGGCGTGTACAGGACCTGCAACATGCGGTCGTGCATTATCCTGCTGAAATGTAGGGTTTCGCAGGGATGGAATGAAGGGTAGAACCACGGGTCGTAACACATCTGAAATGTAACGTCCACTGTTCAAAGTGCCGTCAGTGCGAACAAGAGGTGACCGAGACGTGTAACCAATGGCACCCCATACCATCACGCCGGGTGATACGCCAGTATGGCGATGACGAATACACGCTTCCAATGTGCGTTCACCGCGATGTCGCCAAACACGGATGCGACCATCATGATGCTGTAAACAGAACCTGGATTCATCCGAAAAAATGACGTTTTGCCATTCGTGCACCCAGGTTCGTCGCAGGCACTCCTGTCTGTAATGTAGCGTCAAGGGTAACCGCAGCCATGATCTCCGAGCTGATAGTCCATGCTGCTGCAAACGTCGTCGAACTGTTCGTGCAGATGGTTGTTGTCTTGCAAACGTCCCCATCTGTTGACTCAGGGATCGAGACGTAGCTGCATGATCCGTTACAGCCATGCGGATAAGATGCCTGTCATCTCGACTGCCAGTGATACGAGGCCGTTGGGATCCAGCACGGCGTTCCGTATCACCCTCCTGAACCCACCGATTCCAGATTCTGCTAACAGTCAGTGGATCTCGACCAACGCTAACAGCAATGACGCGATACGATAAACCGCAATCGCGATAGGCTATAATCCGACCTTTATCAAAGTCGGAAACGTGATGGTACGCATTTCTCCTCCTTACACGAGGCATCACAACAATGTTTCACCAGGCAACGCCGGTCAACTGCTGTTTGTGTATGAGAAATCGGTTGGAAACTTTCCTCATGTCAGTACGTTGTAGGTGTCGCCACCGGCGCCAACCTTGTGTGAATGATCTGAAAAGCTAATAATTTGCGTATCACAGCATCTTCTCCCTGTCGGTTAAATTTCGCGTCTGTAGCACGTCATCTTCGTGGTGTAGCAATTTTAATGGCTAGTAGTGTAGATATAATTAGCAGCAACAGCAGATATATTAATATTCTCGGTAGACTGTGACTGGTTTCGAGGCGGAAACACGACAGCTTCCCTCCTTACAGCCGAGACCTCGGGACCTGAGCCGCCTTCCAAACTGGAACCCGTCGCGCCAAGTCTGCTTTTGGAAAGCAGTCCTCCCACGTGCCTCCGGTGCACAGAAAGGGGATACCAAACATATGGTGGCTCCTATGTGACGTTGTACCGATTTCCGCATTCGATAGCCCGCAAACGCGAATAATGGCACAGGAGTAATTATATGGGAAACTCTTTTTATTAGACTCCCGTACTGAACCTGAAGTCATTGGTCTCATACTAATACTCCATACTTTCCCGTGTTTATTCTGAGTGGTGAACTGCAGCGCTGGAGATAGGGCTGTTAACCAGTATGGAACGACTGCTTCCTTTCATAACTGGGTGCACAACCATCAAATACAGTCCAGTTGTCCAGTTTCAAAGTCATGATAATTAGGAAACATCTGAATGTAAGTTGCCATATTGCTAATGTTTGTAAATCACGCGTGAAAAAAAAGTATTGGGAATAATGCTGAGAGATGTTCCAGGTAACACTGTTGAAATGCGCCTTCACAGCTGTTATTCAATTGTGCACCTTAGTGCAAATAGCCTGATAATGCTCAAGACACACGCAGATCTAATTTTTTCTTTTTTTAACCAAGAGATTAAAATTGAGCAATAGCAAATATGAGGATTTAAAGTTCCTGCCTCAGTGGAAACACGTCTTCATTTAACCAAAATGAACAGAACGATTAAAAAAATCGTTACGCAATTCACCCAAGGCCATTGCCATTTGACAATATAATGAAACACTTAAACTTTGTTACGAAACGAAATCGTACATATTTCTGTAGACCGCCAGTCGAATGTTTCACTCTGACCTTTTTTCCCGATTTGTAAATGTGTTTACTGATCTTATTTATTTTTCTCCGTTTCCATGGCACTATAAGGCTAAATTATCATCGAACGAGTCGCTGTGTCGTTCACAGAATGCTGAAACAAAATTTAAAAACTAATCAACAAAATGGTTCAAATGGCTCTGAGCACTGTGGGACTTAACATCTGTGGTCATCAGTCCCCTAGAACTTAGAACTACTTAAACCTAACCAACCTAAGGACATCACACACATCCATGCCCGAGGCAGGATTCGAACCTACGACCGTAGCAGTCCCGCGGTTCCGGACTGTAGCGCCTAGAACCGCACGGCCACTCCGGCCGGCCAACTAATCAACACCACAACGCAAGATCTGCTGTAGTACACACAGATAACTAATACAGTGAAACGATTTATAATACTGCAAGGAATATCAGTACAGAGGAAAACGGGTGAAGGGAAACCTTTCAACCCAGATTTGAAAATCTGGGGTTTATTGCTCATAAATCTCAGTTCTGCAAGGAGCATATTGAAAATGGAACTTGTAGAACAATACAGTTAAGGAATTATTATCAAAGAACAACACATTATTCTGTCGGTCGTTCGCTAGAGACCTTGCTGCGTTTTAAATGAGTCTGTATTATTGAACGGGTCACATGAAGAATTTTATCTACAGTGATACCACGGTTGCAATGTCGAGAGAGTTGATCAACGGTCTGCGCGAAGTTCGCGAACCGACATGACACATCGCTCTGGCTGTTCCTTTCTGAACTAAGAATATTCCTTGTTAGCGCACTGAGTTGGCCCAGAACGTTATACCACAGAGCGTAATAGATTGAAAACAAGCAAAATAAACAAGATTTTCCCTTTCAGCGTCAGCAGTAGCGTAGATAACTCGTATAGCGAAAACAGCAGCATTCAGTTTAAATACAAGATCCGGCACGTGATGCTAGCAAGACAGTCTTGCGTCTAGATTCACTCCTCAAAATTTAAAATAGTTTATAGATTATCAGAAGTTTGTCAAAGGAAGGAAGGGAAGAGATGAGGATGTTTATAGCTGATTACCGATATTCAGATTATTGGAGGCGGACTACAGCTGCGCCCTTACTGAAGATAATGTAGACAAAAGCTAGAACGGGAGCAGAAACTGAGAGACACCTACCATGAAATATCGTTTACCTGTAGCGCTGGCGAAGTTTACGTTCTGTTTACCGAAGATTATAATGCTGATGTTATTTCTGGCTTTGTAGACATTGTTCCTGCAATCCCTACTGATGTCTCATTTGGTGCTGCTACTGTTAACGAACTGTAGCTGTTGAATTGCGTCTTATTTCCATCAATAGTGGAGGATCCTTCGGGCAGCAATCTCGCTGGAACATATTCCATGACACTTTTCTCCAAGTATTTTTAACATTCAAGCCCTTCTCCGGCACTACGGTGGCTACGAGCTTTTGGTGCGAACAATTGAATGCATTTAGTGGGGAAGAAGTGGTCAATGAGACGAATATAAACGGCAAAATAAATCGTTGAGACCCAGCTTGCATGAACTAGAAAGCGAGTCCGGTGGAACAACAAAGGACTTTCACCGGAAAAAACATGTGTTTTGCTGTTCGCTTGCAGTTCCACAGCTGCACAAAAGCTTTTACTGTCGAGTAAGAGACGAGTCATGGATAGAAAGGATCGCAATCTCAAATAAATGCTGCATTTCACCCTTCACTGCTTGTGAATTATTACCTGGTTCGAAAACTCGTTATAACCATGATGACCAATTAGGGCCTATATCAAATGTAGCATTCCACATTCACTAAGAAATTCTTCCCCCCCTTTAAGGCATTCTGGTATCATGTAATAGAGCACTACGTCAAATATGTCACCATTTCGAATGGTCACAGGAAGGTGTTGTATTCCTGTTCCTTCTGTTGTTCTTATGCTTTATGCAGTTTGTGGCAGTTCAGTGCAGATGGCTGCAGTGAGCACGTCCTAATTGCAGCATTGTTACAAGGTAGTGGAGAAATGAAAGAAATGTTCCGCAACGGATTACTATAGTATACAATCCTCAAACTATCGATACTGAAGTATCGTTCTACATTAATATTCGAACCAGCTAAGGTCGAAGAGGGTACTGCTGTTAGTGTAAATGTAACGATTCTGAGACCCCTATGGATGATTTTTGGTTACTTCGTAATTCCTGGAACCACATTGAATTAACTGGAGATTAGCAGTTGATACGAAAACACTCTCTTACAAAGGGAGTTTAACAACTGATGAGGGAGTTTAACAACTGATGCTCTACATTCTTTTCTCCTGGACGTTCATCTCGTTCTCTAAGTCGTCTGTTTTTGCCGTTGGCAGAATATTTGTCAGTTTCTGGCCATTCCTCTCTTTTGATTCCCAGCATGGAACTGGCCAGACCTTACAGGGAAAGTTATATTCCCTTTGTTTACTGCAACTATAGAGCACAATTGTGACAGGGAGTGTAGTTATTCAATTACAAAATACGCAAACATTTCGAGGCAAATGCTCCACATCGTATAATACGTACAGCAGCGATCCAGCCTTCTCGTAAACCTGACAAGCAACGCCAGCAAATAGTACGCGATCGATTTATACAATGCGCAACACAATCAAACGATAACTTTTTCGAAACCCCATAAATGTCTCCCACTGCAAGGCAGAAGTTTGAAATTTGGCGCTCTAAGGTGGCTGTAACCTTCCTCACTAATGTCGCTAAAGGGTGGCGCCCTGCGACGCTTCAAATAGCAGTGTGTCGACATGTGAGGAAAAAAGGCAGAGATCAGACATTCATGTGACGTGTGAGGTAGGTTAAAGATGTCACACTAGCATCAAATTTCGATGCAATCTTGCCGAACGCCACCGTGCACATCCCTTCTTACCCACATTCCACCCGTTCTTCTGACGCCTGTGCGTTCCGAGGGCATTGTGGGGTTGCCACCCCATTGAACGTGATCCCGCCCCTTTGGAGTGCAGCGCAACCCCAATTTTATCTCTCGTTTACAGGTTGGAACCACGAGGGACGGTTCAGAAGCATTCGACGAAATTGGAACGTGATCCGAAGCAGGAACGTGTGCTTAAGCTTTTTCTGTTATCGTCATCCATACGAACTGGCCTGGATTCGAAATTTCAGTGTGCAGACTTTTCACTTGGAGTCAACAGCCACAGGAAACATTGACAAGGAACGTGTCAGGTGGATACGCGGCATTTCAACCTGAAATTCCTACAAGACCATGGTTACGGGGGCTCATTTGCGCCGATCATCGATTTCCATCATTCGACTCCGCTTTAAGGATGCCTCTTTACATCTACACAGAACCAACATTTACAGTTCTTCTGCATGTGAGCGTGATTCTGTCAGAAGATAATGTAAAGGATATTTTTTTTCTGTGTCTCAAATCTGAGTGTCGAAATTTTGTAAGAAGTAGATGAATATGGGATACGGCCTCCCTCAGTCAGCTTCTTCTACTTTCGTTGGTGAAGACGTACAACTTTATAAAGTGACTGTTATTTACGTTAGGAGTATAGGAAAAATATGTAGTTTTAATAATATCATTTGTCCGTATCGCTTATAATTAAATTTAAAAAATAACGCGAAGTGGTAAGACAGAGATGTCTAGTTTATTTGTGAAAAACTTTACTGCGGAGAAAACAGTGGCAGTTTGCGCTTTCAAGCCTGTGTATGAGCTTGTACGTATTTTATCTGCCCTGTTAAGTAGCTAATACTTGTTTTTAACAATGTCTGAAGAAACAGACATTGGTGACGGTCTTGCACCTGTACTAAATTTATGAGATTTATTCAGAATTGCGAAAACTTTCTGAGATTCTTGCATTTGTTATGAAGACATTAACTGTTGATAACACATGAAAATTTGTGCCAGATGGGGACTCGAGCCCAGATTTCCGGTAGTCGCTAGTGGTCGTCTTAACCACTTCGGCTATTTGAGCACGCTTTCAGGACCGAATCGAACTTTCATACGTCATACTGTCTACGAGCCCATCGCTCGCAACTTCACTTGGATTCCTGCCACAGAACTGAAACCCTGTGGCAGGGATACAAGCAAAGTTGCGAGCGATGGAGTCGTAGACAGTATGAGATAGGGAAGTTCGATTCGGTCCTGGAAGCGGGCTCGAACTGATAAAGTGGCAAGGCGAGTGCTCGCGACAAGCAGGAAATCCGGGTCTGAGGCCCGGTCTGGCAAAAATTTTCTTGTGTCATTAATAGGTGATATTTCATACCTAACGCAGCTGATGTCAGAAAGATTCCGGAATTGCAGATAACTCTCTTAAGTAGACAATATCAACATTTGTTTTAGATGGCTAAGTAGAGTATAATATGTGGAGGCCAAATAAAACGAAAAACAGAGCAGCCGTCAGTCGTCGTGCAACTCTGTACTGATGTGTGAGGGACTTGAACAAAACAATAATTGTCATTAGAAAATAAACACAGCATTGTCTGAAATTCCCTGACAGGTTAACACTGTGCATTGGAGGGGGACCCGAATACAGAACCTTTGTCTAAGCGCTTCAGTCTGGAACCGCGCGACCGCTACGGTCGCAAGTTCGAATCATGCCTCGGGCATGGATGTGTGTGATGTCCTTAGGTTAGTTAGGTTTAAGTAGTTCGAAGTTCTAGGGGACTGATGACGTCCGATGTTAAGTCTCATATTGCTCAGAGCCATTTGAACAGAACATTTGTATTGCACGAATAAATGCTCTATCCCTTTTTCCAGGACTTCTAGCACCGCAAGGTGTGCAGGATAACTTGTGCGAAGTATGGAAAGCAAGAGATGAGGTACTGGCAGAAGTGAAGTTGTGATGTCGGGCCGTGAGCTATTCATGGGCAGCTCAACCGGCAGAACACTTGCCCGCGAAAAGCGAAAGTTCTGGGGTAGTATCCTGGCCTGCCATAGTGCAGAGTGAAAATTCTTAACACTGTGTGCTACCCACAGTTCTTAGTGACCGGAAACCACTGATCGACGTTATTCGCCTTCTACACTACTGGCTGTTAAAATTGCTGCACCACGAAGGTTACGTGCTACAGACGCATAATTTAACCGACAGGAAGAAGATGCTGTGGTATGCAAATGATTAGCTTTTCAGAGCATTCACACAAGGTTGGCGCCGGTGGCGACACCTACAACGTGCTGACATGAGGAAAGTTTCCAACCGATTTCTCATACACAAACAGCAGTTGACCGGCGTTGCCTGATGTAACGTTGTTGTCATGCCTCGTGTAAGGAGGAGAAATGCTTACCATCACGTTTCCGACTTTGATAAAGGTCGGATTGTAGCCTATCGCGATTGCGGTTTATCGCATCGCGACATTGTTGCTCGCGTTGGTCGAGATCCAATGACTGTTAGCAGAATACGGAATCGGTGGGTTCAAGAGGGTGATACGGAACGCCGTGCTGGATCCCAACGGCCTCGTATCACTGGCAGTTGAGATGACAGGCATCTTATCCGCATGGCTGTAACGGATCATGCAGCCACGTCTCGATCCATGAGTCAACAGATGCGGACGTTTGCAGGACAACAACCATCTGCACGAACAGTTCGACGACGTTTACAGCAACATGGACTATCAGCTCAGTGACCATGGCTGCAGTTACCCTCGACGCTGCATCACAGACAGAAGCGCCTGCGATAGTGTACTCAACGACGAATCTGGGTGCACGAATGACAAAACGTCGTTTTTTCGGATGAATCCAGATTCGGTTTACAGCATCATCATGGTCGCATCCGTGTTTGGCGACGTCACGGTGAACGCACATTGGAAGCGTGTATTCGTCATCGCCTTACTGACGTATCACCCGGAGTGATGGTATGGGGTGCCATTGGTTGCACGTCTCCGTCACCTCTTGTTCGCATTGACGGCACTCTGAATAGTGGACGTTACATTTCAGACGTGTTACGACCCGTGGCTTTATCCTCCATTCGATCCCTGCGAAACCCTACATTTCAGCAGGATAATGCACGACCGCATGTCGCAGGTCCTGTAGGGGCCGTTCTGGATACAGAAAATGTCCGACTGCTGCCCTGGCCAGCACATTCTCCAGATCTCTCACCAATTAAAAACGTCTGGTCAATGGTGGTCGAGCAACTGGCTCGTCACAATACGCCAGTCACTACTCTTGATGAACTGTGGTATCGTGTTGAAGCTGCACGGGCAGCTGTACCTGTACATGCCATCCAAGCTCTGTTTGACTCAATGCCCAGGCGTATCAAGGCCGTTATTACGGCCAGAGGTGGTTGTTCTGGGTACTGATTTTTTCAGGATCTACGCACCCACACTGCGGTAAAATGTCATCACATGTCAGTTCTAGTATAATATATTTGTCCAATGAATACCCGTTTATCATCTGCATTTCTTCTTGGTGTAGCAATTTTAATGGCCAGTAGTGTATCAATCCCGTCAGCCACCTCACGGAGGGTCTCCTCAGGGTGGGTGTACGGCAGGTCCGAGGTACTCCCGAAACGTTGGCGGTGACTCGTTTTGTTCCGCGGGGGCGCCCGGCGGCGGGTTCCGGAAGTGGGCAGCGGCAGCGAGGGAAAGTGGGAGCAGAGTCGGCGTGCTGCTCGGGCCCGACTTTCTCCAGGACGGCGCAGCGCAGCGCCTGCCTGCCGCCGCTACGCCGCGCTGCGCTGTGTCCTGGCTCTTCCACTACCTCTAACTACAACACCCAAGTCACGGACCAGAACCGACAACCAACTAGGGCAACTAAGCCATACACCAATTACCGATCTGCCAGGCTTAAGGTTATATGCGTTTCACAACTTACTTAGAAATGCGACCCTGGCCAACTTCATGTACAGTAAAAAGTAACCTCATATGGAGAGTAGCAACTAACGCAGCAAGTAAGCCGCTTTAAACGACGTAAGACACATCGGACATTGGTTCCCCTCCAATTCAAGTCTTAAGGCCCCTAAATTTGCACTACAAATAACCAGACAGTTTAAAAGTAAAAAAAAAACAATCACAACAGCATTGCTACTACAACAAACTTCATCTCCAGCTGGATACCCCAATGACTGATCTACCTATAAACTCTAAAAATCAGATGGATCTGATCTGGAAAATGGTTCAAATGACTCTGAGCACTATGGGACTTATCATCTGAGGTCAGCAGTCCCGGACTGAAGTGCCTAGAACCGCTCGGCCACATGGGAATCTGATCTGGAAATCCACTGAAGCACAAACTAATTACTTAGAAAACCGTAAACGGCTGTTAAGTAATGATTTATTCGCGACCCGTTTCGCTGTGTTAAAGCTGCATCTTCAGGTGGTTCTACGTAGAAAGGTTCATTAACGTACATGTCAAATCATAGCACGTTTAGCCATCTAAATTTCCAGTTTTATTTTATTTGTGCAACCTGTCTCAGCATTACATTACACCATCCGCAGCCCTCTGACCAACAAGAAGGAAAAGTTCCAGATTTTACACAGTCGAATTGGGGCCAGCAAACAGTCACTGGTCACTGGTATTCGTCTGTTTCTTCTTAACATAGCTATGCATTGGATCATCACTTGCCGCTCGATGGAAGATCCGTATCCGTCATAAGAAGTTCAAATCGAATTGCAGAACGATTTACAGAAGATGTCTGTATGGTGCGAAAATTGAGAATTAACCCTAAACAGCGAGAAGTGTGTGGTCCCCCATGAGTGCTAAAAGGAATTCGTTAAACCTCGGTTATACGATGAATCAATCAAATCAAAAAGCCGTAAATGCAACTAAATACCTAGGTATTACAATTACGAATAACTTAAACTGGAAAGAACACACAGAAAATGTTGTGGGGAAGGGAAACCAAAAACTGCGATTTATTGGCAGAACATTTAGAAAAAGCAACAGGTCTACTAAACACACTGCCTGCCATACGCTTGTTCGTCCTCTTTTGGAGTGCTGTTGCGCGTGTGGGACCCTTGCCAGATATGATTAACAGAGTACACTGAGAAAGTTCAAATAAGAGCAGCATGTTCTCCATCATCGATAAATAGGGGAGAGAGTGTCACGGACGTGATACAGGATTTGGAAAGGACATCATTCAAAGAAATGCGTTTCACATAGCTGCGGGATCTTCTCACAAAATTTCAATCACCAACTTTCTCCTCCGAATGCTAAAATATTTTGTTGACGCCGACCTACATAGGGAGAAACGATCATCATAATAAAATAAGGGAAATCAGAGTTCACACGGAAAGATAAAAGTGTTCCTCTTTTCCGTGCGCTGTTCGAGAGTGGAATAATAGAGAATTGTTGCGAAGGTGGTTCGATGAACACCACCAGGCACTTAAGTGTCATTTTCCTAGTAGCCCTGTAGTTGCAGACGTATGTAGAACCACCTGAAGATGCTAATTTAACGCAGCGAAACCGGCCGTGAATAAATCAGGAACTAACAGATTTTTGCAGTTATGAATTTCAAGCTTTGTCCGCCCCATATTGTAAACTTGTGTGTAACCCTTAACTCAAACTTAGCGGTAAAACAATAACACGTCAAGCGACGTATTAGAAAAACCCCGTGAATCAAGCCCACTCACTTCCGGATAACTCACTGCCATATAACCACGAGCAACGTGACCCTGTTACTATTTACTAACACGCAGTTTAAGGAAATACTTGAAACCGAACGCAAGTCCTTTCAACGGATATGCTTATACGGGAATCGAACCCGCTCCTCATGAATATTACTAACACCGACGGACTTGTACAGAATAAAATTGCAACGATGTATCACCAGCACGGCAGACTAAATAGGTGCCAGGCTAATCAGTGCAGCAGTTAAACCCACGCAAACTCTTAAGGAGCTACTCGAGCAATGGTAAGCACACTTAACAAACGTTAAATGACTCCCTCTCGAGGAAAGGTACGCGAGCACAGCAACATATCGCCAATAGCGGTTAAATTTCTAGACCCTGCGCGTTTTCCCTTAACAACAGCTCACACCAGCAGAAAAATGCAACCTAATCGACATTACAAAGATTGACTGCCGCATGATAATCGAAGTAATCAACGATCTCCAACTATGCAATTCGTCAAAGAACAAGAAAACCATCAACAAATAAAACCACTCTCAGCAAGTTTCAAAGACAACAGTTAGGCGATGGTCCACCGCAAACACCACCGCGAAGGCTCCGTCCTACTCACTGCCCGTTTGCCGAGCCGCTGCCAGCGCTCCCCTTGCTAACGCTAAAGGGCATTGCCCACTCACCCAGTAACCAACAGTTTGAAGCGGAGGGTTCTTTTGAATTAACAGTGTGGTCCACCACGGCAGGAGGCGAAAGGAAAACTCGCGGGAAGTGTCATACGGCACACCTGCGACTGTGTGCCTGATTGCTCGCTTGCTCCTCCCTTCGGTCTACGTCAGCCCACCTGCTAATGACGCGTCACCAGTACCGGTAGCGCGATGCGTACTGGTCGATTATCCCGACGGTCTGCAAGCACGAAGCCATGGGCGTAGGAACGCGGAAGCACTTCTCTGCAGTTTCTCTTCTTACACGGTAGAGTCTTCTCATATGCCGTGAAACAGTTACTAACTTGACGGAAGGCCTGAGTGTGTGGGAGGGTGGTTGGGTAGCTTAGGGTTGGGTTATACGTTTCGTCAATATCGTTTTCTTCATCCTTTTTATTTATCACAGTGATTACTGATAAACCAAAACGATCTTTTTTCATTTGAAATACAATAAACTGCAAGAAAAATTGCCCGGTTGCTTTCTTGTTAGACTGTGTTCTGAAATCTCAAACAGCTCCTCATATTAAAGGAGCTATATACACTGATCAGCCAAAACTTTATGACCACCTACCACATAGTCGGTATGCCCACCTTTGGCACGGATAACAGCGGCACCACGTTGTGGCGTGGAAACAACAAGGTCTTGATAGGTCGCTGGACCACATCCGCACACACAAATCACCTAAGTCCCATAAATTCCGGTGAGACTACATTTCTTTCATAAAGTGAAATAGTATGTTTCACTATTTTATGTCGCCGCAATAGTCTTAATTTCCTGATCGAGTAAGGTGGCATTGTGGTTAAGACCTTGACTCACCTATGAATTTTTCGGCGGATTCTCTAAGTCATCGCAAGCGATTGGTGGGCGGATGCTTAAAAAGGTGGCGCTCTATTTCTTACTCCATCCTTGTTCGTGCTATATAGTGCTACGTTTCAACGACAAGATTCGTTGATGAGATTGGTGCTCACGGTGAAATCAAGGAGGAATGGAACGAACAGTCAAATGAACACATATATTGATTTATACAGTACCAAAGAAAGACGAAAGTAATGAGGAGTATCGGAAATGAGGTTAGCGGTGAACTCAACATCAAATTCGGGGACTACGAAGTAGTCGAAGTGATGGAATTCTGCTATCTTGAAAGCAAAATACCGTACTGCGAAGCAAGAAACAGACGAGCACAGGAAAAGAGTGTTGGAGGATTTCCCTAATGAAGAGCAGGGTACGTACATTACGCATTCTCTCCAAATTAGATGAAGAGTGCAAAAAAATGTGGCTTACAATTCGTAATGTTCCCTTTCTTTAAGTTGCCGTAGGTGTAAATGAGTGTGAATTATAGGCAGCATCTGATGGTCACTAGACCAGCACGAAGTCAGTATGTATTAACGAGGAAAAGCGAGGAAAAAAATTCAGTTTGAAGACGACATGGTTCAGTTTGGTTCGCTTCCGTCTGTTGTCGCCGACGTCTTAGAATTCCGTATCGTCTGCAGTCCACGACGTGTTACAATTCCGTATTATTGCTAACGCGGCGTAAACTGTCTTACCTGGAGCTCTGCGTGGCTCGCAATATATCTACTGCTTCAGTTACAGTCACTGCCAGTAACAACTGCTCGCATGACACTAGAGCAGTACACCAGTTTCTTGCGGCCATAAATTTGAACCACTTTCAACAAAAGGTCCTGCGATAAGGGTTACAACTGTTTCTGCAGCTTGCCGACACAGGCGAACGATAACTTTTACTATGTTACGACGTAAGTGATTGTAGCCAATATACATGGTGTTTGGCTATTGCAGGTAGAAACGAAAGCGTCGAGTAAAGGACAATGAAACAAGCATATAATCCTAATAAACGTAGCTCCAAAATCAAGTGAGCGACCGCTCTCTTACAGCAGGGAATCCGAGTTCGGGTGCTGGTCTGGCACAAATTTTCACTAGTTGCCACTGAATTATTTCAATGCCAAATGTGATTTGAGACTTTCTCGGCGTATTCCATTCGTGAAATCTTCTCGGGTGATCAGCCGAGTAAAGGCGTCGTCTTCTCGCAACGTTTCGAAGGGTTTCGTACCCATCATCTTCAAGCGAAGTGTCGAGATGCTGTGTTGCGCGGTCCTATAAAGGCTCCTGGACCAGTGACTGATTCCGGGCGCCGACCAATCAGGTACCTGCGGAATCGGCCGCCGCGCCAGTGCTGGAGGGTTCGCGGCGCGGACCGGGCGTCGAGTCCCTGCCGGTTCCTAATACGTCTGTGGCCGCTACCGTCTTCGTGCCGGAGCGTTCTCTTCTAATTTTAGTTATTGCGGGATTCCAAGCTGTACTAAGTTGGAAACCAGTGTCTCGATTGATCAGGTTGCTGTTCAACCGAATTTCTACAGCCTCTTTGAAAACTGAATCCCAAAATCCTTTAGCGTCACACAGCTTCTTCGTACCCTCAAAGAGGAAGGTGTGTCCTTCGTTAATGCTATGTTCCGCTACCGCCGATTTTTCTGTCTGACCAAGGCGTACATTTCTAATGTGTTCCGAGCGCCTCTGCGTGATGCAGCGCTGCGTTTGTCCGATGTATTTCGTACCACATTCACATTCAATACTGTATACGCCCGGAGTCTGCAGTCCTAGGTGGTCTTTGACTGAGCCAAGTATGTCCTTAATTTTACTTGGGGCATGAAAAATTGTCTTGATGTTGTGTTTCTCCAGAATGCGGGCAATCTTGGCTGTTGGCGGTCCCGCGTATGGTAGAAATGCCAGGCATCTGGTCTCATCTTCTTCTTCTGGTGTGTCTACCTTCCTGCTCTTGTGTAGGGCGCGCGAGATTTGCGTCTCATTATAACCGTTGCTGCGGAAGGTCTTCCTTAGGTGTTGTAACTCTGCAGGTAGGCTGTCATCATCACAGATAGACTTGGCCCTGTGCACAAGTGTGTTAAGCACTGAGTTGCGTTGTGCTGGGTGGTGGCAACTCTGTGCATGAAGGTATAAATCCGTATGTGTCTTCTTCCTAAACACAGCGTGACCCAAGGTGCCATCAGGGTGCCTCTTGATTAGAATGTCAAGGAAGGGCAAGCTTCCGTTTTCTTCCACCTCCATGGTGAATTGTATGTTACTGTGTATGCTGTTGAGATGTCGCAGGAAGTCTTGCAGGTTCTCTCTACCATGTGGCCACACGACAAAAGTGTCATCCACATATCTGTAAAAGGCTTTAGGTTTCAATGGGGCGGTGTCCAGGGCTATGTCTTCAAAGTGCTCCATGTAAAGATTAGCGATGCCTGGAGCTAAGGGGGACCCCATGGCTACACCATCCACTTGTTCATAAAATTTGCCTCCACACTTGAAGTAGGTGTTTGTTAACACATGCCGGAACAGCTTTATTGTGTCCTCACTAAAGCGTGTTTCGAGCAGCGTTAGGGAGTCTTCCAGCGGTACTCGTGTGAAGAGTGAGGTGACGTCAAAGCTGACAAGAAGATCTTCTTTATCCAGGCGAAAGCCTTGTAGTACCTTCACGCGGCTGACGTCGGTAACCGTTACGAGCGACTGAAGAACCATCTTATGAGTATTTGGTGGAAAATTACAATAAAAAATGAAAAATAAACAAACAAACAATGCAAGTCGAAAGCAGTAAGCCCGGACATCTAGTCTCATGGCTTAGGCGGTTGCGCTAATGTCGCTGCTTGATGGCTGACGCTCCCATTTTTGATTCAACATTCTCACTGAACTCTGAACTTCGATTTCTCGGAAATGATTTAGAAGCGTATCGTATTAGAGCAGCAATTGTTATATAGCAAGTGAGTACGACAATAATGCGAAAAGAGAGGAGAACCTGAAAACCGCGCCGGCCGCGGTGGTCGTGCGGTTCTAGCGCTGCAGTCCGGAACCGCGGGACTGCTACGGTCGCAGGTTCGAATCCTGCCTCGGGCATGGATGTGTGTGATGTCCTTAGGTTAGTTAGGTTTAAGTAGTTCTAAGTTCTAGGGGACTGATGACCTAAGATGTTGAGTCCCATAGTGCTCAGAGCCATTTGAACCATTTGAACCTGAAAACCGCATGGTGTATGCTCCCTTGTGCGATGAATGTGGCTTCAGGCTTACCAGCCATTAGGAAGTTTAGACGATTACCTAAACAAAAGGCTATCTAGGTATTGACGAACTGCGGTCGATTTGAACGGAAACAATAAAAGGGCGTAAAAAAAAGTAGAGCGTGTTTTCGGCTATGCTAGCTGCCAATCTCGAGCTCTGAAAAGTTAGTCGCAGAACGTGGCGCGAAATAATTACTTTCGCTAGTTCGCAAAGCACTTTGCCGTCCGTGGCTTTCTCTTCACGCGCGTGTCAGTCAAAAGGTCGGAGCGACTGGCCCAGTCGGTAATTTGGATGATGCATTAGCACCTACTTTCTAACGCAGGTGCTCTTTTTATTTCTACTTCACTGGAGCTTTCTTCATTCTCAACGTGTCTTAACAAGCAGCACGGAGCGAAGAAAGTAATATTTTTCAATTGAATTGCATTCACAGGCATGAGTAGGATGGAATCTGGACATCAATTGAATTAAAAGCAGTGACGTAATCATACGGTCAGAAACGTACAGTTCTATTTGTGATAAACAAGTAATGGAAATTTGTGGTAGATTTTGTGCTATTGGCTGGAAGTCGCTTTAACCATCGCGCTATACGAGGTGCGGCTAGAAAAAAACCGGACTAATGCTGGAAAAAACATCTATTTAC
Organism: Schistocerca americana; assembly: GCF_021461395.2. Lineage (NCBI taxonomy): Eukaryota > Metazoa > Arthropoda > Insecta > Orthoptera > Acrididae > Schistocerca > Schistocerca americana. Next base: position 221,600,867 of record NC_060122.1, on the reverse strand, counting down.
AATTATTTACAATTTCATGTTATCTCCTTCAATGTACTCTCCTCCTCGGTCTCTACACCGCTCCATATGAATTTTCCACTGTTCATAGCAATGCTGCAGATCATTTTCGGTAAGTCCATACATTACTTCCGTCGCTTTTTCTTTTACTGCTTCAACAGTCTCAAATCTAGTTCCTTTCAAAGCTGACTTGACTTCAGGGAAAAGAAAAAAGTCACAGGGGGCCAAATCAGGTGAGTAGGGTGGATGATCTAAGAAGGGAATGTTGTGTTTTGCCAAAAACGTCTTCACTGACAACGCACTGTGAGCTGGGGCATTATCTTGGTGAAGGATCCATGACTTTTTTCTCCACAAATCGTTCCGTTTTCTCCGTACTCGCTCACGTAGGGTAGCCAGGACGCTAATGTAGTAATGCTGATTTACTGTTTGTCCCTCTGGTACCCAATCAATGAGCACAATCCTTTTGATGTCAAAAAAAACAATCATCATTGCCTTGAATTTCGATTTTGACATTCGTGCTTTTTTTGTCGTGGAGAACCAGGAGTTTTCCAATGCATCGATTGGCGTTTAGTTTCGGGATCGTAAGTAAAAAACCACGATTCATCGCAAGTAATAACATTTTGTAAGAAGGTGGGATCACTTTCAATGTTTTCCAGGATGTCAGAACAAATCATTCTTCGGCGTTCCTTCTGTTCAATTGTGAGACACTTTGGAACCATTTCTGAACACACTTTGTTCATGTTGAAACTTTCATGAAGAATCTGCCTAATACTTTCCTTGTCAACTCTTGTTAACTCAGACACTGCTCTGATTGTTAAACGGCGATCTTGTTGAACAAGTTTACCGATTTTTTCAATGTTTGCATCAGTTTTTGCTGACAATGGTCTGCCAGTGCGAGTGTCATCACTGGTGTCTTCGCGGCCATCTTTAAATCGTTTAAACCACTCAAACACTTGTGTTCGCGATAAACAATCATCGCCGTACACTTGTTGTAACATTACAAACGTTTCACTTGCAGATTTTCCTAGTTTGAAACAAAATTTGATGTTAACATGCTGTTCTTTCTGTACACTCAACATTTTCCGACGCACAGACAAAACGTCAACTACTTAAAACAGACGCCACGGGCAGACCGAGTGCAGGAGGCAGATGAAACTCGAGCAGTAGGCGGAGCGAGAGTCACGTGACAGGCCACGCGACTTTCAGCCTTATTGCATTCGTTTTATTGTTTCACCAGTACTAGTCCGGTTTTTTTCTAGCCACACCTCGTATGAGAACGATGTTTCCCTGTACCCCTTAACACGATTTCTGGGATGGCTCCAATGACAAGTACACGGTGATACCCCTTCCCCCGTTACTTATATCTGATGATCACATTGTAGAATGGACCCCAGTCTTCTTTTCCTTCCCACTTACTTTACAGCCTGTAGGCGTACAATGACGTAATGCTAAACATGACAGAGGTTTAAGAGAATAATTTAAAATACCGTATCGCACCCAGACAGATGCAAGCCTTACGACTTGATGTCACTTCGATAGGCTGCTAACCAGTCCCGCTGCTTGTTTATTCCCTCAATATCTTTGTTAGCTTTACCAACCTGAATGGATCCTGTTACAGATCTCTCCCAAAAAAGTTGGTCTTGCGCGATAGTTCCCGGGATCATTAGGTGATATACCAAGGAGTGCGTCAGTTTCCCATTTTGTACGACGTCAGTGCATAGGATTCAATGTACATCTTTTATTTATCCAACCAACAGAGTAGCAGATATCACAATGACATTATCAGCCCCTGTTGGAGACAAAACCACAAGATCACAAATAACTGCCATTTCTGTTCTATCTCTGGAGGTCACAGCACGAAGATAACAAGATCGTAAACCTTTATGCTACAGAGATACGAAATGCAACCGTACTAGGCGCCACATGGTAAGGCCGGCGTTTAGAGGTGCAACATAGTTGGGGTCAGACGCCTCAGTGTGCGCACCAACAGAGACTATTTTATGCTTCCGCCTTACGTTACGCGAATAGTTCCCATCCGCCAAACACGAACATAAGCAGACGGATGGGTCCATTGAATGTATCAACAGTTTGTTCGGCAGTAGTAGCACTGACTTCAAGACATTATCAGGACATTTCTACAGTAGCCGTCCAAAAGAGCTCACCGGGACACGCTACTTGTTACGTTAGACTACGTTCACTGGATTAAGGACTTGACAAGCGTTCAAATAGTCATCAGTGCAAGTGAACATTTGACTACATTGCCGGCTATCATTTTAACACTCAAGTTGCGTAAAGTGCATCTTCATTTAATAAATCATTGTAAATTATTGTTAATCTGCGATGCCGCCATTTTTGGCCTTGTTTGCCAAAATCTTAAACATGGCTGCGAAACAACAACTGTGTACATCTGAAGAGGCTGAAAAATCAGCCACCCGGTTGCAAAACAAAGGTTTATTAGCCCTTGACCTAGGTTCCAATGTTTGTAAAAATATCTTTTTCAGAAGGACTGGGCCTTGTTACATCACATGATGGTACATTAGATTAGGTGAAGCCGAGCGGCTCTTGTCACATATACAATTGACAAAACAAGAATTATCCTAAGGTATGGCTTTAGATAGCAGCCAGATTACATATATCTTACTTCAGAATGAATGCTCACTAGTACTTGCACACAGGTAGAGGCTCTTGCCAACATAAAATTGTAATAGGTGTCACAGGATAAAATGTTTGCATAAGGTACGTGTACATCTTGCCAGAGGCTAAGGCCAACTGTTAAAGAAGATATTTTTACAAATATTGAAACCTAGGTCAAGGGCTAATAAACATTTGTTTGCAACTAGTTGCCTGATTTTTTAGCCTCTTGTTTGGCCCTGTGATGAGGCTGTGTTGTTGCTACGTTCGAGCAAGCCACCCAATAATGACAACAAGATTCTGTTGTAAGTCGTTTTCTTAGTGCTACCTATATTATGGTTCACAATGGTTCAAATGGCTCTGAGCACTATGGGACTTAACATCTGAGGTCATCAGTCCCCTAGAACTTAGAACTACTTAAACCTAACTAACCTAAGGACAGCACACACATCCAAGCCCGAGGCAGGATTCGAACCTGCGACCGTAGCGGTCGTTCGGCTCTAGACTGTAGCGCCTATAACCGCACGGCCACTCCGGCCGGCCCTATATTGTGTTTGTAGCCAATTGTATTTGATGAATGTAACACTTCAGCTAGAATAAACATTGCCATGATTATTTTTATTTGAAATCAAAATGAAATTTAGGGTTTCGCTTGAGAATGATTCAGTATTTCGTATTTTTCCAACGTCGTGCAGACTGACTAGTCTGCCATCGACGACTTTAGACGTCACACTGAAAGCGACTTACAAGCCGTTTCCCAGTTGATCGAACGATAAAGCCCTGTACAAGGCTATATACAGACGGACAAATCCCCGAGGCGCCTCTGCATAGCACGAGTCTGTGGCCTTCCTGATAACACGTCACTGCAACCAGAAACAAACAGGCTAGGCCGCGACTACTGTATATTACTTATTATCTGGTTCTTTACAGCACGATATGCACAGCTGCTGACGATCATCTCCGGAAGGCGTTTTCGTTGCGACACTACTGTTATGGCTGGGTTGCACATGTGCATTACACAGTACCCAGAAAGGAGGGGAAAAGCGAGTTTGCTCGTAGGCGAACTCTGATAGAATCATATCTTTCATCCTTACAAGGCTGCTATATGACTGTCCGCTGTGATGAATACATCGTGATAACTGAAAATTTATGCCATTATGGATACTCGAACCCATAGTTCCCTCTTTTCACGAGCAGTCGCTGTAATCATTAGGCGACCTGAGTACGCCTAATGGCCAGACAGTGTTATTTCTGTTTCATCCTGGTTAGTGCTGAACACGAGGTCCGTAGGAAAGGATACGGAGATGATACGACATAATCACATTGATGTTCGGCATCTTCTGAGCTTTCGTCCCCGATATAATTTTTTATGTCACTGCATGTAATTCGAATCAGTCTCGTCGATTACATCTACTTCATGTCAGTGAAATTAATTAACCAGCCTTTGTGATGTGATAAGGTCAATATAGTGGTCAGCGTCATACTAGAAACATCCAAACAGATTATGGTTAACACGTCCTAACATCTGTTCCAAGTAAATGGCGAGACGAACACATCACATATGATGGATGTAGGACCGATGATTGTGGAGCCCATTGAAGGAGACAGTTATGGTGAGGAAAATTGCCAATCTAACACACCAGACGTTCAACAGTAAGATATAATTGCATGAAAGTTGAGATCAAGGTTAAATAGTCAAAACTGTAAATGCTTTTACAGGCAATAATGACTAACTCCGTGCTGCCGTTTGGTGGAACCATTCAAAATCTCACTTCGCGAATTAATGATCTAAAAAGTCCTCGTGACCTGACAAGAACCCTTCTACTTGTCGGTTCACGGGATGGTTCCCAACCTCCAAGAAAGTATTCTCCGTGCATTGAAAGTTCTCCCTCACGGTTTCGCTATAATCGCATTTTGGAAAATCCACCTGTCCCTATGAAGATTTCGATCAAAGCAGTATCCCAATCCCCTTGCAACTCCAAACCTATTCCAGAAATCTCGTTAATGTCAGCGCTCGTCTCAATGAATACATCTTTTTTTCTTTTTTTTCATCCGTCTTCTGGTTTGTTTGATGCAGCCCGCCACGACAGCCAACATCTTCATCCGAAAAGAGCATTTTCATCTGCTTCTGATTTGAAACTTCCTGGCAGATTAAAACTGTGTGCCGGACCGAGACTCGAACTCGGGACCTTTGCCTTTCGCGGGCAAGTGCTCTACCACTTGCACGCAAAGTTTTAATCTGCCAGGAAGTTTCATATCATCGCACACTCCGCTGCAGAGTGAAAATCTCATTCTGGTTCTGATTTATTTCATGGATATGTTAATGTCTTGCCCTACAAATTTTGCTTAATTCACGCCACTCTAGCCATTTCGCTGCTACAGACGTGCCGCAGAGGGCGGCTTTCGTTATGGCCGTACTGCTCGCCGAATGCTCGTGCCTATGCTGAGAGTCCGGGATCCGGTCGATATGAAATAGCTGGCATCCGATTTTTAGAAAACTTAGGTGAAAAGAAAATTATTTTGGCAGTTCTTACAGTCTGATATCAATTTATTTTCGTTGTCTATAATATTTACTTCCTTCCATCAAATTAATTAAAACATTGCACACAATTTTAAAGACTTCGCAGAGGTAAATATGGATTGCGGACGATCGATTTTAGCTTGTACATTGCTCTGAATCAAATGTAGATAAGATATCTAAATTGTATTTAAAACTGACAGCATAACGATATCTCTTTTGTTCTCAACTCGTCGGGTTTCATATGCAACAGACGCACCCATTCACGTCCTTGCGCAACGTGAAGCATGTGGTCATAACAATCGTCATATCTCAAACGATTCAAGATATTGGAACGGAGTCTCTTTTTACAAACGATAGCATACAATGAGGCACATACGTTGTACGATAATAGGAACTTTTACATTCACTGAGACAAAATTAGTCCGCAGCGGGGGGAGGTCGGCGGTTCAGGACGCATACAGACGTCCACAGCACTGTACGAAAACCCAAGCGGCGCACGTATACGTGTTCACAGCACCTGAGGAAACGGTGTTGCAGGACGTGCATACACGCTCACAGCAACGTAAGGGCTAGTTTTTCAAAAATGTATGTGTGAAATCTTATGGGACTTAACTGCTAAGGTCATCAGTCCCTAAGCTTGCACACTACTAAACCTAAATTATCCTAAGGACAAAGACACACACCCATGCCCGAGGGAGGACTCGAACCTCCGCCGGGACCAGCCGCACAGTCCAAGACTGCAGCGCCTGAGACAGCTCGGCTAATCCCGCGCGTCGTAAGTTTTTCCCGCTCATGCCTCCGCACATGACCTTCCATCCTGTCCCTTCTTCTAGGGTTTTCAACACATTTCTTTGCTCGCCGATTCTAAAGGGGACCTCCTCGTTCATTCATCACTTCTCTTCATTTTTCTATACTTTTGTAATAGCGTATCTGGTACGCTTCGAGTCACTGTTTTTGCAGTTTACACACTGTCCACGATTCACTTTCACGGCACATATCACTGCACGGAAAATTACTTATGGAGTTTGAGATCTGGATCGAAATATTACTGCTCCGACAACTCGCCCCTACGAGTCTGGGAAACACGTTACCAGGACGAGATGTTTCCCTCGCGCCGAGCATATTGTAACAAGTCGGCGGAGCTCTTTTTCCGAAAGCGGCGCTACCAGAATGTCATTATTGCGGTGCTGCCGGCGGGGTATCAGATTTCCCGGAGTTTCTGGACGGTGGGCGGTAATTGGACGCGTGATGAGCGCGCACGTGCGGCGTGGCGAGCGGTAAAAATACGCTCCGTGCTGCGGCTGCGGCCAGCTATTTGTGAGGCGCGTGAGTGACGCCGTCCTTCAGGGCCGGAGAGGGCCCTCCATCCCTGCGAGTGGCCAGTGGGGAAAGTGGCGCACCGGCTCCCAACAAGTGCCCCGCACATACTCTCGTATCGAACCACACTTCACGTACGCCCGTCTCCCCTGGCACTCCAAATGTGGCCACACACCTAACTGCATGCTTGAGAAGCCTTTCATGCAAGCAAGCAAAATATTCATCAAGTACGCTTGCACAAGCATCACTTTGTACTAGAAACACACAGAGAAGTCGTAGGATAGCGATCTGCAGATATAAAGATGGCGGTAGTATCGCACCACAAGGAATACGACGGCAGTGCATTGGCGGCGCTGTTATTTGTACTCAGGTGATTCGTGCGGAAAGGTTTCCTAGGTGATTATGTCCGCACGACCCGAGTTAACAGACCTGAACGCGGAATGGTAGTTGCACTTTGACGCATGAGACGTTCCATTTCGGAAATCGTTACGGAATTCAATATTCAGAGATCCACGATGTCAACAATTGGTTCAAATGGCTCTGAGCACTATGGGACTTAACATCTGAGGTTATCAGTCCCCTAGACTTAGAACTACTTAAACCTAACTAACCTAAGGACATGACACACATCCATGCCAGAGGCAGGATTCGAACCTGCGACCACAGCAGAAGCGCGGTTCCGGACTGAAGCGCCTCGAACCGCTCGGCCACAGTGGCCGGCTCCACAGTGTCAGGAAAGGTAGTTGCACCTAGGAGCATGGGACGTTTCATTTCGGATCTCGTTACGAACTTCAGTATTCCGTGATCCTCTATGTCAGGAGTCTGCCCTGAACAAATTTCAGGCATTATCTCTTACCAGGGGCAACGCTGTGGCTGTCGGCCTTCACTTAACGAACGAGAGCAGCGGCGTTTCTATAGAGGTGTCAGTGCTAACAGAGAAGCAACACTGCGTGAAATGCGGGACGTAAGTTTGCTAATAGGACCATATCGTCTCCATCGCCTCTCATGGGCTCGTGACCATATCGCTTGGACCCTAGACGAGTGAAAAACCGTCGCCTGTTGAGATTAGTCCCGATTTCAGTTGGAAAGGACTGGGTCCTCTGGTGTAAGTGAATCGATCATTGACTCGAAATGGTTAGGTTCGACTACTTTAAGACCATTTGCAGCAGCCATTTATGGTATTTTTACGGGTGACAATGCGCCATGTCAGCCAGCGTGACAAGTCTGAAGAACATTCTGGGCAATTCGACCGAATTGATTTGGCCACCCGACATGAATCCCGTCGAACATTTATAGGACATAACAGAGAGGTCAATCCGTGCACAAAATTCGGCACCGGCGGCACTTTAGGAATTATGGGCGGCTATAGGGGCAATATAGCTCAATATTTCTGCAGGAGACTTCAAATGACTTGTCGAGGCCATGTCACGTCGAAGTGCTGCACTACACTGGGCAAAAGGAGTCCAAAACAGTACTAGGTAGTACCCCCTGACTTTTCGTACCACAGTGTTTGTTAAGATCAGGCGACGATGGCCTGGCTCCGGCAGGATTTCTCTCTGCATTATGGAAAAACAATGGAAGAGACGTGATATGTGGTTCAAAGAGTGGTTAAGAACAGAAAACTTTTTCCCATATTAACGGCTGCTTTATGTCATTATTTAACGAGCAGAGTGCGTCAGGCCTATGCTCCACATGATGCCATAGATACTGCGGATGTAGAAAAAGGCATATCGATGATAGCCTTACATCAGAAAATTCCAATGTGTTACCATTACAAAGATATATCGTCGGAAATATTGCACTTTATGCCACACATGTCAGGGGAGAGTTCATGAACTACTTTGTAAACGAAGGACAAGCTTCTAGGCAACAAAATTTTACGCATTGACAAAATGAAAATAAGTAAAAAAACTGTAAATACAGGGTGTAACTGATGTAAGTGCAGATATTTTCACATGCAGAACTTTAAGATGCACACATCTAAGTGTTGGTTGTTTTTCCTCTGCGTCGAACAGTCTTCCTACAAACATACACATAATTTACTACCTGATGTTTCCTACATGGTCGTCACTGCACCACTAAGCAGACTTTGCCTGTCAGTATAGGCTAACTGTTTGGCAACCATGCATCCACACTTCCGCACCTGACTGCTGCCCAGGGGAAGATAAGCATTACTGGCTTGCTCTTGTCACATGTACTTGGAGGTACCTACCAAACTCAAACATACTAAAATGTCAAATCAAAACACCCTCTGCAGTCTAAATGTCCAGTTTTGGTTTATTTTTGCTACCAGTTTCAGCGTTACATTACATCTTCTGGCCCCTGGAACGACCTGTATGAAGAATCCCATCTTGTACAAGTAGGGGCCAGCGTAGAGTCACGGGTATCCATAGACTTCTTCATAACACAGTTATCCATAGACTTCTTCATAACACAGTTATCCATAGACTTCTTCATAACACAGCGGTCCCTTCCATCATGGCCAAAGGTGTCTTTGTATTACTGCATTGTGATTCTGCCCACAACGAAAGCACAAACATGACTACGTTTGCTGTTTGTCATGTTCCAGTCACGTTCCTTCTCGAAGCAGTGCGTAGGACTGTACACAGTAGCGAAGTCTTGACTATAATTTACAGTTCCAAAGGTAAGATTCAGCATTTCCGTTGGTAAGTTTTCGACCATCCGCGTCTCTGTCGCGAACTCGCACACAGGGACTGTTACCACTTGTTGCAGTTCAAACAATGGCTTGGTGGGCAACGATTTGAAAATGAAGCAATCTAGACCACTACTGCCAACTGATTCAGTTACAAGGCTCGGAATTTTTATGCGTTGGGCTACGTTCCGCGAAGTGCTTAGAAGCGAACGGCGCTTAGGTACGAAAGAGAAGTATGTTAATAGGAAATTGTAAGTACCAATAAAAGCTTTTCGCCTCACAATGTTGGTGGGTTAAGTTCCTGACTAGCGGGTATGTCTCAAACCTTTCCATTGTGTCTCTAAGTGGAGGACATGAGAAACTGTTGATAATATTCTGTCCGTTAAAATTTGGCTTTGGTTTATTGAACCATACCGCTAACAGCTTGGTGCATATATACGGAGAAAACACAACAAGTTAGAACAATGATTTAAAATTATTTTACGCTGCCCACAAAGGTACAATACATGTAGTTAAGGGAACCTGACTTCTTAAGTAAAACAAAATAGAAAATTAAAAGAACTCAACAGAGTTTGAGAAGCATACACCAGAGATTAGTGTGTTTGTGCATTCACAGATAGAACACCAAATTTCATATGCAAACGTTCCAATCTCGCACAAAACGAAGAAGGGCTTTGTATATTTGAGTACGTTCGTGACAAAATAGATGCGCTGGTTGGAAGGGTCACCTTCAGTTTCACGAATTTGTGCTGTAAGCGATTTTGCTGCGCTTCGAAAAAACCGTATGAAAGCTGCAAGTGGATGACATCTGCTTATTATTTCTCCTGACAGTCGTAGCTATGCTGCTCAGTATGAATAGGCTACGTGCCGTCATCGGTTTTCCTCCACGTCTTTTCAGTTCCATCATCACCCGTAACAGCACGCGAACAGAATACTACAGCGCATTGCGCCAAGTCACACGCCTGTCACGTATGCAACACAGCGATATTCTTGACACCATCGCCGGAGAAATATCCCCGTTTAGAGCAAATGCCAAATTTAGTATTTGTAAAACCAGTAACAATGTACTTAAATATACGAAGACAGAGCGCTCATAGCAGATAATTATGTCTTTTTTTAGTAGGTGACGTGGCTGATATATCTGGAAGACTAGAGTGCAGCACCATAATAATGACGATTTGAAGCATTCATGTGTGAAACGAAGTCGGTAGGACGACTGTTACGCACGGTTGAGCTTGTTTCCAGCGAGACATTGACGACAGTGTAGCGTAGCAGAGCATGACCTAGGCCAAGCGGAGGACTTACGGTAGCGTCAGGAACACAAGAAGCCGCAACGGAGCCACAAGAAAAAAACCAAATGCTACAAAGTGATTTACTGCGTAGAAACGCTTTTAGCAGCAACAAGGGCCGTTACACAATCAGCCTTCACATCTGTCACCCGCACTAGCAACATAAAAAGCGGAAAGAGACTTTGCTAACGTGCTCAGTGATGAGTCTCAAGGTGTAATGTCGTCGTAAGCAGTGGTTTGAAACTACGCCGGTTTGCAACATCTGTATAGGCACAACAGTTCACTGAGTTCATGACTCGTTTGCCTGAACGCAGTTGCAGCGTGAAGGCATGTATAAGTAAAAAAGTAAGGCAGTCATCACTGCGAAGGTTTATCTGAAGATCACTGTGCTCCGGTAGACACGGCCCTGTTTATAATAATTATTATTATTAATAATAATATCCAAAAGTACGTATGAAAATAACAGTTCTGTAAGACATCAATTCACGGTGTTTAAGAAACATTGTTCTGGGTCTTTCATTAAAGAGCAATACGTCTTGAAATTGTAATTTATAGTTTCTGATACATTTCTTTGTGTGCTCCCAGGTGTGAAAATATCCAGTATAATTTGCAGTTTCGCATCATGCGGTTGCCCACGCTTCCTGAACGTTTAGAAATCGTTAAAAATTTTTACCAAACTGCCAATTACGTTGTGAGCGTTCATCGTTTGTTCACCAGTCCGCCCCGGTAGCTGAGTGGTCAGCGTGACGGATTGTAAATCCTCTGAGCCCGGGTTCGATTCCCGGTTCGGTCGGGGAATTTTCTCCGCCCAGGGACTGGGTGTTGTGCTGTCATCATCATCATTCTATCATCCTCATCGACTGCAGGTCACCACAGTGGCGTCAAATTGAAAGACCGGCACCCGGATAATGAGAAAAAATTGAAAAATACATCCAACTGGCTGAGGAAGTCAAGGACATGTGGCATCAGGATAAAGTTGACATTATACCAATTATACTGTCAACTACAGGAGTCATACCAAACAATATCCACCAGTACATCAACGCAATACAGCTACATCCAAACATATATATACAACAACAGAAATCTGTAATTATTGATACATGTTCAAATGGTTCAAATGGCTCTGAGCACTATGGGACTTAACATCTGTGGTCATCAGTCCCCTAGAACTTAGAACTACTTAAACCTAACTAACCTAAGGACATCACACACATCCATGCCCGAGGCAGGATTCGAACCTGCGACCGTAGCAGTCGCGCGTGATACATGTTCAATTACCCGAAAGTTCCTAAATGCAATGTAACATATACCGTACAGTTAAAAGGATGTCACGCTTGATCAAGGTCCGCGTCACTTTCCATTTTTAACCAGACATAACGTCTGAGAAACGAAAGAATAATAATAACAATAATAAAGAGTTACGCAGGAAAATAAGATTTAAGGACCCATCGGCGACGATGACATTGAAGACGTACAGTTTCGGGTTGGAAAAGACTTGTAAGGAAGGATTAATCAATTTAGGGGAAATTATGGGAGACCTAACCCGGATACCTGGAAGAGGATTTGGTTCCGGCTTCTCCACATTCTCCAGTGCTTTACAATGGCTACCGGTCAGAGATGTACGAAGGGACTTGAAACATTTAGTTAGACATTATTACGGCAGATTAAGAAACTTTTATTGAATGGTGGCTTGCGAAGTACGTATATACATGTGGATACAGGTTTTTCAGCACAGTCACCACGTCTTTGCAGCTGGAACGTTCCATCAATCGTTCAATTCCTCGACGGCAGAAACCCGCTCCTCGGCTGCCTCCACACTGTCCTCCGTAGTTGACGTCGGTGGCCTACCTTCCCCGTCAGCATCAACCACATCTGTGCAGCCTTCGTCAACTTGGGGGCACCGTTTCACTACGACAGGAAGCGATGTTGCACTGGTCCATATACTGCCAGAATTTCACGAGGAGTCGTGCGCAATTTAGACGTTCTGCCCACAAGAATGGTAGTGTCCCGCATACGTCAACTTTCTAGTACGTTTGCAGTTGCTGCGCCATTTCACTTCCGCACTGTGATGCATCTGTTAACCGTACCGCAGAAGAACACGGCCTGCACGAAACCGGAACATGTACTTTCTTTTGATAATAGGCAACTCTTGTCGCGCAATGGTCTTACTTTCTGAAGTTCCTACCTAAAAGAACCTCAGAATATATCATAGTGAACAGGCAACGGTTACGCGTATGCATTCGAAACTTTCGTGATAATGATTTGAGCGCTTGACATCATGGTCATAAGCGCCCTGACGAGAAGTCAGCATGCTAATCCCATGGATGGGGACGAAAACTGTCCCCCATATGCAGAAGAGTTCATAATGCATTGAAGTCTGCCTCCCTTCCCCACCAATTTAAGGATGAGGCCTGACAGTTCACAAAATTTCAGCAGATTTGCAACACTGGAATCAGTAAGTATCTGCGAGGATGGTGGGCAGATCTCCATCGAGACTGAGGGCTACCCTAATATCAGTATATAGGACACACGTTGCCAAAATATGCTGAACTGAAAGTGGCACGCACCAAACTTCACATGGTAGTGGATCCTCCCGCCGGAGGAGTTAAGCAGAACCTCCTTCCAGCGGTTAAGCTTACATGAAATCTGTTTGTGGTCGGTTTGAGCGACTGCAGTTTGTTTCCTGTCACTTTCAACCATTACGTCTCCCACTGACGCAGAAAATGAAACGATGGCGTGCAACAGGATGGGACATTGACGAACAGAACCATTCCGACATGCTTCCTTGGCGGCTTTGTCAGCCATGACGTTTCCCTGTATCCCGGTGTGGCCAGGTGCCCAGCAAGAGATCAACTCCTTGCCACGGTGTTGGAGCCGCTGTAAGGCGTCAACGATGAGCTGAATCAGCGGTCTATTGGATACATTTGGTGAAGTGCTTGCAATGCACTAAACGAGTCGGAACAGACAACAAACCCTGTACGGTGAAGTCTGTGAACCTTCTCCAGTGCCATCAGACTGCCATATAATTCGGCATCATTATTTTGTAAATTGTTCCGGAAGATGCACTTCAAAAACCCTATCAGGGAAAACAGTAGAACAACCGAGGATATTCTCTTGCTGGGATCCATCTGTATAAACAACAATAAAACTGTGGGAGGCACTTAAAATGGACGAAAACCAAGTTGTAAAAATATAATCTGGAGTACAAGCTTTCTTGTACTGTGCCAAGCTTAAAATCACTTTGAGCCTCTGAAGACGCAAGGCGGTAATGCGTTCCATCTCTGGCTATGTATTTTGATGCCTGACAGATCCAGATCCTCGAAACTTTTGAATTTTGTCTGAATGTTCTGAGGAGACTTAACCCGACTACGATCTCTTTTTGTGAGAGGATGCCTGACGAAATTAACACACGTAGTTGGATGAGCAGAAATGTGGAAAGCACCCCGTAGAAATCCTTTGAAAAAGGTGTCAATAGGGAAATTTTTCACTGGTGAAAAAGACAAACATTTTGTGACTAAATGAAGCCAACCATTGAGACGCTTAACTCGAAAACACTACTAGCTGTGACGTTCATTAAATGCCACCTGAATTAAATGAAGGACATGTACAACGAAAAACGTTGATATACTTGTTGAAAATGGAGTTGTAGCTCCGAAATGTTTTGGACTTGCACAAGAAAATGAAATATCGCGACTGAAGAAGGCGTTTTAGTACCAACAATCTGCCACTGCTTGCTGATAAGGCTGCAGGGTATGGGACAGTGTCACTGTTGAGAGATGGTAGAAGCACACAGAATTATGTGGGCAGAATTTTTCCTTTTGGTACATCGAATAGCGGCTTCCTCTAAATGCGGAAAAGTTAATGCCGATGAGCAGGAAAAATAATCACGTAATTTTAGAATCAGTATTAGCACGGGGTCATTGACACAATCAGGTCGAGTAAATATCGAAGCATAAAGTTCCAAAGCAATAGCAGATGGTGCAAGCATCTAAGGTTGGTTGTAGGAAAGGAGAATGGTAGATTTCGGTTTATTGGGAGGAATTTAGAAAAGTGTAGCTGATCTATAAAGGAGACAGCGTATGGAACACTAGTGAGACCCATTCTTGAGTTGGAACTCAATATTTTTCAATGATCCTACGTATGCTAACAAAAAATAATGAAAATTTTTCGGCTGCAAGGGATGCTTCCACATGATGCATTGATTACAGGGAGTATCCTATGTGCACACAAAAATGAATTTTTAGAGAAGAAAATGTAAGGAATAAAACTATACCATCAGGTACAGCATAAATTTTTATCTTACTTAAAAGAAATCACAAAAATCACCTATTTTTCACGCGTTCAAAGAGTGCTATCCCCATGTAGCTGAAACGGACCCACGTCTTCTTGGATCTTAAGGGACATCACCTTCGCCGTTCACAGAGTTAACAACTAAAAAACAGCACCTGGAAGACAGTTGCAGAAAGAATTAAATGTAACTTCCACCAGTACACACAGAGACAAGTAATATATTAAATTATTAACTGCCGTCCTGATCTCCCCAAACGCTGAGTTTCGGTGCTATAGACACGGGTATTTATGAACTGATATCGATCGAATTCAGACTAAATGAATTTAAATAAAGTATGAAAACGGAACATGAGACGTGTCAGTCCAACAATAGACCGTCACGTACAAAGACATCGAAGCAATTCAGGGGCGTGCTGAGAAGATTCGTTGCAAATTTTCACCAGGCGGCCTGGCTGTTGTTACCGGTAGATTCCATCGACATGCGAGTACCACGGAAATATTCGGTTAACTCAAGTGGGAATCCTGGAAGGGAGAAGCTCTTTACACGAAACCCGTTGAGAATGTTTAGTGAACTTGCATTTGTGAGACGCTGCAGAATGATCCTACTGCACCACCGCAAATCTCACGTAAGGACCGCGAAGTGAATATCAGAAAAATGACTCATATGGAAGTATATCCGCGCGGGGTAGTCGCGTGGTCTTGGGCACCTTGTGACGGTTCGTGCGGTTTCCCTCGTCGGAGGTTCGAGTCATCCCTCAGGCATAGGTGGTGTGTGTGTTGTCCTCAGCGTAAGTTAGTTTACGTCAGATTCAGTAGTGTGTAAGCTAAGGGACCGATGACCGCAGCAGTTTAGTCCCACAGGCTCTTACCACAAATTTCCCGATTTCACGAAAGCATAAAGACAGTAGTTTTCAAAGGTTCAATTGTCCGCCCCCCCTAGGTGAGTGGTCAGCGCGACAGACTGTCAATCCTAAGGGCCCGGGTTCGATTCCCGGATGGGACGGAGATTTTCTTCGCTCAGGGACTGGGTGTTGTGTTGTCCTCATCATCGTCATTTCATCCCCATCGACGCGCAAGTCGCCGAAGTGGCGTCAAATCGAAAGACTTGCACCAGGCGAGCGGTCCACCCGACGGGAGGCCCTCGTCACACGCCATATATATATATGGCTCTGAGCACTATGGGATTTAACATCTGAGGTCATCAGTCCCCTAGAACTCAGAACTACTTAAACCTAACTAACCTAAAGACATCACACACATCCATGCCCGAGGCAGGATTCGAACCTGTGGCCGTAGCGGTCGCGCGGTTCCAGACTGAAGCATCTAGAACCGCTCGGCCACACCGGCCGGCCAGTGGTTTCCCCTCGAAAAAGGGAATAATTGTCAGTGGTGTAGGGTACCGTCCACCATGCACCGGGTTATTGGCTGCGCAATGTATAAAGATGAAACGTAAAGAAGTATTCTAAGCCGATCCAGTGGCAGCCCGTGTGGCAGAACGTGCGATCTGTGGTGGCTGTGGACCGTGTTTAACATTCTAGCGTCCTCGCCTGTAGGGCTGTATCAAGAACATTAATCAAAGGCGTATGCACGGGCTGTCGCACGTGTCAGCTGGATCTAGTGCTTGTCGTCACCTGTGGTATGACGTAAAGAAACCGCGTGAGGCTTAGAGGTGGGCGGCAGCCGCATGCGCCACGGGACGCGGCCGAAAGTCAGTGGTGGGGGGAGGGGTGCGGATAGCGGGAGGCTGTGGTACACTCGAGGGGCGGGAGAGGCATGGAAGCGGAGTGGTGGAGGGTGGGGGGAAGGGTGGATGCTGCGCGTGCTGGAGAAAGCAGCCACGCGGGCGCGCTGCGCGTGGGATGTGGCAGCACGTGGGGAACGCCGCACGTGCAAGCAGGTGGGGCGCCGATACACGTGCAGCCTGCGGTATAGCTCCATAAACTCTCCACATCACGCAGAACACTGATACTCTGTCAAAGTAATGCAGAGATTGGAAATAGCTTGATTAGTGATGTGCTCACCCACCAAGTTCGGCGCTCAACATAAAGCAGCAGAAACGAACCCCGTACCCTAGGAAAATAGTTACTGTACTGAAGGTGGCG
The DNA here is from genome assembly GCF_021461395.2 of Schistocerca americana. Classification (NCBI taxonomy): domain Eukaryota; kingdom Metazoa; phylum Arthropoda; class Insecta; order Orthoptera; family Acrididae; genus Schistocerca; species Schistocerca americana. The sequence continues at coordinate 221,584,064 of NC_060122.1, read as the reverse complement.
TGCTTACACGCTTGCAGATAGACTCACGATAAATTCTAAAACAGCTACATGAACCAGTAACAATCATTTCAGTAAACTAAATACGTTAATACAACATACGCACACATTAATGTGACCACCTGCCAAAAGCCATTTGTCGCGCGAGACGTGCAGGAAGAGGGCCAATGAGGTTTTAGAACATACCGACAGGGACGTGGAGCCGCGCTGACTCCAATGCCGTTGTCCGCAGCTCGTGGTCGTGTGGTAGCGTTCTCGCTTCCCACGCCCGGGTTCCCGGGTTCGATTCCCGGCGTGGTCAGGGATTTTCTGTGCCTCGTGATGACTGGGTGTTGTGTGCTGTCCTTAGGTTAGTTAGGTTTAAGTAGTTCTAAGTTCTAGGGGACTGATGACCATAGATGTTAAGTCCCATAGTGGTCAAAGCCATTTGAACAATCCAATGCCGTTGCCAGTTGCGCTAGGTTTCTCAGATGAGGATCCATGGAGCGTACAGCCCGACGGAGGTGATCTCACAGGTTCTCGATTGCGTTTACATCTGGGGGTTTGGTGGCCAGGGGAGTAGGGGAAACTCATCCTGATACTCTTTGAATGACGCATGCACATTGCGAGCCGCGTGATATTCTGCGTTGTCCTGTTGCTAGATGCCATCATGCAGACGAAAAAACGAACTCCATGTGGCGGTCGACATGGTCCCCAAGGATACATGCATACCTTTGTTGATCCATTGTGCCTCCCAGAACGATGAGATCACTCGGGGGGTGTCATGAAAACATTCCCCAGACCATAACACCAAATCCTCCGTCCTAGACCCTTCCGACGATTATTGCAGAGTTACTCCCAGACGTTTCACGCTCTACACGCCAACAGCCAATCTGTCCTATGGAGCATAAAACGTGATCCATCTGAAAAGGCCACTTGTCGCCACTCAGTGGACGTCCAATTGCGGTATCGGCGTGTAAACTCCAGCCTTCGTCGCCGAAGAACAGCAGTCAGCATAAGTGCATGAACCAAGCGCCTACTGCGGATGTCTATGCGCAGCAACGGTCGTTGAGGTGTCACTGTTAGTATGCCCTTGACTCATCTGGTCCGTCGTCGAGGTGTCACTGTTGGTATGCCCTTGGCTCATCTGGTCCGTCGTTGAGGTGTCACTGTTGGTATGCCCTTGGCTCATCTGGGCCGTCGTTGAGGTGTCACTGTTGGTATGCCCTTGGCTCATCTGGTCCGTCGTTGAGGTGTCACTGTTGGTATGCCCTTGGCTCATCTGGGCCGTCGTTGAGATGTCACTGTTGGTATGCCCTTGGCTCATCTGGGCCGTCGTTGAGGTGTCACTGTTGGTATGCCCTTGGCTCATCTGGGCCGTCAGCTGCTCAACAGCTGTACGGCTCGTCGCCCATACACGGCTTATTAGCCATTTTTGACCCTGTAATCAGTGGCTCGTGGTGCATCACAGTTACCTCGGCGTAGGATAGCGCCATTTTGCCATGCATGGTATACTTTGATCACGACGGCACGCAAACAGTTTATAAAAGTAGCCGTTTCTGAAATGCTTTCACTCTTGGTCCGAAAGCCATTTATCATGTCCTCCGACGTTTCCGCATTACTACAACGACTGCGATGTTCTCCGTGTAATTCGACACTGTTTATACAGGGTGCTTTAAAATTTTCCCTTACAAATTTGAAAGTTTTGTAGAGGGGACTGAGTAGATCATATTTTTATTGGAACCCATGTCCGGAAACATACAGTTTCCGTGCTATAACCATTTGAGCACAAGTTGATAACGCGACCACTTTTACAAGTAATTTATCAGGCGTGGCCTAGTACATCACTTGTTTACAATTTCCTCATTACTAACCAAAGACGAGTAGCTCTTCCATTGCCGTGAGGTTCGCCATTGAGAAGGACCATGTCGGTGTGTTCTGTAGATGTGTACTCAATCACGTTGCTTTAACACGGACGCGTGAATGAGGCTCGAAATAGGTCAGAGAGGTAGGTTACGTCATGTCAAACGACATCAGCCAATTCCACGTAAGAACGCTCCCCCCCCCCCCCCCCCAGTCTGACTACCCCGTTCCACACCTACCTAGCAAACATGTTTTCAAACGGCTGTAGCATGGAAATGGTACGTTTCCGGACATGGGTTCCAAATCAAAATACTGCCTGCTCACTCCGTTCTATACGTCCTATCTGTTTATAGATGGAGTTTAGAAGAATCCCCTCCTGTGCTGCCACCTGTCATCTACGAGTGGTTATTGCACGTTAGCGTCGAACACAGTCGCTGGTGCCATTAACCTGACTGGACAGTTCATATCACTCATCTCAGTGTGATGTAGGTTTGCATGGCACTGAAAACCTAGTTGGTATACAATCTGGTCCCGAAGGCTCGAACTTATTAAGCGACTTAAATTGCCGCACTTCATCATGAGTAACTAATTCCAAATTGTGGACAGACGTTCCCGATTCAAATTCTGAAACATTTACTGCATCTTCTTTGCCGAAAGAATTTCTGAAAAAGTGTTTAATAACTACGATTTATCGATTTATGGCGCTGTTGAACTCTACAAAAAGAGCCCTCACGCTAATTAACAAAGTCCAAATATATCATCAAAATGGAAGAGTGTGAAAGGTACCTGTGCCAGGTATTTCTACCTTTCGTATTAACCTGGCATTATAAAGCACTACCTATGAGATTTCGCAAGCTATAGAATAACTACTCTTCAACTGTCGATTCGGACACATTCAAATGAACTTAACTGTTTGTCGACGCTTCCGTAAGATGTGGTATTACAGACTACCCACTCACGGGATTATACTAGTCAGCTTGTAACAAATCCGCTATTAAAACGCCACTGACGTACGATACGTTCGTTTAGTTCATTGCTTTCCCTTCCTTATGGCTCTGCTATGATGGCGTCAGATCTCATTCAAAACTGGGAATGTATTTATGCTGTAAGCAATGTGATGTAGACTTCAATCACAGAAAAACTTAAAGGAGTTTTATGGTATCAAAGAAAACATAACAGCAATTCTTCTCCAAGTGGGTCGTAATACTTCAAGAGCGAAACATAGTTTACAAACATTACTGTCGTAGCCGCAATAAAGCGTGAGTGGCAAATAGTATTAAGGTAGAGTTTTCTTCACACAACGACGAAGAGAGACCAAGTGTCTCGAAGACGCCACGTGCAGTGCGTGAGGGGACACTTATCCATCTTCCGCAGCTGCTGCCCGTCAGATGGTGAGTCGTTCCAGGGGAACAGGTTCGGCGTGCAAGGTTAACCACTCCAGACGTCAATGCGAGACGTAGAGCCTTCCTACACGCCCCTGTTACTAACCTGATCTACGAGGTCTGAACCACGTAACACAACTTGTGAACCACACAGTACACGTGGCGGGCATGACAACAAATGCACCTGTCGCATCGGCACTGGTTTCCGGAGTGCAGACTGCAGTGTACGTAGAACTACAAATTTCGAAAGCTCCGTGTGTCGTGCACAGAGTTGTACGACGAAGGATGTTCTAACGTTGCCCGCTTAAGTCTGCTTTCTCACATTATTAGATGGAAATGGAAATGAGCGTTTGGCGTCATTGGCCGGGAGGCCCCTCGCGGGGCAGGTCCGGCCGCCATATCGCAGGTCTTATTACATTCGGCGCCACATTGGGCGACCTGCACGCCGGATGGGGATGAAATGATGATGAACACAACACAACACCCAGTCCCTGAGCGGAGAAAATCTCCGACCCAGCCGGGAATCGAACCCGGGCCCAGAGGACGGCAATCCGTCACGCTGACCACTCAGCTACTGGGGCGGACATTATTAGATGATCGTACCATAAGACGGGAGCTATACGTGACGGTACGGCTGTACACTTAATCAGCCTGTGGGTTTTCTGAACACGCTTTGTTGCATTCCAGTGACCATTAATATTCTCGTGTGGGTTTTCAACAGTCAACAGCAAGATTACTAGCATACTAATAATCCTAATCAACACGTATGAGAGCAACTTATCTCGCGGGATACACAGACTCCAGTAAAACGTTACCCTGAAGTAATTGAGCTCTCTCAAACAAGTCAAACTAGTCAGTGTCAGTCCCTGGTGATGAATGGCATTAGTCATAAAAATTACATTTAAGGAAGTATGCATTCACAGTGATTTAAGCTCGAACGACCATATAAAACTAGCTTTCGAAAATATAAATACTGGGCATTCAAAAATGGCTCTGAGCACTATGGGACTTAACTTCTGAGGTCATCAGTCCCCTAGAACTTAGAACTACTTAAACCTAACTAACCTAAGGACATCACAAAAATCCGTGCCCGAGGCAGGATTCGAACCTGCGACCGTAGCGGTCGCGCAGTTCCAGACTGTAGCACTGGGCATTCATTGAGGGACTTTAAGGAAGTGTAATCAATCGACGCAAGAGGTAACTGAACTTTCACAAAACCGGATTAGCGGAAGAGAGAGGAAAAACTAGAACAACGGCCGCACCTATATTCACACGTTTCCTTAAAGCTCAAACAACTGCAGCAGCAAAAAGTGCAACAGAGATGTTTTCCAAGAATAAGGAAACAAGTATTGTTCAAATGTGTGTGAAATCTTATGGGACTTAACTGCTAAGGTCATCAGTCCATAAGCTTACACACTACTTAACCTAAATTATCCTAAGGACAAACATACACACCCATGCCCGAGGGAGGACTCGCACCTCCGCCGGGATCAGCCGGAAACAAGTATTACTTCCTACTGAACGTATGTCACGAAATGACCACGATGCTAAAACTAGATGTAGAGCAGTACAGACGTCTATTGATAATAGTTCTATCGGCGCACCATTCGCGAATGGTCCAAAAAGGAGATATATGATAGTGCTACACGAACAACCATCCGCCACACACTGCAAGCTGCTCTACGGAACACAGATGGGTAAAATGACATCAGGAGGATTACTACGTTCGTGCAGCGGGTCTAGGTGTGTTAACTTATTTTCGCGACCGGTATTGGTCTGCTCATTGAGTGATTTGCGACTTGCATACTATTAAACTCGTTCCGAACAGATCTCGGAAGGCCCAACGGTACCGTCCGCCCGCCGTGTCATCCTCAGCTGGTAGACGTCACTGGATGCGGATAGGGAGGAGCATGTATCAGCACAATGCTCTCCAGTCCGTTGTCAGTTTATGAGACCGGAGCCGCTACTTTTCAGTTAAGTAGCTCCTCAGTTGGCCCCACGAGGGCCCTCACTTGCCAATAGCACTTGGCAGGCTCCGACGGTCACCCATCCAAGTGCTAGCCACGCCCGACAGTGCTTAACTTCGGTGATCTGACGGAAACCGGTGTTATCACTGCGGAAGGCTGTTGAGCATGTACTGTTAGCTTGCTCGTTTATATTTTTCTAGTGGCAATATTTGCTGGTTGTCTTGTCAAAGACTGTTTTATTTTATAATTTTACTCAAAAGTCAAATGAGAATTTACATTAATATGTTTTCCAACGATGAAACAATATTAAAATACAAAACATTTTCATAAATAAATTATGTTGAAAATAATATTTAAATGGTTCAAATGGCTCTGAGCACTATGGGACTTAACATCTGAGGTCATTAGTCCCCTACAGCTTGGAACTACTTAAACCCAACTAACCTAAGGACATCACACATATCCATGCCCGAGGCAGGACTCGAACCTGCGACCGTAGCGGTCGCGCGGTTCCAGACTGTAGAGCCTAGAACCGCTCGGCCACCCCAGCCGGCGATAATATTTAAGAATTTTATTATATCTCTGATTTGTAAGAGAATTATCATGTCGTCCTTGGCGATCACGTGGTTTTATTCATGTATTTATCTATTTATTAAGTTGGTTGTGAAATAGAGTGCGTAATAATAACTTGCAAGATACAGATGTGAAATGATCGTCGTTGAGAACCTCTGCTAATTGAATTTAGCATATAATCCCGAAACCCTTAGGAAACTGCTTGAGAATTGGCTACAACACTAGAATAACTACAGCGAAATTGGTAAAAAAAAAAAAATTGTTGTGCTTCTTGTTTTAAGTCATTTTTAGGGCTCCGTGCCTCAGCCGGTAAAAACGGGACCGTTATAGGTAACTTTTTTGACCTTCTGTGTGTGTGTGTGTGTGTGTGTGTGTGTGTGTGTGTGTGTGTGTGCGCGCGCGTGTGCGCGCGCGTGTGCGTGCCACTGCTCACAAACCAAGGTGGAGATACAAAGTTGAAACTTGTATGACATATTAAGGTCTATGGTCCAAGTCAATGCAATCAAAAGATACGGCCACTTATGTGACACATTCGGACGCTCGCAAACTCTACAGCGTACTTCCTGTTGATCTAGAATCAAGAAATTCTACAACAAGCAAGGTTTCACGCTAAAACCAAAGTAAAAAACCGAAAATTATCATTTTGTAATCATATCACACGAAAAACTATTTCTTTTGTCATTTGTTATCCTCTTTGCGATATGAAATTAAAATACTCTCTAAAGTCTTGGACTCCCTTGCACAGATATATTGCCAGTAACAATGTCGACGACAAGCAAAAATCGTCGAGATCCTCTATTTCCTGAATGGATGGACTGTCTATACGCGGTGTTAGTAAATTCTAGGGAAGTGAGTACATAATATCTGAATAGGACCCCTGTGGCCGGCCGGAGTGGCCGTGCGGTTCTAGGTGCTACAATCTGGAGCCGAGCCACCGCTACGGGCGCAGGTTTGAATCCTGCCTAGGGCATGGATGTGTGTGATGTCCTTAGGTTAGATAGGTTTAATTAGTTCTAAGTTCTAGGCGACTGATGACCTCAGAAGTTAAGTCGCATAGTGCTCAGAGCCATTTGAACCATTTGAACCCATGTGCGGAAACGTACCGTTTCCGTGCTACAGCCGTTTGTAGACATGTTTGCTAGGTAGGTCTGCAACAGGGTAGTCGCGGGATGGGACGTGGGGAGGGGGGCTGCTTCCGTCTGATTGGCTGATGTCACTTGAGACCTCACCTGGTTCGAGCCTCATTCACATGTCTGTGAGCATTAGAGACGGTATATAGAGCGTTGGATGTAGTTGTTGGTCATCCACAACATATCAAACGGTGGTGGGAGCAACATTGCACGTGTACTCGTCGACGGGTTCTCTTCGCGGTGATGCAGTACGGCCTCTTTTAAGTTCGGGCGTGCAGCGTCTCCTTTGAGCACCACTGCTGACGGTCAAGATACCCCTGGAAAGGGTACGCGATGGAGTCGGGCGCTTTGCATAACGATCTTAATAAAGGCAACGAGCAGCTCTTCCATTTCCGTGAGCTTGGCCTTACAGAAGGATCATGTCGGTGTATTCTGCAAAACGTGTACTTCATTGTTCTCCTCACACTCACAAACGCCAATGAGGCTCGAACAAGACCAGAGGGGTAGGGCAGACGTCAAACGTCATCAGCCAATCTGACGTATGGCTGTGACACGGAAACGGTACAAGTCCTAGACGTTTGTAACGCGAATTTCCGAACACACTGTATATACCGGGTGAACAAAAAGTCCGTATAAATTTGAAAACTGAATAAATCACGGAATAATGTAGATAGAGGTACAAATTGACACATATGCTTCTAATGACATGGGGTTTTATTAGAACAAAAAAAAAATATAAACGTTCAAAAAATGTTCGACAGATGGCGCTTCATCTGATCAGAATAGCAATAATTAGCATAACAAAGTAAGATGAAGCAAAGATGATGTTCTTTACAGGAAATGCTCAATATGTCCACCGTCATTCCTCAATAATAGCTGTAGCCGAGGAATAATGTTGTGAACAGCACTGTAAAGAATGTCCAGAGTTATGGTGAGGCATTGGCGTCAGATATTGTCTTTCAGCATCCCTAGAGATGTCGGTCGATCATGATACACTTGTGACTTCAGGTAACCCCAAAGCCAATAATCGCACGGACTGAGGTCTGGGGACCTGGGAGGCCAACCATGACGAAAGTGGCGGCTGAGCACAAGACAATCACCAAACGACGCGCGCAAGGGATCTTTCACGCGTCTAGCAATATGGGGTGGAGCCCCATCCTGCATAAACGTCGGATCCAGCAGGTGTTTATCAGCCAGGCTGGGGATGATGCGATTCTGTAACATATCGGCGTACCTCTCACCCGTCGCGGTAGCAGTTTTGCTGTCCAGCGCCATCCGTCGGACATTTTGTGAACATTGTTTCTTTATTTTTTTGTGCTAATAAAAGCCCATGTCATTCCAAGCATGTGTGTCAATTTTTACCTCTCTATCTTCATTATTCCGTGATTTATTAATTTTTCGCCCGCATCTCGTGGTCGTGCGGTAGCGTTCTCGCTTCCCACGCCCGGGTTGCCGTGTTCGATTCCCGGCGGGGTCAGGGATTTTCTCTGCCTCGTGATGGCTGGGTGTTGTGTGCTGTCCTTAGGTTAGTTAGGTTTAAGTAGTTCTAAGTTCTAGGGGACTTATGACCACAGCAGTTGAGTCCCATAGTGCTCAGAGCCATTTGAACCATTTTATTAAGTTTTCAAATTTATACTGATTTTTTGATCACCCTGTATAATTAAGTTCGTACGGAACCCTCAGTGCGCGAATGTTATTCGCTCCTGGACCATTTCTAGAATGTGCTAAAGATTCGTTTAATTGGAGTATAGAGCACTCAAATTTTACTTAGATAGTCGAGAACGGGTAGGTTACAACATGAACGAAAAACTTTTCCCATAGTCGCACACTACCACCTCATTTGTATTTTGCCACACTGAAATAAACAAAGTGTACTTCGCAATACTTTCATTACGCCGCTGTTACAGCTGCCGCTGGCGGCCGAGCCACGGCGACGCCGGAGACTGCGGTGTAGGTGTGGCGTCAACAGACGCGCCGTCCGTCGCAGAGTGGTAACGAGTTGCCCGGGGCAGCGGCAGCTTCCACTTTCTCCGGCAGGCGGCAGCGCCGGCGCTGTGGCCACTGGGTCACTGAGTCGCGCACCGCGCTCTCACTTTCCGCGCGGCCCAGCGCGACTGCCGGAGACAGCGAAAGTGCGTCTCGGCTGTAATGCCGCCGCCGCCTTATCTAACGAGGCGCCAGATCGCCGCAGCGGAACAAAGAGAACGGCCACGTGCTCGCTGCGCACCTCACTCCCCTCGCCTTCTAAATAAAGTACAGCATTTACAGCGTGTTTCAAAAATGACCGGTATATTTGAAACGGCAATAAAAACTAAACGAGCAGCGATAGAAATACACCGTTTGTTGCAATATGCTTGGGACAACAGTACATTTTCAGGCGGACAAACTTTCGAAATTACAGTAGTTACAATTTTCAACAACAGATGGCGCTGCAAGTGATGTGAAAGATATAGAAGACAACGCAGTCTGTGGGTGCGCCATTCTGTACGTCGTCTTTCTGCTGTAAGCGTGTGCTTTTCACAACGTGCAAGTGTGCTGTGGACAACATGGTTTATTCCTTATAACAGAGGATTTTTCTGGTGTTGGAATTCCACCGCCTAGAACACAGTGTTGTTGCAAAAGATGAAGTTTTCAACGGAGGTTTAATGTAACCAAAGGACCGAAAAGCGATACAATAAAGGATCTGTTTGAATAATTTTAACAGACTGGGAACGTGCTGGAAAGGTAGGGCGACCGCGTACCGCAACCACAGAGGGCAACGCACAGCTAGTGCAGCAGGTGATCCAACAGTGGCCTCGGGTTTCCGTTCGCCGTGTTGCAGCTGCGGTCCAAATGACGCCAACGTCCACGTATCGTCTCATGCGCCAGAGTTTACACCTCTATCCATACAAAATTCAAACGCGGCAACCCCTCAGCGCCGCTACCATTGCTGCACGAGAGACATTCGCTAACGATATAGTGCACAGGATTGATGACGGCGATATGCATATGGGCAGCATTTGGTTTACTGACGAAGCTTATTTTTACCTGGACGGCTTCGTCAATAAACAGAACTGGCGCATATGGGGAACCGAAAAGCCCCATGTTGCAGTCCCATCGTCCCTGCATCCTCAAAAAGTACTGGTCTGGGCCGCCATTTCTTCCAAAGGAATCATTGGCCCATTTTTCAGATCCGAAACGATTACTGCATCACGCTATCTGGACATTCTTCGTGAATTTGTGGCGGTACAAACTGCCTTAGATGACACTGCGAACACCTCGTGGTTTATGCAAGATGGTGCCCGGCCACATCGCACGGCCGACGTCTTTAATTTCCTGAATGAATATTTCGATGATCGTGTGATTGCTTTGGGCTATCCGAAACATACAGGAGGCGGCGTGGATTGGCCTCCCTATTCGCCAGACATGAACCCCTGTGACTTCTTTCTGTGGGGACACTTGAAAGACCAGGTGCACCGCCAGAATCCAGAAACAATTGAACAGCTGAAGCAGTACATCTCATCTGCATGTGAAGCCATTCCGCCAGACTCGCTGTCAAAGGTTTCGGGTAATTTCATTCAGAGACTACGTCATATTATTGCTACGCATGGTGGATATGTGGAAAATATCGTACAATAGAGTTTCCCAGACCGCAGCGCCATCTGTTGTTGACAATTGTAACCACTGTAATTTCGAAAGTTTGTCTGCCTGAAAATGTACTGTTGTCCCAAGCATATTGCAACAAACGGTGTATTTCTATCGCTGCTCGTTTAGTTTTTATTACCGTTTCAAATATACCGGTCATTTTTGAAACACCCTGTACTTATTCCAGACCGTAGCTACCTGACGACAGGTTTAATCGATGCCTAAGCCGTAGGACTGACGTACTTTCTGCTACGACGGGCAAGCAATCTCGCGTTATGACGCGCTCTGGAGCGGATTACTACGCGCCGTTCTATTGACATTTTCATGAAAGCCATTATGGCGACATTGCAGATTTGAATAACTCGATCATCAGATGAAGGACACGGAGATGCCGCGTACTCAACTGAGACAGCCTTATCAGCACCTGACATAGTCTGAAAGTCGTCTCAATTGTGTCCATTTGGCCGGCTTGTCAAACCATTGAATATCCAGATAGATGGGGCATTCGGATGTGACAGTGGTCCGATGTTGAACTACATCTGAAAGTGAAGGCAGACATACACGTCGTCAAGGTTCTAACTGAACAGCTCACACCGCAATGGAGGTTCGCAGGAGAGCTTATGTAAAGTTTGGAAGGTAGGAGACGAAGCTGTGAGGACTGGCGTGAGTCGTGCTTGGATAGCTCAGTTGGTAGAGCACTTGCCCGCGAAAGGCAAAGGTCCCGAGTTCGAGACTCGGTCCGGCACACAGTTTTAATCGGCCAGGAAGTTTCAATAAAATTTTTGTTCAATTGTCCAGAGACAGCAAAGTAAAATTCGAAAATAAACTGAAAGAGTTTTTCCTTTGACAACTCCTTGCATTCCATAGAAGAAATTCTATTATTGTAATACTGTGATGGGTAGGGATAAATAACTCGTGTATACGAGGCCTGTTCAGAAAGTAAGCTCCGATTGATTGCCAAATTGAAACCACAGTGAACATCAGAAATGTTTTACTTGTAACAATTAGCTACACCTTTCAGCTACTTCTCTACGTAGTCGCCGTTCTGACTTAGACTTTTGTCATAGCGTTGTACCAACTTTTCAATAGCCTCATCATAGAAGGCAGCCGCCAGTGCTTTCCGCCAATTCTCCACGCTGGCCTACACCTCGTTGTCTGTGTCAAAATGTTCTCTTCAAAGACAGCGGTTCATGTGACCAGAGATGAAACTCAGGGGGAGACAATTGCGGACTGTATTGTGGGTAATCTAACATTTCCATTTGAAAACGATGCAGGAGCATCTTCATTGCCCCTGCAGAATGCGGCTGAGAATTGTCGTGAAGACGAAACAGCACGACAGTTATGTAATGTTAGCTGCATAGCTTCAGGCGAAATTTCGCACCAGGCCCTCGTACTTGGCGGCAGACACTATTTTCTAGACATCTTTACGCACTCACTGCGAGCTCAGAAATGAGAAGAGCGACGTGATGCTAACTGGGGTTATACTAGAGACACTACCCAACACATCTGTGCAAAGCTTTATCGGATTTTCATAGTCGTTTCCATTTCGCGACCGATCGGAGCTTACTTTCTGAACGCCCCTCGTATTAATGTTCAGCGTGTAGCCATATTTAGAAATGAATTTGAAATGTGAATGTAAAACAACTGGTGCCACATCATTACAATTTGTCGTGCAAAATGATCGGTGGTAATAGTAGTAGTAGTAGTAGTAGTAGTAGTAATTGTTGTTGTTGTTGTTGTTGTTACTATGCCATTACCACACTTCCGAAGAGGCCGGTCGCCGATGTTTAGCTTCCGAGGGCTAGGAATTGCTTTGTTTTAACTTCATGAACAACAGGAAAACTAAAGACGTATACATCTTTCAATTTGCAAAGGTTAATCGCAATACATCTTCGCTGTTACTCTAAATGATCTTAAATATCGAAATACGTACGTACAGTGGATCCTGCACGAGTCAAGCGGTGGTAGGCTTTACGCGTATAAAGTAGAAGGTGTAGAAGGAAAAACCTGGGCAGACGGTATAACGCTGGTGTGTGCGTAACGAGTCAGTGTAGACAGTCGCCTTCGGTTCCAAGATAATCATAGGATGCGTTCTATTTCTCTTCACAATACTGCCCTGAGCAGGCATAATAAGCGGCGGACGAAATCCAACGCAGGGAGCTCCTGGCGTGGCGAGAGGGCTGGATGGAATCGATACGGATCGACGGGGCCACACTGCGAGGGCTTCTCGGAAGCGCCGGCCACTGTTCTAAACCTAGCAGCCGGGGCCCGCCGTGTACTGCTGCCAGCTGCCAGCTGCCAGCGGTAACCCAGCAAGGCGTCGCGCCGTCGTCTTGACTACACGGATTAGGCGTCAGTCTACCCGTCTTCACAGAGTTAACGTCTGTCGTCTTCTCAGACGACCTGTGTCGCTTCTTCCTTTCGCATTCACGTCAGGATTTTCATGCTTAGTCTTTCATCTCTCAATGAATTCACATGTTTCCACCCATCTCTGTATACGGTTGCTTCCCCGTTAATAGTACGCATATTCAGCCCATGTATAGTAACAATCTATAAGGGAAAAGGCGACAGAGGTAACTGTAGCAACTATAGAGGAATATCTCTCTTGAGAATTGCTGGAAAGGCGTGTGCAAGGATAATCCTGAAGAGACTGGAAACCTTGACTGCTCGGATCTACTCTGAGCCACAGTGTGGATTTCTAACTGGCAGATCCACCAACTACAAGAGAAGTTCCGCGAACACAAAGTGCCATTATATGTGGCTTTTGTTGACCTCAACAAAGCCTTTGACAACGTCAGTAGGGAGGGACTCTACAGCGTATTGGAAAATATTGGATGTCCCCCAACTTTGCTGTCTTTCATAAGATCTTTTCACGACAATATGCGTGGCTCTGTAATCTTCGATGGCAGTACATCTAAACCATTCAGTATGAACTGTGGCGTAAGACGAGGCTGTGTGTTGGCACCTACACTTTTTAGAATTTTCCTCTCGGGTCTGCTCCAAGTGGCTTTCGAGAATTGGAATGTTGGAGTACATCTGCATACTACGAAAGATGGAAGGCTTTTCAATGTCAGTCTTCTGAAGAGTAAGACAAAGCACTACGAGATTGTCGCTCGTGAACTCCTGTTTACTGATGATGCTGCAATTGTTGCGAACTCCGCAGAAGAGCTGTAAGAGCTAGTATCAAGATTTAGTCATGCATGGCACCTATTCTCGATGAGTGTAAACAGCAGTAAGACCGTAATTATGGTTCAGGGTGCCAACACAAAGCCGAACGTCACACTAGATGGCACTACTCTGCAAGTCGTAGATAACTTCTGCTATCTCGGATCTACTACAGATTCAAACATGTCTGTTGACAAGGAAATTGATGCTCGCGTTGGAAGGCTGCGACAACTTTTGGCAAACTCTCTACACGTGTTTGGAAAAACAACAAACTCTCTTTGATCACCACAATTCATGTATATCAAACTTGCGTTCTCAGCATCCTTTTGTATGCATCGGAAACAAGGACTACCTATGCCAAACAAGAACGTCGCCTTAATGCTTTCCACATGCGGTGCCTAGGATCCATCCTCGGAGTAAAGTGGAGGGACCGAGTGACCAACGAAGCAGTGCTATCGTAAAGTGGAAGGACCGAGTGACCAACCAAGCAGTGCTATCTAAAACTAAATGCAACAGTATTTCAGCCATCTTGAAGCAGAGACGACTCCGCTGGCTGGGACACGTCCTCAGTATGGATCCTGACAGATTACCAAGTGAGGTGATGTTTGGAGAGATCTCTATAGCCAAAAGACCTGTAGGACGTTCTGTATTGTGGTTCAAGGACTCCTGTAAACGAGATATGGAGAGCTTTGGAATCGACACAAACAGATGGGAGGCACGGGCTAGCATGAGACCAGAGTGGCGTGATGATATATCATCTGGAATGTCGAAGCATGATGAAGGCTTGTTAGACAGATTAAGGCAGAAAAAGCTTCGCAATGCTACCACTGCTCCTGTCTCAGTAGCCAGATACACTTGTGACAATTGCGGCAAGAGATGCCGTGCTGCCATTGGCTTGACAAGTCATACGAAAAAATGCAACCCATAAACACACAGACACTGCAACAATCATCTACCAAGATGTCGTGGCCAATATATATTCAGCCTATTTAGAGTTTCTTCTTCTTTTCGGATTGGGCACCCCCGACTGCATTACTTCAGCTGCACTTTTGCATTCCCTTACGTCTGGACCCTGACTTTACCCCAGTACTCGCGCATTCGTTTCCTACTAGTGAACACTTTACTTTAACGGACCGAGTAAATGTATTAAATATTTGACTTCAAGCATTTACGAGAAAAAGTTTAAGAACGCTTTGAAATTAGGCTTCAAGTTTGTTGGAGTCCGCAGAATCGATACATTATGAAACAATGGATGAATATAGTAAGCGTAATTTGCGCTCCATTTTATTCAAAACTCGTTTTTCACGAATCTCGATTGTTATGACGTCGTATCTGCTGAACTATGCCTCGCTCACAGGTACACTCAGTGATACAAAGACTGTCCGCAAAGTGCGCTGCGAATAGAGTTAATGGTAAGGTCTTATGGGACCAAAGTACTGAGGTCATCGGTCCCTAAGCTTACACACTACTTAATCTAACTTAAGCTAACTTACGCTGAAGACGACACACATACCCATGCCCGAGGGAGGACTCGAACCTCTGACGGGGATAGCCGCGCGGACCGTGACAAGACGCCTGAGACCGTGCGGCTACCCCGCGCGGCTAGATTTAGTAGTAAAGAAATTAAAATGACATGAATGACGCTGAAGTTTTCCTGCATGAACAGCGAAAATGTAGTACGGTATAAACTTTTTTCCTTTTACAATTTTGTGCGGGGTGTCTAGGAGAAAAAGATTCGTAAAAGTTTGTTGGAAGTCGCTGAGAGCTCTCATTCTCAAATGCTGCAAAAATATACTCTGGGTATTTGCGCGCCGTCAGTTACGTTGCCTTGAGAAAAACAAACAGAGTTTCTGACTATAATACTTGTCTTACTGTATTACACTTTTAACATAAGATTATACCTCTTATTGAGCGGATTACAACATTTTTAAATTCGGTCATTAACCATGCGAAATACTGAAATCAAATTTTTGTTGCACTTGGAACCCGTTTAGTGGCCAACCTGCAACTTTTGCTTGGTTCTAGGCCAGTTTGGTAATAAGATGCTGTTCCTTCCTCTCTTCAGACCATGTTTTGTCAATTTTGTCTTTTTTTCGAGACCACGTTGGTCTTTGGAGTTACTGATCGAGTAGAATGCGTTAATGGATATCCTCCAGTATCATCCAACTTCTGGCAGGTCGTCTTCTAGCTCGGTCAACCATTCTTACTGAAAAAGTACTGGAATCTCGACTTATCAACTCTACATGTGTATAGAGTTCATGGTTGTGCCGTCTCTGAACTCATAATTTTGTTCGATAGGGCCTATGATATACCCTCCACGATCTTTGTTTCTCTTATTACTAATTACTGTGCAGGAATGTACCCTGACATTCCATTTTCTATCGCTTGCGCCTTGTCCCGCATTGTGCGCGGGGTTGGCGTGGTTAAATCGGATTTGGCACGTGAATTTGAAGGGGTGGTCGGATACCCTTCCTGCCGTCACTCCATACCCACTGGGATGGAATCAGAGTACCCCATCTGTCTGTGTCTAGCGTAAATCATGGAAAAGTGTGGATGCGTGTCAAATGTCTGTGAGTCGTGTAACTGAGGCGGGACGTGGGGACCAGCCCGGTATTCGCCTAGAGGGATGTGGAATACCGCCTAAAAACCAAATCCAGGCTGGCTGGCACACCGGCCCTCGTCGTTAACCCGGCGGGCGAATTCGATCCGGGGCCGGCGCGCCTACCCGAGTCTACGAAACAGCGCATTAGCGCCCTCGGCTAACCTGGCGGGTTTAATGTCGTACCCTGACATTAACTGATATTAATTGCTCCGTCGTATACCTGTGGTACTGTGGGTGGTCACTTGATGTCGGCAATATATTCGGTTTCCTTTGAAAGAGATCTGGAGTCCTGCCATTGCTGCATAAATTTCGAGCAATATTTGACAAAAGCCTGATAGCTCATCCGTCCCGCGCCAAAAATGATACCTTTTTTTCTACAGGCTTGGCCATCTGAAGCTACCATTTCTGTCACTTTCATTTCAGGCGAAGCCCTGCATAAGGCATAAATTTGGACGAAATCGGTGATGACGAACAGGTACAATCTCCTTCATAAATATTTCGGAACACAGGGCATCTTTTGAAAAGTTTGCAGCAATAATGTAGTCGCTGTCCAGTTTACGTTTTATGCATTTTAAGTCACACAATACTGCATACCAAATGTCGCCAAAGTATCAAAATTGTTTATAACGCTGGAAATGGTTCAAATGGCTCTGAGCACTATGGGACTTAACATCTGTGGTCATCAGTCCCCTAGAACTTAGAACTACTTAAACCTAACTAACCTAAGGACATCGCACACATCCATGCCCGAGGCAGGATTCGAACCTGCGACCGCAGCAGTCGCGCGGTTCCGGACTGAGCGCCTAGAACCGCTAGACCACCGCGGCCGGCTAACGCTGGAAATCCTGAGTAAAAAAGTGACCTACTATTTGGAGGTTGTCGGCGACGAGACTGGCAGCGATGTGCCACACGCGAGGTTAGGCTATTGCCACCTGCTGTGTCTCGTTACTTGTGGTATCGGTCCTTTGGGAACACGAGTGTCGCACCGGTAAGTGTTCCGTTGTGCGACCTGTATCGCAACGCGTCGTATCGCGTTAGGGAGAACCGCGCCTAAGATATCACGATCGTCTAAGAGAGATCGCTTACAGTATACAGAAAGAGCCCATTCAGTTTGCTAGGAACGAGGTCCACTGTGTTTCTTCTGGGGTGACTGCTAAATGGAGGTCAGGAGTGTCGGCTCCTGTGAGTGAAAGTCGCCCAGGCTGAGGAAGCAGTTATTGAGTTATGGTGAAGTACAAACAGAAAGGCGCGATCGCGCCGGCCACGAGCCACGGGGACAGCGTGTAGGTGGGGTGGGCGAGAAGGGAGGGGGGAGGAGGGGGAGGTTAGAGGGAGTTAGGCTAGGCGCTCGCTGCCCACCGGACGGGATTTCTCCCGTACTCTCACTTTCGACGCTCCCACGGCACCGATTACTGTTCTGCCAGGCACACTGGGTTCCGTATCAAAAGCCTGCCTGTACTCATTAATGCTGCATTGTCTCCAACTGTAACATTCTCACCATTTGCACATATGTTCCTGTCCTAATTTTTTTCTTTAAAAATCCAAGACATCGAAGTCTGTCAACATGGTTTTATTGCACTCTGTATAGATGTAGTGGCTCTACATGCTGTTGCCCTAGATAAGTGTGTACATAAAATTAAACATGATATGGAGACTACTAAGAGGTCGCATGGAATAATAAAAGCTGTCGCTCTCCCCTGCTCCATCCGTGGAGGCAGCGGGAAAATGTGTGTTACAGTGAAATATAGGGTGCAACAAAAAAGGTACGAGCAGACTTTCAAGAAACATTCCCCATAAAATACGTGGTATATCTGGGGTCTGGAAACGCTGCACTTCCATTTAGAGCTCATTTGCTACTTCTGCTCATAATTACATTAAACATGGGAAACACACAGAAGCGGAATGCACCAGCATTACGTGAAACGTTTTCTTACATGATATGTTCAAACCACTCTCTTCGCTATGTTTGGTTAAAATGTTGAATAAGTTGTACTGGTGTGATTCGGCGACAGTGTCTGTTATTCCAAATGAACTAAGATCAAATGTACAGATGTGACTCTCTTTTTCTTGCTTTGACATGTGACTAGCTTCATTCCTCAACTAGTATAACAGATTCCGTGACAGACGGATAGGTAAAAATGGACCAATTCCATGGACTCCGCGCTATTCGGACCTGAAGCCACCACTTTTATTCGTGGGGGCATTTTAAAGTTCTTGTGTGTGAAACCCCGATACAAGACGTACAGAGTCTCCGTGTCCTTATTGTGGAAGTCTGTGAAACAGTACGCACTTCTCCAGGGTTACGTCAGGGCCTCCAGGATTCAATCGACGACGGGCTGATGCATGCAGCCCTGCTGACGGAGGGCCGTTTCATTAAGGAAAGAGTTTCATACCGTCCTGATTCGTGCTTTACCTGTGTTTTCCCACAATAAATATGACTATGAAGAGAAGTAGAAAATGTGCTCTAAGATGGAAACAATGAGTCTCTGGACTCATATCCATAAAACGTATTTTCTATCTCTACGTGTGAGGAATATTTCCTGAAAGTTTTTCTACGCCATGTATAGCGCCTAGATACCTGTCGTTGTTCCCCAGCATACAACCATTCAGAACCTGTCCCACTGCCCCAACCCTCGGAATAATCCTTTCAAATTTTCTCGCTGCAACAGCTTCCCACCCATGTCTCACTGCTGCCGTCGTCCGCAACATCTCATGAGCACCTTCCACATACCTGTCTACCAGCAGATGCTCATAAAGCATTCGAATTTCATCTCCTAGCTGAACTACTCCAGCACCTTCTTCACCACTCAGCGTATCTCAACGCAGCTACACTAATGTTCAGAAAAGAACAGAACACCTTGAACAACTGGAAATAGGGCGTTCTTATTCACAGCACAATACACATTCGGTCGTTCTGCAGAAATGATTAGCAGTTGAAGCATGTCGACAAGTGGGTTCAAGGCCAACATCGATATCGCGGCGCAAGACCACCTGGCGGTAAAACGTGCCTACGTCTCTCGTTGTCGAGCAGAAGTGCAGGATGCGCGAACTATATCATCAAATCAGTGAGTTTGAAAGAGGGATCATTACTGGTAAGGAGAATGTGATTCATCCATCCGGGAAATTGCTGCTCGTGTGGAACGAAGTGTTTCAGCAGTGCAATGGGTGTGTGCAGAATGGTTCATGGAAGGCCGTAGAACACGAGATGAGTCATGTCGCACCAAACGGACCAACCCCGAGAGAATCGACACCTCATCCGAGTGGCACTGCAGGACAGATCTAGCTCCTCCTTGGCTCTGGCGCAACAGTGGAACACATGGAATCAATACTAGAAATAAGAATAATCTTCACAAGGATTAAAGTCACTTAGTCTTGTACAAAAATGTGTGCATTATTCAGGAACACACATTTTCAATAACTTGCCAGCAGTCACAAAAAGCTTAAAGTGAAATTCAGTTTCAGAGAAGCCTAAAGGATTTATTGGTGGCCAACTCCTACTCCATTGATGAATTTCTCAGTAGAAACAACTGATTTGTGTGTATAAGTATATAACAACAATATAACTTCTACACAATTTCAGTGCAGTAATGTGTTCATTGTAAATAAGTATTATAGTAGTTGTATTACACGTTTATTACCTTATAAATAAATAAAAAACTTTTTCTATTTTAAATTCAGTGCATTAGTATTTGTAAAATGGTTCAAATGGCTCTGAGCACTATGGGACTCAACATCTGTGGTCATCAGTCCCTTAGAACTTAGAACTACTTAAACCTAACTAACCTAAGGACATCACATACATCCATGCCCGAGGCAGGATTCGAACCTGCGACCGTAGCAGTCGCGCGGTTCCGGACTGAGCGCCTAGAACCGCTAGACCAACGCGGCCGGCATTTGTAAAATGATTCTTTCGTATAGTGTTCATTAAAAAATGATCATTCCACTTGGGACCTGTGGAATGGTACATTAGCTTATTTGTTTGAGTTTTAAATATTTGTCATGTATTGTTTTTCTGACATGTTCTACATCCTGGAGGACCTCCTCACTACGGATCAACTGTAATGAAAGTAAATCTAATCTAAGACATTGCACACTATCAAGGGTGACAGTCCGCCACCGTTTATTGCGGCATTAGTTACGTGCACGTCGACCACTTATCCGCCTACCTTTGACGAATGTGCAGAAACATACTAGACGGCATTGGTGTGAGGCGACGGTATGTGGACATTAATATTCCTGAAATGGGCTGGCGTGTCCAGAGTTGAAAACTGGACCCAATGGAACTCCTTTGGGATGAGTCAGAAAGTAAACTTCACTCCGGACCCCAGTGTTCGACATCGCTATCTTGTATGGTATCGGGTCTTGAGGATAAATACGCTGCCATTCTTCCTCAGACATTCGGACACCTCATTGAAAGTGTCCCCAGCGATGTTCACATTGTCACAGAGGCGAAGGGTCTACTAATAGGCGTCCGGACACTTTTGAACAGATTGTGTACATTCCGCAGGCAGCTGTACTGTGGCTGGCGGAGGTACTTTGACTTTTCAGTTCGATAGTATGAATTCAACCAGGTCATGAACCTAGGATGGACACACTTTCGCCTTTTCACCATTTTTGTGGAAGGTGGCAAGTGGGGAAGACGCGGCCAGCGGCGATTTATATGGCCCTTGACCAGGAAAGCCAACGGCCTTGCCTAGTGGTAAAACCGGTTCCCGTCAGATCACCTAAGTTAAGCGCTGTCGGGCTTGGCTATCACTTGGTTGGGTGTCCATCGGGGTCTGCAGAGCGATATTGGCAAGCGGGGTGCACTCAGCTCTTGTGAGACCAATTGAGGAGCTTCGTGAGAGACAAGTAGCGACTCCGGTCACGAAAGCTGACAACGGCCGGGAGAGTGGCGTGCTGACCACGTGCTCCTCCATATCCGCATCGAGTGATTCCTGTCGGTTGAGAATGACATGATGGTCGGTCTGTACCGATGGGCCTTCCGAGGCCTTTTCGGACGGAGTCTGAGTTTGATCAGGAGAACTTAATTCCTGACGAATCTAAGCGGAAATATTATTGTAACGGTTAGGGAAGTCTATATTACGTGTTCCACGTGTAAATGTCGTGATTGGTCCCAGGAAGATTGGTCACAGTTTGTCGATCATACTTTACCGCCTAAAATTTACGTAAACTTTATTTAAACTACACTTTTGGCAACATGTGTTGCCCTCAAAGTGACAGCCGCCTGCCGGTGGTGGCGGGGGGATTAGGAAGACGGGAGGAGAGAAAGCAGGTGGAAACGGTGGCCGGCTGGCAGGAATTTTGCGTCGGCGGTCAGTGGTTCGCGGATCCGCACATCCGCCGCTCATTAGCAGGCGCGCCGCTCGGACCCCGACGGCGGCGGAGGCAGCTTTCGGCGGCTCGGTCGCCCGCCCGGCTCGGCGCGGAGAAAGTTACGGCGGGCGGCGCTCTCTCTTCCTGCAAACACACACGCGCGCTCGCGCGAGCCTCACATGTGCCCGCATCCGCACATTTCGCCGGGCGGGCTACGTTCCTTTTCGTCACTTCATATTCGCCTCTTGCCGCCACTTCAAAGTAACCGGAACGGTACTCGTAGTGCGAAAAATACTGGCACGAAAACGAATACCATTGACCTACTTGCAATGCAAGGGTAAAGATAAATTTAAACATAAAATTATATTTAGCGATTCCGGCGGAGAGTAACGAACTGGAAACTGACTGAGACGAGGGCCTAACCAGTTTGTTGAAGACGTTTCTTACGGCCAAGAGTTTTAACTAATGCAGTACTTTTTTTTAATCGGTCAGTTACGGTTGAAAAATGGCGATCTGTTGTGGGACATAATCAATTATTCCCTCTTCGGCTCCTATAATAATTTTTTCATAATGCGGGGACACAGTCATAATATATTTCCTTAAAGTCAGTACCGCCATTAGACTGTTGTTTATTTACAGTTTTACATTTGCACTTACACAACCATGATTTCGGCTTCAAAGTGCCACTATCAAGTGTTTTAAGTGTTATAAATTGCCTAAGATGGCATACTATCGTATTAAAATGTAGTATGCCATCTCAGGCAATTTATAACACTTAAAACACTTCATAATGGCACTTTGAAGCCGAAATAATGATTGTGTAAGCGTAAATGTAACACTGTAAATAAGCGACAGTCTAATGGCGGTAATGACTATAAAGAAAGGTCAGTTCCTATAGTTTCACGAAATTCCGATATATGTCGGCGCTATACGTAGCATTCAAAATGGCGTCTGTAACAGAGATCTGTTCCAAGCAGAGAGCTGTCATTGACTTCCTCTTGGTGGAAAAACCAGTGCATAGCAGGTATTCATAGGCGCTTGCACAGTGTCTACGGGGACCTGGCAGAGAGCAAAAGCACGGTGAGTCGTTGGGTGAGGCGTCTGTCATCGTCCCAACAAGGCGGCGCAAAACTTTCCGGTCTCCCGCGTTCCTGTCGGCCGCACAAAGCTGAGCCTCTTGCAGTGTTGGAACGTGTGGACACTCTCATTTTAGGTGGTCGACGGATCGCAATCAAACACCTCAGCGCTCAACTGGACGTCTCTGGTGGTAGTGCTGACACACTCGTCCACCACTTGGGGCACTCAAAGCTGTGTGCCCACTGTGCCCCTCGCCGCCTAACCGAAGACTTCCTTCTGTTTGCAGAAGACTTCCATATCTTTGGTCCAAACTGCGGGAAACTGTACGTGGATGAAGGGGATGTAAGTGAGGCAGCAAGACGTTGGGTTCGACGACGTCGACCAGAAGAGCAGTACCATGCGGGCCTACAGGTCCTCCAGGTAAGGTGGCGTAAGGCCGTAGTATTGAACGGAGATTACGCTGAAAAATAGTGTTTTGTAGCCAAAAGAGAGGGGGAAAATATGGTGTATTTTAATCCTGAATAAAATCAACCTGCTTTCAGAAAAATGTGTTGCGTTACTCATTCAACGCTCGTCGTATTAGCATCCGCCACTGAAGCGGCACAACCGCTGGTAATAGTACTACTGGCGCCAGTGCAATGTCATTATCATCAAAATGGCTCTGAGCACTACGGGACTTAACATCAGTCCCCTAGAACTTAGAACTACTTAATCCCTAACTAACCTAAAGCCATCACACACATCCATGCCCGAGGCAGGATTCAACCTGCGACCGTAGCGGTTCCAGACTGAAGCGCCTAGATCCGCTCGGCCACTTATCAACAAAAGCCCCGAGTCTTCAGTAGATGGTCCTCAGCATCTTGTATTTAAAACTTACAAAAAATTCTTTACGTCAGTGCTTACTTGTATGGAATGCTATACAACGGACACCTATAACATCTCTGGATTGTTTCTTTGTAATTTTTTAATTTTTATGTGCTATTCGGTGTTCTCCAACAGAATACCTGTGCCCACATACCGCTGCTGTAACCCAACATGTTCTGCAGTATTTCGACACGTTGGCTTGGCCTGCTTCATCAGCAAATCTGCCTCCAATCTAGCACATATGGGGCACCATCGCACGATAACACCTGCGTCACCTACTAACAGTATTAACCGCGCCTGTACTGACCGACTAAGTGCAACAAGCATGGAACTTAATTCCACAAACTGACATCGGGCACTCGTACAACACAATGTATGCAGGTTTCCATACTTGCAGTCAACATTCTGGCGGTTACACACGTTATTTATGTACCAGCATTTCACACGCTTGTCTCGCATTTACGTTAACCTGTAATCTTCCACTGTTAGTTACTTATGTATTGATGATGATGATGATGAAGTTCCATACCGTGACAGAGCTACGCTACGGAGTATGGGACTTCATCATCATCATCATCATCATCATCATCATCATCATCATCAATACATTTACGTAACTAACAGTGGAAGATTAAAGGTTAACGTAAGTGGAACGATGCGGAAGACCAGCACCGCCGTACTAGGCAAGGTCCTAGTGGAGGTGGTTTGTCATTGCCTTCCTCCAGCCGTAATGGGGACGAATGATTATGATGATGAAGACGACACAACAACACCCAGTCATCTCGAGGCAGGGAAAATCCCTGACCCCGCCGGGAATCGAACCGGTGACCCCGTGCTCGGGAAGCGATTACGCTACCGCGAGACCTCGAGCAGCGGATAAATATATTACCTAGACAAATGTACACCCGAAATTTCGTTACTCTATATTAATTATCTTTTCATTTGCGATTTTCTTCCGTCCTGTCTACTACTCTCTATGGGTGGTGGACTCACTGTATTCGTGGAACGACGTCTGCCAAAATGCGGAAAAAGTTTCGTAAGATAATGTGTATTTGTGTAACCAATAACATCTGATAAGGATTCCACTAGAGTACTTTTATATAAAATCTATTCGAAGGGGATATATATCAGCTCGCAAACTACGATAGCAGCTTAATTAGTAACTGAAATTTGAGTCATATCTTGCGTTTACGCTCGAAACTTGATCTATGAAGTAACCGACAATCAGAATAAATTCAGCGACATGTCACCTAACATGAGAAAGACTCGCAATACGAAACAACGTAGTCCTGAGTCTTGTATCTTCAGTGAAGAGTGCCAAGACTGTCAGTTTAGGCGCCACCATACAGAAGGCGTTCACGACAGGCTCTGCACATCGGCGTCCACCTCAGCCTGCGCAGCGATATCACGAAACGCATATCTGAAGCTGAAGGCTGAGTGGTCATCACTGCCGAGCCAAAAGAGCGGGCTACGGCGGACATTGCACGGCATTCAAGCAGGCAGCAGGCACGCCCTATTGTGATACTTGGGGCTCTACGCCAAATTACGTCACGCGTGCCTTTGATTCAGAGATCGGGGCACAGGTTCGCCCTTTGGCAGGCAAATGGCGGGCTGGTCCCAACCTGCGCTTCAGGAAGCACCAGAAGTAAACATCTAAAAGTCGATAATCGACAGAACAAACATTATATGACCGACAGGCAAACGGCACACCCGACTTGAACACATTAGATTGACAGTAGCGACATGGGCGTCATCCGCCAACATAGTTGGAGCACATGTATTGCCAAATCGTAAAATACATCACCAGACTAAGTGAACGCCGTGACCAATGGACGATCGCTAATAAGATGATATTTCTGATCTATGCACACACTTCTTTGTTCTTGAATCAGGATTCGAACCGAACTGGTCGAAAAAATGGCTCTAAGCACAATGGGACTTAACATCTGAGGTCATCAGTCCTCTAGACTTCGAACTACTTAAACCTAACTAACCTAAGGA
This sequence comes from Schistocerca americana, assembly GCF_021461395.2. Lineage (NCBI taxonomy): Eukaryota > Metazoa > Arthropoda > Insecta > Orthoptera > Acrididae > Schistocerca > Schistocerca americana. The sequence goes on along the minus strand of NC_060122.1, from coordinate 221,558,524 downwards.
CATCACACACATCCATGCCCGAGGCAGGATTCGAACCTGCGACCGTAGCAGCAGCGCGGTTCCGGACTGAAGCTAACTGGTCGCCGTTGCTTAACTGTAACGAGCAAATCTTGATAAAGAAGCCAGAATATTTAACTGTCCTTAAAACGTTTCATTACACCTTCGGCTTCCTAACATTTTTCTCTTCTCGTTGACAGAAAATCATTTTTAACTGTCACACGAAACTTCAAATCTCTCAATTCGTAGCCTTATTCATGTCTTATGTGATATATAAACATATTTATTTAAGAAGCATAATAAAGCGTGAAAGGGGCTCGATAAAAAGTTGGAGTCAAGGAATCATGGGAAATCCAAAGTGGCTCGAGAGAATGCCAGTTATACACATGATTCCATGCCATTGGGACAAGTACAGTTGGAAAGCAGGCGAGAATATCTGGCAGAAATGAAGCTGTCAGCTCGGGTAGTTCGTCGTGCTTGGATAGCTTAGAAGACAATAGCACCGTCCGCGAAAAGTGAGAGTCCAGATTCGAATCCCGGTCCGACACGCCATTTAAATCTGCCACGGAAGTTCCCAAAGTAGCTCTATTTTGATACGGCTCTTATTATAGAATATCGTCTGTCCACATTCATTCTTTTTATTCCATTCCTTTAGCCAATACAAATACGAACAGTCTGTCGACGGATAGTGTTACAGATACATAACGTTCATTAAGATTATGTAAAGGGCCGTCAGAAACATTCTGAAAATCTTAGAAGTTTGTTAGGGGATAGATTCTGCTGAGCAATAATTGTTCAGAAAAAAATTCCATACGTTGCGCCATTTCCGAGTTAATTAGCCTTTAAATTAGCCAATGAGTCTAAAAAATGATAGTATAGAAAAGGAGATTATTATAAATACAAATAATCGGGAGACTACGGCACTTTGTATTCATCAAAACTTGCAACGACATCATTAAACATTTAAACACTACATATTGTATAAATAGAGAGGGAGTAGGTTTAAAGGAAGCAACAAAATAAATGGATCTATAAATCGAAGGTGTAGGTAGGCGGTTTAGGTTTTTATGTTGGTAACGCCACGTAGCGCTCTGTATGAAAATCACTGACTGTGCTGTGCAGTCTGTGGCTGGTTTGCATTGTTGGAATTTTTGCTATTATAGTGTTGGGCAGTTGGATGTGAAGAGCGCGTAGCGTTGCTCAGTTGGAGGTGAGCACGCGCGTTGCTCAGTTGGAGGTGAGCCGCCAGCAGTGGTGGATGTGGGGAGAGAGATGGCAGCAATTTTAGGAGCGGACGATCTGGACGTGTGTAATACTGGATGTGATGAACTGATATATATGATGAGTTTTGAATGTTATTAAGGTAAATACATTGTTTGTTCTCTATCAAAATCTTCCATTTGCTAAGTATGCCTATCAGTAGTTAGTGCCTTCAGTAGTTAGAATCTTTTATTTAGCTGGCAGTATTGGCGCTCGCTGTTTTGCAGTAGTTCGAGTAACGAAGATTTTTGTGAGGTAAGTGATTCATGAAAGGTATAGGTTATTGTTAGTCAGGGCCATTCTTTTGTAGGGATTATTGAAAGTCATATTGCGTTGCGCTAAAAATATTGTGTGCCAGTTATGTGTTGATAAGAATAAGTAAAGAGAGAAATGTCTGAGTACGTTCAATTCTGCTCAGCTGTTTGAAAATCAAATAACGTAAGGGGTTTACCAGCACAGTAATTCATAAATTTTTCTAAAGGTATCGCCACAAATTTCACTCTTGAGGAGAAACAGACAAAAGAAGACTTTTCTTTGAACCTGTTCTTAGCACGTCAGTTGCTTCCCGGAACACCTGTATCCGTAATAAGCAGGATGTGTATTTGCTCCCAGCACGTGTATTTGCTATTCGCCCGGCGCTGGCCCAGTCGAAATCCTAGGGATGATTCACGTGTTTGCGTTCGCTGTGTTCACGGAAAGGCTTTTCCTGGACAATCTGGGGACTGCGACACTACGCAGTGAGCGCAGCCCTCCAGGTGGAGCTTGTCCCTACAATGTGGACTCGGCGTCGCCCTTCTACTGGGCAAGTGCGAGACGGAGACTTGCGCCGAGACGCTCGCTCGCCTCCTGTCGTGGCGTGAGGAGGCGTCGGTCTTGTTATCAGCCAGGGTGCAGCGCGACCCGCCCTGGTCAAGGCTGGCTGGGAGGCGGTCGTTATCAGGCCGAGGGCGAGGATGCTGCGCGCTACACGCCAGCGATCGCTACAAGTTGCTCCACAGCCGATCTGGTTCGCAGCACTTTTTTTTATGTACATACGTACTAAATCTGCAAACTGCACCAAAATCCAGAATGAGATTTTCACTCTGCAGCGGAGTGTGCGCTGATATGAAACTTCCTGGCAGATTAAAACTGTGGGGTCCCGACCGAGACTCGAACTCGGGACCTTTGCCTTTCGCGGGAAAATGCTCTACCATCTGAGCTACCGAAGCACGACTCACGCCCGTTCCTCACAGCTTTACTTCTGCCAGTATCTCGTCTCCTACCTTCCAAACTTTACAGAAGCTCTCCTGCGAAACCTCCTTGGAAGGTAGGAGACGAGATACTGGCAGAAGTAAAGCTGTGAGGACCGGGCGTGAGTCGTGCTTCGGCAGCTCAGATGGTAGAGCACTTGCCCGCGAAAGGCAAAGGTCCTGAGTTCGAGTCTCGGTCGGGCACACAGTTTTAATCTGCCAGGAAGTTTCATATCTGCATCAAAATCGTTTTGTCAGACTTTCCGCGACGGCATCGTTCGTTGAGAGTTGTTTGTATACAGCTAAGCGTAGCGTGGAGTGAAATTAATTGCTGTGGCGTCTCCCATCTCGCCTCTGACTGGAAAGGTCAGGTATCGATTGTCTACTGTGAAACTCGAGACGACTTCAGGCACTTAATACAGTCCTGTTGTAACCTGTGTCAGAAAATATATTGTTTTCCACACTTGGTACAATACCTGATCTTCACTGATAAACTGGTTAGTACTAGAATACGTTAAATGTCCTTGCTACGTATCATCGTAATGTGCTACGCTGAAGAACATTACTTGCTCTAAAGAGTCCGGACCCCTATTATTGGACATCAATATGGGGTGGGTCAATCTTTCGCCTTTATGACGGCTACAACTCTCTTTGGGACGAAATGATAATTCAATCGAAACCCTTAGCTGCCGACAGGTGTTGTTTTGATCAGCAACAAATTCCTACGGAGAATAATTTCCATTGGCAGCACAAAGGAGGTCAAGTCTCACGAGGCCTTAAAGAAAACTACGTAAAAAATTGCTGAACAGTGGATGATGCTAAGAGTGCAGCACAATACACTACTTTATCAGAGCACACAAGCCTCCAAATCCGACGTTCTGCGAAGAGTCATGGACGTCCAAACATTTAGCTCCTAGCGGTATACGCTGTCCTTCTACCTCTTTCCGTAGATGCTCACGACAGTAGCACGTGAACATACGACCAGCTTCGCCGTTTTCGATATACTTGTTCAAAGGCTCTGCTTAATAGTAATCAGCCCTTTGTCAAAGTCACTTATCTCAATGGATTTCCCTATCTGCAGCCCGTATCTTAGCTTGGGTGATCCCCAGTCCGTGTCTGCTCCGCTTTCACATTTTTGTTATCGTGTTACGTGCCCGCATCGTGACCAGGTGGCATCCAACGCCGCGGTGGGCAATGGTTTAATGTTTTGGCTTATCAGTGTCATAAGACAACAGAAAAGAGAAATGTTGACGTCCATTAAAAGAGACGGCGTGAACAATTCCAAGATGTAACAGGCCAAAAGGCCTTATCCTTCATGATGATGATGATGATGATGATGATGATGATGATGAGGAGGAGGAGGAGGAGGAGGAGGAGGAGGAGCAGCTTCAAACACGATAAACGGCCCGTTCTGTAGAGAGGCAACGCTGAATGGAGCGTGAGATCACTCGAGTAAAGCAAGTGAGAACTCTGTGTGTGCCGGCCGGTCCTGCGATGTGACAGGAACGGTTCCGTTCGACACGCCAGCTTGTGGCGAGGCAGTATCTTATCTAAAGGCCAAGGGCGACTCTCCGTGAACCATACGTGCTCTCAGCAGCTCCTTACAAAGCGGGAAAAGAACCACTCACAAGTCTCACGATCGCTAATAGAATTCACCGCAAAGCGTCCTTCGAAAAGTACAAAAAAGTAAGAGTTGACGATAATGTTCCTACTGCGGTATAAATGGTTTCATAATCGTACACCTCTGTTGTGCAGTTTTAACCCCGAGAAACACTGCAGTTTTCAAGGGGGGGGGGGGGAGGGGATACTCTCTGAAGGGAAAATTACATGTCGCCTAGAACAGCTTCTTCAACACTTGTGAATATTCCTGTAGTTATCGACTGTTAAAAGTAGTGTCTTCCCCATTTTACACGAAAAGTAATAAGAGCCACTTTTTACCAACCACAGAAATTTCTCTGTTGTATTTTTACAGTGGTGTCTGGCGGCTTCAGTAATTTCTTTCCAGAGAGAGAAAGATGCGTTTCAGTGGTAAGGCACTGGACTCGCTTCTGGAACGACGGCAGTTCAAATCTGTCCGGCAATGCGGATTCTCGTTTTCCGTTGTTTCCCTGTATCATTTGACGCAAATGGCGAGATGGTTCCTTTGAAAGGGCCACGGTTCATTTCCTTCTCCACCTTTCCGCAGTCTCAGTTTGTGCCTGTTTACCACATCGTCAGAACGTTTTTAGTTCCCACTGTAACAAGCATAAATGCTCTCGTGGCGTTCACAACCACAAACACAAAAACAAAATACGAGGTCTATGTTTTTCTCAACCAACGAACCGCGAAATAGAGTGAATATTAAAATTGTTTTATTTGCAACATTTAGCTACACCTTCCAGGTACTTTCTCTACTTAGCAGCCGCTCCGACTTACACCTGTCGTGGCGCGCTACCAATTTTCCAATACCCTCGTCACAGAAGGCAGCAGCCTGTGCTTTCCACCAATTCCCTACGCTGATCTGTCGTTTTCAATTTTGCTGGACCTACCCCCATTCATACGGAGCAGATAATTCAAACTTTTTTTTCAGTTTTAGTGACTTTCAGTTCGTGTCATTGCAGCCATTTCAATAGTGGAAACATGATAGACAGCGTGTTCGAGGCAAGTTTCGTGTCAGTAACGGCTATACGAATGTAAGGAGGAAATGAAACTTCCTGGCAGTTTGAAACTGTGTGCCGGACCGAGACTCGAACTCGGGACCTCTGCCTTTCGCGGGCAAGTGCTCTACCAACTGAGCTACCCAAGCACGACACGCCCGGTACTCACAGCTTTACTTCTGCCAGTACCTCGTCTCCTACCTTCCATACTTTACAGAAGCTCTCCTGCGAACCTTGCAGAACTAGCACTCCTGAAAGAAAGGATATTGCGGAGACATGGCTTAGCCACAACCTGGGGGAAGTTTCCAGAATGAGATTTTCACTCTGCAGCGGAGAGGTCCCGAGTTCGAATCTCGGTCCGGCACACAGTTTTGATCTGCCAGGAAGTTTCATAACAGCGCACACACCGCTGCAGAGTGAAAAATCTCATTCTCGTAAGGAGAAAATCTCCGACCCGACCGGGAAACGAACCCGCGCCCCTTCGGCAGCAATCTGCCGAACTGACACCGCAGTTACCGAGACGAACATGATATAACTATAGGCAACACACAAGGCATACACACGCTGCAATGTCACCTCTCAAGGGAGCGCCATCGAACGTTTTGTTTCTAATAAAAGTTGATCACCACGATGCGATGTGTCACCGCTAGACGTTTGAGGCAAAAAATTTCAAACACACCCTCTCTCTCTCTCTCTCTCTCTCTCTCTCTCTCTCTCTCTCTCTCTGTGTGTGTGTGTGTGTGTGTGTGTGTGTGTGTGTGTGTGTGTGTGTGTCACCAATTATGTGGTAATGCCTATTTTTTTTTCTTCATATTAAAAGGCGTTTGTGACTGATGCTGGGAAACTTCAATTGGAAATGAAACTCAAACACTAGACGCAAATTTGTTTTTAGATACGAAAGTCGCCTTATAAACTACCTATTACGTTGGTCAAGAGCATCTCCCCATTCCTGTCGTAAAGTCGCAAATACTATTTACGACGCGACAGACTTGCCTGAAGCCGATGCGCCTTCCTGAGATATACTGGCTGGACATTAAGATAACAGGCCTATCCGCCCGGACGGCAAAGCATCTGCGTTTACGACAGGCGTAACTGGGCGCGAGCGCTCGGTGAATGAGCGAGCACGCAGTCTTCTGCCCGATCCGGTCGTGTGGCCGCAGGCTGCCGGCTGCCGGCCGCTGCTCGTAACTCAGTGAGCCGCCGTGCTAACAGCGCCCCGTCGCGGGCCATTGCTCTTAGAATGTTACGTCTGCATTTGCTCGCACCAGCCAGCAGCGGCGAGCGCGTGGCGCTGCGGACCACCAACAGTACTATTCACCAGACGGAGGAAACGTCCGTCTCAAGTTCAGACTTCTGTAAAATTTCTACCACTACCTTAGACGTCTAGTACAGCAACTGTATGTAAAATATCTGAATTAAAAACAGCCTTCGTTGCAACCTTTTTTTTTTTTAACGCGTTTCGCCTTCGTCGGCCATCTTCATCTTCAGATTACCTTAAAATTTTACTTTCGCGACATATTAAAAATAATAGTACGGCTCTGTGCTACACTGAATCACGTGTCGAATCAGATGGAAACGCCGGGGACTTTTCCTATTCCAGGAAAAGTCTTGAAAACATCCCGGCGGGTCCATCTGATTCGAAGCGAGCTTAAGTTTGGCACAGAGCCGTTCTACACTGAAGCGCCAAAGACACTAGTATAGGCATGCGTATTCAAATACAGAGAGATGTAAACAAGCAGAATACGGCGCTGCAGTCGGCAAAGCGTATATAAGTGTATGGCGCAGTTTTAGATCGGTTACTTCTGCTACAGTGGCAGGTGGCAACACGACGTGTCATGGACTGGACTAATGTCTGAAGTAGTGCTGGAGGGAACTGACACCGTGAATCCTGCAGGGTGTACAGTAATCAGTAAGAGTACGAGAGAGTGGAGATTCTTCTGAGCACCACGTTGCAAGGAATCCCATGTATGCCCAATAATGTTCATGTCTGGAGAGCTTGGTGGGCAGCGGAAGTGTTTACAGCCCGAAGAGTGTTCCAGGAGCCACTCTGAACGTGTGGTGTGTCGCATTGTCCTGCTGGAATTTCCCAACTCCGTCGGAATGCACCATGGACATGAATGGATGTAGGTGATCAGACAGGATACTTACACACGTGTCACCTGTCAGAGTCGTATCTAGATGTATCAGGGGTCCCATATCACTCCAGCTGCACACGACCCACACCATTACAGAACCACCACCTGCTTGAACAGCTCCCTGCTGATGCGCAGGGCTCATGGATTCATGAGGTTGTCTCGATACTCGTGCACGTCCATCTACTCGATACAATTTGGAACCAGACTCGCCCGACCAGGCAGCATGTTTCCAGTCATCAACAGTCCAATGTCGGTGTTGAAGGGCCCAGGCGAGGCGTAAAGCTTTGTGTCGAGCATTCATCAACGATACACGAGTAGACCTTCGACTCCGAAAGCGCGTAAGGATGATCTTTCGTTGAATGGTTCGCACGCTGACACTTGTTGATGGCCTAGCATTGAAATCTGCAGCAATGTGCCGAAGGGCTGCACTTCTCTCACGTTGAACGATTCTCTTCAGTCGTCGTTGGTCCCGTTCTTATACGATGATTTTCCAGCCGCAGTGATGTCGGATATTTGATATTTTTCCGGATTCCTGATTTTCACGGTACACTTGTGAAATGTTCGTACGGGAAAATCCCCACTTCATCGCTACTTCGGAGATACTTTGCCCCATCGCTCGTGCGCCGACTGTAGCACCACGTTCAAACTCACTCAAATCTTGATAACCTGGCGACTGCAGTGCCGTCTTCTGTCTGTATTTGCATACGCATCTCTATACCACTTTCTTTAGCGCTCCAGTCTATATATATTCGATTTTCTGTATTTGGTATCTTACTATGGTTCAAATGAATCTGAATACTATGGGGCTGAACATCTGAGGTCATCAGTCCCCTAGACTTAGAACTACTTAAACCTAACTAACCTAACGACAGCACACACATCCATGCCCGAGGCAGGATTCGAACCTGCAACCGTAGCAGTCATAGCAGTCGCGCAGTACCAGACTGAAGCGGCTAGAACCGGTCTGCCACAGCGGCCAGCTATCTTACTATCGCTAATCGTTGTAAGCTTTATTTAAGCTATAAATATGCATCTTTATGTACTGACTACGTGCCTACATGTCGCACCCAAATTTTTGGACACGTATTCATTTCATGCCCACATCGGATTTCCATTTCTTGTTTGGTAAATCTTTTGATACTTTTTTGTTTCTTTTTCTGATTTTTGCGTCTGATCATGGCTGACAAGCTGAAACCACTTTTTAATAAAATATTATAGGAGCAAGAGGACTGAGTTTTATAATCTTTAATTCATCTCCATGACCGTGCGGTCTACGCGCGGGATAGAATGGAATCTTACGACTAGGCACAACTTTTCACTGTTACCGCCTTCCTCATATCTGCCCTTGCAGAGTAGCGAAGACAAAAGAGAGAAAAACCGGCCGATGGTTTCGCGTGGCGTGAGTGGTTACGAGCAGGCGGGCGGAACGGCGCGCAGAATGGCGATAAGAGAGAAATTGGGCAGAGCCGGCCCGGCCCAGTACTGCCTGGGGCGCTTTCTCTGCGATGCTGCTTCCGGGGCCGCTTTCCGCTACGCTGACACTCCCAGAAAACCACTCTGGCCGTTTGAAACCACAGGCTGTTCGATGCACATGTCAAGGCCGATCAAATACAAACGACAGTTTTGGGAGGCAGAGATATTTTTCGATATTTACATAGTTGATTGCAGACACGCTTGGCATAGATGTGTTGTCCTGATACTTTATTCGCACACAACGGCGAAGAACGAACAACACATACATACACAATACAACGGGAAAATAGCCAAAGTTGCAAATTTCACTTTTATCACTTCATGGCTTTTTTCGGGTAGGGGCCAATTTTCAAATCATCGAGAGGCACCAGATGTCTACCGACAGGTACCTTAAATTACTGACCGGGAGTTTGTGGACAAGTAACTTCCGCCTGATGCCGTCATAGATAAGTTCCATTGGGTTCCGATCATTTGAATCAGTGAGAGTTCACTATCACACTCGTCAGACTGCTGCAGCACGATTCTGGCCTTGTGACACGGATAGCTACCCTGCTGAAATACTGCATCACCGTCGGAGAAGACATAAAGCACGAAGGTCCAAATGGCTCTGAGCACTATGGGACTTAACATCTGAGGTCATCAGTCCCCTAGACTTATAACTACTTAAACCCAACTAACCTAAGGACATCAGACACATCCACGCCCGAGGCAGGATTCGAACCTGCGACCGTAGCAGTAGCGCGGTTCCGGACTGAATCGCCTAGAACCGCTCGGCCACAACGAAGCACGAAGAGTAGCATGTGGTCTGCAATAATGTTCATGTAGCCTGCATGATAAGGTTCGCTGATGGAATTGCAATTCTCGGTGAAGGCGAAGTATAATTACAGCGTGTGTTGGATAGGATCAACAGTCTAATGAGTACAGGGTATGGACTGAAAATAAACCGAAGAAAGATGAAAGTGACGAGAACTAGCAGAAATGAGATTAGCGAGAAACTGAACATCAGAACTGGGAAACACGAAGTATATAAGTTAAGGAATTTTGCTACCCTTGAAGCAAAATGCCGGCCGCGGTGGCCGTGCGGTTCTAGGCGCTTCAGTCCGGACCCGCGGGACTGCTACGGTCGCAGGTTCGAATCCTGCCTCGGGCATGGATGTGTGTGATGTCCTTAGGTTAGTTAGGTTTAAGTAGTTCTAAGTTCTAGGGGACTGGTGATCTAAGATGTTGAGTCCCATAGTGGTCAGAGCCATTTGAACCATTTCTTTTTGAAGCAAAATAATCCACAGCACACGAAGCAAGGACATAAAAAGCAGACTAAGCATGGCCAAAAAGGAGCATTCCTTGCCGAGAGAATGCTGCTATCAGCCTTAATCTGAGAACGTACATTTGGAGCATTGTATGGTAGTGAATCACTGACTGTGGGAATACCGGAAGACAGTCCAAGCATTTGAGATGTGGTGCTACAGAATAATGTTGAAAATTATTTGAAAGAATGAGGTAAGGAATGATCAGAGGTGAAAGGAATATACAGATTACACTGACAAAAAGGACAGATTAGTACGACGTCTGTTAAGACATCAGGGAATCTTCCAGAGTACTAGAAGGAGCTGTAGAGGGTAAAAACTGTGGAGGAAGACAGAGATTGGAATACATCCAGAAAATAACTGAGGACTTTGGTTGCAAGTGGTGTTCTGAGATGAAAAGGTTGGCACAGGAGAGGAATTCGTGGCGGGCCACATAAACTCACCCATAGGGTCTAAGAACATAAAAAAGGTGTAGCCAAAGGATAGACAAGCTAATATTCGTAACGCAAACGACGACGACAATGTGTGACCCGTTGTCACGTCGAAAACAGTACATTTCAACTTTTATCCAGCTTTATATGTCGCTGTCTACAAGAGGCTACGAATGTCGGTTTAATACTAATCTCCAGAAATCAATCCTTACTGTGTCTAGCGAAAATGAAATTCTTTGGGATATAAAAAACGTGTGTATTGCTATTTAAGCACTGCAGATTAATGTTAAGTAGAGAGGTGCAAAGTTAAGATATTTTGGAGGAGCGGAATTCAAATCTGCTACCGATTTCTTCCTCATCCTGGTCCAGCCTAGTGCATGCTACGCTTTTAATCATCTCACTGCCAGCGGACTGATGAACTCTAACCTATTTTCGTTTCTTCTAACGAAAGCAAGTGTTAGCTGAATCAGAATTTCATGGCGAAGTCCGTTGTGAAATTTCGTGTTCCATTTCCGAGAACGTTATGGTGTTATTGTACGCTGTGTGGCAATATAGTTAACTTTTTCCTAGTTAAAACATTTGTAATTGATAAATAGGAATTATAAAATTGTTTTGTTTTTTATATTTCAACATGTTTAGGTCAACTCGCTCCGGTAGCGTGACGAATTCCCCCGCGCAATGAGAGCGGGTTGTCCAACAGGCATGTTGTTGAAACATTGAGGCAGGAAGAGCCTCATACAATGAATACTCGACACATGAGCCAATAAATAGTAAATTACTATTTCGAACATACAAACAGAAATGATGAAAAGCAGAAAACTTCCAAACGCATACAAATGCTCGCATTTTTGCCGTTTCCAGATCACAGTATGAACCATATAAATCAGCACCACTGAGAAGCCGTTTGCACTGAACATCACAAACAGGAGATTTGGTGACGAACGTTTGTTGGCCCACGTAAATTTCCTGGAATGAGAGGCTGCTACGCCGCAGTGGCTCCATTTCCTGGAACTTTATCTGGCATCCAAGGCGAACCTTTAACCCTGAGCAGTGATGTTACCGCGTGGCCCGTTCGTCTAGCTTCCAGTACCACTCTTGCTGTGGAAGTTCTCATGCTATAGCTCAACAGTCAACAGTGACATTTAGCAAGGAACCTTTAAAACTGCGAAGAGTATATCTTGACTATCTCTTTGCCTATAACTTGACTTATTGGGTACTAAAAATACTGTTCTTTCCAATGCTGTCCTAAAACCTTAATTAGAGATACAAAACACTGAGGACCCAGCGGATTAACATAGGCGCGTTTCTCTTGACATCTGTAATGCGCAAACTCTGTATTGCTTGTGTCACAAGTTTCCCACTACAATTTAAATCTTTTGTGTGGCAGACTGTGGCTCCATCCTCATCTACATCAACATGACGGCTCTACAACTGACAATTATGCGCCTGGCAGATGGTTCTTCGAACTAACTTGTCTATTTCTCTGCAGTTCCACAGTTCCACTTTCTAATAGCGCACTGGAGAAATGGGCTCTTAAATCTTCCCGTACGATCTCCGATTTATTTTATTACGATAATAATTTCTCTCCATGCAAGCTGGCGACAGTAAAATATTCCTGCCTTCAGAGGAGAAAGTTGATGACTGAAACTTTGTGGAAAGAGCTCGCTGCAACGGTAAACGCCTTTGTTTTAATGACTATGACTGCCACCCCAACACCCTAATCATTTCCGTGGTACTCTCTCCCTATTACGCGATAATATAAAACGAGTTGCCCTAAACCGAAATTTAGCGGATTTATTTTAGGGCTCATGTGGATACTTCACAATTTTCGTTACTCAGGATAAACTGCCACTTTTCGTACCACACTGATATCGTATTTAAATCATTCTGCAATTGTGTTTTATTTTCTGATGGCTTTACTAGGCGGTATATAACACCATAATCTGCAAACCATCTAAGAGGGGTTCTAAGACAGTTCTCTAAATACTTTATATAGTTTACGAAAAGCAGAAGGCTTGTAACACCGCCTTGGGGAACGCCAGATACCACTTCTGTTTTACTCGATTACTTTCGTCAGTTACCACGTATTGTGACGTTTCCGAGAGGAAATCACGAATCTAGTCGCACCACTGAAACGATACTCCATCGGCGCAACTTAATTGGAAGTCGCTTGTGAGGAACGGTATCAAAAGCCTTTTAGAAAGCTAGAAATAAGCAATCAGTTTGAGATTCCCTGACGACAGCACTCATTACTTCGTGAAAATAAAGAGCTAATTTCATAAAAACGATATTTTCCGAATCTTAGTTGGCTATTTGTCAGTAGACCGTTATCTCAGGGGTAATTTGTAAAGTTCGAACACAGTTAATGTTCCAGAATCTTATTGCAAACCGACGTCTGTGATATGGGTGTGTAATTCATCGCATTACGTCTATTTCCTTTCGTAGATACTTAACTTTCGAGAGCAAAACATTCTACCGTTTGAGCTGTCTTAGCACGCCTCAGTACCTGAATCTGAGAGCCTGTTCGTCACGGACTCTTACCAATTCTTCCACAATCCGCAGAAGTTCTTCTTCGATGCTGTTGGACTGTGAACTCGGGGTATATAAATTTATGCGCGCCTTTCTGCCTATAGGACAAGACGCGGAGTTCGAGTAGGGGGATTAGTAGATCCTTTCTCGATCTTTCCTGAGTCGCGGAGTTAGCGTCTACCCATACGGATGTATGTTGCATTACCTACACAGAGATGTAGAGGCTTGTAAATTGAAACAGGTGATAGTGGGTCCACAACTGATTATACTGATATGGTACCAGCCGTCGCAAATGCAGATTTAGGGTTATGGACTTACACAGCGCAAACCGCGTAAAAACAACGTAGCTCATAGTAAATGTTCAAAGCGACGACCACCAGAGTTAATGCATGTATGGCAACGGCGTATGAAGTTCTGCCGCACTCTCTCAAAGATCTCTGGTGTCTGTTGTATTAGGAGACATATAGCTTGGACCCTGGCAAGCAGGTCTCCATCAGTTTCTAAGGCTGTTTCATGCATCCGAGTCTTGTAACTCCAGAGGAAAAATTCCAGAGGCTTTAGATCCGGCGATCGCGCTGGACGTGGAACAGAGCCTGCCATTCGATGATGAGGGCACGTCTTCATTAGGTGCTCCTGGACATTAACATCGATGTGAGCTGGTGCACCGTCATGACGAAACCACATCCTGTGGCGGACAGTAATAGCTACAGTCTCCAAGAACTGTGAACATCTCGCAGGAACACCAGGTAAAGTGGACCAGTCAAACGGGGAGGCAGCAAATACGATCCTATTATGTGGTCTTCGACAATGCCTCCCAGGCGTTGACACAGAATTATAGCTGGTGGCTATCGACGTGGGCGGCGTGGGGATTGTGCTCACTTGAGACATGGCTGCTGTGGCTGTTGAAAACACGATTACGGGGGAATGAGGCCGCATCCGTGAACAAGTTCGGCACGGCGGTGGATAATCCACTGACAGAAGTGAACGCGAGTCTCAAAATCCGTTGGTCCCATCGCTTGTACACGTTGTTTATCATAGGAGTGTAATACTTGTTCCACCAATAATCTGCACACGGTTCCTTCGAAGTGTGCGTTTTACGGTTAAGCTGCCGGGTGCATATCGCTGAGTGGTCGGCCACATGATCCAACAGCATCTTCTCAAAGTCTCGTGTTCGGATATGACTATGGTGGGAACAATGGCCAGCTCTATTCCCGCGAACGATCCCATCTCTCGTAAGTTAGTATCCACGGAGGTACACTTCTTCTCATTTGGATGAAGTCTGTTGTGAAACCGTTCTCTGTACGTTCGTGGTGCTTTACTGCCACCACATCCTACCGCACCATACATTAAATGCATGTCTGCCAACTCACGCGACGTTCAATCTTTGACTGTGTGTCATGCACTGTTCACAGTAACAGATCTCACCATGAACATGTGACAAGCTGTCTGAAGCAATGGACAGCTGACACCAGGTATAGCCGCGTGCTTGCGGCACAGGTAAATGCGTCGGTGCGATGCATGCGGTCGTCAAATGGCACACGTGCTGTGAGCAAAGCTGTGTACAGTACTTCTGTCTGGTGGTCGGGGGTGTACGCTGTTTATCACCCGCTGCCTCCTCTAGTGTACAACAGACACCTGGAATCTTTGCTACACACAAAAATGGTTCGAATGGCTCTGAGCACTATGGGATTTAACTTCTGAGGTCATCAGTCCCCTACACTTAGAACTACTTAAACCTAAATAAGCTAAGGACATCACACACGTCCATGCCCGAGGCAGGATTGGAACCTGCGACCGTAGCAGCAGCGCGGTTCCGGACTGAAGTGCCTATAACCGCTCGGCCACAGCGGCTAGCTTGCTACGTACACGACAGCTATTGCGTACCGTATTTGTATCATGTAACAAGCATCTGCGAGCAATATGTATAATGACATAGTCTTTTGGACAAGATGCTGTGTGTTTTTAAAGATTTCAGCGATGCCAAACCTTTATAACTTGAGTTTTATCCACTTGACATTCTGTGCATGAGATCAGTGTAAAAGGAACAGGTGTTTTACTACAAAAAGACTTGTTTAAGACCTGAAGATGACAACTATGACCGTTCAAACTGGTTGTCTTAAATAAAAGATATTTTCTACGATCCTGGCTTTTGAATGGTTTGTAACAGAACGCCCTTCAGTACTCTCATTATGAGAAAATTTAATTTTTGTTAGAGTGCGGCAGAATTGCAGTACCGATGCAATACATTCATCAGGACTGGCGGTCGTCGCTTTGAACAATTACTATGGTTGGTTGGTTGGCTTTGGGAAGGAGACCAGACAGCGTGGTCATCGGTCTCATCGGATTAGGGAAGGATGGGGAAGGAAGTCGGCCGTGCCCTTTCAGAGGAACCATCCCGGCATTTGCCTGCAGCGATTTAGGGAAATCACGGGAAACCTAAATCAGGATGGCCGGACGCGGGATTGAACCGTCGTCCTCCCGAATTACTAAGAGGTACGTTGTTGTTACGCGGTGTGCACTGTGTATGTCCATAACACAATAAATATGCATTTCTGACTATTGATTTCCTCTCTCAATATAATCGCCTGTGGACCCAGTATCACTTGTTTCAGTCTGTCTGAGGGATACTGGGGACCAGTCACGAATTTGCCTAATTCAACGTGTAATTCCGTCTGAAAACCACAAGTCAAGCTGGCCCCAACGGACGCGAGATTCGATCCAGGTATGAAATCACCTGCTGTCTCGGAAGCTGGTGAGCTGAGCGTTAAGCTATTTGCACAGATCACGAATATAGCTACATACTACGGATACGGTATAGCAAAAGTATTTACAAAATACTGTACGGGCAATTGCGCAGACAATCTGCAGGCGGAGAGGTTATGGAGAAGGAGGCGTGGACAGACTGACTCTGGTTCAAAAATGGCTCTGAGCAGTATGGGACTTAACTGCTGAGGTCATCAGTCCCCTAGAACTTAGAACTACTTAAACCTAACTAACCAAAGGACATCACACACATCCATGCCCGAGGCAGAATTCGAAACTGCGACCGTAGCGGTCGCGCGGTTCCAGACTGTAGCGCCTAGAACCGCTCGGCCACTTCGGCCGGCGACTGACTCTGGCTTAAACAATATAAAGTGACGGACATAACTGACCTGATGGCAGGAAGTAGTAGTCTATCGACATCCCTGTTAGTGCGGAGAGAACAACGACGGTTCCCGGAGGACAGCAACCGCTCAGTGGTGTACTGTAACGCAGAGGTGGACACGAGACGACAGCGAGGGCAGATGCTCACGGACGCTGGCTCTGCTAATGGGCGCTCCAAGGTCCTCGCTGTTGCTGCCGCCGCCACCGCAGCTTCGCTAACGCGCGCGACCCGGAGCAATACACACACACGTACGCGACCCGACATTCCCCGTCACCTGTTGCTGCCCCGATAGGTAATGGGGATGCAGCTAACTATCCCATCCAACTAACACGCTTTCTCAATTAAACGGTTGTTCTCTACGAATGGTCGAACATTAAAATGCAGTGCTTATCGTCTCACTTGTGCCCGCCGGGACTTGCGGTTGGATATCACGAGCCAGCATCTTTCAGCAACACGCACCGATTTCATCCCGAAATGCTTGGTCTCATAGAACAACGCGGAATACTGCAAAACGCTTGAATATAAGAAGGCACAGAGCCTCTCCCGTGACTGTAAATCTGTGCACAGTTCAGTCACAAAGATTTATTGTAGCTTACGCTCTACCGAAGCGAAGTCTGCACGCATCTGTGCTGCCATCACAACTGCTGAGATATTCACTGCAGACGCGGGTGTATGTACTATTTTTGGGTTGACGCTGCTTAACCCTAGTCATACATGACCCTTTCTCCTACTGAAATTTTGTTTGTGGTGGTGCTCTCTGTAGTCATTTTAGAGTCCTGCCGGCTTTTCCTGTTTATGCAGCTTAGACGTTATCTGCAAGTTTTTGTTTTCATTTAACAGGGTCTGTCACCTTCCATCAGTTACCATATTGCAGAGCCTGTGTTGTTTCGAAGTACGATTCAGACACTGCGGCGACTACAGCCGTTATGAAACATATTCGCAGCTGCGAATATGACAACCAATATCTGTATAATGGAATGACGACGATGGAAAGTTGTGGCCGACTGGTACTTGAACCCGGACTTGCCGCTTATCGCAAGCGGTCGCCTTACCAAAGCACGACTCACGACCAGGTCCAAACGTCCATATGTCGTCAACAGTGTGCCTCCAACCTATACTCGTACATTCATTATGTACACTATGTAATCCAAAAGTATCTGGACACCTGGTTGAAAATTACTTACAAGTTCGTGGCGCCCTCCATCGGTATTGCTGGAACTCCCTGAAGTCAAACTGAACATCGTCTAATATCTCCCAAAGTTTGTTTTCTTCTGTACATCAATCTCGTCAGCAGCTTGGATGAATGAGCTGTTAAACTGGTTGTGCGATAGTTCTCCCACTTATCTGACCTTGTTACTCGGCTGCATTCGACGACCAATGAGTTGGGTAATATACGAATTCATCAAACAAATCAACGCGGACATAAATACGCATATGAGTAAGCTCCTTCGTCACTGGTATGTTCGTCCTACACAGACTTCACAATACGTAAACGAGAATCATACGTTCGGTTGCTTTATCGCGTGGTAGCTATCGCGCTGATAGGCGGGCAGTATTAGAAAAGAACAAGAAGCCTCGGAAACTTTCCATCAGTTGCTATCGCAGAGCCAATCAACGCTGAGACTAGCGAGCGACTTCAGGAGCGGCAAATGCCCCGGCTTGGCGTTCGGCCGGCCGCTCAGCGCCGGCAAATGGCTCATTACGAACGCAAACGCCAGACAGCTTTATTCATGAGCGTCTGTCCGTAATCCCCTCGCAGTGACCGGGTACAGCGGCTGCCTGCGACACACACACACACACACACACACACACACACACACACGTGTAGCACCCGCTGTGTGATTCACCAAACGGGTACATCAATTGATGCCAGCACACCAGCCAGCACTGGCCGGAAACCAACCCTGAAGCCGTGTTCCCAGGTGAACCTAAAGCGAAGTCACTCGAGTGGCGTCAGTGATTGTCCCACGCGGAAAAATAAACTTTTCGCCATACGTCTGAAAGCTAAAGTCGTTTGAAGTTTGTTAGGTCAGTAGCCTTACCGAAGCGAACCGGTGATTAGTGTCATTTGACTACAAACTATTGCAACGCCGTTGAAGTTTCAGGTTTAGTCGAGCGCCACAAGAAACACGTGAAAGTATTATTTATTGAAAACAGCATGAGAATTTGGAGCAGTCTGTTTAGTGCACTAATTTCCTCACACTTGAGCCCACAGCCTCAGGGTATTTTATGAAGGGAACACCCACTTCGTCTACAACATACTGCTTAATATATTGAAACAAGATGAGCCCTAACTTCAGTATTTGTCTTGAAGTATTAGCCAGTTTCGGCGCAGGGCTATTTTCAAATGCATAAGTACGAGTACACCGAGGATCGCAAAATAATTCGTGTTACGTGGGAAAAACGCTATTTACAATTTGTATAGAAAACAGATGGAAGTTATAAGAGTCGAGAGGCATGAAAGGGAAGCAGTGGTTGAGAAGGGAATGAGACAGGGTTGTAGCCTATCCCCGATGTTATTCAATCTGTATATTGAGCTAGCAGTAAAGGAAACAAAAGAAAAGTTCGGAGTAGGTATTAAAATCCATGAAGAAGAAATAAAAGCTTTGAGGTTCGCCGATGACATTGAAATTCTGTCAGAGACAGCAAAGGACTTGGAAGAGCAGCTGAACGGAATAGACAGTGTCTTGAAAGGAGGATACAAGATGAAGATCAACAAAAGCAAAACTAGGATAATGGAGTGTAGTCGAATTAAATCGGGTGATGCTGAGGGAATTAGATTAGGAATTGAGACACTTAAAGTAGTAAAGGAGTTTTGCTATTTGGGGAGCAAAATAACTGATGATGGTCGAAGTAGAGAGGATATAAAATGTAGACTGGCAATGACAAGGAAAGAGTTTTTGAAGAAGAGAAATTTGTTAACATTGAGTATAGATTTAAGTGTCAGGAAGTCGTTTCTGAAAGTATTTGTATGGAGTGTAGCCATGTATGGAAGTGAAACATGGACGATAAATAGTTTGGACAAGAAGAGAATAGAAGCTTTCGAAATGTGGTGCTACAGAACAATGGTGCTACAGAAGAATGCTGAAGGTTAGATGGGTAGATCACATAACTAATGAGGAGGTATTGAATAGGCTTGGGGAGAAGAAAGATTTGTGGCACAACTTGACTAGAAGAAGGGATCGGTTGGTAGGACATGTTCTGAGGCATCAAGGGCTCACCAATTTAGTATTGGAGGGCAGCGTGGAGGGTAAAAATCGTAGAGGGAGACCAAGAGATGAATACACTAAGCAGATTCAGAAGGATGTAGGTTGCAGTAGGTACTGGGAGATGAAGAAGCTTGTACAGGAGAGAGTAGCATGGAGAGCTACATCAAATGTGTTTCAGGACTGAAGACCACAACAACAACAATGTCAAACTTCTTTGTACGTAATTGTGAAGTCAATCACAATGTGTAGTTATATGTAGATATCGACGGAAAATGATCAAGTAAGACATAAGTGATATACAGCGTGCCCTCCCCCCCCCCCTCCCCCTCCTCCAGGTCGTGTTATAGGCCCTCTTCTGTTCCAAACCTATATAAAAGATTTAGGAGACAATCCGTGCAGTCCTCCTACATTGGCTGAAGATGATGCTGTCATTTAGCGTATATAAAGTCATCAGAAGTCCAAAATAAATTAGAAAGTGACTTATACCCAATAAATATATGGTGCGGAAAGTGGCAATTGTCTCTGAACGAGGAAAAGTGTCAGACCATCCACATGAGCAACGAAAGACATCGGTTAAATTTCGGTCCACGATAAATCACACACATTGAAAGGCATTCAGTGGAACTAAATAGCTAGGAATTACAATTATTAACAACTTAAATTGGAGCACACAGATAATGTTGTGGGCGGGCAAACCAATGCAACAGATCTATTAAGGAGACTACATTGCCCTTATTCTTCCTCCGCCTGAGTGTTGCTGTGCGCTATGGGATCCTTATCAAATGTCACCGATAGAGAACATCGTCCAACGAAGGGTATCTCGTTTCGTATCATCGCGGAATAGGGGAGAAAATGTAACGGATATGATAAGCGAGTTGGAGTGGCAATTATTAAAACAAAGGCGTTTTGTGTAACGGCGAGATATTTTCACAAAGTTTCAATAATCAACTTTCTCCTCTGAATGCGAAAATGATTTATTGTCGCCAACCTACGTAAGGACAAGTGATCATCATGATAAAACAAGAGGAATCAGCGCTCGTACAGAAAAAGTTAAATGTTCATTTCCCGCACACGCTGTTAGAGTGTGGGACAGTAAAGACATAGTCTGTGAAGGTAGTTCGAAGAACCCTCTGCCAGACACTTGAGTGTAAATTGCGGAGTAGTGATGTAGATAAACCTACAATAAATTATACTTTCAGAACTGCTAGTCTCTCTCTTTCAGGTGTATTAAGAAGTTATTTAAATACAAGTGAAATGCCGGCCGGAGTGGCCGAGCGGTTCTAGGCGCTTCAGTCTGGAACCGCGCTACCACTACGGTCGCAGGTTCGAATCCTGCCTCGGGCATGGATGTGTGTGAAGACCTTAGGTTAGTTGGGTTTAAGTAGTTCTAAGTTCCAGGTGACTGATGACCTCAGATGCTAAGTCCCATAGTGCTCAGGGCGTTTTTTTTTTATTTTTTTTTTATAAGTGCAATAATATATGAGACATTGATAAACATTTGATGTGTTGTATGAACTAAAATAAAAAATCTGTCTCAGAGGTTGCTGTCCACACCACAGCGCTCGACTACAGTGCGGTGTACGAAAGAAGGCGGGTGATGGGTCGATTCGCAAGGACAAGTGAATCAACCGATGCTCCAGCCAATGGCGTCGCTCTACAGCGTCTGCCTGTAGAGTATGCATCGGGGTGCATGTAGAAACTTTTAACACTGTTTTTCATGTTAGCTTACGCACATTGAGAGTGCACGGCCACTGTAGTGTTCATTATGGGTGGCAAAAAGCAAACAGGATAACTATTACGTCAGGAAGCGACAGCGATAGTTTTCCGAGCATACCAATATTTGTAGGGAGAGCCAGACACAGGAAAAGGGTGGCCAGTTACAAGGTAGGCAACGGCTGGCGAGTGAGGCGTGGGACAGAGAGATGATAACAATGGAGACATCGCAAAGTATTCTCCAGCCCCCTCTGGGCAGAACGCATCACGCAACCTTCCCAGTTGTGCAGCGCTGTATGCACGGTCGTACTGCCTTCCCTCGAACAGTGGACTCACCCAAGTAGTTGTACGTGAACATCCACGTTGATGTTGTGGACTCCAACACACGGTTGCGAGGTACGCTTATTGCGACCGTCAATATCCATTTTAATCCCTAAACAAACCGTCAGGTTATCATATTCTTAATAATCGTTGATGCTGAGAGGTCAAGCGGGCTACGGTGGGTGAATGTTTTTATGCAAATAGTTGGATGACGGTGTTGTAGAAGTTACGAACTGGAACGAGCCCATCTACCGTGCGAAGTACAGTACTTGGTAACGAAATGGGCAAGCAGTGATGGCAGGGCACAATCCCAACCGTCAAAGAGTCTCATAACGCCATTCCTGAATAACGAAAAAAATGATAACACTAATGTTATTGGGTGAGACGACCACTGCGCTGTATTCCTGGACGACTTATGCGCCATGTCTCTGACAATTATTTGGATTGTAACTGAATTTACCTGCTTAGGAAATATTACGGCGCTTTATGTGTAAATGATACCGGCCTTCCCGCAGTGGTAACACTGGTTCCCGTCAGATCACCGAAGTTACGCATTGTCAGGCTTGGTTGGACCTTCAAGACCTGTTTGGATGGTGTTTGTTGTTTTTGTGTGTATTCAGAATATATGAAGCTTTCATGACTATATTTGTGTTGTTCTGACTTTTAGATCGATGTTTATCGAAATGATTGACTTTTGCAGTGGTTATTTTATGAAGTTTAGCATTGAAAAGTTATACTTGCCGTTGGTAAATGTTTGCGGAAAGTTGCGGATAATTATTCCTTGGAAACGTTAGAGTCTCCGAGAGTTACAACTTCTACCCATTGCGAGCCGTCACGACAGATGGGTGAGAACACCTCTATCAGGGCCATGGTATAAGGGGCAGTTGAATGAAAAGGAGACAGGTGGGAAAAAGTAAGCAAACTGTTTATTATTTCAAAAGTAATCGCCATAACTGTCAACACATTTGTCCCACTGTGAGACAAGGTGGTCAACTCCTTCATCGAAAAAAGTTTGCGGTTGTCTACGGAACCACCATTGTACCCAGGTATGCATCTCTTCGTCCGAAGGAAATTGAGGCCCACAAATGTCTTTCCTCAGGGCTCGCCCACATGTTCGGAAGGTTGTTTCGAGTATGCTGAAGAAGTTTCGCTGGGAAGACCTTACACATCCTCCAAACAATCCCGATCTCTCCCCACGCCATTTCCATATCATTTGACAGCCTTTTAAGACTATTAATCACTGAGCGTTATCAGTGTATTCATTTTAGGCACCTTGACCTGGCACTTGCACCTTTATCGGGGTTTAGAATCATTGCGCGTCCACGTTCGGGAAAGCAAACTAATTTAATAGTACCAGTAATAACACTCGCCTCGCGATAGGCAGACCACCAGAAGATGCAATTCTGCATTTTTCGTGTTAACAAATCCAAGAATCGTTAAGTATACTAAGAAGTCCTATAACCTATCGACGATTTAACCCGGGGCTGTTGGGTCCTGCCGGCCGCGATGGTCTCGTGGTTCTAGGCGCGCAGTCCGGAACCGTGCGACTGCTACGGTCGCAGGTTCGAATCCCGCCTCTGGCATGGATGTGTGTGATGTCCTTTGGTTAGTTAGGTTTAAGTAGTTCTAAGTTCTAGGGGACTGATGACCACAGCAGTTGAGTCCCATGGTGCTCAGAACCATTTGAACCATTTTTTGTTGGGTCCTACTTAGACATCGAGCCACACAACATTCCTAAACCATACACACCAATGTGTGCATTTCAAGTCCTACAAAATGATATTGTGCACCCTAACCGAAACATGCTGTTATATTTATACATTTTACTTAATTTTTTTTAAAAAATGCAGTCACCAGTCTGAAGACTGTTCTGAACGCCACAATGCTTTTCCTGTTGGAGGTGGTACGCCGTTGCCTCCCTCCGACCTTTGAACTGACTCACCCAGAGTGTTACAGGGGGCGCTTACAGTTTAACGTGGACTCCGAACCACGGTGCAACTGGACATTTTTCAAATCAACAATCACTGTCAGAAGTGAAAGACGTGATAAGTAACAGATAAAGATCATAGGATTGCACTGAAGCTAGTTATATTTATCGTTCACATATGCTTATTAGCAAAGAAGCGATCCTGAGTGTTTTCAGTGGACAACATTCACTAAAATTTTCGAAGCTTTGTCACAGGTCTTTGTCTAGGAGTAGTCCATACACAGGTTTCTTATGGGGAGCTTGTGTTCGTACTCTCTAAAAATCCTACCGTAGAGAAATGTATGAAATTTTTGATGAAAAATGTGGAGATAAATATATAAGGAAGTATGCAATGGACATCTGTGCTACACGAATCCATTTGTGGATGAAGCATGTAAGCGACAAGAGGCTTGTCTACCGCCCTTGGTCTGGTGAACGCGAAAGGTCTCGAAATAATTACCCTACAGCCGATAATGACTGTTCTGCCTAACGACTTGGGTAATCGCATAAAAGCTCGTCAAGCAGACCACGCCACTGACCGTGAAGAATAATTACAGATATTTGCATTTAGTTAAAAATCAACAGGTGTATGAGCAACCGGAACTTTAAATCTCTTTTTCTCGCAGACTGATCTCTAACAGTCTCTGCCTACGAGATACTCAGGGAAAAATAATTCATCGAACAGATAATGTTGTCCTCATTTGATTTTTCTCCGGCATTTGATTGTCACATTTCGGAGTCTAGCCCCCCGATTCTCAGATGTGGAAAGAGAGAGGCCTTGACAGAGAAGAAAGGAATATGAATGTGAGGGGCTACGTTCTTTTCCTTCCCTGCGGGATATTCCGCAGTAGCTCAACGGCGTCAACTCTCCACAACGAATCCCAAAAACAGCGCATCCAGAATCTTACCGGGCACAGTACAGAGAAGACACAAAGTACTTCTGATGCCGATGACATTCTGGGGTCCACGCTACGTGATTTATTGCAACCAATTTTGTGGAGCGGTTCGGAGCTGGCGAAATCGAGGCGTTGGGGAAGCAGCCGTCGCGAGAGCAGAGGGAAACGTAATGGCCCCTGTGGGGCAGAGGTCATATTTTTGACAGTCGAGTATATCGAGTCGGAAGAGAGTGAACAATCAAGCTGCTTTTCACACAGGGAAAGGCTAAAAGAATCGAAAGTGAGTTTCTGACCGTGGGCGTTGAAATTTTCCGGTTTCCTAGACGCCATTCCTAGACACGCACGTACTTGATAGAAACGGTACTCATAGCAGAACGTGGAACCGTTATCAAGCTGGACGTGGCGTTTTCCCGTGAAACATGAGGATATTTTGTTTTTGTGTAATTCTTTAGCCAACTGACTTTGACCTGTATTCCTGTTTTGTCTCTGTGGAAAATAACTACGAGTAGCAGACATGAGATTAGCGATCAACTTAAACTAAAATTGGCGAGCAAGTGGTACACTACGCAACGGAATTGAAAAATGTATGTTAGTTCCTAAGGGACCAAACTGCTGAGGTCATCGGACCCTAGACTTACACACTACTTAAACCAACTTGTGCTAAGAGCAACACACACACACACACACACACACACACACACACACACACACACACATGCCCGAGGGAGGACTCGAACCTCCGGCGGGAGGGGCCGCGCAATCCGTGACATGGCGCTTCTAACCGCGCGACACGCAATTGAAGGAGGACTTTTTCGAAACCATGTAATTGTCTCCCACTGCGACGAATAAGTTCGAAATGTGGTTCAAAGTGCCTGAAACATTCCTCTGTGCAAAAGCGTGGCGCTCTACGACGTCACACTCGAACTCGGCGCAGCTTTAGACTCCAAGATGTCGACACATGAGCAAGAAAAAGGGCAGAGCTTAGAAGTTCATGACTGATATAGATGGGTTAATGATGCCAGTTTGGCATCAAATTTCACCACAATTCTGCCCAACGCCACCGTGGTCGTCTCAAACGATGGGAAGGTCGTCACACCGATTCTTACCCACATTTCACCCCTGCTTTTGACCTCCCTGCGACGGATGTCACAAATGCGACGCCTGGCGTTGTAATCACATAGTTTCTTTATCTGTGACCGAGGAAAACATTTCACACGAACGCCGCTCAGAATCGACACTTAAAACTTTAGGCAGTGACATTACGGTCGTCAGTGTAATCACCCCTTTCTTTGGGGTGTTGATTCCCTCGCATTTCGCAGTCTAAAACGAAATTCTGTAGTGCTTGGAAACCTTTGACAGTGCTGAAACCCGCGCGACGGTTCAACCCTTCTCTAGGGTTCAAACTGGTTCAAATGGCTCTGAGCACTATGGGACTTAACATCTGAGGTCATCAGTTCCATAGAACTTAGTATTTATAGCACCTAACTAACCTAAGGACATCACACACATCTATGCCCGAGGCAGGATTCGAACCTGCGATCGTAGCAGTCGCGCGGTTCCGGACTGAAGCGCCTAGAACCGCTCGGCCACCGCGGCCGGCCTTCTCTAGGGACATTGTGAGCAAGCTCCCCTTTGTGAAGTGCTGCGCAACCACAATGTTTGGTTCGGTGTACAGCGTGGAACCACTAGGGATCGTTCAAAACCATTCGACGAAATTTGAACGACATCCGAAGCAGCATATTGTGCTTATGCTGTTTCAGCTCTCCTGTTTAGTACCGTCCTGTGGCACGGTCCTAGAGGGATGCTACATTGACGCACACGTGAATAAAGCGGCAAGGCGTCCATCTGACCAACCCTTCCAGCATCACCCTCTGTACCACCCGCCCACCTTTGTTGGGCACTTAAAAAATCTACCTGTTCTTGACGCCTGCAGGCAGGCAACCCACTGACACCCCTCCGAATCTAGAGCAGCCATATATAGGCACCTAGGGCTCTGTCACAACTTGTCTCCATATTTGTAGATTTTTAAAATGCTCAACAAAAAATGGCGGATGGCACCGATGGTATTGCCGAACTGGGTGGTCAAACATCGGCATTAATTTGGGAAAGAAATGACTGGGAATGGACGTTTGGAGCACTGCATTGTATAGTAGTGAAACATGGAGTGTGAGAAAACTGGAATAGAAAAGAATCGAAGAATGTGAGTTGTGGTGTTCCAGAAGAATATTAAAAATTAGATGGACTGATAAGAAATTTGGAACTCCGCAGAATCGGTGAAATCTTGACAAGAAAAAGGACAGGTGACGGTAAGTGTTTAGACATGAGGGAGTAACTTCCAAGGTAGTAGAGGCAGTTGTATATTGTAGGAACTGTAGAGGAACAGACAGACGGGAATCAACAAATAATTCAGAGCGTAGGGTGCATGTGCTACAATGAGATTAACAGGATGGCACAGGAGACGAATTCGCTACGGGCCACGTCAAACCAGTCGGAAGACGCAACCCTCCACGGCAGAACGTCACGACGAGGCTGCTGGCCTTCCGAGAGGCAGCCAGCCACGGCTGGCCGGTAGTAAATCAATCGCCGCGACGCGCAGCGCCGAGTGGCGTCGCGTGAGAGCCCGCGCGGCCGGAAGCGGCGGCTCCCACAGGCTGAGCGCTAATGACGGCCAGATGACAGTAATCAGCTGGCCGCTTCCTGTCGCCGCTGCTGCGCCGCGCCGCCGCCGCCGACCGCCGAGGCTGCCTGCACCTCGAGAGGCGCCTCGCGTAGCAACTCTGTTGGACAACGTGTTACCTAGCGTCCGGCACTCGTCAAATAAACTGGTGCCTGTGACACAGCAAAATATTAGAGAAGCCCTGGGAGGAGCGCACTGCTCGCCTTGGAGCACCGTACATGGGGTAGAACGGGTACCTCCGCCGCTGATGTAATTCCTGAAGCGGAGTGGTGCTTTTCGAGCCGCTAGGTCCTTATGGAGTCAGCGCAGTAAGGCGGGTGACAGACGTGTCTCCAAGGAATGGTGTGCCATACGCAGCCACGTAACACTGCGAGATAATAGTTCAAAAATGGCTCTGAGCACTATGGGACTTAACATCTATGGTCATCAGTCCCCTAGAACTTAGAACTACTTAAACCTAACTAACCTGAGGACACCACACAACACCCAGTCATCACGAGGCAGAGAAAATCCCTGACCCCGCCGGGAATCGAACCCGGGAACCCGGGCGCGGGAAGCGAGAACGCTACCGCACGACCACGAGCTGCGGACGAGATAATAGTGATCGTACAAAAATCCTAGCCGCCAGGGACTGGAGACGAGATACGCCTCCTGCCAATGATAATGGGCTTTGGCAGCAGCTTAGTACGCCGCTCTTCAGCCTACAGAATTTCTTTTAAAAAGATGAAGATAATAAATAATAAAAACAAGCGATAAAATCGGAGACTTAAATGGTAACACGGCGGAAAAATCTTGGAACTTAAACGTAGAACAAAGGGATGATGATGCTAATAAAATACATATGAAGCAGACAGATACAACAATAGACAGACAATTAAAAAACACGGGGACAGTCTGGTTTCTGTTCGCAAGAGACATAAAATTCACACCCAGCGACAGCATTATTTCTGTTCGCAACACTTTGGAAAGACGAACAACACTGAACAACACTTGAACACTGCACGAAAAAGTTGGCAAATATGACATACCACAGCCGAGGGCAGGTGGGGGGAACCTGGACAGATGATGGGAAAGAAGAAAGGGGGGGAAGGAGAGGAAAAACGAAATGGCTCAAAAGGCTAAAAAACTCAGCCGTTTCGGAAATGCTTCTACCTTTGCCCCGAAACCCAATGGTCATTCCCTTTTTGGACGTCACATAAATCGCTCCGTTTCTGCATTACGATAATGACAGCACTGTTTTCTGCATCCTCCCCCCCCCCCCCCTGCCCCCTTCACTGCCAGTGCTGCCATCTGTGAGTGGGTATTGCACGTTGCGTCGAACATATACGGTGGTCACATTAATTTGACTGAACTGTGCACAAGGGCGCGCGCACGCACGCACACACACACACACACACACACACACACACACACACACACACAAACACTCAAAAACACTGTACAATACATGCCAGGGGATACTTCGCAACCGTAAGATTATTTTCTCTCTCTGTCTCTCTCGCTCTCTCTCTCTTTGTGTGTGTGTGTGCGTGCGTGTGTGTGTGTGTGTGTGTGTATGTAGATTAGTTGTACAGCGCGAAAAGGGGCCCACTAGAAGTCACTACACTAGTTGCGGGGGTCTAACCCTCACAGTGAAATCTTGCCATTGAAGCACGTACTGCCAACACATGTGCCGACGACGCTTGGGTCTAACTGGCGCTAAGTGACTAGCCGCTTGCAGGGCCAATTGGCTGCTTGCTGCCGATCTGTCAGGTGTGGCTGCTGGCTATCTTTCTGGACGTTCACTTCTCGTAGTATCAATATAGTCGCTCGGAGAAACTTGTCCATTTCGAGAGTCTCTGCGGAGAAGAAAATACCGGCGTTTGCGCTAGCGAAATGCGAAAGTGAAATGACACTGTCGCAAAGGAGTGAATATCTGAGGGAACGCAATAAAGATGTACTACGTTAGTTACTTTAGGGAAGGCTCCTATAAATGAGCCGGTTCCGTCGATGAGCCAACTAGATTTCTCTGTGGCTATTTATAATACGCAGATACTAGCGGTCATTAAGCGTAGCCGGCCGCTGTGACCGAGCGGTTCTAGGCACTTCAGTCCGGAACCGCGCTGCTGCTACGGTCGCAGGTTCGAATCCTGCCTCGGGCATGGATGTGTGTGATGTCAAATGGTTCAAATGGCTCTGAGCACTATGGGACTTAACTTCTGAGGTCATCAGTCCCCTAGAACTTAGAACTACTTAAACCTAACAAACCTAAGGACATCACACACATCCATGCCCGAGACAGGATTCGAACCTGCGACCGTAGCAGCAGCGCGGTTCCGGACTGAAGCGCCTACAGCCCCTCGGCCCCTTCTGTGTGATGTCCTTAGGTTAGTTTGGTTTAAGTAGTTCTAAGTCTATGGGACTGATGACCTCAGATGTTACGTCCCATAGTGCTCAGAGCCATTTAACCCATTAAGCGTAACCCTTGTTGACAAAGATTTGCCATCTTAGTACTGAGGTGTTCCACAAAGACAGAAAGCAACAGTGAAAAAAGGTAAGATTTGCACTATGTTCTTGTAATTGACTAGTATTAATCATTGAAGCATTATAATGTTATGGTAACAGTGATTAAATTTTTGCAGATAGAATTGGAAAGTACGAGCAGTTTACACCATTTTGTCATATTTACAATGTAAAGTTACATGCTGTTGACAGCGACTAAGCGTTAAGTGACGCAGTGCGAGTTACCTTGAAAGAGCCACGTCGAATTTTGTCTAATCTTAGGCCTAAGCAGACCACTATGAAAAAATTTAAGGAATGGTTTTCATTATATGTTTTCTAATAGTTTGTGTTTTGATAATCTGTCAAATGTGTTTTTCTTTGCCTTCGAAGGCGACATTTCTACTTCTAGCTTGTTTGGTTTCGTATATATGTTATTCGGTTTCAGATGTAAAAAAATCTGAAATGTATTGACACGTATTTAAAGGTATGAAGTACTTAACAGCTAGCATACTACAGCCCAATCACAGAACATACCTGGCCTAATGAAGGAAACCAGTCACCTTGATTGGGTCAATGACATTTTTCAAATATTTCATTGATACTGAATATTTACGACTTCTGTGTCTACTACAGTGAAATCCAAAAGATGCTGTTGAAGTTATACTGAAAATAAAATATTTATTACAGTATCTGAGGGTTTTATTGTACATTTTCTGTAGGTGGCCCATCGACAGCAACTTTTCCCCGCTGTGTTTACGTTTGTCTACTACATGGAGACTCCTCGCTATTCTTCGTTTACAAATGCAGCAACTCGACTCTGTTTCTGAATGAAAGAACATTCTCCCACGGCGCTTCTTTCGTAATGCAATCCATTGCTACCCTTTGCGCTACGCATTCATTCATTCATTCTCGTAAAGGAAGTTTGTCATGTCAGTAATGGATCTGGAGGTAATTTTTCTTTGTTATTCCCAAGGCCTGTTGCGTAGCAGGAAGTCAGCAATGTCAAACCTCCAAATATCTCAGGGAGCTACTCAAGACAACGAGCCCCGCAGCGTCAGCAGTTAGAAAACACCTTCCATTTTCCTTTCGTCCACAGATCGTTTCAAAGAAGAGAGGTTATTGTTAGGGCAAATGCAGGGGTATTCTTTAACTGGCTCCTTTATTTCATCTAGATTAACGTTACCTTCGAACTCCATAAAATAATATCTAAAGACTGTTCTACCGCTGGAACTGAAAATATTTTTCTCTTTAATGAAGCTACAATCGCATAAGTTCAAGGAGTTTACCAACTGCATTTTGTGGTGTGGTACGTTTGGGCATAGAAAATTGGAAGATGCTAGTAGCAGACCACAATGTTATTACACCTGAGAGTGAGGGCGTTTCGGTCGGCTTATCATGAGTTTTTATCGTGATATTTCACGAGGACATGTTGTATCTCTTGATAGTATATGCGCAACTGTCTTAAAATTATTCACAATGCGATGCGTTCCCCTTAGTCACCGCTGTACTTGTTTACTGTAACGTCGCCGCGTGCTTCCGATAACGGCTACGGGAGGCCAAGTGCAATAATATCCTGATCGGTAACATTTTTTCTGTACTGTTGTTGTTGCTGTTGCAGTGGTAGTGGAGGTAGGGATGAACACACGTTCTTAGAAAGTGCTACGTGCTCGTTTCCTAAACATAACGAACATGGTCGTAAATTAAACAGACAAAACTAAAATGGATGGAACGGAAATAGGCCGGCCGGAGTGGCCGAGCGGTTCTAGGCGCTACAGTCTGGAACCGCGCGACCGCTACGGTCGCAGGTTCGAATCCTGCCTCGTGATGTCCTTAGGTTAGTTAGGTTTAAGTAGTTCTAAGCTCTAGGGGAATGATGACCTCAGAAGTTAAGCCCCATAGTGCTCAGAGCCATTTGAACAATTTTTGAACGGAAATAGGGGAAGATATTAATTTTTAATGAGGTTCAAATGGCTCTGTGCACTATGGGACTTAACATATATGGTCATCAGTCCCCTAGAACTTAGAACTACTTAAACCTAACTAACCTAAGGACATTACACAACACCCAGTCACCACGAGGCAGAGAAAATCCCTGACCCCGCCGGGAATCGAACCCGGGAAGATATTTAATGAGCTTCACGCGTTATATTATCTGCAGTGCACGCTGATGCAAAAAAAAAAGTTGTTGTGTTGCTATTAGGCCAAGCTCTCAACTGTGAACGATTGTTTTGCTTGGAATAGGTGTATGCATAACTAAAGTAGTAGTATTCGCCTACTCCACACTATAAAGGATGCGATCAAAAGCAACACTCTTGTGGCTAGTGAACAGCATCAAAAACTACAAGTCTGTTGGCTGACCTATGTGCGACACGTACTACAGTGATACTGAAGCATCGGGTTCCCTCCCTCCTTCCCCCCCCCCCTCTCTCTCTCTCGCTCGTTCAGTCTTAAAAAGTACTATATTCATCCTTATTTCCTTCACGACTTGACGTAGTGGATACGCACACTATGGGATGGCCGTCTATACTTATCTCATGCAAAACCCATCAAGTAGCAGTTGTGTAATTCGCTCCTGAGCAGTGAGCTATTACGTGAACAAAACAAGAACCTCCAAGCTGTGTCCGAAGTGTTAAATGAGACAGCGTAACAACACTCAAACACACATTCGGACTAACATAGTTGCAACCTAAATGGTAGTTCATTAACTCTTTTTCCCAAGGTAGCTCCGCTGAGGGTTACGTAATTAACTCGCTGTTACCTGTTTACGTGCCTCGTATTGGTGATTCACTTTACGCGCACGTGTCTGCAATCCCCGGTCTCTGCAAAGAGGCGCGGACAGAATTTCTCCTTAGAAGAACAGGGCGCTTTCCACGCGCCCTCGCCGATTTTATGGGAAACGCCGTGACTGGCACCGTCCGAGCAGGAAAGCGTCTTGCGGGTCCCGTCCACCGGTGTCAGCGAGCCGGTCACGCCGCCACTTTGTGTCGGGCAGGAGTCCTCGCTGCCGCAACGGCGGTCACCGTTGCATTTTACCTGCACAATGCTTTCTCCTCCTACACTGCTTGCTGCAGCCCGCTCTCTCAAAATTACCTCCAACAGCTGGAGACAAGAAGTACATTCCTGTGTACTTGAAATTTACCCATGTTATTTGGAACGGGTTGAAGTCAGCGAATTTAAATTTACCCATGTTATTTGGAACGGTTTGATGTCAGCGAATTTATCATATATTTATGGAACAATTTTTTGTGAATCAGTCACTTTTTACTAATATTTACTGCCGATGACATTGTAATGCAAAGGACTTAGAAGAGCAATTGAACGGAATGGACAGTGTCTTCACAGCAGTACATAAGACGAACGTCAACAAAAGCACAACTAGGATTATGGAATAAAGTCGAATTGAACCAGGTGATGAAGACGGAATTAGAAACGAGACAAAGTAGTGGTTGAGTTTTACTATTCGGGCAGCAAAAAAACTGATGATGATGGCCGAGGCAGAGAGGACATAAAAAGTAAACCGTCAGTGGAAAGAAAGGCGATTCCGAAGAAGAGGTTCAAATGGCTCTAAGCACTATGGGACTTAACAGCTGAGGTCATCAGTCCCCTAGAACTCAGAACTACTTAAACCTAACTAACCTAAGGACATCACACACATCCATACCCGAGGCAGGATTCGAACCTGCGACCGTAGCGGTCGCGCGGTTCCAGACTGAAGCGCCTAGAAGCGCTCGTCCACCACGGCCGGCTCGAAGAAGAGGAATTTGTTAACATCATATATGTTTTCAAATCTTTTCTGGAGCGTAGTCACATATGAAAGTGAAACATGAATGTTAAACAGGAAGGCAACAGAGCATTTTGGAATGTGGTGGTACAGAAGAATGCTTAAGATTAGACGGGTAGAAAGCGTAACTAACTACGAGGTACTCAACACGATTGGGGAAACAAGAAATTTGTACCACTACTTGACTAAATGAATGGATCGGTTGATAGGACAGATTCTGAGACTTCAAGAGAATGCCATTTCAGTGTTGGAGGGAAATGAGAGAGACAAAGAGAGAGAGAGAGAGAGAGACAGAGAGAGAGAGAGAGACAGTAACTACATTAAGCAGATTCAGAAGGATGTAGATTGCAGAAGTTATTCGGAGATGAAGAAGCATGCACTGTATGGAGTCTTCGGACTGAAGACTACAACACCAATTTGCACGACCCGTTTCGACAGCCTGCTGCCATCATTAGGTGCATTACATTTGCGTGTATATTGATCTGAAATGTGACAAGTATTATTTTCTGGGTGAGCCAGTGACGTTATATGACGAAATTTAATCATTTTTCTTGTCCGGCACATATATCAAGTAATAAACGCAGCATCATTACCAAATACATACACATTAACGTGTGTGTGTGTAGCTCGACAGAAGTAAGAACAGACAAAAGCTCAGCACACTAAGAACATGTGACAGACTTGGACGCGAAACTGGAACCTAGCTTTTCTCGGCCAGTGCTGCTACCGACTGAACTACACAGTCCACAGCTTCATTTCTGACAGTACCCCTCTACTATTTCGCAAATTTCATAGAAAGTCTTATCCATACCCTCAAAGATTAGCATTCACTGAGCAAACGTAATGCGGAGAAATGGCTTTGCCACAACCTAGTGGTTGTTTTTATTATGAGACGTTCGTTCTTCAGAGGTATAAGTGTTTTGAATTTCGTGGCAGATTGAAACCGTGCGATAGAACAGGACTCGAACTTGGAACCCTGCCTTTCGGTGGTAGTGTGTTAACCAACAGTATTATTGTTTTACCAACATAATAATAGCAAGAACTTCAGCTCATAAAACATTCAAAAAGTGATGGCCGTCAGTCTGAATACATGAATTACACGAACTACCACGGCGCATAAAATAAGCCAACAACCTGGTTTCCCATTGTACAGTGTCACGAACAGCTAGGGTCTACGAACTTCGGTATCTACTGGGATTTTATACACAACATGGTCAAAATATAACTGTAAGGAAAATATTTCATGCAAGTAAGGCAGACAACCCAACTTACATTTTCCGCAGCCCAGACCGTTCATATAAGTTGAATTGTCTATCTTACGGTTCATGAAATATTTTCCGGGCAGTTTTATTTTGACCACCCTGCACAAACAATTTCATGTACTCGCATTGGAAAAAAATCCGTAGTGAATACACCACAAACGATTGTGCACTGTTTTTGTAGATACCTCCATCATCGTTGGCACAAATAGCATGCAATTTGCAAAATGTGCAGTTTGCAAAATTTAAAATGGTGTTAAGTATTATGGTATAAGTCTCCTGAATTCAAGATACATATTTCGGGATGAATCAAAGGCATGAGGCTTACATAAATTTCAGATCTTACTAGAGAAGGACAAAACTGACTATTTTTCGGCAGGTATAAGAGAAAGGAAGTGAATTTCATCTTCTCTTCGTCAAAGCGTTGGAAAACGATAATAGGAATAAACTGTGATCAACAATAGGCAATAATGAATATCCTCAAAAATCAGTAAAGGCAATGTTAAAGCCTGTAAAAAGAATATTATAAACAGAGAAACGACAAAGAGAGCTGAAATTTTAATAAATAAATACTTGAGACAAAGGTACCCAGTATCACTTATTCTTTCGAACATTTATATTAATGCCATCATCCGTAACTGGATGTAGTTTAATTACAGAGGTTCTGGATTATCAAAAGAAACAGTTTTGAAAGTTTTACTATATGCAGACGGTACCTCAATACTTGAAGAAACATAAGACAGTTTACAGCACGCCATTTACAATTTAAATAACTTACGGGGAAAAGATGGTGACATTTCTAAAGTTACAGCAAAGTTAACTGCGTGCGTTCCAAGGGTCCAGTCCGAAGCAAGTTTATTTTACACCGTAAACTATTCAAGCAAGTGTGTCTCATAGTTGTCTGGGTCGTCAAAGAGGACCGATAACAAACGAGAATCAAGTTCTATAGGACTACTGCCATTCCAGTCCGGTGGCAGCGAAACCTGCGAGGGGGAAAAAAAGGTATACGAGATAATGCAGAAATGAAATTTTAAGGGCAATAAGTTATTCTATAACAGAACATAATTACACTCGTAAAAAATGCAAGAATACCAGTAGAATTAGAGGTGCAGGCAGACCTGGAAAAAATAAGCAAGTACCTGACAAACTGGTATGAAGACACCAAATGCTGGATAGTGAAAGACCTTCCGAATCGTATGTAAATTATTAACGATATGGGACGAGACGCATCGGAAGATCTAGCAAGAGATGGAAACATTCTGTGTAGGTTAATTCATGACGAAGGAGTTTCCCAGCATGCGCATCAGAAGAACTGCTCATTCCCGACATGATATCTGTTGAAGTATTCACCTCGATACTGGTTTCTCATCTCAAAACACTCAGTTTAAGAGACTGTAGCGTCTGTGTCATTTTGAGTATAATGATGTGGGACTCCCTATACTGTATGCGTCAATGAAACCTGATTTATCTTATTTGGCCAGGAACGATATTACAATACTGGTAGACTATTAGTAACATACATACACAGTTTAATACACTCAAAGAACCTATTGCAGAGAAAGTTCCGTAAAACAGATATAGTAATAACAAAATACAAGAATTTATAGACTGCAGACTGGAAGATAATAAAAAATCAACAGCAAGATATTTTTCTTAATGTTCTGTGGAGAGCTCACTTTTCGGTGGTTTTGATTGCTGCTTTTTTTATCTGCATCAAGGTTACTGATGTAGGTCACCACATTGGCAAACTTCATCACCATTGGCGAAGCCCCATATCCTGAGTTTTCATCGTGAGATTGCAGCTCAGTGCCTTCGACGTAACACACGTAGGTGTGAACCTGCCGCCGGTTCGTCTTCGACGATCGTTTGTTGTACTTCAGACAAAATGTTACCAGCCATCAACAGTCCAATGTCGGTGTTGACGGGCCCAGCGAGGCGTAAAGCTTTGTGTCGTGCAGTCATCAAGGGTACACGAGTGGACCTACGGCTCCGAAAGTCCATATCGATGATGTTTCGTTGAATGGTTCGCACGCTGACACTTGTTGATGGCCCAGCACTGAAATCTGCAGCAATTTGCGGAAGGGTTGCACTTCTGTCACAAAGAACTAGTCCCTCCGGTCGTCGTTGGTCCCGTCCTTGCAGGATCTTTCCGGCCGCAGCTATGTCAGAGATTTGACGTTTTACCGGATTCCTGATATTCATAGTACACTCGCGAAGTGGCCGTACGGGAAAATCCCCACTTCATCGCTAACTCGGAGGCGCTGTGTCCCATCGCTCCTGCGTCGACTAATAACACCACGTTCAAACTCACATCTTGATAATCTGCCATTGTAGGAGCAGTAAACGATCTGAAAAATGCGCCAGATATTTGTTGTTTTACTCAGGTGTTTCCGACCACAGCGCCGTATTCTGCTTGTTTACATATCTCTGTATTTGAATACGCATGCCTTTACCAGTTTCTTCGGCGCTTCAGTGTAATAATACACTCCTGGAAATTGAAATAAGAACACCGTGAATTCATTGTCCCAGGAAGGGGAAACTTTATTGACACATTCCTGGGGTCAGATACATCACATGATTACACTGACAGAACCACAGGCACATAGACACAGGCAACAGAGCATGCACAATGTCGGCACTAGTACAGTGTATATCCACCTTTCGCAGCAATGCAGGCTGCTATTCTCCCATGGAGACGATCGTAGAGATGCTGGATGTAGTCCTGTGGAACGGCTTGCCATGCCATTTCCACCTGGCGCCTCAGTTGGACCAGCGTTCGTGCTGGACGTGCAGACCGCGTGAGACGACGCTTCATCCAGTCCCAAACATGCTCAATGGGGGACAGATCCGGAGATCTTGCTGGCCAGGGTAGTTGACTTACACCTTCTAGAGCACGTTGGGTGGCACGGGATATGTGCGGACGTGCATTGTCCTGTTGGAACAGGAAGTTCCCTTGCCGGTCTAGGAATGGTAGAACGAGTTCGATGACGGTTTGGATGTACCGTGCACTATTCAGTGTCCCCTCGACGACCACCAGTGGTGTACGGCCAGTGTAGGAGATCGCTCCCCACACCATGATGCCGGGTGTTGGCCCTGTGTGCCCCGGTCGTATGCAGTCCTGATTGTGGCGCTCACCTGCACGGGGCCAAACACGCATACGACCATCATTGGCACCAAGGCAGAAGCGACTCTCATCGCTGAAGACGACACGTCTCCATTTGTCCCTCCATTCACGCCTGTCGCGACACCACTGGAGACGGGCTGCACGATGTTGGGGCGTGAGCGGAAGACGGCCTAACGGTGTGCGGGACCGTAGCCCAGCTTCATGGAGACGGTTGCGAATGGTCCTCGCCGATACCCCAGGAGCAACAGTGTCCCTAATTTGCTGGGAAGTGGCGGTGCGGTCCCCTACGGCACTGCGTAGGATCCTACGGTCTTGGCGTGCATCCGTGCGTCGCTGCGGTCCGGTCCCAGGTCGACGGGCACGTGCACCTTCCGCCGACCACTGGCGACAACATCGATGTACTGTGGAGACCTCACGCCCCACGTGTTGAGCAATTCGGCGGTACGTCCACCCGGCCTCCCGCATGCCCACTATACGCCCTCGCTCAAAGTCCGTCAACTGCACATACGGTTCACGTCCACGCTGTCGCGGCATGCTACCAGTGTTAAAGACTGCGATGGAGCTCCGTATGCCACGGCAAACTGGCTGACACTGACGGCGGCGGTGCACAAATGCTGCGCAGCTAGCGCCATTCGACGGCCAACACCGCGGTTCCTGGTGTGTCCGCTGTGCCGTGCGTGTGATCATTGCTTGTACAGCCCTCTCGCAGTGTCCGGAGCAAGTATGGTGGGTCTGACACACCGGTGTCAATGTGTTCTTTTTTCCATTTCCAGGAGTGTATGATAGTGAATCTTATCTCTGGTACTGTGAACGATACATATTTAGAGTTTTTGGGACATGGCTCCTGGAGACTGGCACTGACGCTGTCCATTATGTGAGTGGGCTGCGTCGACAGCGCGCCGGTACAGTGGAAGCGAGTCTGTGCCGCGGCGGTTCGCGAGACGGCGCAGAGTTGCGGCGCACCGAGCGAAGGCCGCGCCGTGCCACACATCCGGGAGCACAGTGGCAAGGCCGCCGCGCCGCGCCACGCCAGACACCTGACTATCGGCGCACGCAGGGCGTCTCCTGTGGTTGTCACCCAGCCGGCGTCGTCCCACTGCACGAGCCGGCCGCCTCTTCCTAAACCAGCCTCCGAGGTTCCTATATACATGTTTACAAGTCACCAGTTTCCATACAAAGCTCGAAATATCAACACCGGAACAACGTTATCCGCAAAGTTGCAGGAGCCACCGAGGGCGCTCAATGGAAAGTGTTTCGAACATCTGCTCTGGCACTATGTTTCTCCGCGACAGATCATTCTGAACCATTTTGGCAACATTTTTTACGCGCCAAACAAGCTGAACATGACTGGACGCTTTGTGACAGGCTGTCTCCGACCAACTGCTATCTGTAAACTGTGCCAAATCATGGGGATGTCACCATCAGCTGTTTGCAGAAAAGCAACTTCATTGAATTTTCTCCTTATGACAGTATTGAAGGGCGATATGTTTTAACTGCTCAAAAGCCAAGATCGCACGAAATATTTTTTATTCAAGACAATCGTTTTCGACAGTCTTTGCTGTCATCTTCAGATCTTAAACATGTTTTTGTAGTAAATGACCAGCGAGATATTTTTCCTCATTTTCTGTGGAGAGTTCACTATTCGGGGGTTTTGATTGCTGCTTTTTTTTTTTTTAGCTGCAGCACGGTCACTGATAGTACACGCATCCAATCGGTGCATGTATCCTGCAGGTCAGCATATTGGCAAATTTCATCACCACTGCCGAAGCCCTATTTCCTAAGACCGCAGCTCAGTGTCTTCCGTGTGACACAGGGAGGTGTGGACCTGCCGCCGGTTCGCTTTTGACGCTCGTTTGTTGTGCTTCAGATGATGCTACGCCAGTAAAAGAAGTAAAACGTGTATGGCATGCTAGCAAATAGCTATTTAGATAGTTCCGTAGACTGACTACATTTCCAAGAAGATATAATAATAATAATAATAATAATAATAATAATAATAATAATAATAATAATAATTCGTGTGGATAAAGCGAAATACAGGCGGTCAGGCCGGCCGGGGTACTGAGCGGTTGTAGGCGCTACAGTTTGTAACCGTGCGGCCGCTACGGTCGCAGGTTCGAATCCTGCCTCGGGCATGCATGTGTGCGATGTCCTTATGTTAGTTAGGTTTAAGTAGTTCTCAGTTCTAGGGGACTGATGACCTTAGAAGTTAAGTCCTATAGTGCTCAGAGCCATTTGAACAGGCGGTCAGTAGGTCAAACGAAAGGTTTATTCAAACTGCTTGACCTAGTTTTCGATGTCATCTTGAGAAGGATCAATGGTTACACTGATTTCATAATGTTGTGGCACCAATGAAAGATAAAATTCACCTCCTAATAGCAAAAGCATACAGTTACGGTTATATTTTTAACGTACCTTCACAACATTATTTAACCAGTGTAAGCATTGATCCTCCCTTCCATATTGTGAAACGACATCACACAATAATTATTCTTACAACACTTCATCTACACACCAATACTGAAAGAAAAATATGTAATGGCGTCGCTAATATGGATGGATGGGTTTAATTTTTTTCGCTGACCAGCGTGATCGCGAGCGCCGGTTTCAATACATAGCTAAGAATAGCTACAGTTCTTTCAATTACAAATAAAAACGATTCGCATAAGAAGTAAGAGCTCGTATTTCAATACATCGAGATTTCAGAACTCAGTCTAGTACACGGTTTTAATCTTCCAGGGAGTTTCAGTACAGACAACACTTTGGTATATAATGGAAGATTCATTCTTTAGTTACGTGCCGGCTATTTTTTTTTTTTCGTCTTCGTTGAGTCTTGGCTTTATGGCTCGCGCGCAACACACCAGTGGGCGGGTGCGATAATATGCAAAACGTAAGTAGTTCAGACGATAAACAAACAGTAATTCACTGTTTTGCAGCTGTATGGCATGTTACTGGTTTATGGAGATAACCTCATCCACTTACAAGTAGAAAATAAAAATATAATATGTTTTCTGTTCCAGACCGCAGAAGATGGCGCAAAAAGAGGAAGAAAGAATGAGGGCTGGAACTCGTCTGTTTTCCAAGCAATGAGCAGCGCGCTACGTGCCGACGCAAGACTGCACGTTTCATAACTGGCTAATACCAGCGTAAAGCTTCCCACGAGTCGTCTAAGTAAGAATAGTAAAAGCGGGTGATAAGACTGGCAAAAATAATATAGGTAGTTGTAGCCTTAAAATAAATTATTAGTTCAAAAATATGGTTCAAATGGCTCTGAGCACTATGGGCCTTAACATCTATGGTCATCAGTCCCCTATAACTTAGAACTACTTAAACCTAACTAACCTAAGGACAGCACACAACACCCATCACGTAAATTATTGGTATTCTACATAAGAGAGTGTATACACAAAGATGCTATCATCCAGACTCGATATTATGCCTGCCATGATGATACTGCGATGTCAGACTTATCAAGATTTTAGTTTCTGTTGAAGTTATGATTAGAGAGGAATTACATCCACGATGCAAGGTTACGAAAATTTTTTAACACTGAAATTGAAATGTTTCTCGCAAACTGTTATTTTTTTAAAGTCTTATGGGTCAATATTTACATTGACTAATAAATACACGTTGGTTTTAACTTAAAAAATGCTTACTTTCACTAAAATGTGCCGAAGAACAGATGAAAACTCCCGCCTTCTTCCCGTCTAACAGCGAATCACCATCTCTGCCACATTGCCGGCTCTCTCCCAGCTTTCCGCGCCATTTCAAGCTTCCGTTTCATTTTCTCTTCCTGCTGTACTCTGATAATTCTCTTTCCCAAACCAGTTATTTCCTCTCCCAATCTGTGTCGTTCAGCACTGCTGTCATGCGTTTATTGAAGGGGTGGTCAAAAAATTTCCGTTCGATGGCCGAACAGTTCAGAATCGGTAAGCCTATCAGACAAAATTGCCGTGAACGTGAACACTGAGGTGATCATCCCATCGATGCACTAGGCTGAAGATACCCGTTTGCTAAAACACCGTGTCCAACGGCGTGAAGAGGCCCGTGATTGCCTGTAGCCCATCCTCGTCCGACAGGAGTTGTCGACCCTTCAGACTTTTTTTAAGGGACCGAAGGCGTGATAATAACAAGAAGAGAGATGAGGACTGTAGGGCGGATGTTCGGGTGTCCTCCAGTTGAAGATGAGGCTACTTCCAGATCGGCCGGGGTCTTGATCTACCAAACACATGTCAGAAAGACACGAATGCCACAGTGATCCCTGCTTACATGTCGGTGCTCATATACCGG
The DNA here is from genome assembly GCF_021461395.2 of Schistocerca americana. Classification (NCBI taxonomy): domain Eukaryota; kingdom Metazoa; phylum Arthropoda; class Insecta; order Orthoptera; family Acrididae; genus Schistocerca; species Schistocerca americana. Next base: position 221,516,668 of record NC_060122.1, on the reverse strand, counting down.
CATCGAATTCCCGGTACGTTGAATATACGCTGCAGCGACGCCCTCAACCGGAAACTTTTTGATCACCTCTTAAGCCACACTTCCATTTATTACATTTATTTATTTATAGTATGATGATACAGAGCTTGGATCAAATAGATTATTTTAGGAGCATACAGTGTAAGAAATGACAAGCGAAATACAGGTACAGAATCAAATGTCCAAAGTATTATGCTAAATTATGTACACGTTACACAAGTTCTTAGATTTCTAAGTCCAATCTGTTGATCCAGTTGAGCCCTTCAGGTGACGAATTGTGGATGTCATTTATTGATCCCCGAAGGCTCGTTTCGTGCATTCACCAACAATGTGATTTATTGTTTGCAGGACAGGTCATAAACTTATACATTTATGACCTGCGAGCCACAACCTCAAGGAAATTCATATATGCTGATGACATCTGTTTGGTAACCCAGCCGGGTTCCCGGGTTCGATTCCCGGCGGGGTCAGGGATTTTCTCTGCCTCGTGATGGCTGGGTGTTGTGTGCTGTCCTTAGGTTAGTTAGGTTTAAGTAGTTCTAAGTTCTAGGGGACTGATGACCATGCATGTTAAGTCCCATAGTGCTCAGAGCCATTTGGTAACCCAGAGCTACAGTTTCACCACTGCTGAAAGCACATTAACTGCCGACATGGAAATCCTGGACACATACTTCAGGAAACGGTGCCTCACCCTAAACCCTCAGAAAACTGTTACTTCAGCATTCCACCTTCGGAACAGACACTCTGACTATAAACCATAAGTTAAACTCCGAAGACAAACCCTACAGTACTGCAGCACACCGAAGTACCTTGGAATAACACTCGATAGGTCCCTAACTTTCTGAGAACATCCCTCCAACGTGCCCGCAAAAGTCAAGACCCGTAATATATTCAGAAGCTCGTTGGTACCTCCTGGGGTTGCAGTGCTCAAACCCTTAGCTCAACTGCTTTGGCACTATCATACTCTGTTCATTCAAGCTGGACAACAGCATTCAGCGACAGTGCTCAGTGTAGCAAGATAGATGTGCAACTCAACCAGACAATGCGACTTATCACAAACTGCATACGTAGCATTCAAACTGCATGGCTACCAGTTTTAAGTAACATCCAACCTGCAGCTCTACGAAGATCAGATGCTCTCCTGAAGATCTGGAGAAATATTCAGAAGAACCCCCAGCTACCCGTACACAGTGATTTATTACGTGTAAAGTACTTTATGCGAGCGACATTACCGTAATACTTTTGTTTACTACTATTTCTCTCATATGGAATCAAATAAGAGTACCAGTGGCTCTTACATTGCCTGTGTACTCCCCACGTCAAATAGACTCATAACCATTGCAAAATGTCTTGATGGTCGTAACCGGTCGTGGTGATCGAAAGTACAACTGCAGTTGTTGCTGTTATCTGATTCTCATTAATTACGTACTGCAGCAGCGTAATCTGCACCATCATATTCCACAGGCTAGATAAGAAATTATTGTTATTACTATGCAGCTTATACGCTTTGGACATTGCAATATTAATTGTAAAGTGGGTCTCTGAGGATGCCTGGCTTGACATAAAAGGACTTACATTGCTAATCTCAACAAGTAATGGAAACTTATACATTTATGTGAGTAAAAATAAAGCTATTTCTACTAACGTTCCATATTTGCGTTAGAACACGAAGCCTCTGCAATAGATTAAAACTACAGGGGAAAGCATTACGATTCTTGTCGTCAGTTCTTGGTTGAGGGAACTCTCCGATCTCGAAAGTTCATTTCCCGTGCAATCTAGTTGCAGTGGTTTCTTTGACTACAGAGTACTTCTACCTGAGAATATATAGTGAAATTCAGAATCTTCAGGAAACTGAAATTCCACATGATGCTCCCTTTGTCGCAAATATGTTATCCGAGAATCGACTGAAAAGAAAGCGAAGTTGTACACACTGCACAGTAGTACCAGTATTCGCCGCCTACTTTGTTACTGTACCCGTGTGGTGGTGCTTCTGCTCTCACGTCTATCATCTCATTTTTTCATTTATACTCCCGTCCGTCCCCGGTAGCTGAATGGTTAGCATGACAGATCGTCAATCCTCTGGGTCCGAGTTCGATTCCCGGCTGGATCGGGGAATTTTCCCCATCCACGGACTGGGTGTTGTGCTGTCCTGATCATCATCCTATCATCCTCACCGACTGCAGGTCGCCGAAGTGGCGTTAAATTTAAAGACCGGCACCGGGCGAACGGTCTGCCCGACGGGAGGCCCTAGCCATACGATTAAATAAATTTAGATTCCTGACTGTTTGACGTTACAAATATTCTGCGACTGTGGCACTTCTGTTAACCGGTCCGTGTCGGCTCTCCTCGTTCGTCTACTGCGCAGCGCGCGGGGCGTCTCTGCACAGTGCAGACGTGCAGCTGATAAACGCACAGCACGCCTCCGCGGTCACACGACAGCGCGCCGAATTTCGTCATGTTGCGAAATATCTCCGATTCCGACTTCTCTTTCGCGCAAAAAATGAGGAGCAGCAACTCTAATTCAAGGTGGTGTTTTTTCGCGGGAAACTAACTACTACATCGATTACTTACCGGTGGGTAATAAGCTGAAGCACATGTAACAGCAATAAACGTCAGTGTAGTCCTTAAAAATGGAGATGCAGTTCCGAAACGTGTATGGCTACTACAGGAAAGCAAAATATAGAGACCGATTATGTCGTCTTCGACGGCGAGTGTTTATCGGAGACAGACTAACATCAGGTGTGCCCCAGGGAAGTGTGATAGGTCAGTTGCTATTTTCTATATAGATAAATGATCTGGCAGACAGAGTGGGCAGCAATTTGCAGTTGTTCGCTGATGATGCTGTTTTGTACAGGAAGGTGTCGAAGATAAGTGACTGTAGGTGATCAAGACGACCTAGACAAGAATGAGATTTTCAGTCTGAAGCGAAGTGTGCGCTGATATGAAACTTTCTGGTAGTTTAAAACTGTGTGCCGGACCGAGACTCGAACTCGGGACCTTTGTCTTTCGCGGGCAAGTACTCTACCATCTGAGCTACCCAAGCACGACTCACGCCCCGTCCTCACAGCTTTACATCTGCCAGTATCTCGTCTCCTACCTTTCAAACTTCACAGAAGCTCTCCTGAGAAACTTGCAGAACTAGCACACCTGGAAGAAAGAATATTGCAGAGACTTGGCTTAGCCACAGCCTGGGGGATGTTCCCGGAATGAGATTTTCACTCTGCAGCGGAGTGTGCGCTGACATGAAGTTTGGAAGGTAGGAGACGAGATACTAGCAGATGTAAAGCTGTGAGGAGGGGGCGCGAGTCGTGCTTGGGTAGCTCAGATGGTAGAGCACTTGCTCGCGAAATGCAAAGATCCCGAGTTCTAGTTTCGGTCCGGCACACAGTTTTAATCTGCCAGGGAAGTTTCACATCAGCAAACACACACTCCGCTGCAGAGTGAAAATCTCATTCTGGAAACATCCCCCAGGCTATGACTAAGGCATGTCTTTGCAATATCCTTTCTTCCAGGAGTGCTAGTACTGAAAGGTTCGCAGAAGAGCTTCTGTGAAGTTTGGAAGGTATGAGACGAGATACTAGCAGATGTAAAGCTGTGAGGACGGGGCGTCAGTCTTGCTTGGGTAGCTCAGATGGTAGAGCACTTGCCCGCGAAAGGCAAAGGTTCTGTGTTCGAGTCTCTGTCCGGCACACACTATTAATCTGGCAGGAAGTGACCTAGACAAAATTTCTAGTTGGTGTGATGAATGTCAGCTGGCTCTTTATACAGTAAAACGTAAGTTAATGCGGATGAGTAGGAAAAACAAACCCTTAATGTTCGGTTACAGCACTATTAGTGTCCTGCTTGACAGAGTCCCGTCGTTTAACTATCTGGGCGTAACGTTGCGAAGCGACATGAAATGGAACGATGATGTGAGGATTGTTATAGGGATGGCAAATGATCGACTTCGGTTTATTGGGAGAATTATGGGAAAGCGTGGTTCGTCTGTAAACGCGACCGCATATAGGAGTTGGTGCGACATATTCTTTAGTATTTCTCGAGTGTTTGGGATCCGCGAAAGGTCGGATTGGAAGAAGACATCGAAGCAATTCAGATGCGAGCTGATAAATTTCTTACCGGTAGGTTCGATCAGCATGCAAGTGTTACGGATACGCTTCGCGAGATCAAGGGGCAGTCCCAGGAGGGAAGACGATATTTATTTCAAAGAACACTACTGAGAAAGTTCACAGAACCTGCGTTTGAAGCTGACTGCAAAACGATCATGCTGCCACCAACATACATTTCGCGTAGGGACCACGAAGATACGAGAAGTTAGGCCTCATACGGAGGCATATAGAGAGTCGTTTTTGCCTCGCTCTTTCTGCGATTGGAACAGGAAAGGAAGCGACTACCTGTAGAACAGGGTACCCTCCGCCACGCACCGTAAGTGGGCTTTCGGAGTATGTATCTAGATATAGAATTATTATAAACAAAAATATTCACAGCGTACATGTAATGCCTGTTAATGATGCACTAATGAAATGTCTGTTAATGATGCACTAAAGACATAAAAGATTATTAGTGTACAGTTGCTGTTACCCATTTTATACGCATTTTTATTTTGCATAATGGAGAATCTAGTATACCGTTACTATTCTGCAACACGGACACTCTCATAATCTGTAACAGCAGTTTCCGCAACGCTCGTGACTGCAGATTTGCCACTTCCTGTGAAGTTACGTTTCGTTGGGCGAAATAAACTATTGACGGAACTGCATTTGCCGCCAGCGGACTATGCACGTCTTCACGTTACGGCAGACAGATGGCGCAGTCGGAACCTGACGAGTTGATTGCCTTTTCGGAGCATTTAATCTCGTAAGAGGCGTCTACAAAACGTGTTCCACGCATAATCTAAAGAACCATAGCTGCACGATGAGACGGCCAGGTGAAAGGTTACGTTTCTTTCGGAGATTCCAGACACGTGTACTTTCAGGCGCAGAGATGTTGGAGGCTTCAAGCTGATGACAGATCGTATTGTTTAGGCCAGAGCAAGTATAGGCGTTACAGGGGAGACGTAAATGAGTTAATTTTATAGCAATTCGAATTTACAAGTTTGCCATCGGGCAAGTGTCGTGTAGTGATATCTAAAACTACGTTGCTTGCATTAAGCTTTTACGACAGCTCCTGCTGGAGAATGAATGTGACTGGGCTGAGAACTGCCTGGCAGTTCCGTCCTTGAAGGAGAGAAATCATCTTATGTCATAACCCCTCAAGGTAATGTTGCAGTGCAATTACTGTAAATTATTTTGTTGATAATGTCGAGTAAGTGCATTGTGGGAATCAGCACAGAATCGGCTGTGCATACAAAAATGTAATTAATTAGTTAATCATTACATTAGTACAAAAAGTTCACTCTAAGGCATGCTTTTTAGGACTGCGAGACGAACGATGAGGTGCGTTCGCTGGTTGACACTTCACTGATGACTGCGTTGCGGCACATACCTACTTAGCCAATCGAGAAACTTATTTTTGCTGTGCCAATAAATTTGTCTACTACGAGGGTAAAAGACAAGTAAAATAGAAGCTACGCGGTATTAAGCGATCGTTTGGTGGTGTCTATAGTGGTCAGGATAAAAATTATGTAGAATAGAAAACAAAAACTAATCCAAATATGTATATCAAAACTGTCTAAGGAATAACTAAAAAACTGTAAATATTAAAAAGAAAATTAACCAGATAACAAAACTTAGTTGATGTAAATATTAAAGTGCTGGACATCTGTTGTTCCACCAAGTTACCACAGTAAAAAGTGTTTTTTGTGTTGTTACACTGGAAAGAATTAAGTCTGTTTTAACAGGGGACGCAAATAATAAATAAGTGGGTAAAATCGTAAAGAACGGTCAGGAATAGATTTAATGATGCAGTAACGTCGTCATTTAAATCATGATGAAATGTTTAAGGCAACTGACATAACTGAAAATAATGGAACACAAGTTGATGCTGCAAGGCCTCTAAATACGGGAAGAGATGTAATTTCAAGCATGTGTAGTCGTCATCAACAATTTGGCGGCCTAGAAAAAGGCACTGACGAAATCAAAGTTCTACCACTGCACGACAAGACTTATTCCTGTGTGTGATCTCTGAGGAAAAGAGCTTCAACAGCCATAATGTTCAGAGATGTCTTGCAACACGTGATTCAATTCAAAGTACCAGAAACAGACCGCAAGAAAGCGGCCTTCATGCCGTCGACCTTTAAGGTTTCCAACTGTTCATCGTGGAAATCGTGCGCGTAGTGCTTTGTGGTGCCAATAACATGAAAACTGAATCAGTACGGAAAAGTCCTCTTTACAGGTGGGTTACACGTCAGTTTCCACACAGATTCCAGAGAAGTGCACATCTGAAGGCGCCAGATGACGCAGAAAGGCTTAGGAACGTAAAGAGGATCCACAAATTTCTCGGAGCGTCTAGCACAGTCTGAGGAAGAATAATGACCAATATGAAAAAGGTCCTCGTTTTTGCAAGATGAACACAGTGCGCAAATATTTATATTCAAAGCATTTTGCAATATTGGCCTGAATTCCTCTACATGCATGATAATTCCAGACTATATGTTGTCGGAGCTGTGTCTGAATGGTTTGAAATGTAGAACATTCAGTGTGCGACACTGGCCTACTCATTCTCCTAATCTAAACCCTACAGAGCACCTTTGGGATACCCTTCAAATAAAAGTTTTGGAGGCTGCAGATAGCATCCAGAGTCTGCGGCAGATGTGCAGCTTACACATCACTGGCAGAACGTTGATCAAGGTGAGATCTCCCATCCCATTCCGTCAATGTGAAGTAGATGCCTGGTTGTAACAGACTCGACAGGAGATGCTACCACTTACTGATGCCAGAACAGCACTGATAATTGAGACTCATAAGGTGTAATGAACCTCAGAAATTTACGAATGTTTTTATAATTCTGATGTCTAACTCCTATGCTTCTTCGTTAAAAGTAGTTTGTCCTTTCGACAATTTTAATGTGTGTACATTACTTCATCAATTATTCGTTTGTCGTAATATCGGTAGTAAACATCTACTGATGAAGCCTTTTTATTCTCGTATTACCAACTGAAGCAGCAGCAGACAAAACAAGTAAGTGCCGTTTCAGCATCTTAGCGAACAACACTGCTCTATACAGAAAACGCGCAAGGCCTGAAAATGATCAACGCTTAATACAGGAAGTGGCAGTTGAGCCGCAAAGAAACTTCGACTAAGTAGGCAGAAGACTATAGTCCGATTACAGTATCAGAGAGAAATAGCTGGAAACAGTAACAACCGTAAGGTAAATGGAGGAAAATTTCCGGAACGCCGTAAATTGGAGATAACACATAAAACGAAGTTCACTGGCAATATACTCGTCACCCACTTACAACGGCACACTGGTCGCATTGGAGCGCTGTAGACGATGTGAGGTGGAGGATGTAGTTCAGATTGGAGTTGGTTCTGTGATGTTTTGGGGCTCTTTTGCCTACCATGACTTAGGCCTACTCACTCAGGTTACCATGGTGATGACTCGGATGCTTATTTCGAGATTCTCAATGAACAGGTATTGCTCTCGGTTCGATATCTTCACGATTAGCACGCCACGGACACTCTCAAGATAATGACAGCCATGTTCATAGGACTGGGCGCATACGGCGCTAGTTTGACAAACAATCTGTCATCCTTCGCCTGACCCGCTAAACCTCCCGCTCCTAATGCAGTAGAAAATGTCTGGAGCTTTTTGGAGCAGCAGGTGAAACGTTGCAGTTAATATAACTGAAGTAACTTCGTTAAATTGAGGCTGTTGTCAAGGGTAGAGATGGTGTCTATCTTTTGTCCCGTAGCTTATTTCTAGGGACAGCATTTCGGTTGGGGATTTCTTTTTCACAGGAGCTACTTTAGAGTTGTAGTATGCCGAAATCGGTGTGTTCCTACCTAATTCATGACATGGTGGTGGTGCTGGTGACTGTGATGATGGTGATTATTATTATTATTATTATTTTCGATTATTCCCATTTAAGAGAGCGTTTGAACTTGAATTCCTTTATGATGATTGTTTATGTTTTTCTGAGCCCAAATTTTCTTCATGTGTTCACTGTGTTGTTTCTTTCGCTCCGCTGTCCATTTGCATCCTGGTCTCTTCTGTGTTGTGGTGTCAAATCTATGTTTTTTGATGATGTTCCTGAATTCAGTTCTATTTTCTGCATCGTTTACTGTTATGTGTGCTTGTCTGAGGTCCACTTCAACTTCTTTTATCCATTTTGTTTTTCCCCTGCCTGAGTTGATGACTTTAAGAATTCGCTTTGAAATTCTGTTTTCATTCATCCTGTGGATATGTCCGTAGAACTGCATTCTTCTTTTCCTTATTGTATCCGTAATCTTGTCTGTGTATTTATATAGTTCTGATGTTGGTCTCTTCTTCCAGATTCCTTGCTCTTGTATCGGGCCAAAAATTTTCCTGAGAATTTTCCTTTCTTGTTTCTCTATTTCTTTGATTTTAGTTTGCCCATCTATTTGTGTTGTTCCAGATGCATACAGTGCCTCCGGAAGTACGACAGTGTTGTAGTGCCTCAATTTTGCGTTAATGGATATGGACTTTTTGTTATAATAGTTCCACGTGAGTTTATATGCTTTCTGTAGTTTTTTTATTCTTTCCTCATTGGCCTTTAGGTTGATCCCTGATGGCTGGATGATTTCTCCCAGGTACTTAAAATGTGGCACTTGTACGATTTTCCCATGGGTTGTCACAATAGGCAATTTGTCTTGTGGCACTCTTTCTATGTACTGGGTTTTCTCATATGAGATTTGCAGGCCAGTTCTTTGTGCAATTTCGTGTTACTTCTCTATGGCGTTAGTGGCTTCTTTTCTATTATTTGTGAGGATTGCAAGGTCATCCGCAAAAGCTAAACACTTCACATTGAATCTATTATCTTTTCTAATGCCAATTTGGATTCCTTTGACTTCTTTTTCCCATGTCCTGATAATTTTGATGATGGTGATTATTATTATTATTTATTATCATCATGATCACGAGGATGACCATGATCGCGAGGACGACGATGATCACGGGGACGACTGTGGTGGTGGTGGTGACTAGACAGCCCAAAATCTTCTGCTTACAAAATAATCAGCATTCGGACAACGGTAGTGGCCTAGCTTCAGTAACGGCGTTCAATGCCAGTGGCTTCCGCGACGCATGGGTCAGGATGCGCCCCGCGGTGGGAACGCAGCCAGGTGGGGGTGTTCTGCAGTTTGGCTGCCGCGACCCGCCCAGCCGCGGCTGCGTATCGACGCGAGCCTTCCAATCAAGCGACGAAGACGTCAGCACGCTGCGCTGCGGTGCCACCGACGGCGGTTTGTCAAGCGCCATCAATAGTTTAGGAGCCGGCCGCACGACCGTCTCGAGGACGTCGATACCGCAGAAGGCACGTCCACGCGACGACAAAGTGGTGACCCGGAATGACTAGCTAGCACTGGTGCAAACGACCCGCCCCGCACCTCTGCCCCACTGGCAGCGTCTCGCAACGCTGCCGCCAGAATACACCAACACCCGCTTGTACGCGGAAATCGTCACACACACACACACACACACACACACACACACACCACACACACACACACACACACACAGAGAGAGAGAGAGAGAAAATGTATCACCTGTAAACTGTTCTTACTATTTATCTCGCCAACGAGGAATGTGGACACTAGATTGGACGTGGACACTGTTCTGCTTCCAAGCAGCGAATAGGGATATATGCGCCGCCATAAGTGTAAAGCTGCCATGACACCTAAGACTGGTTTGAACACCACAGAGCTTTTTTTGTGCTGGTCCTCCTTCCTTTCAGTTGAATAACGCAGTCAATTATAGGGGGAACATCAGCGGTTTTCACATCAACAAACATCGCCTGAGGTGAATGTGTTGCACGACGATCATTATTAGACCCCGTTGCATTGTAGGCCTGCCAGACTGACTTTAGAGCGTAAACTATACAACTGGTTACGATCAGAACTGGATCCCATGGAGGTCACTTTTGAGTCTTCATTCTGGAGTTGGAACATCCAGGAGTAATTTCGTAAAACGAAGAGACCGCACAATAGTCACTTAATCCACAATCTTTTATTCTGTACACCTCCGGTTTCGGTGTGAAAAAATTAAATCACTTAACCATCTGTAGTCATTCAAATCCCAATGTTCACGTGGAAGCAAAGATTCTGTATCAAAAGCACAAAATGGACATAAATTCCCCAAGAACTGTACCCCCGATGGCGTTTACCTGTTCTTACGGAATGTGCGTCCCTTTTATCATTTTGTCACGGAACCTTTCGTTCCATGCGAACACTGGGGTGAGGATGACTTCATATGGTTAAGTAGTTTTATTTTTTACATCAGATGATGGAACTTTTAAGTGTTTCGACACCAATTGTGTACACAATTAAAAATTGTGGATTAGTCAACTGTTGTGCGATTTCTTCATTTCACTAAACGGCCTTTACAGTTGCAGCTGACCCAAAAGAGGAACTCTTTATCCAGGAGTAAGATCCAGAAATGAAAGTTTCCTCTGGGTAGCACCAACTGTGACTGCGGAGAACCACAGATAATGGAGCACCTACTGGATTATCAATGGAGTACTGCATCTTGCACAAACCAAAATCTTCTGGTTGCCATTCAGAGCGCAAATGGAGTTGCAAGATTTTGGTAGTGTAATTGTTTTTACCAGGGCATGCTGAAAAGTGATGCCTCCGAATTTTTAAAGTGAAAACTCTTAATGATTTTTAAATAAAACAAATGTTACTACCATTCTACGCCTTTATTTTTCAAGTCCACATATTTATTTCTCAACATAGTCACCCGCGCGACCAGCAGGTTTCTCTCAACGAGACACCAGTTTGTTGATACCGTCACTGTAAATTGTTTGACTTTGTTGACGAATCCACAACCTCACCTCCGCTTGCATCACTTCATCACTATCAAAGTGACTTCCTCGAAGGTGTTCTCTAAGTTTTGGAAACAGATGGAAATCGGACGGGGAACAACTCGCGACTATATTGAGCATGATCACGTGGATTATTGCAGTGGTCGTGTGTGGCCTGGCATGACTATGCTGAAGGAGATTGTGCACCACGTCTGGACGAACTCTTCGAATTCGTGTTTCCAGTTTTCTGAGACTCGCAGTACCGTACGGAGTTTATAGTGGTACCTCTAGGCATGAATTCCTAATGCACCACATCCTGAATATCCCAGAACACTGTGAGCATGACTTTTTCCGCTGATGGCATGGTGTTTAACTTTTTTGGCGTTGGTGATCGTTTGCGGCGAAACTTCATCGATGCTCTCTTGTTTTCAGTATCAAAACGGTGAATCCAGTTTTCATCTCCCGTCACAATGCTGTTAAGAACCCTATCACGCTCACGCTCAAAACGCAAAAGGAATTGTTGACAGATGTCCAGTCTCCTCTGCTTCTTGTCAGTAGTGAGCACTGCGGGCACCCACCGTGCACAGTTTTCTGTACCGCAGTTCAGCAATGATAGCCTGTACACGCCCTCCGGATATATACCACACCTATCTGAGAGCTGTGTCTGTGTTACGCGACGATTATCTTTGATGAGTTCACCAGACTGATTCTGTTGAGTGCCATCGATTGCCGTACGCGGTCGCCACTCCTAACTCCGTCACACACGTTGAGGTTAGCATCACTGTTTCCTTCATTACGAGCACGAACAACCTAACGTCGCACATTACTGATGTCGACACAATCATCACCACACAAAGCTTTCATTCTTCTCTGGATTTCAATTGGAGGCACGCTTTCTGCGGTTAGAAACTCTATTGCAGCGCGCTGATTCTCACTCGCCGGCATAGTTACGTCACCGACGGCCATGTTACATGCTACTATTCCGAACCCTCTAGTGGCTGAGGGTTGCAACTGGGGAAGGTCGACCGAGTAATATAGATGACATGTAATACCTCAATCGACTTTGAGAAGAGAATAAAAAATGCAGAGGCAATACTTTCAGCACGCCCTCGTATTGTACTTGTCTAAATTAATGGTGGAATGATTCCTTCAACGGGTTAAAGACTGTTTCGGTTTTCCATCTCCGACCAGACGTGAAAACGATCTACGAGGGCTATTCGGAAAATAATGCCCGATCGATCGCGCAATGGAAATCGCTGTGGAAACCGAAAATGTTTTCTTGGCAGCAGTTGGTCACACCTTCCAGCTACTTCTCTACATACTCGCCACTCCGACTTACACAATAGTTGTAGCGCTGTACCAACTTTATAATACCTTCATCATGAAAGGCACCAGCCTGTGCTTTCCGCCAATTCTCCATGCTGGTCTATAGCTCGCTGTCAGTGCCTTGTCTTCGCAGCCAGCGGTTCACGTGACGAGAGATGCAAATCGGAGCGAGCAGTCCGCGCTGTATGATGGGTGATCAAAGACTTCCCATCGAAAACGCTGCAGAAGGGTCTCCATTGCCCCTGCAGTGTGCTGCCGATAACTGTCATGAAGATGGAAATGCATGACAGTTACGTTATGTGGGCTGCATGAAATCAGGCGAAATCTCATGGCAGTGCCCATACTTGTCAGTAAACGCTATTTTCTAGACATCCTTACGTGCTCACAGTACGCTTAGAACTGGAAAGAGCGATGTGACGCGATCGACGCGCATACTACAGACACTGCCCAACATATCTGTGCAAGGCTTTAGTGAATTTTCATTGTGGTTTCCATTTCGCGCCCAGTCGACTTCCCGAACAGCCCTCGTATTTTGAGGCCTCGCTATCTAAACGATTTTAAAACAGATAAAAAAATGGCGTTTCAGTTGCAAATACGAGGGTCACTCCAAAAGAAATGAACACTATTTTTTTTAAATCCATCTTTTATTCTACATGTTTGAAAGTTCTACAGTGTTTAGATACATCCTTTAGGAACAATATTTTCATTTCTCCACATAATTTCCATCCCTCTCAACTGCCTTATGCCATCTTGGAACCAGCGCCTGTATACCCGCACGGTAAAATTCTGGACAAACCTGTTGGAGCCACTGTTTGGCAGCGTGCACAATGGGGTCATCATCTTCAAACCATGTTCCACGAAGAGAATCTTTCAGTTTCCCAAAGAGATGACAGTCACATGGAGCCAGGTCAGGACTGTAAGGCGAGTGTTTCAGTGTTGCCCATCCGAGTTTTTGACTGACATGTGGCCATGCATTGTCGTGCAACAGCAAAACATCCTGCTTTTGCCAATGTGGTCGAACACGACTCAGTCGAGACTGAAGTTTCTTCAGTGTCGTCACATATGCATCAGAATTTGTGGTGGTTCCACTTAGCATGATGTCCACAAGCAAGAGTCCTTCGGAATCGAAAAACACCGTAGCCATAACTTTTCCAGCAGAAGGTGTGGTTTTGGATTTTTTTTTCCTTGGGTGAATTTGCATGATGCCATTCCAATGATTGCCTCTTCGTCTCTGGTGAAAAATTATGGAGCCATGTTTCATGACCTGTCACAATTCTTCCAAGAAATTCATCTCCACCATTCTCGTACTGTCCCAAAAGTTCGTTGCATACCGTTTTTCTTGTTTCTTTGTGAGCCACTGTCAACATCCTGGGAACCCACCTGGCACAAACCTTTTTTAACGCCAACACTTTCAGTATTCTGCAAACACTTCCTTCCCCTATCCCAAAGTAGCGTGACAATTCGTTCACTGTGATGCGTGTGTCCACAGTCACCAATTCGATAACTCTCTACACATTGTCTGCAGTGTGTGCAGTACAAGTCCTGCCACTGCACACGAATTCTATGGCAGCACGTTGCTTCTGACGAAAGTCAGGTGTAGCAGCCATGTTGAAGACATGCTGTGAGGGCGCCACTCACGGGAACAGGTTGAACTAAGATTGAAAACAAGCGGGAAGGATTTATCTACACACTTTAAGACTTTCACACATGCATAATGAAAACTGTATTTTTACAAAAATAGTGTGCATTTCTTTTGGAGTGACCCTCGGAACAGTGAACAGAGAAGATAGGTTAAGTGTATTTTAGCTGTAAATATTTCGCGAGCACATTTCTCCGATGACCAAATAGGAAGTCGTGCAGATGGTACGCGGGCGAAGAGCGGTGTTATCGCGTTGTGGAAGCGCCGCGCGCGCCAGAGCGGGAAGTAAGACATCGGCGAGTGGTCCAGCGAACGACCTTGCAGCGGCCGCGAATGCTAATTCTGCCGCCCAGGGATGTCCAAATACAGCGCCGCCGCCGCCGCCGCAGACTGCAGTGATCATCTCTCCACCACTGGAGACTGCCCGCCGCCATTAAATTCCACTTCCCCTCTCTAAATAACGGCAGCATTCCGAGCGGGGTTACGAGGAAACGCAGGTGGCCTGTCTGCCCTCGTGTCTCAACGACCGACGAGATAGGACGCATATTAAGATAGGCCGCGCCGACGGGGTGGTTTTCCGTCCTGGATCAGGAACGTGAGTTTCGGGACGTGAAATGTAAACTCGTGCAGTCACTCGTTCTGCCGAACCTCCACTGTTGTGGCGTAATTCAACGCGGCACGTTCAGTCAAAACACTACACAGTTAAGAACTAATGACGAAATCTTCTGTGTTTCACGTTTGCAGCACTTTATATGACCAAGCCAGAGTATCATACGCTCAGTTATGGTGGCTGTGGTCAGAAAAGTTAGGTGCTTGCCAGCTCCTCAGTGCGCAAGCACCCCCGTACCTCGCATTAGAGATTAAATACCTGTCATTTCTTCGTAATCGAAACACAAGGTCCCTCTCGAACTACCCCCTTTGTGCCTATTCGTAAAATAAAAACAGTCACGAACTGCTTCGCTGTTGCTGCTGCCCACCTCTGGAACGAGATGCCCTGACTTTGCACACAATTCAATGCCCGATTTTTTTTTTAGAAAAAAAAGAAGCAGCTGTAGCACTTCTTTCACTCACCCTCAAAACGTTTCTCCAAAAATTAACGTCTATGGGCAATATCCCCCCCCCCCCCCCCTCCCTTGTCAAATAGCGGAGCCAATGCTCCTTAGGTTCTTCCAGTTCCGACTCCTCCTGTTTTCCATCCTCTAGAGCCACACCACTTTCTTCTCCATTACATTCACCAACTGTGTGATATCACGTCCTCTTTTTCTTCCTCTTTCACCTCTTTCTCTGATGCTCACTTTTGCTCGCGCTCATAGTTGTAACCTACTTTCTGTAACTTCTATTTAACACTAACATAGCGTCTGCTGCTTCGCTAGAGTAGACTGTATGGTCTGCATAGATTTTTTTTTTGTTTTTCTTGAATCGCATTTTGTTGTTTTCGCTCACAAAATGCAACACCTTCTAAATTTTTCATGCTAAGTAAGGTCATAGAAGCATGTTCTTTGCCGAATATACTACTGACCAAAAACCGATTCTGCTAGCTGGAGTCCAAGGTTTTTGTAACTTATGCCTTTTGCACTCTTGCTGTGCTACTTCCAAAGAAACTTCACCAGTAACACATATTTTTTTAATATCCAAGCGTGAACTGTAATACCATTTTTCATAGATTTACATTTAAACTTTTTAACATAGCAAAATACTTTCTTAAAAATTTCCATCCCCCATTCCACCCCTTTAGGGACAGAATTTTCAAACACACCGAAACACGTTTTTTTTTATTCATTTCTGGCTGAGAAGCCAAATACCAATAGTCGGAGATTTAGCTTTCAAAATCCTTTCACAACAAAATATTATCATAAAACATTTCAACCGACCGCCCCCCCCCCATTTCATCCCTTTAGGGGCTGAGTATCCAACAACAGTGAAATGAGAATTCTTTTACTTCTAACAGAGAAGCCAAATACACATTTTCATGCATTTATGTTGAAAAACGCTTGCATAATGAAATATTTCCATAAAAATTCTCATCCCATATTTCACCCCCTTATAGGTGGACTTTCGAAAAATCTCTTTTTACACAACGCCTACGTGATAAGATCAACATCCTTTGCAAATTTCAAATTTCTATCTTTAGTGATTTGGGTAGGGCGATGATGAGTCAGTGAGTGAGCGAGTGAGTGAGTGAGTGAGTGAGTGAGTGAGTTAGTGAGTGAGTCAGCCAGTCAATCAGTAGGGACATGTAGATTGTACCGTTCAAGAACGACTACAAAATGTGTGATTTTTATCTGTTCTACGGTTATGTTCAACGCGTAATGTTTAATTTCTAAATATACAGGCTGTCACGGGAGGAATGGTCAACATTCAAAGATGTAACAGGGACTTGTTCATGTTCAGTACTGTGAAACACATCTATTCTACTGATCAAAGGCTCCCAGCTCGTAAGGTACCCGTTTTAAAGCTCTTGTTTACTTGACTTTTGCTTAGAAATACAGTTCCTGCCATGTCAATGAATATTGACCTTTCCTCCTATGACGTCCAGTACATAACATAAAACGTGTAGAATGCGTTGTTAGATGTAAGATAGGGCCTGAAGGCCCTTATATTACCCCAATGAATAAATAAAAGTAGCGTAACGTGCGAGCTGCGCAGATCAACTGACTAAGCGGTTGCGTAAGATCTTGTAATACGTCGTGGAATGTTAAAATACAGAGCGATTGTGTAGGCCTTTTAAAACCAAACCTCACAGCCAGAATAATTTTTATCGGATTTTTCTTGCCAACCTCTAAGTCCAGTTCTAAGCGAGAAATGCTATGAAGTTTTGACGAAGTTAGTATTTCCTTGTATTGTCCATAATATCACAAAAATCGTTGGTTAATAACAACACATTTATACATTTCGTCATCGGAGTATTCTGTTCGCTTTTGTTGTTGTTTTCTTGCGGCAAATGCTCTAATCCCATTCGGCTCACCCGTGTCCGTCATGCTGTAATTGTCGCACTATTAACTATTGGACTTAACTTTAACATTTTGCTCGGTCGTTCCTTCGCATTTACCGTCCCCACTGTCACACTTTTCTCCTCCTCAACGTCAGCTAATTTGACGACGTTAACAGCAAGCTGTTGCGGCTGCCAGCGTGGGCGTTTCACGCGATCTCTCGCCGCGCTTGCACTGCGAGATACGAGCGCGCTCTACCGTGAAGTAGAGCGCGGCTGTGACTAGTCCTCTTACCAAGTTATTTCGCGCCACGGTCTGGTCTATGGGTAAGATCCCAGAGTTACAGCTAAAAACTTTGTCACGTTGCGACTTCTAGTATGCAGAACATCATCATTCGCAAAGAGCCTCATGGTGCTTCAGAATGAATGGGTGTTGTGTGATGTCCTTAGGTTAGTTAGGTTTAAGGAGTTCTAAGTTCTAGGGGACTGATGACCATAGATGTTCAGTCGCATAGTGCTCAGAGCCATTTGTAGCCATGTTGCTTCAGAAGTTATGTGCTATAACATTTTCCTCCTCATGCGGGATGATCCACTAATATGCGAAGCTTGTGGAATGCCACTTTCCGGACGATATACAGTGTGTCCACATGAAATCTACTTGATTTCCAAATGTTATTAAAATGTAGTGAAGCTAGGTACTTGCGGTTTGCGACATTATGTAAAGGAACACACAAATTTTTGTACAAAAAAGTAACACGCTTATACATGGACTTGTTTTGCAAACCCGTAAAACGTCTAAACGATACACTATCTAAAATCTCATTCTGGAAACATCCCCCAGGCTATGGCTAAGCCATATCTCCGCAATATCCTTTCTTCAGGAGTGCTAGTTCTGCAAGGTTCGCAGGAGAGCTTCTGTAAAGTAGGAAGGTAGGAGACGAGGTACTGGCAGAAGTAAAGCTGCGAGGACGGTTCGTGAGTCGTGCTTGAGTAGCTCAGTTGGTAGAGCACTTGCCCGCGAAAGGCAAAGGTCCCGAGTTCGAATCTCGGTCCGGCACACAGTTTTAATCTGCCAGGAAGTTTCATATCAGCGCACACTCCGCTGCAGAGTGAAAATCTCATTCTGATACACTATCTAACCCATGCGCGCTCAAACAAGTCCCGGGCGATGGAGGCTATTGCAGCCACAATTCTTCTGCAGAGTTCATTAAGATAACGTACACGTGAGGCATACATAATGCCTCTCACATGACCCCACAGGAAGAAATCCAGAGGGGTCCAGAGAAAGAAACCCAGAGGGATTATGTCTGGAGATCGCGATAGCCACTTTGTTTGTCCATTACGTCCTGTACATCGATGTGGAAATGTTCGGTCCAGGAAGCCACGAACATGTGAACTGCAGTGCGGTGGTGCACCACACCGATCAAAGGTCACACTTGCTTGAAGGGTAAGAAACTGAGCAACAGCAAGTTGCTCAAGCACGTTCAGATAAACGTTTACTGTTACTACTGCATTTGGAAATCAGTAGACGCCCTGTATTTTAACATGGGTTTCATAAGACAACTCTCTGTTTGGCAGTGAGAACAGTGTAACGGGCATTTTAAAATGTTATTAAGTGTAGAGTTATTTATCTGAAGTGTTGTGGGGCAATGAGCTTTGAGTGGATGACTCGGATCCTGAATTTTTATTAAGTGTTCAGTCGTCCACACTGAACAGATAGTTTTAGAATTTGTATTCGCTTGAGTCTCATTCCATTAACTAGTATCTCGAATCTGGTGCAGTACAGTTTCCTTGGATTACGAAGACGCCAATTTGATTGGAAATGCAAACATTAACTATGAGATGAAAAGCGATAAGGACCTTTCTCCAAACGATTCGTGGATTTTAATGGCGAAGTAACTGAATAACTGATGAGTGACGAACCACGTTTGTGTCGACATAATCATTCTGAGAAAACCACTAATGTGTGTTCTTGTGGAAACGTCACAGCAGTTTCGTTTATGAGAATAGACAGCGTTCAAAGTATGGACGTGTGTGTTTGCAACACATCATTTCCTGGCCACCCGCAAGCGGATACTGAAGTCGCCTCAGCCGGTTTCCGGCTGCAGGGGGTTCAAATGGTTCAAATGGCTCTGAGCACTATGGGACTTAACATCCGTGGTCATCAGTCCCCTAGAACTTAGAACTACTTAAACCTAACTAACCTAAGGACATCACACACATCCATGACCGAGGCAGGATTCGAACCTGCGACCGTAGCAGTCGCGCGGTTCCGAACTGAGCGCCTAGAACCGCGAGACCACCGCGGCCGGCGCTGCAGGGGGATGAGGGGTTTTATTAGGCCTGAAGAAGATACGCCGGTTTTTCTCTAGTCGTCCTAAATAGGAGACTTATGGAGACGATTAGGCCGATTTTAAGGCTACTAATTTCCACATGGCAGCCCATATTTTCAACATCTGTTGCAAAGACCTGCCAGAAAGCGGCACCTTGCAGCAGCGCTATAAGCAGGAACAGGGATGACCAATGAGAATACCTAAACATTGCTCGTGATTCTGATTGGTTGAAAGACCTGTATGTTATTTTCATGCAGCGATTTGAAACTAGCGAAGTCGGGGAGTCGACCGGTAGTCTTGGTAGGATTGCGATGCCATGCCTTGGGCCCTGAAGGGACAGAGCTTCTGTTTTAAGACGGTTACCATTTCGAGAATCTGTTGCTAAGGATCGTCGTTATAACGGCGTTACTTCAAATAGCTCTTAGCACTATGGGACGTAACATCTGAGGTCATCAGTCCCCTAGACTTAGAACTACTTAAACCTAACTAACCTAAGGACATCACACACATCCATTCCCGAGGCAGCATTCGAACCTGCGACCGTAGCAGCAGCGCAGCTCCGGGATGAAGCGCCTAGAACCGCTCGGCCACAGCGGCCGGCGGCGTTACTTTTTCGGTTCGGAAAGCCTACGAAGCATTTCACACTGCTTTGTCGTGCGTGGGCATAGAATTCTGTTTTCTCGACGAGTGTTGCGCATAGTCAGCTTGGACTGGTTCGGTAGAAAGAGGCCTCAGAACAGCGTGGAGCCACAGGCATCTTGAATAAAGTGTGTGCACGCCTTTTTTTGTAACTAATCTGTGTGTTTTCACATAGATCAATAAATGTCACCCTGTATTCAGATACTCGCAAACTAGTTCATCAAAATCTACTACTTTGATTCTGATCGCGACACGAATGTGATTTCGCCCGATGTCGAGGAACCTCCGAGGGACGGACGAAAACAAACTTTCATGTTGATACCCGGTAAGGTCGCTGATGATCACGATGTCGAGCGCCATAAATCCAAAATTCGCACATCGTTATATGTGAGCCGTGGCGCTCGTTACTGGCGCGCCAGTCTCTAGGATGTCCGTTATCGATCCTTCGATGTTTCTTATCTTTGCTTGCCTTTTTATTTTCCGCATTCGCGGTGCGAGTGGCAGTTGACGTTTGCTCGGGCTACCTGCTGAGACGCCGCGAGGTACGAGGTGGAAACGTATATGTGGGGTTGGTTGTACGCGGTCTGCCGGTTCAGCATGGGGGATGTGTGTTGGCTGCCTGCCTGTCTGCTCTCCTGATTTTGCTCTCCGTGCCTTACGACCGCCTAGCTTGGGTTGCTGCCTGGTGTATCCTACACGGGCCATACCGGACGTCCAGCAGAAGTTAAGCAGCCTTGTGTTTCTTTAAAGGAAAGGAGCAAATGTGTAAGACCTTTTGTAACCAATTTTGGTGGCCTCTTAAGTGTGGCCTTCGCGTTTACACTGCCTTTGGGGAGAGCTAATTCTTTTAAATTTAAATAGTTGCGGTTCCCTGTGCTTTATAATCTTTTGGGGGTTTTATCTGAATTTTCTCTTTGGGGGTTCCTTCCTTGAGCTTGGTTAAATGTTTACTTGTATAGCGGGAAGTGACTCCTGGTTAAAACTCGGCGAAGGTGTTTGATGTTACTGCCGCTTCCGGCATTTGTCTTTTCAATTAAGTGTTGTCATCCCTTCGAGCGACCTGGTGTCACTCCTCGTTAATTAATGCTGGTTTATGTATACTTAATTTTGAATCGGCCATTTGAACTAATATTTTGGAGCGCAGTATAGCACTAAGGCAACCTCATTGTATATCACCTTGTCCCCGGTCTAGTACCTTAATTTTCAGTGGCTCGAGTTAGCTCCACTACCGGTTTTACCGATGTGTTCCCTTCACAATCTTGTCTTGTATAAGTTTGCCCCATGTGTGTCTGGGAACACAGAGATGAGCTTTAGTGCTAGTCAGTTAATGGAATCTCCATTTTGGCTTGGCTTCCACTGAGGAATTTGAGTGGAGCGTAGTGTGTTTGATTTGTTTTTCATTTAATTACTGTAAGTTTGTTTATTTAATGGGGAGCAAGACATTTAAAGACTCCCCTAGTTGCGGGGTGTTGCTAATTCGTTCCAAATGGCCGACTACTTATTCAATGGCAAGGTTGTTGATTAGTTGGTTACTGTGAGTACAAATTCACGCTACTTATTTGTTACCGAAATTGTTGAAGTCTCTGTGTTGTGATTCAATCACTAGCTACGTGTTTGAGCTAAACTGATATAAACCTTACATTGCTTCCTTAAAATTTGTTGCCAGCAGAAAACCCTTTAGACAACTAAGTTTTGTCACTGCTTATGTTAACATTTACTGGGAGCAGTATTTCATGTAGTTAAATTTTGTCTTAAAATGTGCATTTCTCTGATGTAATAAGCGAGTGATAAAAGAAAAAAGCAAAGGGGCCTGGTCCTTCCCATTGTGTCCGGTTTGTAACACGTATCAATATGCTATATGCAACAATTAGCACTCCGTCTTCAGGCCACAAGTGGCCCATCGGGACCATCCGACCGCCGTGTCATCCTCAGATGAGGATGTGGATGTGGATAGGAGGGGCGTGTGGTCAGCATACCGCTCTCCCGGTCGTTAAGATGGTTTTCTTTGACCGGAGCCGCAACTATTCGCTCGAGTAGCTCCTCAATTGGCATCACGAGGCTGAGTGCATCCGAAAAATGGCAACAGCGCATGCTGGCCCGGATGGTCACCCATCCAAGTGCCGGCCACACCCGACAGCGCTTAACTTCGGTGATCTGACGGTCGTTGCCATATGGAACAATAGCATACATCTAATACCTAGTACAGAAATTACACGAGCCCAGAGTCGAAATTACAAAATTCAGCCCACGTGGCCTCAACGATGGTTGAGCACCTCAACGACAAACCAGTCTGCCGTACGTAGCCCGACTGTCACTAGGTTGGTTCTAGCGACGGTGTTGCCCAAGATTCGCAGGAATATCGTCGGCCCTGCTGGGAAGGAACGGCCGTGGCTTGGCTGGCGTGCGCGTCCTTGCCGGGTTCCCACGGCAGCGTGAAGGGCGGCCCGGTCTGACCAGCCGGCCTGCCTGTGAAGGCTGCGGCGGCCCCTGGTCTCGCTTAGCAGCAGCAGCAGCGGTGGCCGCTCTTTCCGGCGGCCGTCGTCGCCGCCGCCGCCGCAGGGGCCCTGAGAAACTCCCAGAGGGCTCCGCCACACCACACCGTGACGGAGGCCCTTCACAACCACTGGCCACGGGCGAGCGCACGGCGGAGCTAGCCTGCCTCCCATTCATGCCGCCGCACAGCTGCGCAGCGTCTGACATGCGCTGCGATTCCCACAGTCTTCGGCACACGCCCTGCAGCGCGCTCGTCAACAGCGGAGTTAACTCCACCTTTGAGTGTGTTATAGGGGCAGGCAAAGTGAAACTGGCCAACAAAATGTTTCATTCGATTTAGATATACAACCCGACTTACGCAACTGCATTCGGGGTGGAAGATGTGAGTTGGGTTGCCTATCTAACGTGGACGAAATACTTAGCGGGCCGGTTTTATTTCGCCTACCCTATATGTAGGGAGCTTATTACAGCACTGGAATCTTGAAAGCGGTTCTAGGCTCTTCAGTCCGGACCCGCGCCACTGCTACGGTCGCAGGTTCGAATCCTGCCACGGGCATGGATGTGTGTGATGTCCTTAGGTTAGTTAGGTTTAATTAGTTCCAAGTTCTAGGGGACCGATGACCTCAGTAGTTAAGTTCCATAGTGCTCAGAGCCATTTTGAACCAACCGTTCGTGATGCTCTGCGCTGTCCTTGTGGACACTTGGCTAGCTGCAAACAACCCCACTTCCTGGGTCAAGAAACGTCATGTGGCTGTACGAGCATGAGATACGTTTCGGCTTCCTACATGCGACGTAATACCCTCTTCTCACAAACAACCGTCAAATGAAATGTCTGAATGAGTAACCCAATGCGTCATTTTTCCTAATACAGAGTGTCCCAAGAGGAATATTCAGTATTCAGGGATATTACAGGAACGCCCATTTGAAGCAAAAAGCTTCACATGGGCATACGCGCTTTCTCGAATGGTTTCCGAGACGGAACACACTTCATGCACATGTGGTTTAGGGCTAGTGGCGAGCACGTATGTCTCTTGTCCATCCAATCTCTTTGTCGTTTTACTCTAGCCTAATGACCTAGCTGATTTCAGCCTCTTTGCTCGGAATATCTTTCTGCAGTAAACTATTTCGTTAAACGCGCAGTTGTCCATGGTATCCTGCGAGCGAAGAAGTGTGACAGGTTGAGAGTATATCATAGAGAACCATCGTTTACCTGTGTTTCTACAAGCTCTGTCTAAAATCGGCAAGTTACACTAATGAAGAATATGGCGTAGTATGTTTATGGTGCCTGTGATGGTAGTGCTCTTGATGCTGTCGAAAATTACAGTCGGCGCTTTCCAACACGTCGAATTACTAATCGCAGAGCGTTTAGCAGCGTTTTCAGGACACTACGTGAATCATGTACTCTGTCGAGTTCCCAGTTCCCTCCTGAATGTGTGGCTCAGCAACCAATGCAGTAACAGCAATAAACTGCTGCAATGACGCTGTGTAGTCCCATTACATGGCGAGTTTCTACATGTATGTGTCCCAAGAACACGTATATGGCGAACATTACGTGCAGAAAACTTGTACCCACTTCAAATGCAGCATGTGCAGAATATTAAATGACTATCCTCATTTGCTTCTGTTAATTCTATTGTTTACACAGAATGGAATCAACGAGACACGTAATAATGATCGATGGTTACCGAAAAATCCACATGCAATTTCCAAGTTCGTTTTTCGATCAGTGTTTGGTGCGGCATGACCAGTAACACGCTGTTAGGGTCAGTCATTTTAGAAAAGCGAATCACAGGACAGAATTATTTGCATTGTTTTGGAAAATTCGTTTGTTGAACACCTCGAGGAAGTTCCTTTGGCCACGTGGACTGCAACATTCTTGCAACATGGCGGAGTCCATCAACATTTTACCACACGCGCAAGGGAACCGTCTGAACGCACCTGCCCTAATCGCTGGCCGGCCGAAGTGGCCGTGCGGTTAAAGGCGCTGCAGTCTGGAACCGCAAGACCGCTACGGTCGCAGGTTCGAATCCTGCCTCGGGCATGGATGTTTGTGATGTCCTTAGGTTAGTTAGGTTTAACTAGTTCTAAGTTCTAGGGGACTAATGACCTCAGCAGTTGAGTCCCATAGTGCTCAGAGCCATTTGAACCCTAATCGCTGGGTTGGTCGTGGTAATACAATTAACTGGTCACCAAGATCGCCAGACCTTGCGCCGTTACATTTTTGTTTATGGCGTTGGGTAACGCCTGACGCGTACAAACGAAAGGTGAATATCTGAGATGAACTGGTTCGTCGCACCATGGACGCCGTTACTGTTATTAGGGAACGCGCAGAAGCACTGAAGACAAGCAGTATTTTGTTAAAAAGCATGTTGGAATGTTTACTAAATTTGCACATGTGTAAATCTGACAACGTGTTGAATAAATAACAGGAAATAAATAATAATGTACGTTAAATGTGTTCTATCTCTGAACTCATTCGAAAAAAGGCATACGTCCATATGAATCTTTTTGTTTGAAACGATCGTTCCTGTCATAATACTGAACACTGAGCATTCCTCGTGGGACATTCTGTATACAGAATGTAGATCGCGTTACTTCTACCCACTTTTGTATATTAAAATATGAAGTGCCCTTTGAGCCTATGTTGCGTTTGTTGTTTATCGTCTTCATGTCGCTGCAATTTCAATGCTAAGAAGTGTATTAATTAATGCGCCGACTCAACCGACCGTAATCGTAGCAAGATACCATTAATGAGTCAGGAAATGCGCCAGCAATAAATGAGCAATCAATGTTAAAACCGGTTAGCCTTCTCCTGTTTATACTCTGCACACGAGGTGTAAGTGTGCTGGTCGCCTAGCCTGCCTAATTGGTATTTCAAATTTTTGTTTTAGTTCTAATTTTTCACTTTAATATCGTTGTGCAATGTTGAAGTAAAGGGTGGCACAGTTACAAGTTTGACTTCTGAAATAGAGTAAACAGCTACAACGATGGACAGTTTTGTGCAATAATCGATTGTTAGCATTTTTCTGTGAGCATTTCAGTTTATTTCATACGTGAAATTAGATGTTTGCCTTCGCGGTCTGCAAAACGAATTTTTTTTTAGAGGAAAGAATTGAAATAGTGAAAGCATATGTGAAAACAGGTTCGATTAAGGAAACTCGGGAAAGTTTCGGGGTCAAGTATCCGGATAAAGGATTACCGGCAAAGAGTGCAGTATAGAGTCTGTATAAAGACTAGCGCACCTACGGAACTGTGCAAAACGTAAAACGACAAACAATTGCTTCTGTTCGCACACCAGAAGCTAACGCAGATATTTTCCGAAAAATTATTCAGAGCTCGAAGAAGCCTACACGCGAATTGGCCCAACAGAAGAATGCAAGTAGGGGGAATTGTGGCAGTTGTGCATGAATTACGGGAGGATGACGGTCAGAAACGTGTAGATTACTGCATGTGGGTGTTGAATGACGTCAACGATTGTTTGTTAGACCCATTCCATTCCATTACATTACGAGTGATTAGTTTCATCTTTCCGATTATGTGAATTTGCAAATCACGAGGACCTGGGTAACCGGAGAACCCTAACATTGTGTGTCCGCAACCCCTCCGTCATGAAGAGATCGGTGTTTGGTGCTATGTAACAGGAGCACGCATCACTGTACCGATATTTTTTGACACTACCCTCAACACGGTTGCGCATAGGGATATTTTTGATACATTTTGTGCTCAACTCACTGAATATGAAAGGCAATGCTGCGTCTTCCACCGAGATGAGGCAACACGCCTCACGTCTATGGTATCCCTGGAACGAGGCTATAACGTCTTCACTGAGAAACGAACTGTCGGCAAACATTTATGCCCACCACGTCCGCCGAATCCTAACAACATGTGATTTTTTTTCCTGTGGTGTCACTTGAAGAGCAAGGTCTATGAAACAAATCCACACACAATACAGGAACTGGAAGACAATGCCAACCGTGAAGCTGGCGCCATCGATATCCGAACTTTACTGCGGTTATATCCGATTATGCTTAGACATACAGAACTGTGTATTGATGTTTCAGGGGCTCACGATTCACTGTATTTTTCGCTGTAAATAAATGTTAAGTACATCTCACCTCTTCGTTTCTTTAATTTCACAGCATTTCCTTTATACGAGGGCTATCCACAAAGTACATTACGTTTTGGAATTAAAAATAAATAAAGTATTGGAAATTTTTTTTATTATATACAGATGAAAGCCACACTTAAATACTACTTTTCTACATAGTTTCCATTTAAATTAAGGCACTTATCGTAGCGATGGACGAGCTTGGAAATTCCTTCGTCGTAAAATTCGGCCGCCTGCGCCTTCAACCACGTAGTAACCTCTTCTTGAAGCTGTGCCTCGTCATCAAAACGCTGCATAGCCAACCACGTCTTCATTGCTGGGAATAAGTGGAAGTCGCTCGGTGCCAGGTCGGGACTGTACGGTGGATGAGGAAACAACTCCCACTTAAAAGATTCGAGATTTGCCGTGTGGGCCCGGGCGTTGTCGTGAATCAGCAAGATCTTTGAGCCCAACTTTCCCCTGCGCTTGTTTTGTATTGCTCTTCTGAGGTTGTGCAGAGTTTGGCAATAACTTTGAGAGCTTATTGTAGTGCCTCTTTCCAGGAAATCCACAAAAATCACACCTTTTCTGTCCCAAAAGACAGTCATTACGTGGTTGAAGGCGCAGGCGGCCGAATTTTACGACGAAGGAATTTCCAAGCTCGTCCATCGCTACGATAAGTGCCTTAATTTAAATGGCAACTATGTAGAAAAGTAGTATTTAAGTGTGGCTTTCATCTATATATAATAAAAAAATTTCCAATACTTTATTTATTTTTAATTCCAAAACGTAATGTACTTTGTGGATAGCCCTCGTACTTACAGGGCCTACACCCTGTCCTATTCATTGTGGCCTAAACGTGCAGAGTAGGACAGTCACACGAGAAGGCTGTTTGTTCCTGTAGCATGTGCCGACAAGGCCACAATGCACCGGTGTGGATAGCCAATTACAAGCGTGGGAGTGAAAACACGTGTGTAGTTCTGTTTGTTCATGGGTATGCTGTTTAATCTGTGCAGTATGAATCTGAAATTTGCTTGCTTATGTGTCAATGGGTGGTTTGATAGGTTGTGAATGGTGGTGCTTGTGGTCGTCGGTTTCCTGAATACGGTGAAGCTGTGTCTGTTGTTTGTTTTACAACTGGCGGACCTCACATCCAACAATTTTAACTGCAAACACGGCCAACACAAGGAGCTGCAAATCAAAACGATGAATCCTTCGTTAATAGCCTGCAATGGCTCATCGTGTCAAATGCTTTCAGGAAATATAAGAATATGGAATCTGCCTGTTGCTCTTCATTCATAGTTCGCAGTATATCATGTGAGAAAAGGGCCAGCTGAGTTTCGCACGAGCGATGCTTTCTAAGACCATGCTGATTCGTGGACGTAAGCCGCTTATTCTTTACTCCTTCATTGGAAAAACTCCATTTTGGTGCCCAGATCCCCGCTATCCTGACGAGGTACCGTCCGCACCTGTACGTAAGAAATCAAGTGGCGAAGGCGCCGCAAATTGCCCAAGACAGAAGAAACGCAGTACCGGGTGTTCTTCATCGGGACCGCCGGCATACGACGGCGCGTAACACAGCTACTCGCGAGGCGCGATATTCCGCGGCAGAAGATGTTTGAGAAACAGCATCCTTCAGTGTTGAGACTCTCGAGGGAGATAGGAGTCCTATCAGCAGCAGTTCTGCCAACTCCGCGTCTGCGTGGGCACGAGGCTGAGCACCGAGCCAGCAATTACTCAGCGGCGGCGCGTGTGTGTGTGTGCGCGTGTGTGAGAGTCCATGTGAAGGAAGGCGGCTTCGTTTATCGCGGCGCTGACAACAAAAGCGCCGCAGTGGAACTCGTGTGACCGGTGCCGGCCCAACCCCCCTGCTGCCTGCCCAGTATGTCGTCCTTCGCGATGACCTTACGCCAACGGGCAATACAACCACTTGTCCCACATTCTGAATGCCGTTTCCGCGAAAGCTTCAAAGTTCACTGAACATCGAAGGGTACGCTGCGGATGCAAAAACCGTTTTGTATCAGTATTACAAAGGTACACAGTACGAGAAAAAACGTGCCGTAAAACGCAAAATAGTCTCAAAAGAAGGAAAACATGGGAATGGTATACGTGTCGATTCACAACCTGCTATTAGGTTAATGTAACCTATGTCACGTCGCTTTCAAAGCCTACCACGAACTGTATTTGTAGAGCCGTGGCAGATAGCGGAAGTGGGATGTAATCTCGCAGATGTCTCAGAACATGCATCAGGACTATCAATGGGAAGCCCTCTCAGTGGCCTATTAGCTGAAATATTTATCAACCATACAGAAAATAAAATTCTAACACTAAATGATAACATCACAAGCAAAGTTAAATTCTACAAGAGATATGTAGAAGACAACCTCATTCTATTTGATGGCACAGAGGATGAAGTGACAAACTTTTCAACAAATTCAATAGCCTACATAAAAATATTCAATTCACCCTTGAACAGGAAGAAGACAACACAATACCTTTTCTTGACATAAAAATATCAAAACAGAACCAAAAGGTAGCTTTCAATGTTTACGGAAAACCTACTAGCATTGACACCACTATACCAAACTCCTCAACACATCCCTCCTCCCACAAAAAAGCTGCTTATAGATCAATGCTGTACAGAGCACACATATTTCCACTTCAACATACAGAACTCCAACAAGAAATAGAAACCATAACATATACTGCAATAAACAATGGATCTGAGCCTTCTCTAATTAATACCATGTCACAACAGATAAAAAATCAACTGAACAAACATCAAACTACATTCACAACTGACAGTGTCCCAGCAGTCAAATATGTAAATAGTATCTGACAAATTAGCAAGGCTATTCAAAAACACAGAAGTAAAAATTAGCTTTAGCACCAACAACAACCTAAGTAGGAAGCTTATTCACAATATAAAACTACCAGATAAAAGTCTTGATGCATCTGGCATTTACAAAATTACCTGCAGACAATGTAATAAATATTATATCGGCCAAACAGGCAGAAATTTCAGAACCCGATTCAAAGAACATTTAGACTACTACAGTCTTGATAAATGTAACAGATCAGCAGTAGCAACTCACATTAAAGACACAGGCCACCCTTTGAAAATCGAAGACAACATTGAAATTTTACACAAAATAGGAAAAAGTAAAAGAATGGATATCATGGAAGAAACGGAAATTTTCATACATAACACAAAGCATGGAGATAAAATTCTTAATGAAATAACCGTATTCAAAAACTCAAAATTCTTCAACAGTCTTAAGCCAGTTCTAACTCAATAGATTCACGAAATGTCAATGTAAATAATCGACTAAAACCAAGAATATCGATACACAACCTCGATAATCGATACAGACTCACATACTACAGTCCGCCATCTTGTGTTGTGTGTATAACATCGAAGCAATTTGTGCAGTGGCATTCAGTGACAAAATATAATGTGCAATAGTGTAATGTGAATCAACAGCTCCGCCATTACACCAGTGATACAAGTGAAGCAACAAGAGGATGTAACTGTAAGTGATTAACTGTCATATAAAAGCCTTTCACACTATTTTCGTAACACATAACTGATACAAATCTGTCTGTATCCGATACAGGCTGTGATATACATAGTCAACAACAAAGAAGAAAACCAACAGAAGACATCACTGACTTCGATTTCTAGATATACACTGCCCCCGCCTCCCCCCCCCCCCCCCCCCCCCCCCCAAATGCCACACCAGCAGCTACAGCAAAAAACAAAGTGTTCTAGATTAATCTAGTTTAGAACTGTTTAATTTTAAGTAACATTTCTCGCTGTATGCATGTACAAACGCTTGAAAATCAACAAAAAATGTTCGAAAAGCGTTGCATTATGTTAGATTAAGCATAAAATAAAAAGTGACTGGTAGCAGAAAATTCAAATAATTTTCCCACAGTCACAGTTTACAAACATAGTCATTATGGCTGAAACTAATTATGCATCAGAAATGTCTCGTATCCTTGTAAAGAACATCGAGCAGAAAGAAGAATGGCAAAGGAGATTCGTATCCTACTAACGGCTTTGGCGAGTGGTCCGAAGTAAGATAAGTGGAATGAAGGCGCGAGTTTCTTTCGGCTGGAATCAGAAGCGCTTGGAGAACGAAGACTCTCGCGGGCTATTCTTTTCTAAAATCTTCACGGTATCTAATTCTTGTTCGTTCTGAGTAAACAGCCAGACTTTTCACAGTAGCTCCGTTATCAGCAGCAGGAAAAGATAGTGGTTCTCAAGTCCTGACGGTCAAGGCAAAGATAGTCTAGCAACCTAGCACGCATACCTATAACGGGGGCAATTTCGACAGGTAAAACGTTTTACTACTAAGAAGTCCTCATTAGATCGACAGCATCAAAAAATATATGCAGTCAGCTATGTCTGTATCTCATTTCCATTCTCGTTGCGGTCTGAAATATCTTATTTCATTTCACAATATCAACTTGAGAACCTGCCGATACGTTATCCGTTTTATTCCATTACAAAGCCGATTAGAATTGTTTCTCTAGAGCCAAACAGTTTGAAGAACACACGTGGTCGTAGTATCCTCACTTGAGGCACAGAATCAAGCTGTCCCTAACCAAATAACCACAGTGTGAGATGTGAACTCTTGCATAGTTCAATTCTCTGCAGATTTAACCCCCCTCTCCAGTCCTCACCATCTTCTCATCTAGTTGAGCTGCACTCCGTCTTCTACGACAGCACCGTACATTAGAAACTACTCTCAAATTTAATTTTCTTTCATCCCCACAAAAATGAAGGAAAAAAGCTCACTATTAGCTGGAGGGACAGTCGAAGCATCTAGCTTGTGACGCTGCACAGTTCACGCTGACGATTTACTATAGCCAAGCCATTGAAACAGGTCATACATTAACAAACAAAAATACTTCGCCATCGAGACGGAAATAAACTGTTATATAATCAACAGCATTGTAACTGCTACGGCCGAATGACGATATCCCTATTTCAAGTAATAGTGGGTATATCAAAATGCGGCGAAGTCGGTGCTTACGAACAAAACATACCAAGGAAGCATAATATGGACAACTACAAAAGAATCAAAAGAAATAGCCAATTACTTTGCATATGATGTTCTGTAGAACCATGAAGTGCATAGAAATTTGCCGTCCCGTGAAATACAAATCTTAAATGATACAACTTACGATGAGCAATCATAATAAATGGACAAATGCATTATTTTGGGCTTAAAATAAATATGTGCATAACTGAAACTTCCGCTACAGATGTACAAAGTTTTCATTACTCAAGTCTTACTCTACCCGGTTTCGGGATTTCAGTCCCATCTGCAAGTGCAACTAATATAAGTACAAATGCACAAGTTAAATTGAAAGACAGCACGTCTGCCGCGCACGTTAATCAGAGGGAGTATAGTTAAACTACCTTACAAATGTATTTGACGTAATATGTAGGAAATAAGTCAGGCATGTACAATATTTTTTATACAAGGCTGTGGATACACAGAGAAGACACACAAGTGCCGAAGACTGAGTTATAAAAACAGTTTAAGAAAGCAAAACTTCGTATACAAGAAATTAGGAATCACACTGCGCCGTTCTATCAAGCGCTATGAAGTCACATCCTAATACGGTACAGCACAGAAACCATCAAAAGGTAACAGAAGGCAGCGTCCGAGCACGGAAAACCTGCCAGTCACGCACAAAACGACGCTAATTCCGCGCGGCTGCTTTCTCTGGAAAGTCCTAGAAGGTACGAGATTTCGCGCGGAAGTTAACGTACACAGCTGGAGAGAGGCAGTGGCCGTACAATAGAGCACGATAGAGTTTCTGTTCTGCTCAGTATATCCGTTTCTTTGCGGCAGTTTTGAGCCTATGCTAGTTGGCCACAGCAGCAAGTACACATCCTGTGAAGAAACATGAGGTTGGTTTAAATGGCTCTGAGCACTATGGGACTTAACATCTGAGGCCATCAGTCCCTTAGACTTAGAACTACTTAAACCTAACTAACATAAGGACATCACACACATCCATGCCCGAGGCAGGATTCGAACCTGCGACCGTAGCAGAAGCGCGGTTCCGGACTGAAGCGCCTAGAACCGCTCGGCTACAGCGGCCGGCAAGAAATGAAGTTGTTGGAACACAGTGTTTACTTAACTGAGACAGCAGGATTTAGCCGAGACAGTAGGATACCCATCTGATTTCCGACATCAAGAAAAGTAGAGATTCCTAATTCTCACAGGAATGTCATGAAGTGCTGAGTACACCTTCATGATTACTATGCACTTAAGGGTTTGGCAGAGGGTTCAAAGAAACCACTTTCAGTATATTTAACTACCGTTCCTCTCTCGAATAGCGCGTGGGAAAGATGAACACTTAGATCGAGCTCTTATTTCTCTCATTTTATCATGATGGTCTTTCCTCCCCATGTAGGTGGCAGTCAACGTAATATCTTTACGTTCTGAGGACAAAGTGGTTGGTTGAAATTTCATGAAAAGATATAACCGCAACGAAAAAGGCCTTTGTTTTAATGACTGGCATCCAATTCGCTTAGCCGTGGCACTGGTCCACATCTCGCGATAATGCAAAACAAGCTGCTCTTCTTTGCTCTTCGATGTGCTCCATCAGTCCTATCTGGTAAGGAATATTCCTGGAGAGACAGAAAAGCGTTGGGCAGGTGGTCTCTTCAGAACATCTGTTGCAGCTGTTTTAAGTGTTCAGGCGATAAAACGCATCCTCTGTTTCGTCTTCCCCACATTTTGTGTGCGATGGCTCCAATATAAGTTGTTCATAATTTTATTTCCTAGGTATTTAGCTGAAACGACATTTAAATTTGCGTGATTCAGAGAGTAAACGAATATCTTTCTTTTGTATGAAAAACCACACGCCACTGGTGTAACATGCTACAATATTTATTGCTTTTCAAACCTGTTTTCGATATTACGCGAACTTCTGATACGTAGATAAATAGGTGTGGCTGTGAACTTTTTTGTGGAATCATAGCTTTTATAACTAGGTGCATCTACAGAGCGTCGCTGTTGGTTTTCGAAGACGACAATTCGACTACAGGAATTATTTCAGTAAAAACGGCGTAAAACGATTTGGCTTGGATGAAATATGATACATTAAATTATGAATTGTGTGACAAATTTACAACCATTATTCTGAGAACAAAAGTAATTGGAAAAATATACAGTACAATTCGGTGGCAAGATAGTCTGTAATATTGTTTTCGACCTGCTAAGCAAAAGGTTATCTTGATCTGTCAAACCCTTGCAGTTTGTCACCAAAATTTAGTACATAGTGTTCCATTCAGAAGAACTCCCACTACATGTCACTAGTTCATTTTTTAATGTTCCACTTATTTTTTCTAAGCTCTTTCTCATACACAAACACCAGTTGACCGGCGTCGCCTGGTGGAACGTTGTTGTGATGCCTCATGTAAGGAGGAGAAATGCCTACCATCACGTTTCCGACTTCGATAAAGGTCGGATTGTAGCCTTTCGCGATTGGGGTTTATCGTATCGCGACATTGCTGCTCGCGTTGGTCGAGGTCCAATGACTGTTAGCAGAATATGGAATCGGTGGGTTCAGGAGGGTAAAACGGAACGCCGTGCTGGATCCCAACGGCCTCGTATCACTAGCAGTCGAGATGACAGGCATCTTATCCGCATGGCTGTAACGGATCGTGCAGCCAACTCTCGATCCCTGAGTAAACAGATGGGGACGTTTGCAAGACAACAACCATCTGCACGAACAGTTCGACGACGTTCGCAGCAGCACGGACTATCAGCTCAGAGACCATGGCTGCAGTTACCCTTGACGCTGCATCACAGACAGGAGCGCCTGCGATGGTGTACTTAACGCGAACCTGGGTGCACGAATGGTAAAATGTCATTTTTTCGGATGAATCAAGGTTCTGTTTACAGCATCATGATGGTCGCATCCGTGTTTGCCGACATCGCGGTGAACGCACATTGGAAGCGTGTATTCGTCTCGCCATACTGGCGTATCACCCGGCGTGATGGTATGGTGTACCATTGGTTACACGTCTCGGTCACCTATTGTTCTCATTGACGGCACTTTGAACAGTGGACGTTACATTTCAGATGTGTTACGACCCGTGGCTCTACCCTTCATTCGATCCCGGCGAAACCCTACATTTCAGCCGGATAATGCACGACTGCATGTTGCAGGTCCTGTACGGGCCTATCTGGATATACAAAATGTTCGACTGCTCTTGATGAACTGTGGTATCGTGTTGAAGCTGCATGGGCAGCTGTAACTGTACACGCCACCCAAGCTCTGACTCAATGCCCAGGCGTATCAAGGCCGTTATTACGGGCAGAGATGGTTGTTCTGGGTACTGATTTCTCAGGATCTATGCACCCAAATTGCGTGAAAAGGTAATCACATGTCAGTTCTAGTATAATATATTTGTCCAATGAATACCCGTTTATCATCTGCATTTCTTCTTGGTGTAGCAATTTTAATTGGCCAGTAGTGTATATACAGATTAGAAAGATAGGAGGCCTGTACCTTTTTCTTGCGGTCCCTACGTTTCGGCAGCAATTGCTGCAGATTGTGATATGTGCGGCTGGAAATCAGTGCGGCAGCATTTCTGGTGTCGCACTAGGAGCGCAGCACAGCAGTGGTTGGTGAGCCTGGCGGCGGAGCAAAGCTCAAGGCGGCGGTTATCAGCGGCTGCCGCGTTGGACAGGCCGGCCCCGCGACGAGCCGTTCAATTACGATGGCCAGATAACCGACTCAACAGCCCGCGTGCCTCGCCACCAGCTACCCGACACCCGTCTACTGGCGCGAGCAGCGCAGCCAAAAGGCACGCGAGCTAGCTGCCGGTCGTAAAGGCTTTACGATACGATGGCGGCGGCTCTGAGGAGGGAAATGTCCTAATTTAAACAACACGGGCGCAGCGCCCGGAGCGGCGCTCGTTCGGCAGCGCTCTGAAGTGGAGAGCGATCGGTTTCTGCGCGTGCGGCGCGGACACCTGTGGGGCGGGCGGTGTTTGGGGAAAACGAGAAAGGCGCCAGTGAGCGAGCGTCGGCGTCGTGTTTGCCGGCGCTATTTGCAGAGGCATGTGTGGCCGCGGCCAGAGATAACGCACGCTCCCGCCACCACGTGCGCCGCGCCGCCGCTAACTGCCGCTCTGCATTCGGCGCGCCCCAAAACTCGTCGTACCGACTGCCGCTAGCTCTTCGGAACACTGCGCCACCTTCCGAGAGGCCATCTACACATCGGCGAGGTATACAATGAAGTAAAAGGGATATGCACATATGCAGATCGCGGTAGTATTGCGTATTCTTTTGCTTGTGCCACTATCCCGCAATGACGCAAGGTCGGCATGGTTAATCGGATTTGGCAAGGTTAATTGAAGGGGTGGCCGGATGCCCTTCCTGCCGCCACCCCGTACCCCCCGGGACGGAATTAGTGCACCCCAACTGTCTGTGTCTAGTGTAATCCATGGAATAATGCGAATGTTTTCAGATGTCTGCGAGCCGTGTAACTGAGGCGGGACGTGGGGACCAGCCCGGTATTCACCTAGTGGGGTGTGCAAAACCGCCTAAAACAACATCCAGGCCTCCGTCGTTAAACCGCCGGGCGGATTCGATCCGGGCCCGGCGCGCCTACCCGAGTCCAGGAAGCAGCGCGTTAGCGCGTTCGGCTAACCTTGCGGGTTAGTGGTAGTATTGCGTATACGAGGTGTGAAAGTGCAGTCAGTGCATTGGCGGAGTTGTAGCTCACACTCAGGTGGCTCGTGTAAAAAAAAAACGTTTACGACGTGATTGCGGCAGCACGCCGGGAATTAACAGACTCTGAACGCGGAACGGTAATTGGAGCTAGACGCATGGGACATTCCATTTGGGAAACCAGTAGGGGATTCAAAATTCAGAGATCCACAGTGTCGAGAGTGTGCCGAGAATAGCAGATTCCACGCATTATCTCTAACCACAGACAGTGCTAACAGACGAGAAGGTTAGGTTAGGTTAGTGTTGTTTAACGTCCCGTCGACAACGAGGTCATTAGAGACGGAGCGTCCGCAGCTCGTGGTCGTGCGGTAGCGTTCTCGCTTCCCGCGCCCGGGTTCGATTCCCGGCGGGGTCAGGGATTTTCTCTGCCTCGTGATGACTGGGTGTTGTGTGATGTCCTTAGGTTAGTTAGTTTTAAGTAGTTCTAAGTTCTAGGGGACTGATGACCATAGATGTTACGTCCCATAGTGCTCAGAGCCACTGGTAGAGACGGAGCGCAAGCTCGGGTTAGGGAAGGATGGGGAAGGATATCGGCCGTGCCCTTTCAAAGGAACCATCCCGGCATTTGCCTGAAACGATTTAGGGAAATCACGGAAAACCTAAATCAGGATTGCCGGAGACGGGATTGAACCGTCGTCCTCCCGAATGCGAAACAGACGAGAAACAATGCACGATACAACAGCAGAAATCAATGTGGGAACGTGTTCATTTGGGCACTGCGACGAAGTTTGGGCCGGCTGGTGTGGCCGAGCGGATCTAGGCGCTTCAGTCTGGAACCGTGCGACCGCTACTGTCGCAGGTTCGAATTCTGCCTCGGGCATGAAAGTGTGTAATGTCCTTAAGTAAGTTAGGTTTAAGTAGTTGTAAGTCTAGGGGACTGATGACCTCAGATGTTAATTCCCATAGTGCTCGGAGCCATTTGAACCATTTTTTGATGAAGTGTGATGTTAACGGGCTACGGCAGCAGGCGATCGACGCGAGTGCCTTTGCTAATAGCACGACGTCTACCGGACCCTAGACGAACGGAAAACTGTGGCCTGGTCACATGAGTCGATTTCAGTTGGTGAGCTGATGATAGGGTTCTAGTGTGGCGCAGACTCCACGGATCCATGGATCCAATTTCTCAACAAGGCGCTGTGCAACCTGGCGGGGGCTGTGGGCTGTGCTTACAAGCAAAGGAGTAGGTCCCCTGGTTCAACTGAACCGATCAGCGACTGGAAAAGGCTATGTTCGGCTACTCGGAGACCATTTGCAGCCATTCATGGATTTCATGTTCCCGTACAACGATGGAATTCTTATGGATGACAACGCGTGATGTCACCTGGCCACAATTGCTCGCAATTGGTTTGAAGAATATTCTGGACAACTTGAGCGAATGATATGACCACCCAAATCGACTGATGTGAATATCAATCATTTATGGGACGTAACTTGGAGGTCACTTTGTGCACAAAATCCTGATCGCGCAACACTTCTGGAAATGTGGACGGCTATAGAGGCAGCATGGCTCAATATTTCTGCAGAGAACTTCCAACCACTTGTTGAGTCCACATGTCAAGTCTAGTAACTGCATTACGCGGGGCAAAAGGAGGTCCTACACGATATCAGGAGTTAACACTCAGTGTAACCTTGCTCAGGTACAGAGCCAAGAGCTTTCAAATGCGACCTTTTGTGAATAAAATCGTCTAGACCCCTTAATGTACATGTCTTTATATATGACTTCGTTTCTGCCACTGCCATTATGAGAGAAACACTCAGAACTTGTAAAACGAAGTTCACAGTCAGTAACAATAAAATCTGTGTCTAATCGGTCTGAGGAGGGTGTTATAAAACGAAACTAGTACCCAAAATTTAAAAAAAATATAGCAATATAAAGCACTCCGTCGTCAGGCCACGAATGGTCTACCGGGACCATCCGACCGCCGTGTCATCCTCAGAGGAGGATACGGATAGGAGGGGCGTGGGGTCGGCACACCGCTCTCCCGACCGTTATGATGGTATTCTTGACCGAAGCCGCTACTATTCGGTCGAGTAGCTCCTCAATTGGCATCACAAGGCTGAGTGCACCCCGAAAAATGGCAACAGCTCATGGCGGCTGGATGGTCACCGATCCAAGTGCCACGGCCAATAGCGCTTAACTTCGGTGATCTCACGGGAACCGGTGTATCCACTGCGGCAAGGCCGTTGCCATAGCAATATAGCTTTTTATTAATTTACTAGCTGAAAAGCCCGGGTACTGTCACGTATTCATTTTGCGAATTTTCTATTAGAAACGAAAACACAAAACGAAATGTGTTTGTAGTGAAGTATAAGCTATGCTTTCTCAAAATTCTCCCAATACAACGAAGTCGAGCATTCGCCTTCCCTAATACCAACCTGACGTGCTCATTCCATTGCACATAGCTTGGAACGCTACGCATAAATATTTAATCAATGTGACTGTGTCAGGCAGCGCACTACTAATGTTGTAGTCGAACGGAACGGGACTGTTTTTCCCACTCATCCGCATTAATTTACATTCTTCTATGTTTAGA
The DNA here is from genome assembly GCF_021461395.2 of Schistocerca americana. Lineage (NCBI taxonomy): Eukaryota > Metazoa > Arthropoda > Insecta > Orthoptera > Acrididae > Schistocerca > Schistocerca americana. Next base: position 221,477,982 of record NC_060122.1, on the reverse strand, counting down.
ACTGCCATTCATCGCATGAACTACAAATTCTGTTTAAGTCACCTTGTATCTTCTTGAAGTCATTCAACGACATCTCTCAATCTGCAGTGGGCTGTGCGCTGATTTGAAACTTCTTGGCAGATTACGTGTGCCGAACAGGGACTCGAACTTGCGACTTCTGCCTTCTCGCGGGGAAGTGCTGCAGCAATTGAGCTATCCAAGCACCTTGCTTCCAGAAGTGATAGTCCCTCAAGATATGCAGAAGAACCTCTGTTGAGTTTGTAAATAGCAGAAGAGATACTTCCGGAAGTAAAGCCGCCTGGGTGGGTCGTGATTCGTGCGTGTATAGCTCAGTCAGTAGAGAACTTTCCCGTGGAAAGCAGGCTCAGTGCTCAGTGTCGAGTCCCGGTCGAGCAGGCAGTTTTAATCTACCAGGAAGTTTCAGTACTTGCATCTGTTTGACTTCGCACAAGAAAAGTGAGAAGAGTGGAAATGAAAATGATAGCAATGTAATTTTTAACCGCTCTACTATCTTACGGACTCAGTTCTCAGTAACTACTTGCCGTTTATATTTAATGTTAGTTTCTTATCGCTGTTCCATACACAAAAGAAACACTGAAAGCGAGCTATTAACATGTGCGTTATTTCATATGTCACATGCTCGAGATGCTGCTACTGTAAGCTGTTTGCACCACTTGCTCATTGTACCTTCCTTCATAGTTTAGCACCGCGTGCCGATAATTACCTTTCTATACGAGACCGTTATATCTACTATCTTGTTATTACTGTCTTACTTCATTCATGGAATCAATGGATATCAGAATCGACAGAACATTACATCAACGAAGAGACGTTTCATCCATATATGGAGATAATTTGAAGGATGAAACCAGCTAACGGAATGTTAAATTTCTTCGACATGTCAATCATAATGCACAAGAAGGAAAGGACAGAAGACAATTTAACTTTGTAACAGTGATTTAACATCGGCGTATAGGCTACAGTTCGGCCACATAGAAAGTGCCCTCGTCGCCGCGGGTCTATTTAAAGCGAATTTATTCAAATCGCTAGGCATACGTAATTAATTTGCACAAACATATTCAAACGCTTTGCACAATTTCTAGCGCATCGTGTCTTGTGCGAATCAGCAAAATTTGCTTAATAAATTTAGGTTCTCTTTTTCTTGTGTGTTTTGTTTTTGTTTTGTTTCGCCAGCTATGTTTGTCCCATAGTCTTCTTGTAGGAAATCAAACGAGTTCCATGCCCATAAAATGATAATCTACGAGGATCGGGAAGTAATCCAGGCATATAGACAGAATGTGACCAAGGAAGTTGAGAAGCTGATAACTATCCGTCCACATCTTCACCTGTATGCTTCTTTATTCGTGTCGCAGTGAAGCGGCTTGCAAGTAGTAGCCTCCTTGTTATTTTCTTACAAGCAGATGGAGAGCAGGAAAAATGGTCAGTTGTGTGTTTACACAGATATCAATCTCGTGTTAAAAAGTGTCCATGTTACCGACTGACAACGTTCTCGTGTTAAAAAGTGTCCATCTTACCGACTGACAACGTCACTAAACGTTTTCTCCTACTCCACTGTAATTTAGCATCAAATAAATGCCGCAAATTCAAATTCAGGACAAGCTTTTGCCCTGTAACATATTAATCTTTAATGTAGCACAATTAACAAATAAAAAAACAAGATTTCACTACATTTTGGCTCTTCTCTTCCACTTAATTCTATACTGTGCTTAGTTTACAGTATGATATCTTCTTACGCACGTCTGAAGGCTATTAATCTTCTAACGTATGTCCTAACGAAGCCAATCGTAACTGAAGCGCAACCAGCAGTTACTTAATGGAGGACAAAGGGGCGCGGACTAGCAGGGAAAGGAAGGCGAGAGAGCAGGTGCTAGAACGATCTAAATACGAACGAGAGTACGGAAAAAGAGTAGGGAAAGATAGTGATGTCACAACTCGTCAGCGTTAGTCCGAAGATATTTCAAGCATTTGTGAGATATAGCTCAAGAACACGTGCTGATAAATTTTGGCTCATGAGGCTCAGTTGTGACATCTCAGCAAAATTATGTTTTTTTTACTAAGTATAAAACAGTTTAATCAGTGAGTTCGGGGCCAAATGTTTGTTCTATCGAGTTACATAATTGAAAAAGCAAACAATCTGCACGCTTGGTTATGAATGGAATACAATGTCTGACGCTTGGAGACAGACAGCTACAGACACGATGTAATTTTCTTTTCTTTTTCTCGATGACGCAGAGTATTCTGAACTGATAAAACAGCAAGTGATTTGGAACAGTATCCTCATTAGAAGGTTATGAATGAAGTTATCTGAGGACATAATCGAAACTAGGCCAAACTGCAGGCAGTCAATTTCTTTAATGCAGAGGTATGTTTGCTGTAGCAACAGGCGTGTTTACTCGCTCTACACAATGCACACGTATCCGGTGTGTGGCAAAGCTTGAGTTGGTGGAAGAACATATCCACAGGCTAGGACAGACTACAGGGTTTCCCGTTCAAATATACGCTAACACTTCTAGCTTTAAATATTAATTATTAACAAAAGAACGTGATACAAAGCTAAGTCAACGACACAGGAACCTTTATTCAAACTGATGTTCCTATTTGAAATACTATTTTATTTTTTTAAAAAACTCTTCAGAATCTAACACAATATCGTTACCACGAGGGTCGGCGGAGATTGCCGATCATCAACGAACCACACCTTGCGCGGACATAGCCGATACACAGTATTAGAATTTTGCATTAAAGGAACTATAGAAGCTGTGAGAAGTGCCTTGGGCTACTGCAAGTTTTTCTGTTGGCTGCCACTTGCCTGACACTAACAAACTGATGTCGCTACACAAAGTGACTCTTGTTAGTGTAAGACGGTGGCAATAGCCGTGACAGGTGCGGGGCTCATAATTAGGGTTAGACACTGCGGACCTTAAATAAATAATCATTTATGTATGTTGCTGGCTTTCACGCGGTATTACGTTTACTACAACTCCAGTTACATGTGTAGTTCCCCTTATTTAGCACTGAAGGACGAATAAAAACTAGGACGGCATCCATTGTTAAGTTAAATGACATGTGGGAATTCACTTTGGAACCGTGTCAGCAACGCTGTTCAACACTTTTATTGTCAGTGTTCAGCTTTACATAGAGACAGGAGAGAGGAGGAGGGGGAGGAGGTGGAGGAAGAAATCCAATGAACGGAGGTAAGCAAACCTCTCTTCCAGTGCTCAGAGAACCACTGACTGCAGACTGTTCTGCTCTCGAAGTTTGTCCGACATAGCCTGCTATATACAGCTTTTCATCAGCTACAACTTATGAAATTTGAATATTTAAACGCAGTGGCGCGTAAGGGTTGGTAATCGAATGCTATAGGATCTCTTGAGGAGAAAAGCGTGCTTCACAGAGCTCGCTGTGTGGACCTAGTCGTAAAGTACAGACCACTGAGTGGAAACTTGAGAAACAGGGGATTGGCCCCATCGGGGCAAAGACAATTGGTTTTATAAAGGGTGTACCAGAAGCACGTTTTAAAAATTTGGGAGATTGTAAAGGATGAAATTTTGAACGTTTTGATATAAGGAACCTAAACCGGAAATTTGAAATAAGGTTTTTACACAACTATGCACTTTCTCCGCATTCGGTAGGCTTAAGGAAACACCAGAAAACTGTAGTTTGGAAAACGTTTATTAACAATGCAGTACAATCAAATACTGCAAACAAAACCTGTGGCTACAGTACTGTAAGAGTAGATTTTTAATGTGATGACCATGAACTTAGTTACATAAAGTGCAACCTTGATTTGTATGATTCTCTGTAAGATACAGCGCTACCCTCTAATAGTAACAAACGCTCTAAAGATGTCCCTACTGCTATTGAGTACAAGAATTTAGATGACGACAGAGTAAAAAGTGGAAGTCAAGGACTTGACCAAGGGACTGGACATCCCCTTCCAATTCGTCCCTACCTAAAGTTTTCTGTGAGGTGCACCCTTCTTGCCTTATAATCAAAGTGATGTGGAGTACCATCGTTTTGAAATCACAAACAAGTGCGCAGTTTCATGGGAACGTTCTCTAGAAGTTCAGGCACGGTATTTTCCAGAAATTCAAATATCATGCAACATTCACTCGATCCGGTAAGATGTGTGGTCCAATAAGGCTACATCCAAGAATTACAACCCAAATTTTCACCGAAAACCTCACCTGGAACTTCTGGTATCCAATAAGGCTATCTCAAAGAATTGCAGCCCAAATGTTCACCGAAAATCTCACCTGGAGCTTCTCGTATATCTAGTGCGCGAATTATCAACACCCCAGTGGCGACTATAGAAACTTTATTGGTTCAAATGGCTCTGAGCACTATGGGACTCAACTTCTAAGGTCATCAGTCCCCTAGAACATAGAACTACTTAAACCTAACTAACCTAAGGACAGCACACACATCCATGCCCGAGGCAGGATTCGAACCTGCGACCGTAGCGGTCGCGCGGTTCCAGACTGTAGCGCCTAGAACCGCTCGGCCCTGGGGACAAGTCTTTTCGTTATAATAAGGAGAATTGTTCGCAGACAAAACTATGATAAAGATCAGAATTAAAAGCACACTGGCAGCATACTCGTCTCGTGCGCCATCAGCCTGGCGGAATTCACTGTGCTGCCATCACAACTGATCAGTGAATACACATCGGCGTCGCCCCAGCCAATTCGCGGCCAGAGGCGGCTGCTCCCTTCAGTGGAAAAGTTCCAGGGGTTGACCTCTGCCACCTGGCACCAGCGGTATCTGCTGGAATTTCCGGGGCTAAACCCTCGCCTCTTGCCAACTAACACTGATGTACAACTAATTGGCTTGCGTAAGTCAGCACCATACACAAAGGCCCTTTTGATGAATTTGGCACAGAAACACATATCCTTTGCACATGCTCATGCGTTGTCCTTGGTGGTTGAACGCCCGGGTGTATTACGTAGCCTGTCTGCCCCTGCGTGGCTGTCTGTGCCTCGGATAGGGCCGGCCGCGGTGGTCTAGCGGTTCTAGGCGCTCAGTCCGGATCCGCGCGACTGCTACGGTCGCAGGTTCGAATCCTGCCTGGGGCATGGATGTGTGTGATGTCCTTAGGTTAGTTCGGTTTAAGTAGTTCTAAGTTCTAGGGGACTGATAACCATAGTGCTCAGAGCCATTTGAACTACACTCCTGGAAATGGAAAAAAGAACACATTGACACCGGTGTGTCAGACCCACCATACTTGCTCCGGACACTGCGAGAGGGCTGTACAAGCAATGATCACACGCACGGCACAGCGGACACACCAGGAACCGCGGTGTTGGCCGTCGAATGGAGCTAGCTGCGCAGCATTTGTGCACCGCCGCCGTCAGTGTCAGCCAGTTTGCCGTGGCATACGGAGCTCCATCGCAGTCTTTAACACTGGTAGCATGCCGCGACAGCGTGGACGTGAACCGTATGTGCAGTTGACGGACTTTGAGCGAGGGCGTATAGTGGGCATGCGGGAGGCCGGGTGGACGTACCGCCGAATTGCTCAACACGTGGGGCGTGAGGTCTCCACAGTACATTGATGTTGTCGCCAGTGGTCGGCGGAAGGTGCACGTGCCCGTCGACCTGGGACCGGACCGCAGCGACGCACGGATGCACGCCAAGACCGTAGGATCCTACGCAGTGCCGTAGGGAACCGCACCGCCACTTCCCAGCAAATTAGGGACACTGTTGCTCCTGGGGTATCGGCGAGGACCATTCGCAACCGTCTCCATGGAGCTGGGCTACGGTCCCGCACACCGTTAGGCCGTCTTCCGCTCACGCCCCAACATCGTGCAGCCCGCCTCCAGTGGTGTCGCGACAGGCGTGAATGGAGGGACGAATGGAGACGTGTCGTCTTCAGCGATGAGAGTCGCTTCTGCCTTGGTGCCAATGATGGTCGTATGCGTGTTTGGCGCCGTGCAGGTGAGCGCCACAATCAGGACTGCATACGACCGAGGCACATAGGGCCAACACCCGGCATCATGGTGTGGGGAGCGATCTCCTACACTGGCCGTACACCACTGGTGATCGTCGAGGGGACACTGAATAGTGCACGGTACATCCAAACCGTCATCGAACCCATCGTTCTACCATTCCTAAACCGGCAAGGGAACTTGCTGTTCCAACAGGACAATGCACGTCCGCATGTATCCCGTGCCACCCAACGTGCTCTAGAAGGTGTAAGTCAACTACCCTGGCCAGCAAGATCTCCGGATCTGTCCCCCATTGAGCATGTTTGGGACTGGATGAAGCGTCGTCTCACGCGGTCTGCACGTCCAGCACGAACGCTGGTCCAACTGAGGCGCCAGGTGGAAATGGCATGGCAAGCCGTTCCACAGGACTACATCCAGCATCTCTACGATCGTCTCCATGGGAGAATAGCAGCCTGCATTGCTGCGAAAGGTGGATATACACTGTATTAGTGCCGACATTGTGCATGCTCTGTTGCCTGTGTCTATGTGCCTGTGGTTCTGTCAGTGTGATCATGTGATGTATCTGACCCCAGGAATGTGTCAATAAAGTTTCCCCTTCCCTGGGACAATGAATTCACGGTGTTCTTATTTCAATTTCCAGGAGTGTATTTGAACCTCGGATAGGCAGAGCCGACATCGAACTACAGGGTGATTCAAAAAGAATACCACAACTTTAAAAATGTGTATTTAATGAAAGAAACATAATATAACCTTATGTTATACATAATTACAAAGAGTATTTAATAAGGTTTTTTTCACTCAAAAACAAGTTCAGAGATGTTCAATATGGCCCCCTCCAGACACACGAGCAATATCAACCCGATACTCCAACTCGTTCCACACTCTCTGTAGCATACCAGGCGTAACAGTTTGGATAGCTGCTGTTATTTCTCGTTTCAAATCATCAGTGGTGGCTGGGAGAGGTGGCCGAAACACCATATCCTTAACATACCCCCATAAGAAACATCGCAGGGGTTAAGATCAGGGCTTCTTGGAGGCCAGTGATGAAGTGCTCTGTCACGGGCTGCCTGGCGGCCGATCCATCGCCTCGGGTGGTTGACGTTCAGGTAGTTACGGACAGATAAGTGCCAATGTGGACTCTCCATACAGTTGATTGTGGAATTTGCAGCTCTCTGCTAGCTCTGCGAGTCGATTTTCCTGGGCTGCGAACAAATGCTTGCTGGATGCGTGCTACATTTTCATCACTCGTTCTCGGCCGTCCAGAACTTTTCCCTTTGCACAAACACCCATTCTCTGTAAACTGTTTATAACGACGTTTAATACACCACCTATCAGGAGGTTTAACACCATACTTCGTTCGAAATGCACGCTGAACAGCTGTCGTCGATTCACTTCTGCCGTACTCAATAACACAGAAAGCTTTCTGTTGAGCGGTCGCCATCTTAGCATCAACTGACGCTGACGCCTAGTCAACAGCGCCTCAAGCGAACAAATGTACAACTAAATGAAACTTTATAGCTCCCTTAATTCGCCGACAGATAGTGCTTAGCTCTGCCTTTTGTCGTTGCAGAGTTTTAAATTCCTGAAGTTGTGGTATTCTTTTTGAATCACCCTGTATATTGATGCAGAACACGTCTAAATATCTCTTCCATACCGAAGCAGATGAAGCTGCAAGTTGGTCGCCGCGGAGCTACTGTTGTGCTTGTACCGAAAGGCCGAATTTTGTTGGGAACGGGAGCAGCGGAAGAGCCCTGCCATGACAGGGTACGGCGGAGAACGCGGGGCACGCGACCTCCCCCGAATAAAAAGCTGTCTGCTGCTCCACCAGGCCCTACATCTGCCGCGCACATTAGTATCCCCTCTCCAGTTGCCCTTATTATCCCAGCCACAGAACAGTGATCACCGGCAGGCGACTGCTGTGCGCCCAGCTTACTAGAACGAATAACTTGCAGCCTGAAGGGGAACTGGATGTTCCATCTACAGTATGTGGACGTCATTACTGAAAGAGCAAGCTACGAGAGGTGGGTAACAGTGCCTGGCTCGAGGTATTTTCGATCACTGAGTTCAGTAAATAATGTACTGCAAGGTGATTTTTGCGTCACAGTTGAGGTTCCGTTCGGCTCAGCAGGTGACGCTAAAGCTACAGGATGCCGCAGCCAGTGCCGCCAAGATCCACGAACACTGCTTCGTGGAATGACGTAGCACCGGGTTAGGCTGTAGCGTGAACTGGCTGGGAGCAAATACGTACAGGAAAGTGCCCTAAACACTGACCTCCCCCCCCCCTTCCACGCAAAGCGGACCGCCTGGTTCTTGGCTCTACATTCTCCTGATTTCTAAGGGAACCAACTAGACCTCCACCACGCTGCAGCGGAGTACACAATTTGCCACCTACATTTGTTGCTCATCAGATCGCCGTTAAGTATGTGTTGACAATGGAAAAATTTTTTTGCACTAGCCTACATTTTTCGATATTACCCTAGACTTCGCCACGAAACCTTTCAAAACATTTGTGTTCCTGCACAGTAAGATTTAGGGTTAATTTTTATGATTAAGTGGTTTCATTTACATCTTTGGTTAAAAATTTATTTGGTTAACAAATGGTAGACTGTGGCCCCTGTCGTTTAAAAAGGCCCTCTTACTATTTAGCGTTTAAAATCTGTCTTTACTAGTACATACCCTTACTCTCTTTGAATCCAATTTCAGTTTTCACGAGAATAATGGAGAAGGTCGGTCAGAGAATGTGGATTTCATCTCAAAGAACTAAAGCTATTGATGCAGTTCAGAAAAAAGGAAAGTTTGGAGGAAGGTCAGTAACGTTTTTAATGATCCAAAAACAACACTTATGAGGTTGTGTATGAATGCATGGTTTTGCAGCGATAGGAATTAATAAAATTTTCTTGGGCTTCCAGCCGCATCAGGTGGGTAAAATCCCACGAACTTTCGACCGAGCTCATTCTTTCCACTTGACAGTAACTGAGGAGAGCTCGGTCGTAAGCTCGTACGATTTTAACCACCTGACGCGGCTCGAAGCCCGAGAAAATTTTATTGTCCACACTTCTTAGGTCGTCCAGCATGAAGTATGGTACACCAGGGAAAGTAGCAAAACCAAAATAAGCAGAACTACAATTCTGGGTAAAAACCTTGAAGAAGAGCTGATTTAGTATTGTTTTTGTATGTAAGCTTCTTTGTTTGAGCTTCTCGTAATGATTTGTGAAAAATGACTGTACAATTCACAGAGAGAAATGGTAGTGGACACCATTTCAAAGCCGTAATTGATAGGAAAGAATGAGTTATTTATTGTCTTAAATTTCATAGACCAAACTGCCATAACGACAGTTTGGTGAGGACCGAGCAGTCGTCAGATGCAAAATACATGCACATAGAAATATATAAGAAATGTCTTAGGATTTCCGGTGTGGAAGTGGGTGGTTGGATGACCTTGAAAAGTAGCTGAAAGTAGGTAGTTGAAAGCGAAGCGACCCCCTTTTCATACCTATATGATGGCGGTACTGCCTCTAATGGCTTAAATAAAGACTTATGTCCAGTTCCTAGGAAGAGGTGACTTAGGTTAGTGGAGGTAGCCCATGTGTCCTTTCTTTCCCACCATTTACTTAGGTTAGTAGAGATCGCCTAAGTGCCCTTTCTTTCCTGCCATTTTCTTAGGTTAGTAGAGGTAGCGCAATTGACCTATCTTCCCTCCAAAATTCAAACTTCCCGCCAGGGGGCGTGGCCATCTTAGATAATGGTACTCGCGTCATCAGCTGACGTCACGGCAGCCATCTTGAATGACGTATTTTGGGGTGACAGCGGCCTAGCCCAACTACTGACAGGAACGTTAGTAGGCAGCTAACAGAAAGGGGAGTGAGCTCACCACTGACCTCTGTACACCAGAAGGCCAGTCTGCGGCAATGTCGGATGGATTTGGCCATTGGATGTCTTTGACTGCAGTGGAATTGTCTTCAGTGACGACTCCCGCTTCGAACTGAGTCCCGATGGCCAGCGGATACGTGTCTGGAGACGATCTGAGCAGTGGTGGGGTACCAACCAAACTTTCGCCCTCCATACGACCCGACTACCAGGAGTGATGCTCTAGGGCGCCATTTCTTTTCATAGCAGGCCCCGTTTGGTTGTCTAACATTTTTTGGAACACTGTTCCAGCGAACAGCGCTCCAATAATATTAAAATTTATTTAGTAAACACATGGTCGCATATATGTTGTTACTTTTCATTTGTGGATGACTGGTTTCGATCTACTACAGAGACCATTATCAGGTCTACATTCGTCGGTGACAGCAGTAATCGTCGGCGTGGAGCAGGCCTGTGCGTGCTGGTGCTGAGAACACTGCTCACTTGGTTGTCATGCGTGGCATCTTCACAGTACAGCGGTACGTCGACGATATTCCCCGCACCGTTTTGTTGCCTTTCACGGCAAGCCATCGTGGGCTTCTATTTTAGCAGCTGGATAGTGCCTGCCCGCACACGGCGACACTTTCTATTGCTCGTTTTCGTGCTTGCCAAACCCTACCTTGGCCAGCAAGGTCGCAGAATCTCCTCCAATTGAGAACGTTTGGAGCATTATGGGCAGGGCCCTCCGAACATATCCGGATTTGAGGATCTAACGCGTCAATTGGACAGAATTCGACACGATATCTCAACAGGAGGACATCCAACAACTGTATCAATTAATGTCAGGCCGAATCAACTGTTCGTGCATGGGCCAGAGGAGGGCTGACTTGCTCAATCTGCGAAGCTCTTTCTCTTGACTAACTGATCTAATTTTGCTGAAATTGTAATCTTTTCTTTGTCTGTACATGTGCATTATATCTACAAATTTCCGCCCCATTCGGATAACTCCTCAGTGGTGCGTCGTTTTTTTTTCTTCTTATTTTTGTCTTAGAGGTATAATAAGAATATGATATCCACACAGGCTAAATTTCAAGCAAAGAAATGAACAATTGGTGGCAACGAGTTCAGTAACATCACTACACAATAAGTGCACGCTTGTACGTCAGTTAAAGTATATAACATCCCACACTGTCTATTCAATGTAACTTCAACTGGAGAGGAGTGTTCCACTTTGGGACTGAACTACTGGGCCGGGCCAAAGTGCTAGGCACAGACACAACCAAGGGCGTACCCAGGATCTGAACTGGGGGGGGGGGGGGGGGGGGCAGGTCATACCAGTCTCAGGAAACAAGGACTCGAACAACATACAGCACTTCTTATTAAATAAAACAGTAAACTAGTGAAAAACTGCTTTCAGTAAATATTTTTAATATAAGAATGCACTGGTTTAAAAATACAACTTTTTAATTCAGTAATAATCTTCTAGGATTTGCCGACAGTAACGTGCCGAAGACGAAAAAATTACTCCCGGATCTGCGCGAACGAGTTCAAATATCTTATAGGGGGGGAGGGGGGGGGCAGCTGCGCCCCCCCCCCATTCCCCTCGCTGGGTACGCCCATGCCAACAACCAGACTGCCGGCAGGCAACAGCAAGCAAAGCAACCGGCACGCCCCCGCAGGCCCTGCTCTGTGCAGCCGGCGCCACTATCTCTAAGCTGAGCTGAGCTGCCAACTGGACGGCCACCTGCCGCCCAGTCGCTCACTCCTCCTCCCGATGAAGCCGCCAAGCGCCTTCCTCTCGCCGCTGTCAAGAGGCCCGCTCGTGAACACCCGAGGCGCTGGTGCGGCGTCCTTTGATGATTCCAGCGCCAGCTCCCAGCAGCTTTGGCGCCACGTGCTGAGAGAAAGCAGTGGGGCGCGTGTGTCCTGTTTCCTGTCCGTATTCTCAACAGCTCAGTTTCCGATTTGATGCCTATCGATCTCTGCCCACCACCAGATTCGTCGCAGATCTACGCCGGTTTAACCGACTTGCCTTGGTAGAAACGTTATGTTCCGTAATCGCAGCATGTACTTGCTTAATCTCTAGGAATGGAGAAAGGCAAGCACACTTTTGATTTGTGAAATATTCACAAGGTAAGGGCTCAAACACGGCCAGTCGTTTCGGCTCGTGTTTGGTAGGTTGCTTGTAGAACCTAAAATAAGGTATTTTGAGCCAAAACCATTCCATTAAAAACACACCCGAAATTCATGGCTCGTCATCGTCTCAAATTTAACTGGATGGATAGATTGAGCATTCTTCGTCATCATACGTGGAGTCTGCAAACACGTTTTTTCGTAAAAATTGAGGACAGGAACTTTTACGGCTGTTGATGAATGCGTCGCTGGTGTACCGATCAAGACACACGAGTAGGAAGCACAGAACATGTATTCGATTCCAACATGACAATGTCTCTGCAGCTTCTTTTTTTGTCCGTATCGAAATGGCTTAGATAGCGCAATTAATAAGGAAGAATAACATGGTAGGCAAATAAATTACTCAAACGACTTGGCTTAACAAAGAATTGCATTGTGCTTTCACACACTCTGGTACATGTTCTCACTATCCTTCGAACAACTAGGTGGAATAATAATAATGACGATAATAACAACAATAATAATAAACACTCGTGGTACCGAGAACATCTAATGCAAACCTCGCGCAACTACGTCGTTCCTTCCGAAGATTTTTCGGAAAACAGACTTGGTTTACATTGAAACCTATTTACTTTTCGGGAATTAACGTTAACGCTTACTGCGCATACTATAATATCGCCTGAAATATCGCTGCTGGAAGCTATGAATCGCTGTTGCATGTGCGCGGTTGTGCAAATGTCCCTGGGTTTCCAGAAGCACGTTTCAATTTTTAAACCTCCACATAAACTTCTGTACCGCGCCTCGCTATACACGAATATCGCCAGGCTGGCTGTCTGTGGATCCCGTGACGAACTCGCAGCAGTCTCACTACGAATTGTTTTCACAAAACAATGCTTAAAATTTTAATTCTTTCCTAACGAAAGCCGTTTGAGAAATTTATTTGCCTAACATGTTATTATTCCCTATTCATTACATTATGAACCCTCCTACTGCTACCAATTTCAGTACGGAAACAATTACAAACAACTGCAGAATGCGTATGGGAATCGAACACACCCGGACGCCTTGGCTGCTAAACCAGCGGCGCTTTCGCTGAAAAATGTTTACCTTATGGGTACACAAGCGGCATTGATAATAGTCTGTTTCCTCGATTTATAGGAAAAATATGCGTTTGTGGACACCGCAGACACTGACGACAAATGCTTAATTTTCAGTTATCTATCCATCCCGCCAATTTTGAGTCGATAACGCGTCGTGAACTTCAGGAGTGGTTTTCTCAAAAACAGGAAGGTGATGACCCAATGTACACTCCTGGAAATTGAAATAAGAACACCGTGAATTCATTGTCCCAGGAAGGGGAAACTTTATTGACACATTCCTGGGGTCAGATACATCACATGATCACACTGACAGAACCACAGGCACATAGACACAGGCAACAGAGCATGCACAATGTCGGCACTAGTACAATGTATATCCACCTTTCGCAGCAATGCAGGCTGCTATTCTCCCATGGAGACGATCGTAGAGATGCTGGATGTAGTCCTGTGGAACGGCTTGCCATGCCATTTCCACCTGGCGCCTCAGTTGGACCAGCGTTCGTGCTGGACGTGCAGACCGCGTGAGACGACGCTTCATCCAGTCCCAAACATGCTCAATGGGGGACAGATCCGGAGATCTTGCTGGCCAGGGTAGTTGACTTACACCTTCTAGAGCACGTTGGGTAGCACGGGATACATGCGGACGTGCATTGTCCTGTTGGAACAGCAAGTTCCCTTGCCGGTCTAGGAATGGTAGAACGATGGGTTCGATGACGGTTTGGATGTACCGTGCACTATTCAGTGTCCCCTCGACGATCACCAGTGGTGTACGGCCAGTGTAGGAGATCGCTCCCCACACCATGATGCCGGGTGTTGGCCCTGTGTGCCTCGGTCGTATGCAGTCCTGATTGTGGCGCTCACCTGCACGGCGCCAAACACGCATACGACCATCATTGGCACCAAGGCAGAAGCGACTCTCATCGCTGAAGACGACACGCCTCCATTCGTCCCTCCATTCACGCCTGTCGCGACACCACTGGAGGCGGGCTGCACGATGTTGGGGCGTGAGCGGAAGACGGCCTAACGGTGTGCGGGACCGTAGCCCAGCTTCATGGAGACGGTTGCGAATGGTCCTCGCCGATACCCCAGGAGCAACAGTGTCCCTAATTTGCTGGGAAGTGGCGGTGCGGTCCCCTACGGCACTGCGTAGGATCCTACGGTCTTGGCGTGCATCCGTGCGTCGCTGCGGTCCGGTCCCAGGTCGACGGGCACGTGCACCTTCCGCCGACCACTGGCGACAACATCGATGTACTGTGGAGACCTCACGCCCCACGTGTTGAGCAATTCGGCGGTACGTCCACCCGGCCTCCCGCATGCCCACTATACGCCCTCGCTCAAAGTCCGTCAACTGCACATACGGTTCACGTCCACGCTGTCGCGGCATGCTACCAGTGTTAAAGACTGCGATGGAGCTCCGTATGCCACGGCAAACTGGCTGACACTGACGGCGGCGGTGCACAAATGCTGCGCAGCTAGCGCCATTCGACGGCCAACACCGCGGTTCCTGGTGTGTCCGCTGTGCTGTGCGTGTGATCATTGCATGTACAGCCCTCTCGCAGTGTCCGGAGCAAGTATGGTGGGTCTGACACACCGGTGTCAATGTGTTCTTTTTTCCATTTCCAGGAGTGTATATTAGAGTCTTTCATTTTAGGTTTTACAGAATCGACGAATCTAGTATGACCCAAATCGGTTGGCCGTGTCCGAGGCATTTCCGTTCTCAGCATCCGTTATACGGGTTTGTTCATCGGCTTACGACCACGCTTCACAGCTACATAATATCGTTATATAAGCACTTCCTGGGGACGTCACGTTAATACCACGTAACTCCGCCTCTAGTCTTGGTAGCGACCTCACTTCGACGACGAAGAGCGTCCCCAAGTTTCTGATTCCACTCACTGAGCATCAGATCTCGTAGAGTTGTCAAGTCAAGTAGCATGCGTGTTAAAATCTACATTTCACCTGTTGATCTAAAACAGTGCCAGTCATTTTCTATAGGACTAAGATCGGGCGATTTAGCGGGCCAACCGAAGAGCGGTAGAGCGCCTGTGTGTTCGTCATGCCAGGAATGTACGCGTTCAGCAGCGTGAACGAAGCTATTCTCCTCTTGCGAGATGGGAAGTGTCCACGGCTTACTCATCGTGAAAATGTGGAGGAAAAAAACAACGAGAATGTTGAAACTAAAATCCTGGCTCATGCTCACGATTACCTGAGTGAGTGATGTTACGAAACAAAACCCGCCCAATACGTCACAGAACCACCGTTGGTAACACTTTCCATAGAGGTTAAACGCCTCACTAAGCCGTTGGTGCAGTCGACGCCTTGAATCATTTGAAAAGCTGCGAAATAGTGAGTAGACGGACCAAATTACAACTACTATCTAATTTCTGTGTTGTTTGTCCCACTGTAGCCTTAAACTGTCAACACTACGAGGAAGGTCGCTGCAACACGGCCGAAACGTCGGATATTTCAGTGTTCCAGTATTTAAAGTATTTTATAAGGTGAAGCGGCAGGGCATTCAAATTGATTTTAATTAGACAACTCCCATCGGGGAAGCCTACGTATTTACAGATGAAATCTAATTCCACCGATAAAATTTTTGTTCAGCAATATACCCTGAGCTATTTGGTGTAACAGGCCCGCGGTCTCCGTGGCTCATTAACAGCATAACTGCATTTCGTTTGATTTGTCACCTCCATCTTTTTATCCGTATAGCAGCGAAAATGTCTACATGAAAGTGCAAATGTCGACAGTATGCGCTGCGTGTCTAGTTTGGAAACTTTCGATTCGCTCGCTTTGCTTGCTCTCCACCTTTCCCCATGAAGCATTCATTCAGTACTATCAAAAATGGTTCAAATGGCTCTGAGCACTATGGGACTTAACATCTGAGGTCATCAGTTCCCTAGAACTTAGAAGTACTTGAACCTAACTAACCTAAGGACGTCACACACATCCATGCCCGAGGCAGGATTCGAACCTGCCACCGTAGCGGGCGCGCGGTTCCTCAATACTCTCGCATTTTCTCTACGTTAATCATGATACACAGCAATATGGATAGGTTTATTGATGAAACGTGCCACTCGTGTATGTGTTCACTGAACGCATTGGAAAAACGCCACAACGACGTATTCCGAGCTGTTCCCGCAGCGATAGCAACCACATCACAGTACTTTTGTCCGTACCAGAAACCCGATCCCATTTTGTTTTGGTAATTATACACTAAAGCGCCAAATAAATTGGTACAGGCATGTGTATTCAAATACAGAGATATGTGAACGGGCAGAATACGGCGCTGTCGTCGGCAACGCCTACAAAAGGCGACAAGTGTCTGGCGCAGTTGTTACATCGGTTACCGCTGCTATAATGGCAGGTTATCACGAATTAAGTGAATTTGAACGTGTTGTTACAGTCGGCGCATAAGGGATGGGACAAAACATCTCCGAGCTAGCGATGAAGTGGGGATTTTCCAGTACAACCATTTCATGAGTGTACCGTGAATATCAGGAATCCGGTAAAACATCAGATTCCGACATCGCTGCGACAGGAAAAAGAACCTGCGAGAACGGGACCAACGACGACTGAAGAGAACCGTTTAGCGTGACAGAAGTGTAACCCTTCCACAAATTGCTGCAGATTTCAATGCTGGGCCATCAACAAGTGTCAGAGTGCGAACCATTCAATGAAACGTCATCGATACGGGCTTTCGGAGTTGAAGGCCCACCCGTGTACCCTTGATGTCTGCACGATGCAGAGCTTTACGTCTCGTCTGGGCTCGTCAATTGGACTGTTGATGAATGGAAACATGTTGCTGGTCGGACGAGTCTCGTTTCAGATTGTATCGACCGGATGGATGTGAACGGGTATGGAGACAACCTAATGAATACATGGACCCTACATGTCAGCTGGGGACTGTTCAAGCTGGTGGAGGCTCTGTTATGGTGTGGAGCGTGTGCAGTTGGGACTGATATGGGTCCCGTGATACGTCTAGATAAGACTCTGACAGGTGACACGTACGTAAGCATCCTGTCTGATTCCTTGCATCCATTCATGTCCATTGTGCATTCCGACGAACTTGGGAAATTCCAGCAGGACAATGCGACTCCACACACGTCCGGAATTGCTACAGAGTGGCTCCAGGAACTTCCGCTAGCCAGCAAACACCCCAGACATGAACATAACTGAACATATCTGGGATACCTTGCAACGTGCTGTTCAGAAGAGATCTCCATTCCTCGTACTCTCACGGATTTATGGACAGCCCTGCAGGATTCATGGTGTCAATTCCCTCCAGCACTACTTCGGACATTGGTCCAGTCCGTGTTGCGGCACTTCAGCATGCTCGCGGGGGCCCTACACGATATTAGGCAGCTGTACCAGTCTCTTTGGCTCTTCAGTGTATAAAGCAGCAGTTTTCACTGTTTTAAAAATATTATTACAGTTCGAAAAGCAATTGGGCTAAGAGGCCGAATACATCGTAATTACATTTCCATTCCTTAATGAGTCGTCAGAGGCAACGTGTTTGTTGTAGTGAAATAGAAAGCTTGTCTGCAAACACCTCCGAAATTTTACCGGTAGATTTGGGCTTTGCCCTCTATACGACAATCCAGTTCGTTCCCCGGTTCCAACCCCCAGCCACGCGCCGTCCCTTGTCAGAACGACAGGAGGCAAAGATCGCAGTTGTCGGAGCCGGGCAGTGGGGACCTTGTGCGGAACGGAAACCGTTTACTGCCACAATGTCGGACAGCCGCGAGTTCCGCACGAGCCGCCACGGCCTCACTGTCCTTCATCCTCCGGATGGCAGCCCCCAAATACTGTACTGTACAGCGCAGCCACTGTGCCTCTCCTGCCTATTGTCTGATCCTACGTCCTGACGCTCCTTCCTGGCCGCCCTTCCGTCGCTTGCAATGTCATCTGTAGCTGGAGGACGGCTCGCAGCCTTCCCTGCTGCCCTTCAGTTCTGCCGACAGATAATGGTACTGATACAACCATCTTCTCCCGACAAAGTGACTGCCACGTGTAGCATCTGTTGAGTCCCAAACTACGCCACGTAGGTAATCGAGGAAACCATTTTGCCATCGTCTACTCTGCTATGGCGACTTGCATTACATGTTTACACAACTCATTTAATCTCTTCTATTCACTTCAAATGAAAAAATACTGCAACTGCTGCGTAAAAGTGATTAATAGATCACGACTAGTTTCATGACATTACCGTCGCATCTTCAGGTAACGAACTGTTGACGTAAAGAAGATACGACGGCCAACACCACGAGTACAATTAAGACCGAACATTCAGGCCCACGCCTAGGAACGACGCACAGCAGTGCGTGAGCAGAACCTGCGTATTCGAGATAATGGGTCAAAGGTCACAAACAAACGCGAAGAGCAACGGTAAAGGGCCAAACTAAAAAAAAAAAATGTATAAATACGGGTAACTATTGGAAGATAGGGAAACCTCTGTACACAACAAAAAACCAGCACAGGAGGTCTGAACAGCTTTACAGATAACAAGAAGACATAACAATATCATAACACAATGTGACATAACATGCAAAATATCAAGCCACAGAGGGAAAATGACTGAGAAGAGCTACCCCCTATGTCTGGTAAGCTCGTGTAGATTCGGGTCCTTTTCCACGTCTTATCATGCCCGCTTTTATTCAACAATTTTTATCTACGGTTACGACTTTCTCTTCTTCCACTGGCTATTTTTTACGTGGCGGCTGTGTGCTCTACGACGCCATTTTTGTGCATCAAGATAAGGGACTTCTGTTACTTACCCACACAGAGATTTTAAAGGCATTATGTATTGAAAAATATCGACTGGGAGGTAATCACTACCTAGAGTGGTTCATTTTCTCATCTTGTCTATAGCATTTTTTGACTTCTGAGCGGAATACTTCCGGTATTTTGGAATCAGAGGCATCCAATTCGTCTAGAATTAAGATATCATCATTGACTTTATTGTACAGGTTAATATAAAAATTTCCAATGTATTAGAGTATTTCTTTCTTGTCTGTAATTCGGCCCTGGTCTGTGTCTAACGCTGTAATCTGATTCGTTCCAATCATAGGCTTGTGCTTGGTTCTTTTTATACTAGATTTATTTTGAAGACTGGCTTTTAGCGTATCTTCTTCATACTTATTGGTGTCATCTTTCATACTCTTTCTCAGAGCCTTGCACAGTTCTCTATATTCTGTCTTATTTTTGTCTGTTTCTACTTTCAGTTTTCTTCTCTTGTCCATCAAACTTATCGTTTAGTTTGTCAGTTTCTTTGATTGGTTTTGAGATTTGCACAGGCCACCCAGTTCTTCACTTGCTGTGACAGTATCTTTTCTACTGCTTCTGCTTCGAATTATTTTAATTTTCTCGAAAAAGTCATTTCTAAATTATATTGGAAAACAAATAGAATCCAATTAAACAACGTGAGGCCCGCTGGTGATATTATACCGTTTTCAAATAGTATAGACGAACTTATGGTTAGTCTACTCTGAAGTTAGCCTAAAAATGAACTATGATAAAACCAAGGTCATGACGAATGAACGGACACCGAATGGAAATTCATCTGTTGGAAGTATGCAACTTCAAATGGTTACAGAATACGTTTTTCTGGCTCAACTGCTAAATATGAAAGAAGACCTAAAACCAGAAATGTTTCGACGTATTAAAGTAGGCTGGCAAGCTTATGGAAGCTATTCCTCAGTTTTGAACTTCAAGCTGTCGGCCGAGCTGAAGGAAACAGTTTTTGACCAATTTATAGTGCCAGTAATAACTTTTGGGTGTGAGACAAGGACTTTAAATGAACTCACTGTCAAAAAACTAATAGTAGCTCATAGAGGAATGGAAAGATCAATACCGGCTACATAAAGAAAGCAGCTGATATCAGACAGATAACAAAGGTTGGCGACATAATAGAAAGAGCGTGTACATTGCAATGGCAGTGAGCCAGTCCTGTCTCTCGAAGAAACGATGGCAAGTGGTCAAAACAAGTACTTCACTGGAGCCCAAGTTACCAAAAAAGACAACGGGGAAGAGCACCGGACAGAAGGGAAAGACTTAACAAGCATAGCCGGACTGAAGTGGCAACGGGAAGCTCAAGATCGGCGTAAGTGGAAGAATTTGCAAGGATCCTATGTTGCACGCCGACTGAAAAGGGCAAATCACCTAGTGGTCGAAATGGCTGATGATGAATTGAAAGTTCCGTATACCTCACTTGCTAAGCAAAGCTATACGAATTCGGCAATCCAGTTTTAAGATAGTTCTAATTACGATTTTTGTATCTTCTTTAGATCAACAGTTCCTTACCTAAAGATGTGAAACTGGTCGTGGTTAATTATTTTGACGGAGCTGTTTCTGTTTTTCATTATTTGAAATACAAGTGAACTTTAGTCTTCTATTTATTCTATAAAACTACAGCTCTATATCATTCTGCACACAGATGGATGCTGTCCAATTATATTTCTGCTTCTGCATCAGATATGATGTTGCAGGGGAAAAATATGTCTGTCGAATTAGAAACTGAAATGAAAGCGGCTTTGTATTGACTGCAAAGAGATAAAAACCAAGTAAAGGCTGTTACGAAAGTACGGGTCACAAACTGGAAGTTCAAGGATATAGCTGCATGTCGTTGCGAAAAGGAAGTGACAACCCGTTTGCACGGCATTCGTGGAAAACATATTTACGAAACCATCACAATAGTTTATCACGTAGTGTCTATTAGAACATTTATGCTACAGACATTTATTAAAATATTCCGGGTTATTATGCTGTTTTCGGATGAATGCCTTACTAAACCCGAACGTTTCGTTTCCTCCTGTGGAGGACTTATTCAAGGGGGTTTTGTAGCTGCTTCGGAAGTCCGATGCACACTCCAGCTCTTAGAAAATTCATTTCCGATAATCTCGGTTTAGAATTTCTATCTTCTTCACAGTTTTGCCGCTGAAGGTTCGAGCACACGGTAGTTAATTTGGGTGTAATTCGATGTTGGATTTACAGTGGTATTACCCTTTATTCTCAAAGACGGATTAAGATATGTCACATAGCAATATTAATCGATTGCTGACAGTTTGTGATATATTGACAGTTATAAGCAGGAATAAATGAGTAACGAACCAAGTGTTTAAGTAACGAAAAAATTTAACGAAATGAAATTTAGGTCAATAATAGGAAAACCACAAGTGAACTTAACTTCTGTACTCCACCTTTACGGGAACAGAAGTGATATTTTTCGTCTCAGCGTTGAAGACGGAATTGTTTTTCCTCCTGTAGTTGTATGAGGGCTAAGCCTTGGAACCTCTCAGTCTGCAGTGGTAAAAGAAGAAAGAGTCTTCAGGTACGACCTTCCACAGCACTCCTACAGTTAATACGTGATGACTGAGTTGCGCTTTGGGCCGGACGCTGTGGCCGAGCGGTTATAGGCGCTTCAGTCTGGAACCGTGCGACCGCTACGGTCGCAGGTTCGAATTCTGCCTCGGGCATGGATGTGTGTCATGTCCTTATGTTAGTTAGGTTTAAGTAGTTCTAAGTTCTAGGGGACTGATGACCTCAGATGTTAAGTCCCATAGTGCTGAGAGCCATTTGATTTTTGAATTGCGCTTCAAGTCATCGTGAAACGTTCCTTTCGTTTGTGCCTCTAAACTTCTGTGGCGTCACGCGAGTCACACTAGTGACCGTGTCCAGAATACACGTTCTCCATCGTCTATGTGCGGCGCGCGAGACAAATTACGCAACTTTTGTTCCGCGGATTTCATCGGAAACGTTTACTGACGGATCAGGATTAATTCACTGCTCTGCTACACCTTCGGTCTAAATTAAGAATCGCCTGTCACGTTTTAATCCGTTAAAAGCTCTCGCAATTCTAAAGTCAATTATTAGAAACCCTGTAGCTATCTAACTTCTTTCAAGAAAGATTCCAATATTCGACTACTGGACTGGAATAAGGTCACCGCTGAAAGATCAACACACTGCCGATAATAACCACAACAACAAATAGGCATTCAGTTTAAAGTCAGTACGGAGAGAGTCACATACATCGCTTTCAAATACGCCCAGAACCTCTCGGCCACAGCGGCCGTCGCACGAAAACACATGAAATATTTATTGGTATGAGTTAACCCTGGCCAAGACTGTCAGTTTTTTCAACACCACCTCCATCTAGCTAATGGCTCCAAGCTGTCCTCTGAGGCCTCTCTTATTACCGAAAAAGTACAAGCCCAGTAATCCGCAACATTAGCAGAGAATAGTAAGAAAGTGCCAAAGCAGAATTCCATGTCCGCGCCCACGAAACGCACTTCTGATTCTCTCAGTCTCCAGTATTGCAATAAGTAATGTGATCACGAAGGATCATCAGCTACCGACTTCAGAAATACACAATGAATACACCACCTCCGCTTCAGAGAGCAGACGACCACAACACCTCGCGAAGGCTACCGACCGAATTGTCGATTTCGCCGAGATCAACAACATTATTTCAAATTCAGGTCTTCCAGTGAACCCTATGCACGAGTATTTTCATCGGTCATTGCCTAATAGCAACAGAGCTTCAGTAAGGTTCACCGTGCAATTTAATCAACCCAACAATACTTCCGTTTACATAAAGAAAAATTATGTAAATACTCTCTTTATAAAAATTAATAATTTCACGTCTAAATAATTATATTCCATGCAGGCTGTTTAAAACCATGTGGAAGCTTTAACATAAAATTTAATAAAACTATTAATTTTGCTGAACATGTACCAGTGAATGTCTGACAAAGATGTAAACCCCTTGTTTAATATAGTACCTCAGGTCATTTTCATTGTGTTCAGATTCGTCCGGCAGGGATTGTAAATGGAAGTCGAGTCGTGTTGTGAGGCTGCAGGAAGCAGACGACTTATTTGTTTTGTTTGTTCAAATTGTGCCGAGATAAAATCTGAAATTTTGCGGAGTACAAAAGTTTTAATGTTCAGATACTTTACTTCATTTAGTATTTAGAGAATTACCCTATTTTTTACAATCCGTTCATCAGTTAACTTCCTCCATACTTGAAGAAAACCTGTGGACCTATGCCTCCAAAGAAGACGACGAAACCGATACCAAGATAATCAGCAAAATAAAATACGTAAATATGCCCTTCGATGTAACTAACTTCACAATAATGACTCGAGTCCGATGAAACGTCAAGTCATTGAAAACAGAGCATTGAAGAGGCACATTACAAGCGTGCTTACGGGACATTTACACCTATTTCCGCAACGGGTGTCAGAAAATTGCGCCCATCATGGTGAATTTACTCGCCCTCACGATCGGCATATTCGCCTCAGACTACCACCCATTTTGAGGGGATTACGGAAAGCGACCCATGTTCTTCAGGCAGAGAGAAAGTCCTCTTCCAGCACTCAGCCTGAAACTGTCCGAGACGACTACAATAGCGAAAAAGGACAGCGCACATTGGCGGCCAGGTTTCGTTGTCGGTGTAGCTGTCTGACGGCCTGAATGCTTGGCGAATAATGGAGGACAACTAATCTTTAACATCTTGTTGGCGATGTGGTCATTGTAGAAGGTGAGGTATGGACGGAGAAGCAGCTCGGTCCGGTCCTCTTCAAAGGAACCATCCCGCAGTATGTACAGAGATGCGAATAGCTGGAACGGCATTTGCCGGTGAGATCGGAAGAAGGGCGATGATACCATGGAGGTACAATGAGGAGAGTTGTCGTGACGTCACAAACTTGATGCCGACGTCCGCCATGTTAGTATGGCCAAACATCGCCTTCTGGTGGAAGCGTTTTGATAAAAAAAAAAAAAAAAATGCAAGCTTGCACCATTTATAGTTGTACTACTCGTTCTGATGATAGTACAATGTAAAAGGAATCACTTTCATTTGCAAGTAAACTCATTCAAGCGATATTTTCTTTAATGTACAAGAATTTTAGCTGCACTGGGTTCTTTTACTGTAGTAGTTTCATTTCAGATTTTCTGTCAATACAACCCGAAGAACGCTCTGGTTGAACGCTTTGAGAAGGAAATATTGCAAACTATCCAGACATAGCATAACATGGGGTTTCATCAGCCGTAGTAAGGAATGTGCTGGATTACGAAAACATCCTTTACGTATGACATACTTCGCTTCTCGGTTATTCAAAACGTTAACAAAGAGAATAGTGAGGCCAAATCCGTCGTATTATTGGATCAATTCTGTCCTTAAGACCGGAAAAAAACTTCTAAAAGTGCTTTCCTGACACTGTATCATTCACGAAAACACTTAAATATTCACTATTTAAAAGAAGCGTTGGTTGGACACGACAGAAATTTGGAACAAGAAGCAATTGTAAACATTTGCCTGTTTATGTTTGGCCCGACTAATATGGCGGTCCCGGCTTCGAGGCAATGTACAGCTAAGTCTGTAGTGCCACCTCCCCTTATTCTGCCTCAATGGATAAGTCAGTGGTGTGGGCGGGAAGCTGTGCGGTCCTCCTCCCGCCGCAGTCTGTGTTGTGTGCGGCCGGCCTTGGCGGCGCAGAGCAGAGCCTTCGGCAAGTGTCCGCCTGCTGAGGCCACAGCGGCCGCGTCCAAATATTTGCCCAGCTGCCGGCTGCCGGCTGCCGGCTCCGACTGTTCAGCGCGCTGCGCCGCCACCTTGCCACGCGCAGCACCGCACACCCGACAGCGCGCGGCACCCATTGGCCGCCTTCCCTCACGCGCTTCGCGTCGGAGTTCCTGCAGTTCCTACCCGCGTAAACACCCGTTTCACACGTATGTGGTTGCATTCGGTTCGGTTCGCTTCCGTTTGCTACCGAAAACGATTGAAACCCTTTCAAGAATACACGGTTCATATTGGAGAATGTCAAATGAAACTCCTTTCAGCCGTCTAAATTTCCAGATTGTTATTGTATTGGTCTTCCAGTTTCGGCGATATATTACGCCTTCTTCAGGTCCCCTTGCCGCCGTGTAGGAAGATTCTCACCTCTGGTCCACTCAAAATAGGGGCCAGCATTCAGTGACTGGTATCCGTATATTTTTGAGACAGCGATCACTTCAAACATCACATTGTAATGGTTATTTATTTACGTGACCATTACGGCACTCCAACCCCAGTTCTCGATACCAGTAATGTCGTACTACTTTTCTGCGAAGTAACAGACATATTTTTGTGACATTATTGGTTCAAATGGCTCTGAGCACTATGGGACTTAACATCTTAGGTCATCAGTCCCCTAGAACTTAGAACTACTTAAACCTAACTAACCTAAGGACATCACACAACACCCAGCCATCACGAGGCAGAGAAAATCCCTGACCCCGCCGGGAATCGAACCCGGGAACCCGGGCGTGGGAAGCGAGAACGCTACCGCACGACCACGAGATGCGGGCTGTGACATTATTCACATTTGGTTTTATTAATGTATAGGTACTCCGATGTATCGATATATTACAGTGATATGGTTCTTGTGTGTATTCATTCCTGTGAGACTGTCATAATCTTTGACTTACTTGTAACCGTTTTGGCGCGAATGCGCACAGAGCAGTCTTTGTTTCACTTTGCAGGAGTTAAGTTGTTATTTCGCTTTGTAAAAGAACAGTCAAGTCTTGTGTTTGGTTAAAGCGGACATTAAATATATGAAGATTGATAAAAAAACTGTTTTCTTGATGATGTGACAATTAAGAAGAAGTTTATGTGAATTTACAAAATGGCTCTGAGCACTATGGGACTTAACTTCTGAGGTCAACAGTCCCATAGAACTTAGAACTACTTAAACCTAACTAACATAAGGACATCACACACATCCATGCCCGAGGCAGGATTCGAAACTGCGACCGTAGCGGTCGCGAGTTTCCAGACTGTAGCGCCTAGAACCGCTCGGCCACTCCGGCCGGCGTGAATTTACAAGAAGTTTAATAAAAATGTGGATCGTGAACACCAGGTCAAAAATTATTTCTACCACACCACTGTTCTGATCTGGGATTGTTTGATCATTAAGAATTTCCTGAAAAACGCGTTTGTTAGGTCTTCAAATATTGCTAAAATACAGATCTGGACCTTCTAGCAGTCAAAGTGGAATCACCCTAGAATCAACAAGATGAGCCATAACAACTTCGACGAAATCTACGTGGGAATCCATTCAAGATAAGTGCCAAAATTAATGACTTTTTTACAGTGACTTCATTTTTCCATTCTGACGATACCATCCCACAGTCAATAACTTTGTTGTTGCCCGATAAAGCGAACATATGCTGCGTGAGCAACATTATTAATCTGATTTCTAACCTACTTTGCAAGTGGTGGTATTGTTAGAACCTGCCGACTGAACAGTCGGGCATGAAGATGGTGTAATACCTCGCTGAAACCGGTACCCCAATAAAATGACAATTTGAAAATTTATACGGCTGAGAGGTGTTTCATTTGACCTGCTGTACCACACAGCCGAAGTCCCGCAATCATCTGTGAAAAGGTGGACATACACTGTTCATACTATGTTTTGTATTTTCTCTACACATGCTCAGCAACGATCATGGAGAGAATTTAAGATGTTCTCTTTAGAAGAATGAAAAAAGTTGTACGATATTTTAATTCGATATGTTTTTAAATAAATTTCATTGGTTACTTTCTTAATTTTCAAATTATTCCCTTTTAAATTACCTCAAAAACGTGGTGAGTGTACAAATGCCCTTATGCACTACGTCTCTTATTAGACAAAAATGAATTTTTCAATGCTTACACAAACCCATTTTTGGTGACTTCAGATTCATCGAAGTCGCTGCAAACTTCAACACAAAACGTCTTTCCGTGCTTCCTGTGTCTCTAATACACCGTTATATTTTTCACACGTTTTGTCTCACAGCACCGATTTAGACTGCATTGCAGAAATTAGCTAGTGCGCATGAACATCTAGTAAATCGCTCATTTTATTAGGTAAAGTGTGACACCAACTTTAAAAAAAGAACTGGCCAAGAGCGAGTAGACTCGCGCATTGGGGGTACCGCGTAAACTTAACTTTATATACAAATATATATATATATACATATAATGCTCCCGTCGCTAAGCGAACGGCACAGTGGTGCGCTGGGTCGAGTAAACGCAACGCTGAGGGCGCCGCCGAACCGCAAAAATGGCTCAAATGGCTCTGAGCACTATGGGACTTAACATCTGAAGTCATCAGTCCTCTAGGCTTAGAACTACTTAAACCTAACTAACCTAAGGACATTACACACATCCATCCCCGAGGCAGGATTCGAAGCTGCGACCGTAGCAGCAGCTCGGTCCGGACTGAAGCGCCTAGAACCGCTCGGCCACAGCGGCCGGCCCCGAAATGAAGAAAAGATGGAAACTGGCCATTTCCTGATTTGACCGATTTCGCACATCGGCTGTTACATACGCCTCATGCTGTCAGCAGTAACTTCAGTGGGGTGCTTGCGGTATTGTTAACTGTTGGTCGGATTTATCTGCATCGTAGTGATAGAAGCAATGTGTATCAATTTATTGCATCGTAAAAACAAGAAATCGTATGTCTTCGTTTTAGAGTAGAGACCACAACTTCGGTTCGATATGGAATGAAATCAGTCGTGTCAGTCTCGAAGGAATCATTCCAACATTTTCCTTATGAGTTTTAGGGAAACTACGGAAACCTAAATCTGGATGATCTCACGGGAATGTGAACCCCAGTCGTAACAAATGAGAGTCTACTACGTTAACCACTGAGCCGTTTCTCAGGTACAACTTTTGACTCCCTCATTTCCGCTGTAGCACATCAAATCGATACATTTGCCCTTCTGTATCATACCTGATTACAATATCACCACACAAGCATGCTGTGAAAGCTGGGTGCAAGACAGGACAACACTCATTTCTACACGAGCCGACTTTATACCTACGCAGTCGCACAGACGGTGAACTGTTTTAAACATCTTGAGCAAAGCATCACTGCTGCAAAACAATTCTGGGCACAACGTTATGAACGTCCGCTTTGTGACATAAAATGCTTCACAAATACTGTGTATAGACAACATTGCGCGCATACGAAAGAGGCAGAAACAGCAGTGCTCGCGCTGGTCCGTCAGGAAGAGAGTTATCAGGCAGTGCCCGCAAACAATGATTAGCGGACTTGCGAGGCAGGTAATGACGTCGCGGACACGTGTTGTCGCTGCTATTAGAGTTGCAAAACAGCGTAGCGCTCCCGTGTATACGCGGCAGGTCAGTGAGTCGCCGACTGTGCGAACAGCGCACGCGCACGCGCATGCGCAGCGCTGCCAGCCGCGGGCCGTCCAAGGCCTTCCACTGGCTAGCCGGCAAGCTGCGGCCGCGGCGCCTGGTTTATACTGACTCACACACCGACCGCACGAGGAGGCCAGCCAGTGCCAGCGGACGGCAGATCGGCTCCCAAGCCAAGACTGCTTTCACCTGAACCCCCAGCTTCCGGAATACACTGCCGACTGGTGAAGTAGACGGTGTCTCCTAGTCGTGCCATCTCCGATACGAGGTAACTTCTGCGTGTGCATTTGGGTTTACAAGGGAGGCAGCGGTAGGGGCATACAGGTTTTTATGGGTTTTAGGGGGCAAAACATCTAAGGTCATAAGAGCCCAGTCTAGAACCATAGAATGCTGGGACCGCGAGGGTAAAAAAACCGTTTCGAGGTCCAATACAGAAAGGAAGAAAAAACAAATCTAAAACGTCAAGACGTTACGGAAGAGTATCTAAAAGACGTCGACAAGACACCTTAGTCACCAGGTAGAAATAAAATCTCTTTTGTCATATTACTGCTCTTAAAAAAACTTAAAATGCGAGCCACAGCTGGCAAGTCATCCGCTGAAATTCCGGCAAAGCGGGCGGCAGCCCGAGCCTGAGACGTAACTGGCTAAAATAAGGGCAGGTGATCAGGAAATGCCTGAATGTTAAATGGCTGGCTACAGAAAGGACAGCTGGGTGCAGGGTCGCCACTCAACAAGTGGCGGTGACTAAAGCGGCAGTGCCCTATTCGCAACCGAGCCGACATTACTCCCTCACGGCGAGACGGCCGGGAGGAAGTCGACCAGGTTGTTGGGAGAGGTTTGACTTCTGTGAGTTTGTTCCCATGAAGAGAGCACCAATGGTCATGCCAATATGACGTGATACGCCGATAGAGAAAATTGCGAATATTTTGCGAGGGAACAGAGGGAGAGGCGGGCCGACCGAGATGGACAGCGGCCTTGGCTGCAGTGTCATTCGCAGGCTCACCAACATGGCCAGGAACCCACATGGACGTCACTTGTGCTCCCCCAAAAAAATGGTTCAAATGGCTCTGAGCGCTATGGGACTCAACTTCTGAGGTCATCAGTCCCCTAGAACTTAGAACTACTTAAACCTAACTAACCTAAGGGCATCGCACACATCCATGCCCGAGGCACGATTCGAACCTGCGACCGTAGCGGTCGCGCGGTACCAGACTGTAGCGCCTAGAACTGCTAGGCCAGCCCAGACGGCTGGGCTCCCCCATCCGGGAACAAATGGAGGCAGTCCTGGAGCCGTCCAACGATGGAGTGGACTGGTTCTGGATCATCCAGACTCTGAAGGGCAGTGAGGGAACACGTACACGTTTGAAAACTGGAAATAATTGGATATCACTCGGATATCCAGAATCTCACACCATTATAATGAGTGTGGTAAATACAGGTATGTACGGAGAAACACTGGCATACCTTACAGTAACTAGCAGCTGCAGTTTAACAACTGGAAGAAGCGAGCAGTGGAAGAACGAACCATGACACCGTTCTGGAGATCAGTCAAATTCATGGCGTTGGTGCCAGGAGGGGAAGCCACGGTATTCCAGGCGAAAATATACGCTATCAGTGTGTGCTCTGAGAACAATACGCCTTCGTGCTGCTGCGTTTACATTTTTTCAGGCAGCCAAGCATCTCTGTATCAGCCCCTGATCGTTGCAAATTGACATGAAGCCCTTGGGAAAGTAGGGGAGAGCAACAGGGTCAAGCTGGTTTGGGTCCCTGGTCACTCAGGAATCAGGACCATAGCCATCACCAAGGCGATGGTAAAATCAAAATTACGTATCTGAATCAGGAGGCAGCAAGTAAAATACTGGACTGTGATCTAAAAAATAAAAACATGGCAAGACAAGGTGTGGCCAAAGCCATGTTTCAAGAGAAACTCTGTAATCCCAGATCTGAACAGGAGACATTATACTGACGATAGAGGACTTGTGATTGAGAATGGGATCTTTAAACACCTACACACGGCGCATGTAGCGGAAGAAGCCCTAAGGTTAGGTTGTGAGGAGGATGAAACAACACCACACCTAACCTTCCAATGGGAAGCGTTGTAGGCAAAAGAAACAAAATATCCGGGTCATTAAATCCAGATCTAATTAGGACCAAGTGACTGCTCTTGATTAGAATTACGCGGAGCGAAACCGCACAGAAAGCTCTGTATCGATGCGGGAAACAGTGAGGTCTACTGTTTTTGTCTTCCTGTGCAAATCAAATCCAATCAAATCAATGCAATAGGTTACGAAGAGTCTCTACGAAAAATTTCCCAATAGCTAGGAAGATAACTGAGGCGGTATATGTACCCTATTGAGGAAATCAAAGGCTATTCTCATTGTATTTTTCCATTCAGCTGTGTTTATTGTTTTAATTCATTTGCAACCGACTTCGAAGAAAATACGGCTTCATCTTGAGGCACTTTAACTCTATTATCGACGTATATACCACCACAAATATATTCTATTAATGCGCCACAGCATCTTCTAATGAGGCAGCTATTAGCTACGCGATTACTCTACTGTTCACAATAAAGTGCGTGGCAGAGGGTTCAATGAACCACCTTCAAGCTGTCCGCAGCTCGTGGTCTCGCGGCACGTTCTCGCTTCCCGAGCACGGGGTCCCGGTTTCGATTCCCGGCGGGGTCAGGGATTTTCACCTGCCTCGAGATGACTGGGTGTTTGTGTTGTCCTCATCATTTCATCATCATCATGAAAGTGGGGAAATTGGGCTGAGCAAATGTTCGGAATTTGTACGGGCGCTGATAACCGCGCAGTTGAGCGCCCCAGAAACCAAACATCATCATCATCATCATCATCATCATCATCACCTTCAAGCTGTCTCTACCTTTCCACTCTCGAATGGCGCGCGGGAAAAACGAGCACTTAAATATTTCTGTTCGAGCCCTGATTTCTCTTATTTTATCGTGATGATCATTTCTCCTATGTAGGTGGGTGCCAACAGAATGTTTTCGCAATCGGAAGAGAAAACTGGTGATTGAAATTTCATGAGAAGATCCTGCCGCAACGAAAAGCGCCTTTGCTTTAATGATTGCCACTCCAATTCACGTATCATGTCTGTGTCACTATCTCCCCTATTTCGCGATAATACAAAACGAGCTGCCCTTCTTTGTACTTTTTCAACGTCATCCGTCAGTCCCACCTGATGCGGATCCCACACCGCACAGCAATACTCCAGAATAGGGCGGACAAGTGCGGTGTATGCAGCCTCTTTAGTAGACCTGTTGCACCTTTTAAGTGTTCTGCCAATGCATCGCAGTCTTTGGTTTGCTCTACCCACAATATTATCTATGTGATCGTTCCAATTTAGGTTATTTGTAATTGTAATCCCTAAGTATTTAGTTGTCCTCCTTCATGTGGGTGTACCTCCGTTGTAAAGCTTCTCCTGGCAAATATCGGTACGACCCTTTTTGCTCCTTGGTCTCTGAGGAATCTTTAAAGAAATTTTGAATTGAAGTTTCTTATAATGAGAAATGAGAAGGGGCGATATGCACGTAATTTAATGAAATTTTTTGTAGCCAAGATCGCGTTAAAAACTGCTAACATCGCATGGGCAATGTACGCAGACTGGAACATGACGTACAACCCAAAAAATGTTTGAAGATCTGTAGATGACATGTCCCCATTTATCAAAATCTCCCCGTATCCCTGCCGTAATGTATCACATCGAAAACAGTGTTAAAGTGCCAGAAGACACAGTCTTACTTTCTTCGAAATCGATTGCAAATGGCAGAAGTCACGTAAAAACAGAGAATGTATAATACAGTTATAGCCACTAGACGGCAGACCTCACTGACGACAAATAAACAAAGAGAACGTCAGACGTAATTAACTGGCCGGAATGGCCGTGCGGTTCAAGGAGTTGCACTCTGGAGCCGAGCGACCGCTACGGTCGCAGGTTCGAATCTTGCCTCGGGCATGGATGTGTGTGATGTCCTTAGGTTAGTTAGGTTTAATTAGTTCTAAGTTCTAGGCGACTGATGACTTCAGCAGTTAAGTCGCATAGTGCTCAGAGCCATTTGAACCATTTAGACTTAATTATGACAGCAAAGTGTGAGGTCCTGGGTACCGCCAAATTTATCACTGCTTTGACGAGTGACTGGTGACTGCCTCGACGTGGGAGAAGCACCACCCGCTACACGAATCCTGCGTCGAGGCACACGTGTGGCGCCACCGAAAGGCCTAACGGTGCACAGTTAGGTGAAAGCTACGAACGGACCGGCGGCGCGCGCTGGCTGCGTCCCTACACCGCCACGGTTAACTCCTGTCCGTCCTTCTAGCAGCGCCGAGGAGAAACGTCTCCGCAACGATTGTTTTACTTAGAAATCAATGAACGATCGAAATCGGGGCCACTAGAGAAAATAAAAAGAGGCTGCTTTTGCCCACAACGGAGAACTCAACCGTGGCCCTGTCAAAGAAACAGTACCGTTATTCAGCTGCTAAAGACGGGTAGATCACAATGGTCGGACAGTGATTTGACCTCACCAGCAGCCCACTACGTAACCTGCCTTCTGCGTGTCAGGCATCAGTAGGATGGGTTCGCTGTTTCCCTGAACGGCTGCAGCGAGTAACTAATGACTCTCAGCCTGCAGCTCAACTTACTTTGCGACACGTGAATATACCATCTATTCCAATTACGCGTGCTGTACTGGCGACCATTCCACTCGTCCCGGAACGTAAGCCTCAGAGTTCAAGATTCAAGTTCATTCATTCCCATAACTAGTGTACCTGGCGTACTGGCTAAATTTCGATAATGGACTACCTCTTCCGCCCCTCTGCTGACATCAGAACTTCGCTATTTTTAATCCTCAACTCCGCTTAGCTCGTTTCTTCGTTTTTCCAGATCAAGACAATTTTAAAAGAAGTCAGTACACATATCCATAACAATATTTTGTAGGATAGAATTCAGAGTACGGAACAACATGGTCGCACTGCTTGCAACAATATCGCGATTCGCTTCTCACTGTTTCACTGCTGGCTACTGTGAAACCGCAACAAACAAAACAATTCACATAAAACATTCTCTTTACAATTTTTCGTTTCGTTGGTCCACTTGGCTTACAAGAGCGGCACCATCTAGTAGCCAAAAGCATGAAGCAAGCGTCTTGTTAAACTGTTGGCCAAAGCATTCCTTTAGGAACCTCCTTTTGATTCCCTTTCATACACCTCCATCCCCTCCCCATTTTGGCAGCCCCCAGTCCTTTTATTTTCCTCCTCCTTCCCGTTGTTACTTCGCCTCAATCTTACAATTTTTCTTCCGTCTTCTCTCACTTTTTTTTTTCCCTTCACGAAACTGCGTCCCTCACGGAAAAACCGACAACGACACGCGCCCCGCCTGCCATAAATTAGTTAGGCCACTGAATTCATTCCTTACACCGAAAAGTCTCAGATTACGGTATCTTGTGGGAGAATAAAGCATTTTGGGCGAAAGAAACCCAAACGAAAATTTCTAACATCGAACCACATGCTTAGAACGTAAGATGGTTGTCAGTTCAATGTCAATTTTGCTTTGGTCGAGAAAACGCGGAGACCAACCAGCACTAGTTTGTTTTATTCCGATCTTGATGAAATTTTGCGCACTTTACCTTCAAGACAAGAGGAAGGTCACTGTCTGCAAAAGATTTCGTATCTGACTTGAAAGACATATGTATGTAATATATAGAGAGAAAAGGTTGTTACCAAAAGTCTCTAAAAGTTCTTGGCCGATTTACTTCAAATTTCTGTATTTATATGAAAGAATGAAGAAAATTAATGGAAGATTAAATGCTTAACAAACGAAATATATCGTGGTATACTGACTGTAATTCCTATCGCGAGAATAAACGACAGTGTCTTAGTACCCCGTCTCAGTACCACAAAATGTCACTCGATCGCCGGACGAGAATTTGACAGAAACGAGACCGCAAACTGTCAGTTACTGATTAGTTGCCATTGTTGCAAATGCAAGCTGGCTGTGAAGAACCTTTTGCCGAACATAATATAGTCCACCATCATCACGGATTATGCCGCAGGGGCCGGCCGGAGTGGCCGAGCGGTTCTAGGCGCTACAGTCCGGAACCGCGCAACCGCTATGGTCGCAGGTTCGAATCCTGCCTCGGGCACGGATATGTGTGATGTCCTTAGGTTAGTTAGGTTTAAGTAGTTCTAAGTTCTAGGGGACTGATGACCTCAGAAGTTAAGTCCCATAGTGCTCAGAGCCATTTGATTATGCCGCAGGCGAAGACGAATTCATTCCTCGCATTGCGTTGACACCCAGTGATTTGAAAGTGCACTTCGATGTACAGCAATTCCAGTTTCCCATGAGGCTTGCATTCGCTATGAGTATCAACAAGGCACAGAGCCAGTTACTTTGAGCGGCAGATATTAAACACCCTGGGCAACGCCATGCACTGCAACTAGTTCAGTATGTTACAAATTTAGTGATGCTACGGTATCCATGAGTGTCATAACACCCACTATCGTGAGTACAATTCTTTTTTCCATCAACACAATTTGCATCACTCATAGTTCCTTAATTATGGAAGGCAACTGACACCATTAACATGTTAAGAGCAGGCCACATAGCTACCAATAAAACGAAGTACCTGCTGAAGCCCATTTCCTCTCCTTGTGCGATTACTATGCAGGTGAAAAAGGGATACGGCATTTTTAATAGAAGGTGCAGAAAGAACAAATATACTCGCAGAAATACTACATTTTACTTTTATATACTTCGAACAAACTAGCCTATATATATACACTGCTGGCCACCGTAAATGCAACACCCTGAACGAAGCATCCGAATCGAGTGAAATTTACACCATGAGTTTGCAGCGATGAGATATGCAACTGATTAGAATTTCAGCGCAGACGCACATCACGCGCGCCTGTGGCGCCACCTCATAGCGCCATTTAAGGCTTGGCGATTACGACGAGTGTACGTTCGGCACGTGTGTTTACCTTGTGGTTGTTTCACAAGACGATCAGTTATGCCTCGTAGAGAACAGCGAACATCTTTTGATCAAGTATCCGAGTTCGACAGAGGAAGGATAGTGGCTTACCGAGATTGTGGATTATCATACAGAGAAATCGCTAGTCGTGTTGGACGAAACCAAACAACTGTAATGCGGATATGTGACCGTTGGATGCAGGAGGGTACGACGGACCGACGTGGTCGATCGCATTCACCTCGGTGCACCACTGCACGTGCTGATAGGCAAATTGTGCGCATGGCAGTGACGGATCGCTCAGTGACATCCCGAACCATAGCACAGCACATTGCGTCTCTAACGCATCATCCAGTGTCTGCGCGTACCATTCGACGCCGTTTACAGCAGAGTGGTCTGTCCGCAAGACGTCCATTGCTTCGTCTACCATTGACGCAGAACCACAGACGTCTCCGTCGCCAATTGTGTGATGACAGACGGATGTGGACGGCAGAATGGAATGACGTTGTCTTTACTGACGAGGCACGCTTTTGTCTGCAGCACCACGATGGTCGGATTCGAGTGTGGGGACACCGTGGAGAGAGGATGCTGGACAGCTGCATTATGCACCGCCACACTGGTCTTGCACCGGGTATTATGGTATGGGGCGGTATTGGATATTACTCTCGCACGCCTCTAGTACGCATTGCCGGTACTTTAAATAGCCGGCGCTACACATCCGAGGTGCTGGAGCCAGTTGTCCTTCCTTACCTTCAGGGCTCGGCCACAGCCATATTTCAACAGGATAATGCGCGACCACACGTGGCACGCATTGTCCAAAGGTTCTTCGTCAATAACCAGATTGAATTGCTTCCCAGGCCGGCTCGCCCTCCGGATCTTTCGCCGATAGAAAACATGTGGTCCATGGTTGCTCAACGAGTGACCCAGATTACATCCCCAGCTGCCACACCAGATGATCTTTGGCAACGTGTGGAAGCTGCTTGGGCTGCTGTACCCCAGGAACACATCCCACGTCTCTTTGACTCAATGCCGAGACGTGTGGCAGCGGTGATCTCCAACAATGGCGGCTACTCTGGCTACTGATTCTAGCAGGAACCACATGTCACAGACGTCTGTAAACGTAATCATTTGATACTTGGTCAACATGTTATCTACAAAATAAATTTTGTTGCGCTACCTCTTGTCTTTCTTGGTGTTGCATTTACGGTGGCCAGCAGTGTATAAGACTCAGTAAAAAAGAAGTTTAAGGTTTATCTTTGAATGACGAAACGTTCAGTTTAGTTACAATTGCAACAAGGAAACGTCATTTTAAAATTTTCATTATGTTCTATAACCTGTTCTCGAAGTGTCTTCAGTTTAATACTGCTGTATGTTATCATAATTTTGTACTTGGTAGTACGGGCTATTGCAGGTAGACACTTACAATAGATAAATGAAAAGAGAAGGCTGAGTGCCAGGCTGTATACCAACGATTAGTCCCGACAAAGCTCTGAGTAATTCCTTTCAAAGTCATAAAAAATAAAACACAAGTCGAAGCAATTCCGTCGAGAATCGATATGGTACAACTACGCGACTCTTCCGTTACACTGAATTTATTAAAGGCACGACAACGAACACTGACCAGAGAGAAGTTATTTAATTTGTTTATTGCCGTAATTGATTAGGAGCCAGAGGCACAAGTCTACTCGTTGTAAATTGTTGGCGAGATCCAGCAGTGAGCGAAAACTTACAGGGGATCCCTGGTTACTGCTCTAGTACGTGTTGTGGAGTGGTGGAATCGCTGACCTTTCGTTCATAAAATAAATACCGCGATGCATCGTTAAACGAGGAGTCACTCGATTTCTTTCCATACTTGTCCATTTCGAGCATGTTCTGCATTTTATGACGTCCTCAGGGTCAATTCGACATGAAACTCCAGTAGACAAATGCACAATTCTCGCTGAGAAATTTAATGTATTACTTGATGGTAACGTCATTCGTCCTTTCAAGACCTCAAGACGTAAAAAAGAAAAACCTTCATTAGGATATTAAAAAACAGAAGTTGTCGTGTTTTTCACAGAAATGCATAATATAGCACAGAATCACGTAAATAAAGTGTACCATTTATGAAACTGTCCATGTTTAGTTCATAAAGTAACCGTAGTATTTATCCGATAAGTTCAGTTTATGTGCAAAGAATGTTTTTACTACGACCACTCACTCAAAATGTGGTGGAAAGACACGAGCTTGAGAAATTACAGCAATGAAGACACTGGACGTGTACTGGAAGCTGTTACACAGCGGTGCTGGAGGGCTTGGAGGCCGTTTGGCCCCTCTTGATGGTATTTTCAATCTGACGAATACTGCTCAGCCTTCAAATTATAGCGTGCGTAGTAACGGGTCACAGGAACACGGCAAACAGTATCGTCCGTATAGCCCTCGCTGTTGGGAGTCTCGTATGAATACGAGTAAAGCGACATTTAAGCTCCTACTGATGCTCTGTCTTAGAATTTGGCCCTCAGATGAGGTCAACACTTTTAGCTTTACACGACCAGCTCGGTTTTCTCGCCGAAATGGTAACCGTGGAGGTAGCTTACATGCTCACTTATTAGCCAAATTCAGAGAGAACATTCTGCCCAGAAAAGCCAAGGTCTAAAAAAAGATTAAGTGATCAAGAATAACACGCTTTTGTTCGCGCTGGAAATGGGAGAACACGTTTCTTGGGCGACTTGGTATTACAACCACCACAGATTTTGGAAAGAAAATAAAATGTCGTCGAGACAGTCTTCAAGGAAGACATGAAATTAGTCTGATACAGAAATAGCCAAAGTTGCATGATTCCGTTTCGAAATGGTTAACAGAAGTTGCTGTCCTGAAAGCTGTCCAGCATGCTGGAAAGCCACAAAGCAGTAAAAATCATAGTTCTTGGGCCTTCGTTCTAATTTAACTACTACTAGAGACACTTCGCAAGTCAAATTATATACCATGAACTTAAGTGAATTTAGGTGATGACTGCAGAGTTGCAAATTTAGTGGCTTGCATAATTTCTTAACTTTCTAAACGCCTTCCATCGTGGCATATTCTTTTATTTTGACTTCCCGACTATCCGATATTTCTCGCAGTCGAAAGTGCAGGAAAGGTCGGTCGCCACCGACAAAACGGGAATATTGTCTCATGGTCACACGCCCACCACGGACGCATCCTTTGGCGGGACTAGCCCCCATTCTACGTCCGATACTTTCCAATCATACCTGCCCATGTTAGGCTAAATTTTTCTGCCTGACTCATGTAGTACTGTCACCGTCAGAGGGTGGTACGGGACTACAAGTCCCACCGCCACACCTCCAAAGTGAATTGCAGTGACGCAGTCACTGCCCTGTGGAAATTTACTGCCTCACCAACACAGTTAGACCGCAATAGGCCGGTGATGCTGTATTGTAACATTTCACAAAAAAATAAAATAAAATAAAATAAAATAAAAAAAATATTGTCTCGCGGCTGCTTCCTTCGCAAAATACTGCAAGAGCTACGGGATGAGTGAACAAATAAATATTAACAGACTGGACTGGACTGGTAGGACAGTACAGCATAGTTCTCAGTGTATGCTAGTTGATGGCGTTACCAGCCACACATTTTCAAATGGTGGGTACTGTGGTACTTCAAGTTTCCCTAATGTAAATGTTATAATTTCCGTCAGATTTCCACCCTCCAATCAACGCGGGACACATATAATTACCATGTGGATCTCTTAAATGCGATTCGATCTCCTTCAGGCACTTATAAAGCCGACCTGCCGATGTAACAACATACGGCGTTAACTGCCGCTCCTTAATCATTTTAAATTTCAACTGTATAAACTCCGTTTCGAAATGAAAATTATGAACGTCAGTCATTTCACTGCACACTTGCCGACAATTTGATGGTTTGGCAGTAGCCGACGGTGCACAGCAGTTACACACACACAAAAAAAGTTTTGCATCACCCCGGTTCCCAGAACTTCTGAAGATAGACGTTGACTGTGGATATTGTATCACAGACATGATCCCTTTATCTGTTCAGCGATGTCACTAAACCCAACCAAAGATGTAAATAACCATGCATAAGGAGCGCCTATTAGACGAAGGGGGTCCGACAGGCAATCAGTTACAGTCGTTACAGCAGGAACGAGGTACACACGGTTCGTGTTGTCTGTAATTCAGCCACGCCTAGACGGTCAATACCGCTGTTCGATCGCGTCCGCATTGTTACTTAGTGCCAGGAAGAGCTCTCGACAAGTGAATTGTCCAAGCGTCTCGGAGTGAACAAAAGGGATGTTGTTCGGACATGGAGGAGATAGAGAGGGGAGAGAGAGAGAGAGAGAGAGAGAGAGAGAGAGAGGAACTGTCGATGACATGCCTCGCTCAGGCCGCCCATGGGCTACTACTGCAGTGGATGAGAGCTACCTATGGATTATGGCTCGGAGGAACTCTGACAGCAACACCACCACGTCGAATAATGCTTTTCGTGCAGCCACAGGACGTCGTGTTACGACTCAAACTGTGCGCAATAGGCTGCATGGTGCGCAACTTCACTCCCGACGTCCGAGGTCCATCTTTGCAACGACGACACCACGCAGCGACGTACAACGGGCCCAACAACATGCTGAATGGACCGCTGACGTTCTCTTCACCGATGAGTGTCGCGTATGCCTTCAACCAGACAATCGTCGGAGACGTGTTTGGAGGCAACCCGGTCAGGCTGAACGCCTTAGACACACTGTCCAGCGACTGCACCAATGTGGAGGTTCCCTGATGTTTTGGGGTGGCGTTATGTGGGGGCCGACGTACGCTGCTGGTGGTCATGGAAGGAGCCGTAACGGCTGTACGATACGGGAATGCCATACTCCGACCGATAGTGCAACCATATCGGCAGATATTGGCGAGGCATTAGTCTTCATGGACGACAATTCGTGCCTCCATCGTGCACATCATGTGAATGACTTCCTTCAGGAAAACGACATCGCTCGACTAGAGTGGCCAGCATATTCTCCAGACATGAACACTAGCGAAAATGCCTGGGATAAACTGAAAAGGTCTGGTTATGGGCGACATGACCCACGAACCACCGTGAGGGATCTACACCGAATCGCCGTTGAGGAGTGGGACAATGTGGACCAACAGTGCCTTGATGAACTTGTGGATAATATGCCACGACGAATGCAAGCATGCGTCAATGCAAGAGGACGTGCTATTGGGTATTAGAAGTACCGGTGTGTACAGCAATCTGGACCACCACCTCTGAAGGTCTCGCTGTATGGTGGTACAACGTGCAATGTGTGGTTTTCATGAGCCATATAATGGGCGGAAATGATGTTTATGTTGATCTCTATTCCAATTTTCTGTAAAGGTTCCGGAACTCTCGGAACCGAGGTTATGCAAAACTTTTTTTGGTGTGTGTATTTTTAATCCTCAACTGATAGTTATAAATTTAATTTCTGCCCAAAAAGCATTAGTTTTAGGTTTCCGAGCTTTCGCGTATGTGGCCATTCTGCACGTCGCCTCATCAAGACCGACTACCGTAGCGTCATGAGCTCGCTGCTAACGGATACTTGAACAAGCACTGTGGGGTGCCACAGATTTACAGACAGCCATTGTCTGCAGCGGCCGACAAAGGCGCATGTCTCAGCGTGTGGTTTACCAGCGGCATAAAAACGTTCCCTATGGCGGCGCGGTCCGTGGGGTGAGGGCAAAAACCAGCGACGGCGGGTCCGTGGGATCTCAATTAGGGGGCTTCGGAGGACGTGCAGTTGCGCCGCATCCATCAGCCAGCGGCGGCGGCGGCCATAGCGGCAGCGCGTGGCATCCGCTGGTCTGGCGCGATCACTACTGCGACCTCACGTTTCTCCAGCTTCGGCGAGGACACTGGGCGACTCTGCATGCGCCATCACAACTTCAGTTCTCTGCACGCAGAGCTGTTATCAAACACATACTTTCACTGCCACGGCTATCAGTATCTGCTGATGTACACTGATGAGCCTGATCGCATTGCAGGCACGTGACGTGATAAGGAAATTATAGGATTATTCATAATTACCTCCAGCGTTTCGGAAAGACGACAGCGCGAAAAATACAAGACATAAAGGATAACGACGCATATCAGTGGGGCATCT
The DNA here is from genome assembly GCF_021461395.2 of Schistocerca americana. Taxonomy (NCBI): domain Eukaryota; kingdom Metazoa; phylum Arthropoda; class Insecta; order Orthoptera; family Acrididae; genus Schistocerca; species Schistocerca americana. The sequence goes on along the minus strand of NC_060122.1, from coordinate 221,436,646 downwards.
ATTCAAGTTTTGTTCTTTAATACACGCTATGGTGGAGTATTAAGGGCATGCGTGTCAGGACAAGCAGACTAACCATCTGCTACGTATTGTGGTTCTAGTCCCTTTAGTCCGGAACCACGCTGCTGCTACGGTCGCAGGCTCGAATCCTGCCTCGGGCATGGAAGTGGGTGCTGTCTTTCGGTTGGTTAGGTTTAAGTAATTCTATGTTCTAGGGGACTGATGACCTCAGATGTTAAGTCCCATAGCGCTCAGAGCCATTTGAACGATTTTTGAACGTATTCTGGTGTCGAAATAGTTGCAGCTGCAGATAGGCAACACAGTGAACAGACGCACAAAGTGGGCTGATGTCGTTACGCCTTTCCAAGCAATCCAATGGATTGTACGTGTTGTTCTGCCCGTACTGAGGAAGGAAGATAGGATTTAACGTCCCGTCATTATCGCGGTCATTAGAGACGGAGGACAAGTTCGGATTGTATCAAGAATGGGGAGGGAAATCGGCTGTGCCCTTTCCAAGCTACCGTCCCGGCACTTGCCTGGAGCGATTTAGGGCCATATGGATGGACGGAACCGGGTTTGAACCTTCGTCCTCCCGAATGCGAGTCCAGTGTGCTGAAGACTGCGCCACCTCGTTGAGTGCTGACATCTGCCGCATAGTAAACGGTCCCCATACTGAGAATTTGTAACCTCAGTTAAAAAGTTGAAGAGATGCTCTTTCCATTGGTGTGTGTCTATTTTCTATATGTTGTGTAGCTTTCACGCAGTTCACGGAGTATCTATGAATAATGCTGTATATTATTCGAGCAGAAACAAATGGAGAACAATTTTAGCGACAATGTGATTCGAAAATGGTGAAATCCACTGACATAAATGACTTTGACAAAGGGGAAATTGTTTCTCTCTGGCAACTGCGAACGCATATCATCAGCTGTTCACATGCTACTGTCGTGAACACCAATGGAAAAGCATTGAGAGATGGTACAACCACGAGTAGTCGACACGGTGTTGGAAGTCCACACCTCATCACAGAACGTGGAGGTTGGAAGTTTGTCCGCTTCTGTGAAGCGAGATAAGTGACCATCTGTAACAGATCTGACACCAGAATACAATTCTACAGCAGGGACAAATATTTCGGACCACACTGTCCAGCGCACACTGTTCAACATGGGGCCCCGCAGCATGCAACCTCTACATGTTTCCACATTCAGCCACCGACATAGACAATTACGATTACAGCGGTCACCTGATAGTACAGATTGGACCATGGATCAATGGAAACATGTCACCTGGTTGGACGAATCACGTTTCTTGTTACACCATGTTGATGGTCATGTTGGGATATGCCGTCTCCATGTATGTGGCTATTCGAAACATGCACTGGGAAATAGTAGCAGGCTGGCGACGTCAGTATTTTACATATTATCGGGGATATTCACCTGGGCTTCCATGTAAACTGTGTTAGCAGTTGAAGGCACTATGACAGCTATGGACCACGTGAAAATCATTGCGGATCATCTGCTTCTCTCAAGCTTGATGTCTTCGGGGGTAGCGACGACATCTTCCACCGGGGTCACCATCTATGTCGTAAGGCCAGAATCGTGCTACCGTGATTTGAAGACCATGATACTGAACTCACTTTGCTATCTTGCCCGCCAAATTCGCCAGTTATGACCGCGACATAACACGCTATAATGTGACAGCTTCGTGCCCAGAAACTAAAGGCGCGTAATTTACGGGCATTGCGATACCTATTAGTAGACATTTGATACTACGTTCCTTCGGAAGCCTACCAAGGACTTCTAGAAACCGTGCACCTCGAATCGCCTCTGTACTGCGTTCGAAAGATGGAGCGAAAGAGTACTAAACAGACTATAATAATGTTTTGGCTCGTCTGTTGATGTACTTTCATATATGTCACTGTTCCCACGCTTTGTACGGCTGCGTACATCGGTGCGAGTGGGAGAACGCACTGTAGTGTGAAAGGAGTTCATGAAATACCCAGAAGAAAAGTCATTCAAAAATTAGGGTTATATAACGTACAGCGAAAGTTTTGCTCATAATCGTTCTGGTTTGCCTCTTTGTCTGTAGCACAGTGGACTCGCATTCGGGGGGACGACAGTTCAATCCCGCGTCCGGCCATCCCGATTTAGGTTTTCCGTGATTTTCCTAAATCGCTCCAGGCAAATTCCGGGATGGTTCCTTTAAAAGGGCACGGCCGACTTCCTTTCCCGTCCTTCCCCAATCCCATGAGACCGATGACCTCGCAGTTTGGTCTCTTCCTCGGAACAACCCAACCCTCTTTGTCTGCTACCATCCATATTCCCGCCTACCCTCTTCTCCACAGCTTAAACCTAACTGCATACCTTTGTTTATACTAACACTATGACCCTAAAGAACGTTTGACCTTCCCTCTCATGTCGCTTGTCAGTGCAATTCCTTATACATACAGTTTAAAACTAAAAAGTGAACAGTTTTTTTTTCAATGAAAACCATCATTTAACAGTTTTAAAATATACTCATGTCCAGGAAAAAACTGAACACCTTGAACGACTAGAGATAGGACGTTCATATTCAAAGGACAAGTACATTAGAACGTTCTGCAGAAATGATTAGCATTTTCACCATGTCGGCTCGCGTGTTCAAGGTTAACATCGATATCGCGGCGCAACAGTATCTACCGGTAAAATGTGGCCACGGTTCTCGTTGTCGCTATCAACCGAAAGTAATGGAACAATGTGACTTTAGCAGGCGTGCAGGATGCCTCGCAGACGTAAGCACGAACGGTACCGTCAAATCAGAGAAATTGAAAGAGGGCGCATTATTGGTACGAGAGAATGTGATGCATCCATCCGGTAAATTGCTGCTCGCGTGGAATGAGGACGACGTGTTTCCGTAGGGCAACGGGTGTGTGCCCAATGGTGCACGGAAGGCCCTAGAGCACGTGGAGATGGCTCAGCTCGCACCACCCACAAAACCCCCAGAGAAGATCGACACCTCATCCAGATCCGCGTCCTGCTCGGCTATGCCGCAACACTGGAACAGTGTAACACATCGTGCACTATCAGGGTTGACAGTCCGTCGCCGTTTATTACGGCATGAGTTAAGTGCGCTTCGTCCTTTTCTCCACCCACCTCTTACGAATGTGCAGAAACGTTCTAGACGGCAATGGCGTGTGGAACGACGTCACTGGAGACAGGAATGGCATCAGATAGCGTTTTCGTATGAATCCAGGTTCTGTTTATTTGAAAGTAAGGGCCGCCTTTTTGTTTGCCGCAGACAGGGGGAGCGGCATCACAGTGACCGCAGCGCCAACTCAAGTCCTTAAGGTATGGGGTTCTATTGGGTATAACAACAAATCACAGTTGTTGCTTGTGCAGGTCACTGCGACCGGTGTGACCTACGTGAATGCCGTCCTGCGACCTGTAGCCATACCCTTTCTGCACAACACCCTAGACGCCATTTTTCAGCAAGACAATGCACGACTACGTGTTGCTGCACGAACATGCGCCTTCTCGGTGTCACACGATGTCAAGCCTTTTGCCCCGGGCCCTCCAGATGATCAGATTTGCTGCCAATCGAGAATGTGTGGGATAGGGTGAAACGACGAGTACAGCGATGTGAGCCAATGCCAGCCACCACAGTTGAACTTCGGGACCAGGTGAATGCAGCATAGATGGCACAGGACGCCATTCGTGCCTTATACGCCTCGATGCCATCACGCATGGAACAAGTTACCAGTGCCCATGGCGGACCCTGTGCCTACCAGGCAACAGGACATATGCCCAACCGAAGTGACTGAAATTCTAATCATTTCCGCAGAACATACTAATGTACATGTGCTATGAATATGAACGTCCTATCTCTAGTCTGTGCTGTTTTTTTTTTCTTCTGAAAATGAGTGTGTTTTAGGTGTCTCATCTCTTTAATAATAACGTTTCGATTTTACGTATTTTAAGCTAGTGAGGCTACAGCAAGATACTTGTTCTTTTGCTTATGCGACAGCTTGATATTACTTCGAACATTTATACTTTCATAGTTGTATTTCATCTCCTCACTACTGTCAAGATTTTAGAATTCAGGCATAGACTTACCGCGCTGAGATATTTCTATCCAGCGACCAAATTTGTGATACTTTACTAAGAAAATCCTAATTGCAACTAATATGTCGATCCATAACGAGAATATGAAAATGAAAGTACAAAAAAGTACATAAATAAGACAATTAGTGGTTAATAGTGGTCCAAGGTACCCTTTACCACCGCCAAACACGTATCTGTGAAGCAATGCATAGCTTTCACAACAGTGTCCTTACTGTGATCGAAGAGGGAGAGTGGGGAACAAAATTAGCTGCAGCTCGGAATGGAACTGGAAGTTTCACGTGCTTCTTTTAGCCGCTATAGTTGTGAATTGCAGAATCTTGCACAAAGATCGAACCCCTTTACTTTCCTGCATAACAAATCTGTACCTCAGTTTTGTACGCTTGAATTGTAAATATCGTATGATTACGCTCCAAATGTTTATCAATTTAGTGCATCCTGTTAAAACGTTCAAGGGCTATCTGCGTCGTTGCTGAAACTAACATCTAAAAATAACCCACATAGCACTGTGCAGTCAGGAAGTTCGTCCGGTACTTGTACTCGCTCACTCAGCCTCAATGTCACGGGGAGAGAGAGAGAGAGAGAGAGAGAGAGAGAGAGAGAGAGAGAGAGAGAAATTATATATTCTGGTTTGGCCTGAGAGAGTAGCAAAATAACTAACAGTCCGTTAGAAGAGCCAAGCGTTGACCTTTGAAACTGTTGCTTCATAAAGACAGTTATTCGTTTCAAGTGTACCTGTATATGTGGAAAGCTATTATTTATGATAGCAGCCGAATGAACCAAAATTGGAGAAGCGCCAGACCCTACATGCCAATCGCAGCAATGATTGTTGTCTGGATTGTATACGTCAGTCTATGATTTAAGGGTAATTTTTTCTGTATATTAAATACACATCAGGCAAGGAAGGAAGACGCAATACGCTCACAGAACAGTGATTATATGATACGTTCACAGATTACCTGCTAGATGTCCGTACGTCGTTGATGCAACACGATTTGCAAGGTAAAGGGGTAATAAGGAAAGACTCTATTAGTGGCCACAATGTGTCAATTTCGAACGGATGAAATTCTAACAAAGTGATTTTGTAATTCCTCTAAATATGTATTTGAATTCAACGCAAAAAGCGACGGATTGCTTGCTGAGTAAGTACTACGTAGAATAGAGAAGGAAAGGAATATATGGAGCACCCTTACCAGAAGAATGGGAATGTTAATGGGACATGTAGTACGGCATCCAAGAATAACTAAGCGCTCGGAAGAGAAGCACAGGGATGAAATAGTACGAGGGGACTATTATTATGGCAGGCCAAGTTGGGTTCAAATGGCTCTGAGCACTATGGGACTCAACAGCTTAGGTCATAAGTCCCATATAACTTAGAACTACTTAAACCTAACTAACCTAAGGACATCACACACACCCATGCCCGAGGCAGGATTCGAACCTGCGACCGTAGCAGCCCCGCGGTTCCGGACTGCAGCGCCAGAACCGCACGGCCAACGCGGCCGGCGGCAGGCCAAGTAACAATTCTATCGAATGCTACACAGAACTTCAAAGTGGCACAGATCCATGACACTTTTTGGAAACATTGTCACCAAGTCACTCTGTAAAGAACGGTGGCAGTTTTCTACCAGTAGTTCAATTCTTACACGACAGAAGTCAGTTCCTCTATCATGGAGCCATTCGAGAACCCCTTTGTGAACGTCCACATAGTTCAAAAATCTCTTCCCCCCCCCCCCCCTCCCCCGCCACGGGTGGTCTTTTAGCTTGCCGAAAAGTTGGAAATCGCACGCTGAAAAATCCATTTCCCAATCAGCACCACTGGCGTCTGTGCGGCCTTGGTCAAATTACTGGCACAGTTCACTACGTCTGGACGTGAATCTGCATTTTGTCCACATGTCGCCTGAATTTCTTGGTGAATCCGTGCAGTTCTGACGTTTTGTCCACAAAAAGTTCTGCGTACTTTAACTAAGGAGTGGATTTCCATTTACCGCGCCTTTTCAGTCGTCATTGTGATGGTCCTATTAGCCGTACCGCAGTACGAATGTCTCTGCGGGAAACTGGAACATGTTCCCTCCTCTGACAACGTCAGCCTCTTGTTTCTCAGTGGCCTTAGCGTGGGAATACATGAGTAACTTGTAGTATGAAGTCCTTACGTGGGTGCAGACCAAGAGTAGAAAATGCAATACACATTATATAGGATGTGGAGTGTAGTAGTTACGCACAGGCCGGCCGTTGTGGCCATGCGGTTCTAGGCGCTTCAGTCTGGAACCGCGTGACCGCTACGGTCGCAGGTTCGAATCCTGCCTCGGGCATGGATGTTTGTGATGTCCTTAGGTTAGTTAGGTTTAAGTAGTTCTAAGTTCTAGGGGACTGATGACCACAGATGTTAAGTCCCATAGTGCTCAGAGCCATTTGAACCATTTTGAGTTACGTACGTGTTAGAAGATTAAGAGAACAGAGAAAAAGATAGAGAGCAACACCGTGCTATTCGAGCGACAGACGCCTTAAAACAGTAGGTCATTAGTGCGAAAGAATCAATAGCAGCGTCGTTGAGGAAACCATCCAGCATTTCTAGAATCAGTGGATCTCAGTTGGAAGTTACAGTGAAACTATACATATTTTCTGATTGAATATCAGGTAACAACAATAAAAGAAAAACAAAAATCATGAATCAAACAAACGGCTATGTTGATAAGTACAAAAAAGAGGAAAATGAACAATGCTAGACAAATGAATGGAGATATGTGAGAGATACACGTGACGCCTTTAGAGGGGCGTGGTCGGAAGGGACTCGACGACATCTGGACTAGAAAATAGTCTCATGAAACAGTACAAAACGTTTTGAGTATCAGTTGATTTAGTTGCCAGGAATGCGAGTCACGAGTAAATAAGAAAACGTTCTGAAGATGATTCATATATAGATCAAAAACTTACTGGTCTTGTAATGGAATGTGGGATGTATTTCCGTGGTGTAAACTGGTCGTGGGTAAAAAAAAAAAAAAAAAAAAAAAAAAAAAAAAAAAAAAAAAATGTTGGCTGACTAAGCGAACTTCAGGAATCAGGCATGAGGCATCTGACGAGGCGCCAAGCGTCCGCTGACAGTGAGTCAGAACGCAAGCCACGAGTTCAGAAGCGCAGCGGATGTTCCGCCAAGTCACCGCCGCAGAGAGATCACACAGGTTTCGTGGAGTGTCGAGGAACACTGCAACAAGTTCATACAGGGTGAACATTAATAAAACAGATAAACTGCAGGGACGGAATCCTCACTGGAAATGGAGGAGTAAAAAATGCATCGTTGCCACGGTACGTGGCGCTGACGAACGAAAGTTCCTCTTGACGACATGCCGTGTGCTCCTTGTCTGTTGCAGACTGCATGATTGATGCAGCGTACTGCAAGCCGCCAGATGGTCTAGTATTCATGTTAGGAACAATCCCAAATGGTTCAAATGGCTCTGAGCACTATGGGACTTAACAGCTGAGGTCATCAGGCCCCTAGAACTTAGAACTACTTAAACCTAACTAACCTGCCCGAGGTAGGACTCGAACCTGCGACCGTAGCAGCAGCGCGGTTCCAAACTGAGGCGCCTAGAACCGCTCGGCCACTCTGGCCGGCGAACTAGCCGAGATGGTGTCTGTGTTCGGCCATGGCAGCACGGCTATACCAACCAACAACCACATTACACAACATTTTAAGCCCTTTTTGGACGTTTGTGTGCTCACGGGTCCTTTCAGGCAGACGAAACTGCAGGGAGGCGACGGACTATGTGTACAGCTGATTTAGAGGACCGAGTTTTGCAGGGTATGGACACGAACTCTTGTACAAGCTCCAGGCAAGTGGTCCGCCGACATGGTCTAAGCAAAGTAAGGTTATGTGTATCCTACATAACAACAGCTACCACCCCGACCATTTGCGTCGAGGCTACTATGCCTGTCACCTGCAACGATTGAAAGGATTATCAGCAGCGATTTCCCTCTATGGGAAGGATTTATTGATGATTTTTGCACCAGACCATCGTAATTATAAGATTTCTGTCATCAGTCCTCTTTACCGACGAAGCAATCTTTACCAGAACTGATGTCATCATTCTGAATAATCGTCATGTGTGTGAGGTACAGACACGGCACGTGGCCAGAGGAACTTTCATTCGTCAGTGCCATCTACCGGGGAAACGATGCACTTCCGGGCACAGGTTCATAGGACCTTTTTCCCTCCATTTTCAGTCAAGAACCCATCCCTGCAATTCGTCGGTTTCATTACTGTTCATCCTCTAAATAAGGAAGAGAACCGCCTCAACAAACGCGTGGCATCCCTGCTTCCACAATATTTTGGAATTCAGTCTGGGAAATGACGAAACGAGGAATTGAGAACACTCAAAAATGGTTCAAATGGCTGTGAGCACTATGGGACTTAACATCTGAGATCATTATTCCCCTAGAACTTAGAACTACTTAAACCTAACTAACCTAAGGACATCAGACACATCCACGGCCGAGGCAGGATTCGAATCTGCGACCGTAGCGGTCGCGCGGTTCCAAGCTGAAGAGCCTAGAACCGCTCGGCCACACCGGCCGGCTGAGAACATTTGTTTACGGAGAAAAATGAATAGATCTAGTTTGCTGTTACGAAAGCGTTCTGTCCCGACGGTACCCTGTTAAGATGTTGTACATGAAATTTTCATAAGATGACGGCGTCACAGCACCGTCTGGATGTTAAGTGACCTTGCATTTGCTGTATAATGTGTGTTGTACTCTCGTCACGCAAACCATATCGCGACACGCTAGTATGTAACGTACAATGAATGACGTGAAACGTGTAAACAATGCATGCCGCATGTGTTTGTAGAGGAAGGCGATATAGTCCCAGTGAAAGTTTACGTGGGATGACATATTTGATATTTGTGACAACTTTTAAATAAGAAAAGCCGTACACTGAAGATTCGTGATTTTTTTCTGGAAAGGATGCTCGTGGCGCTACCGAGTTCTGACCGTTAAGACAAAATATCGAGCGTGTAGTGTCTTTTCCTACACCTGGAGCTTCTTTCGTAGACGGAAGCGTAGTCTTGTTTCCTTTTCTCCTTTCTTCGGTAGACTGCTCGCAGGACGAAACTGGTTTAGGTATTGAATTCTGCCTCCCCAGAATCCCATTTCTTTTTCAGATAAAATTTCCCGTATACATCACTGTTTTTGAAAATTGGCCCTATTTATCCTGTCGGACTTGATACGAATTTTTGCATATCACCAGTACACAGAAACAAAACAAGCGTATTTTTTAACGTAATGCCTTCATTGTTAAGACAGTCGCTGCTATAACAAGGCCAACGCTCTTATCACCTGTTACCCCCCGACAACTGTGTTTATTTCAACAATTCTTGGCGGGGGGGGGGGGGGGGGGGGGGCTCAGAGATATATAAGCAATGCAGCTAAATATTTGTGACCCCCAATCTACATTTACCTGGCCTTAAATCTATTCCCATCGTCCTGCACAGGTCCCTTGCTAAGTATTTTACCGCCCTAGGTGACAATTGAAAAATGACGACCCATCTTGGTTTACTACGAGGTGCATTCAAGTTCTAAGGCCTCCGATTTTTTTTACTAATTAACTACTCACCCGAAATCGATGAAACTGGCGTTACTTCTCGAGTTAATCGCCCTGCAGACGTACACATTTTTCACAACGCTGACGCCATGATTCCATGGCAGCGGGGAAGGCTTCTTTAGGAGTCTGTTTTGACCACTGGAAAATCGCTGAGGCAATAGCAGCACGGCTGGTGAATGTGCGGCCACGGAGAGTGTCTTTCATTGTTGGAAAAAGCCAAAAGTCACTAGGAGCCAGGTCAGGTGAGTAGAGAGCATGAGGAATCACTTCAAAGTTGTTATCATGAAGAAACTGTTGTGTAACGTTAGCTCGATGTGCGGGTGCGTTGTCTTGGTGAAACAGCACACGCGCAGCCCTTCCCGGACGTTTTTGTTGCAGTGCAGGAAGGAATTTGTTCTTCAAAACATTTTCGTAGGATGCACCTGTTATCGTAGTGCCCTTTGGAACGCAATGGGTAAGGATTACGCCCTCGCTGTCCCAGAACATGGACACCATCATTTTTTCAGCACTGGCGGTTACCCGAAATTTTTTTGGTGGCAGTGAATCTGTGTGCTTCCATTGAGCTGACTGGCGCTTTGTTTCTGTATTGAAAAATGGCATACACGTCTCATCCATTGTCACAACTGACGAAAAGAAAGTCCCATTCATGCTGTCGTTGCGCGTCAGCATTGCTTGGCAACATGCCACACGGGCAGCCATGTGGTCGTACGTCAGCATTCGTGGCACCCACCTGGATGACACTTATCGCATTTTCAGGTCGTCATGCAGGATTGTGTGCACAGAACCCACAGAAATGCCAACTCTGGAGGCGATCTGTTCGACAGTCATTCGGCGATTCCCCAAAACAGTTCTCTCCAGTTTCTCGATCATGTCGTCAGACCGGCTTGTGTGAGCCCGAGGTTCTTTCGGTTTGTTGTCACACGATGTTCTGCCTTCATTAAACTGTCACACCCACGAACGCACTTTCAACACATCCATAACTCCATCACCACATGTCTCCTTCAACTGTCGATGAATTTCAATTGGTTTCACACCACGCAAATTCAGAAAACGAATGATTGTACGCTGTTCAAGTAAGGAAAACGTCGCCAATTTAAGTATTTAAAACAGTTCTCATTCTCGTCGCTGGCGGTACAATTCCATCTGCCGTACGATGCTGCCATCTCTGGGACGTATTGACAATGAACGCGTCCTCATTTTAAAACAATGCGCATGTTTCTATCTCTTTCCAGTCCGGAGAAAAAAAATCGGAGGCCTTAGAACTTGAATGCACCTCGTACTATCGATCTCCCCGATATCCCCCTCTCCCCCATCCACTACCACCAACATCCAACAGCACAACAATGCAAATCTCCTATTCTACTTTCAATCATTAAAATAAGGTGACCAGACGTCTCCATTTTCTGGTGATAGTCTTCAGTTTTCATCCTATGCCCTCAATTCCTTTAAAACTGACTGAGGACTACAAATGTCCTCAGTTTCTTGTTTTTTGTCCTCAGTTTTTGAAATTTCCTAAAATCACAGAAATATGAAGAATGTGCTGAACATTTTGAACTAGAGCTCAACTGAATATACCAGTGAAACAAAATTTATCATCAATTACTGATTTCATTTAATTACAATAAAATGGACTAATAAAGGTGTGAAACTCTACCAGTAAATAACGAATACCGACTGTAGAGAAAAGACGAAGATCTACGGCGCAATACGAAGCGCAGTATTATTGAGCTCAAACACAATGCCTAGGTGTCCGATCCATCATCCGAAACAGTAGACAGTGTTGGCATATATGTGACAGTGGCGTGGTATAACAAAAGAGCCATCAACAGCTTAGTCATTTAGCACATGTGTGTAAACAATTTTTTGTGTCTGAAGAAGGTTGGACGAAGAGCTCGGAAAGGTGGAAAGCGTATACAAAGAAAGAAAGCCTCGCGTGTGCGCATAGAAGCTGGGAAGGCGTGATCGGCGGCGTTGGATAGGAGGGGGCGACTAGGAGTGGGGAAGGGAGTGGGGGGAGGGAGGAGGACCACGTGGCCGGCCGCGCGCAGTCGCCAGGTCAGCTTCGATGAGTAGCCAACGCAGCTTCTCTGATTCGCACAAGACAACATACCCGCTCGCTCTCTGTGTATAATTTTGGGAAGCCGCGAACACTTTATGAGCTGGGTGTCAACGAGCAATCTTCAACGTCGAATATGTTCTCGGAGCAAAGGGTCACCGAACATTCGACAAGTTCATTCGCGTGCATTTTTTGCTTCAACCTGTGAAGCACGTGGTCGGTCGAGCTATTGTGCTTGATGACATTAAGCGGTGCTATACGAACACACTGTGGTGGACGTCACATCTCAGGAACACCTGCGGAATAATGACTCGAATGACGCAAGCTGATACCGACGGTGTGGTTTTCATTCTGGCGCACCGGTCTGCCATTTCAGCTTTTCGTTGCGTGCTCAACGTGGCAGGATACGAACCAATAACATTGGCCAAAAAAATCTGTTTAGAATTCAGTGAATGACAGTGGCTGTATTAGATTAAACAGCTCATCCACAGATTTTCCGTGAATCCATAAGTATGTTTAAAAGCAAAGTTAGAGATTAACAATTCTCGAAGTCGAAGTATATTAGAAGTAAACCACAAACTCAGGAGGGGCAAGTATACGGAAGGAAATTGTTTCTGATCTTGTTTGATGCACCCTCTCGCCGTTTCCATTTACTTATTTCGGAATACTTGCGAAAATTCTATATCTGGACAGACGAGAATCTGAGCCCCTCTCCCCAGAAATAACGAGTTCGGAACCACCTCGCTCGCAGTACATTTCGAGTCATTTTAAAAGTAACACTGCCTCTTGTGGTACGTTGTATAAGGTACCGGCAAATGCCGGTATGTCACGACTGCCGAATAAGTCTGTACTCTGGACTCGTAGAGAGACATTAAAGCTACTTGCTACACTAGGGGCCGACGCGGATATTTAGCATTAAGGGTCAGTTGCCTACCAGCTCAACTACAATTGGAAGTCGCGACTACGATAATAATTGCGTCACATTTAATATGCACACAATGACACAGAGGCCTCAGTGTATTATCCATTGCCCAGACGTTGTTTGCTACGACAAAACTGTGTCCAAAGGAGGGAAGCGGAGTTGTATTTAAGGCCCTGGGTTCGCATCTAGGCTTTAAGTACGCTCATGCAGCTGCCCCTTTCGAAAGAAATTTCTGCAGCTGCGTCCGTGTTATTTCCTGTAGCAAGAGCAATTTAGCGCAATGGTAAGACACTCGCATTCGTGAGAGCGAAGGTTCAAGCCCCGTACGGCCACATATATTTACAATTTCCTTGGTTTTTCGAACTTGCCGTCACCCCAACTTTGTAATAGGTCATTTATACTGAGGTAACAAAAGTCATGCGATACCTTCCAATATCGTGTCGGACCTTCTTTTGCTCGGCGAACTGCAGCAACTCGACATAGCATGGACTCTACAATTCGTTGGAAGACCACATCAGAAATACAAGAGCCCTGCGGCCCCTATAGGCGTCGATAACTGCGGAAGTGTTGCCGATGCAGGATTTTGTGCGCGAAGTAATCTCTAGATTATGTCCCATAAATGTCTGATGGGATACACGTCGGGCGATTTGCGTGGCCAAATCATTCGCTCTAATTGTCCAGAATGTTCTGACACGGCGCATTGTCATCCATAAAAACTATATCGTTGTTGGGATCATGAAGTTCATGAATGGCAGCAAATGGTCTCCAAGTAGCTAAACGTAACCATTTCCAGTCAATGGTCGATTCAGTTGGATGAGAGGACCCAGTCCATTCCATGTACACACCATTATGGACCCACCACCAGCTTCTACAGTGCCTTGTTGACAACTTACTGTCCACGGCTTCGTGGGGTCTTCACCACACTCTAACCCTACCATCGGCTCTTACCAACTGAAATCGTGACAAATCGACACGGCCGCGATTTTCCAGCAGTCTATGATCGAATCGGTATGGTCCGGAGACCAGGAGAGGCGCTGCAGGCAATGTCGTGCTGTTAGCAAAGGCACTCGCTTCAGTTGTCTGCTGCCATAGCCAATTAACTTCCCATTTCGCCGCACTGTCCTAAAGGATACGTTCGTCGAACGTCCCACATTGATTTCTACAGTTATTTCACGCAGTGTTCCTTGTCTACGAAGACGTCGCTGCCCTTGGTCGTTAAGTGAAAACAGTAGGCCACTGCGTTCTCTGTGGTGAGACGTGCTGGCTGAAATTTGATATCCTCGGCACGCTCTTGTCACTGTGGATCTCGGAATAACTAATTCCTAACGATTTCCGAAATGAAATGTCCCAACCGTCTAGCTCCAATTATCACTCCGCGTCCAAAGTCTGTTAATTGCCGTCGTGCAGCCATAATCGCGTCGTAAATCATTTCGTACGAATCACCTGCGTACAAATGACAGCTCCGCCAATGCATTACACTTCTATACCTTGTGAAAGAGATACTATCGCCATCTGTATACTTGCAGATTGCTATCCCATGGCATTTGTAACCTCAGTGTAATAATAATAATAATAATAATAATAATAATAATAATAATAATAACTGTTTAAATTTGTTCTTAGTACGATGATTCACTGTTGAACATAGCTTAATATTTTCTATAATTTCTCAGCATTTTCGAAACTTTTACTTTTCACTCTACAAAAAAAAAGCTGAAAAATTTGGAAACGAGAAATGTAAAACTATAAACATTCTCACTGAAACTTCTTTTTTCACTTCACAGCTGACGGCAAGTTAAACCTTAATATTCCTTTCTTTGTGCTGAAGCCGATTATACTCAGCTTAGGGCAATCAAGTTGATCAGCTCAATACTGCCGACAAGGGGAGCATCCCAGTCAGACGCTGGTTCGACAGTGTCTTAAAGAATCCAGCGGATGCCCTTATTCGTTTCAATGCCGTAACCGTACAGTTAACGCTATAATTAAAAACCTGGGTCGCAAAATACGCTGCTGCGTTTGTTACGAGGCTCACGAAAAAGGCAGGCAATGGCGCGTACATCACAGCACGTGACTTTGCATGTCTTACGAGTGCCAGAAGCGGTCTTCTGCTGGCAGCGAGTAACTGCTTGAGACGAGTTTATTAATTATCAACTGCGTGTTTAAACGCATGCACGCTGTCGGTAGCACACGAAAAAATAAAGACCTATAGGGTGAACCTTTACAATTAAATATTGATTTCCTATTGGCTCTGCCGGCCGAAGTGGCCGTGCGGTTAAAGGCGCTGCAGTCTGGAACCGCAAGGCCGCTACGGTCGCAGGTTCGAATCCTGCCACGGGCATGGATGTTTGTGATGTCCTTAGGTTAGTTAGATTTAACTAGTTGTAAGTTCTAGGGGACTAATGACCTCAGCAGTTGAGTCCCATAATGCTCAGAGCCATTTGACTAGGCAACGATACAGTGCATGAGCAACGACCATGCGAATTCTGTACTTAGATTCTGTTTTGAACCGTCAACCTTAGTGACATTCATACACTGTTTGGCGTACAGATAAACAGCCACACGTCGCGTATTATTTGATTCGGTACTGGTTGCTTTGTATTGACGATGCTTTAACATGTTGCCATCAAAGCAATGAGTAAGTGAAAATGCTCGCACGTTATGAGCAAAACTTAATTCCTAGCGGCAACTACACTACTGGCCATTAAAATTGCTACACCACGAAGATGACGTGCTACAGACGCGAAATTTAACCGACAGGAAGAAGATGCTGTGATATGCAAATGATCAGCTTTTCACAGATTTCACACGAGGTTGGCGCCGGTGGCAACACCTACAACGTGCTGACAAAGGAAAGTTACCAACCGATTTCTCATACACAAACAGCAGTTGACCGGCGTTGCCTGGTGAAACGTCGTTGTGATGCCTCGTGTAAGGAGGAGAAATGCGTACCATCACGTTTCCGACTTTGATAAAGGTCGGATTGTAGCCTATCGCGATTGCGGTTTATCGTATCGCGACATTGCTGCTCGCGTTGGTCGAGATCCAATGACTATTAGCAGAATATGGAATCCGTGGGTTCAGTACGGTAATAAGGAACGCCGTGCTGGATCCCAACGGCCTCGTATCACTGGCAGTCGAGATGACAGGCATCTTATCCGCATGGCTGTAACGGATCGTGCAGCCACGTCTCGATCCCTGAGTCAACAGATGGGGACGTTTGCAAGACAACAACCATCTGCACGAACAGTTCGACGACGTTTCCAGTGGCATGGACTATCAGCTCGGAGACCATGGCTGCGGTTACGCCTGACGCTGCATCACAAACAGGAGCGCCTGAGATGTTGTACTCAACGACGAACCAGGGTGCACGAATGGCAAAACGTCATTTTTTCTGATGAATCCAGGTTCTGTTTACAGCATCTAGATGGTCGCATCCGTGTTTGGCGACATCGCGGTGAACGCACATTGGAAGCGTGTATTCGTCATCGCAATACTGGCGTATCACCCGGCGTCATGGTATGGGGTGCCATTGGTTACACGTCTCGGTCACCTCTCGTTCGCATTGACGGCACTTTGAACAGTGGACGTTGCATTTCAGATGTGTTACAACCCGTGGCTCTACCCTTCATTCGATCCCTGCGAAACCCTACATTTCAGCAGGATAATGCACGACCTCATGTTGCAGGTCGTGTACGGGCCTTTCTGGATACAGAAAATATTCGACTGCTGCCCTGGCCAGCACATTCTCCAGATTTCTCACCAATTGAAGACGTCTGGTCAATGGTGGCCGAGCAACTGGCGCGTCACAATACGCCAGTCACTACTCTTGATGAACTGTGGTATAGTGTTGAAACTGCTTGGGCAGCTGTACCTGTACACGGCATCCAAGCTCTGTTTGACTCGATGCCCAGGCGTATCAAGGCCGTTATTACGCCCAGAGGTGGTTGTTCTGGGTACTGATTTCTCAGGATCTATGAACCCAAATCGCATGAAAATGTAATCACATGTCAGTTCTAGCATAATATATTTGGCCAATAAATACCCGATTATCATCTGCATTTCTTCTTGGTGTCGCAATTTTAATGGCGAGTAGTGTATTTGCCCTGAAGGCGATTTCTACGTCTGCTATATTAGTATGCTATGTCCGATATTGCTCTCTACAGGCGGACATTACCACGACATTACTTCCGAGATTCAAGGGAAGGGGAAGAGAGATATTGTAGCGGAATAAAGCTTTCGTTCGATACTTCAGGTAGCGTAATTCCAGCTCAAAACTTATATCCAGTTGTACTATTCCGTTACAGACCTTTGGCGATAGGTCTCACAAAGTTGCATGGGGAGCAGAAGCCATGTTATTCTGGCATCTTCGTCGCTTTCTCGAATATCACCTGGTGCTCTCGTGCTTCAAACGAGAGGCAGAAAGAAACAGAGGAGGCAGCACATACTCAGATAAGCGTATCATTCTCTTAGACGACTGAAGAGCTGACGGGTGTGCCTGTGCTAACATCGTTATCAGGTTCACTAACTGGAGGAATAGATAACGTATCCTGGGAACCGCTGCTACCTGAAAAGGACTTACGTACTGTGGGCGAACTTACTGTCTTGTATAAAACACTGTCGCTATTTGTGGAGCTACGATACAAACTGAAATTCGCACCGCTGTTCTCTTGACCATCAGGACCCGAACGCCGGCGATAGCCGCACCGTTTGGCCCCACGCGGTACGAGACTAGATGAGACGAAATAAAGTAAAAATTTCGCATACTTCTTTTGGATGTAGACTATGGACTGGCAGTGGCGTTCGTATTCCTGTTGGTTGTTACTTTTCACGCGATCTATACAGTTAACATCAAGCAACAAAGGTGGGTATATGTTCTGAAAAAGAACACCCAACTACGCTAAAAAATACTTCACTCAAGTCACATCATCAGTCAATTAAGAAACAAAATTTGGAAGCAACTGCAATTTTCATTGGTTGCGTTATATTTTCTAACTCTACGTCGATAACACTGAATAACTAATGATTCTAGAATGGAAATTTTCACTCTACAGCGGAGTGTGGGCTGATATGAAACTTCCCGGCAGATTAAAACTGCGTGCTGGACCGAGACTCGAACTCGGAACCTTTGCCTTTCGCGGGCAGGTGCTCTACCGACTGAGCTATCCAAGCACGACTCACGCCCCGTCCTCACAGCTTTAATCTACCAGGAAGTTTCATATCAGCGCACACTACACTGTAGAGTGAAAATTTCATTCTAGAAACATCCCCCAGGCTGTGGCTAAGCCATGTCTCCGCAATATCCTTTCTTCCAGGAGTGCTAGTTCTGCAAGGTTCGCAGGAGAGCTTCTCTGAAGTTTGGAAGGTAGGAGACGAGGTACTGGCGGTATTAAAGCTGTGAGGACGGGGCGTGAGTCGTGCTAGGGCAGCTCAGTCGATAGAGCACTTGCCCGCGAAAGGCAAAGGTCCCGAGTTCGAGTCTCGGTCCGGCAAACAGTTTTAATCTGCCAGGAAGTGACCTAGACACTAATGATTCTGCTTCGACTCGCAGTGACGGCCGGCTTTCACCTGGTCTATCACAGAACGGGCCTCATAATGAAGGCACGCTGCTGGTGATGAAAGGGTTAAATACACAATATTTTCTTGTCAGCTCATCAGTTGCGAGTTCCACCTATCATCGCCATTTTATGTACTGCCCTGAGTGCAGATTCAGTCACCAGTGATTATAATGGGCTATGAGAACAAAATGCTGCCAGCCTGAACACACAGTAGTTGTTCTAATTGCACAAAAAGTGATTTTCCTTTTATTCTGACAATACGCTGTCCGGCCTGCGATGTAGAGTCAACCGTTCACAAGCGTGCAGTAGAGTATCTGCTTAGATCTCAGCTGGATTCCTGGAAGTTATCATTATGATCTCTTCTCCAGAGCTGCCACTCGAGAAGCGAAGTAATTCTGCGAATAAGATTGCACATATCTTTGAGTGCAATGAAGCAATGGAAGAAAAAGACTCCAAGTTGAGCAGATTCATTTCATATGCACCACTCAAGGTCGATTTCGTCATATCACCACGGGGGAAAAATTAACTGAGGAGAAACCTTGTCGGTCAGGTTGTCAGAAGTGTCAAGTCTATCAAAATCATTCCATTGTGTGTGAAGATGCAGACAGGAGAAAAGTAACACTTGTTTACCCTTTCTTGCATATGTTTTACATGCTAAAGGATACGTAAATGTGTTCAAATAGAGAACTATTTGCAACAATTTTCACTCCAGCGCTCAATAATTACCCATCTCTTCTTCAAAAATACACTCCTACGTATCCTACAGTAGTGAAACAGAAAAATATTATGTTTTCTCTTAAGTAATCAGTATTCTGCTCACCGTGTGTGTAAGAAGCGTAACGACAATAAAGTAAGATCTTCGCTGTACGGATGTGCAACAAATATCTGAAATATGCAAACTGTGGTTGTGAGTTTGGAAGAGCAGTTAGCTATGACCTTCCTTCGTCCCTTGGGGAACTAAAAATTTCACTTTCCTTCGTGGTGTTTCGACTTCCCACTGGCTATACAAGTGTCGGCACACAAAGACACCATACCGCAGCTTTGGCACGGGCGTCAAGACCATACGAAACAATCACTGCGAGCATTCGGTTTGAACGGGCACAGGAAATGCGCTGACGGTACATTATAAAAATCAGAACTTCACTGAACTACATATGCAGAACACCGTACTAAGAACAGTTTTTTACCTGGTTTGGAAATTTAGAGAAAAAAATGTTTTAACACGATTAGCTTAGTTATAGAAGGCTAAGGTTTGTGACGATTCCAGTGCGGAAAGGTGTGGAAGATAACAGTTCAATTTTGATTCGGCATTTCGGGGAAGCTGTATATACCGTTTTCTCGATGTATCCAGACACGTCCTTAAGCTGACGGAGAAATAATTATCATTCATTCATCCCTTCTCGGTCTTCCGTTATATGCAAAGCTGAACCAGTAATAGTTCTCGTCAAATCCTCTTCTCGTAGCGGTCTCGTTAAGACGCGAGCAGGATACGCACAGTTTGTAGATCCTGTCCTCGGCTGGAAGCAGTGGGTTCACTTCCTCGTCGCGGTGTCTCAGCTTTCGCTTCTGCGCCGTTTAGCTCACGGATACGTTCTCCTTGTGACGGTCGGTGGAAGCTTTCGTTTGTACAGGATAAAGCTTCCAGGCATAAACATTACACAGGAAAGCTAAACTTCAGTTTTGGTGTACGTAATAAATAGTTCACAATCATGTGTATACGTTCATAGTCATGTGCAGAACGTATCCGAAACCACAAGATGATACTGCAACACCGAAAGTTAAGCCGCACTTTTGTCACTTTCGTGAATACGGTGTGGATAACAAAACAACCACGTCAATCGAACAGACCTTGACATACATATTCTTTAAAGGAAAATTCAGGGGGCGAAATTTCCGAACATTTCCATATTAGAACTGGAGGACAACAGGGTGACGGGCTCTCCCAACTCCTCTGCAACCTAGTACTGGATAAGACTACCAAAACTGGGGAGAAACGGGACTGCTACGGTCGCAGGTTCGAATCCTGCCTCGGGCATGGATGTGTGTGATGTCCTTAGGTTAGTTAGGTTTAAGTAGTTCTAAGTTCTAGGGGACTGATGACCACAGATGTTAAGTCCCATAGTGCTCAGAGCCATTTGAACCATTTGAACTGGGGAGAAAGAAATACCTGGAATAAGTATGGGAACAAAAGATAAACGAATCAATATTAGGTATCTTTCTTTTGCTGTCGACCTAGCAATAATCACCCGAACCCTCGAGGAAACCAGCCACGCCACTGAGAAGCTTCGTGATATCGCCATTAAGACCGGACTCTTTCTTACGAAAGGACACGCTACGTAGACTCCAATAGCTTGAACCTGAGATCAATTTCAGCCAAGTATGACATCTTTACTCAAGTTAAACACTTTAAGTATATAAGTGAAATTACTGGAAACACTGGCAAAGAAACAGTAGCTAACAGTGTAGGTGCACAAAAATTTGTAAAGCCGACACGATTACATGGAATAAGTACAACAATAAATGTCTGTCCACCAAAGAAAAACTTTGTCACTACCGCACAGTCGTTGCTACAGAAGCACACGATGCGACGGAGACGCCATGATTAACCACCAACGTCAAAGACATCGAGAAAACACAACAAAAAATACTGATAAAACCCAGAGTGACTCTCACAAACCGGTATTGACCCACTGATACCTGAACGGACCATGTACAGGCAAAAAATGAACACACACAACTCCATATCCAAAACCCAATAGGAAGGAATCTGAAACTTTAAACGCATGGACGCAAGATAGAAGGCAGGGCCAAAGTGAAAAGATGAAGCTTTGGGACGATAAGCTGAATAAGAAAGCCAGTGATAAGTAATGGTTTCACGTGTTTCTTAGAGGGCGAAAACATATATGCCATGTGGTTTCTAGGTGTGAAAATACTATTCTGGGTCGCGTTGATTACAGAGGTATTTATTATGTTTGGTAGTTTGACTTTTACAAGTTCAAAGCTGTATTTAGTGAAGCTATGGAGCACATGGCCGTTGATTAAAAGCGCGATTTATCGATTTAAATTCAAAGTAAAAGATGTGAGTATAGGTGAGAAGTTGTGCTTCAAGTCCAAAGGTAATGGCAGTTTACTACGTAAAACGTCAGACTACTACCACACGTCTTTAACAAATATGGGAGAACAGCACAGCAGCCCTATGAGCTTCCAGAGCTCACCAACAGATTGCGAC
Organism: Schistocerca americana; assembly: GCF_021461395.2. Taxonomy (NCBI): domain Eukaryota; kingdom Metazoa; phylum Arthropoda; class Insecta; order Orthoptera; family Acrididae; genus Schistocerca; species Schistocerca americana. The sequence continues at coordinate 221,415,194 of NC_060122.1, read as the reverse complement.
ATTTTTGTCAGTTTCGAATAGATGAGTGGCAGAAAATTGTCTTTGCACAAGTGAAATAAAGAACACGCAAACCAATTTAACCCGAGTTTATTTCGATGATATCTTATTGTCACGTATGGTAATTAAATGTACGCCTCAACACAATTAGCCTGGATTTATTCTGCCACTAACCGCCTCTCATATCAAAACACCATATGTATGGCTGTTTTGGAAGGAAGGGTATGGCGATAAAACGCCTCGCCACAGATCAAAGCTAATTCCGTTCGTAGTGACGTTGTAATACCTCTTCGTTACAAGAAACTGATAGTTAGTAGGACTGTTCTCACAACCAACAGTAAGCAAAAGATGGAATAAAACAGTACAAAGTGGAGTTACCTAACAGACGCAAAACAATGTTATCTGAAGGACCAGACGATCGTGACAGTGGACAAATACAATTTACCCCTGACTATGACCCATGTCAGCGTTGCTCCGTCTCTGTGTATTTCAAGACAAGGGGGAACTGAGTCACTCCATCGAAGAGCTATTTCTCGTTTCTGTACCGAGTCTGTGTCAGCTCTGTTTCGAAGACAATATTTATTTTGTTTTGGTACTGTTCAAAACTTGTTATTTTCAGCATTTTGAGACGAAATAATACGTGCAAATGTCTACAGAATCATTTGCAACAACTGAAATATACAATAACAAACTTGGAACATCGCTTAATTTGTTCCATCAGAAAGGGTTGGTGAAACACTTCGACTGTAAAAAGATGTGTTTTGTTTATGAAATGAATTTTCTACTACCAGTCAAGATCTGTTTTATTTATGCATTGCATGATGGGTGGGTACGTGAAATGATTCCGATTTTGAAGAGCGTTTTCTGTTTGCTATGCCACGTATTTGTGATATTTTCAGTGTGTGAGGTGCTGCAATGTTCTGCTCTCTTTGCTATAAAAAAATAAACACACACACACACACACACACACACACACACACACACACGAGGAAAATGTCAATGTACTTCACCGGCTAAAGGAATAATGTCTCAGAATGCATCTGTCTGAACAATTGGATATATATTCACTCAAAAAAGGTAAAATATTAAATGAAAAACTGAAAAGTGATTGTGTGAATTTCTTCACATGCTTCGACAGTATACTTAAATGAAAATAGTAACAGACAAAACCACGCACAACTGTAAATATATATAAGCATATTACGATCCAGGTTAAGCTAAATACCCTCTATGCGAAAGTACATACACTCTGTAGACGGCATATAGTGTTATCTCTGTTGCATACATGTAAGAACGTGTTTTTAACTGTTTATTTATGTACGTTGGCTATTTTCAATGTGTACTGTGCATAGAAAAATGTGTGAGATATTTAATACGTGCGAGTTTCTGCTCAAGTGGACCACACGAAAACCGAAAGTAAAAGATCCTTCAAAATTTCGCCACTAACTCTATGTGACAATCGATGATTTACTAGCAACTTTTGTGTAGTACAGTGAACACAATAATGCATGACAGCACCTCACTCATCGAAAAACATCAGGAGTAAATGACATCGAACACAGAAAACGCACTTGAAAATGAACATCATTTGCCGAAACGCGTAGTGCAAAGTGTAACTAGAAAGAAAATGGTGTATGGCAGAGGAAAAGTTATTTCATAAAGAAACCCATCAGAACTTTAACATGTTCTGGTAGGGTACAGTCCACTTTTCTGTTATTTTAATACCCGATCACCCACTCGCATTGCGGTGTTGATCAAATACGTCGATACTTAGCAAGTACATCTACATGGATACTCTGCAAACCACATTTAAGTGCCTGGCAGAGGGTTCATCGAACCACCTTCGCTATTCTCTATTATTCCAGTCTCGTACAACGCGCGGAAAGAACGAACACCTGTATCTTTCCGTCAAGCTCTGATTTCCCTTATTTTATCGTGGTGATCGTTCCTCCCTATGTAGGTCGGTGTCAACAAAATATTTTCGCATTCGGAGGAGAAAGTTGGTGATTGGAATTTCGTGAGAAGATTCCGTCGCAACGTAAAACGCCTTTCTTTTAACGATTTCCGGCCCAAATCCTGTATCATTTCTGTGGCACTCTCTCCCATATTTCGCGATAATTCAAAGCGTGCTGCCATTCTTTGAATTTTTTCGATGTACTCTGTCAGTCCTATCTGGTAAGGATCCCACACCGCGCAGCAGTATTCTAAAAGAGGACGGACAAGCGTAGTGTAGGCAGTCTCCTTAGTAGGTTTGTTACATTTCCTAAGTGTCCTACCAATGAAACGCAGTCTTTGGTAACCTTCCCCACAACATTTTCTGTGTGTTCCTTCCATTGTAAGTTGTTCGTAATTGTAATACCTAGGTATTTAGTAGAATTTATGGCTTTTAGATTAGCCTGATTTATCGTGTAACCGAAGTTTAATGAGTTCCTTTTAGCACTCATGTGGATGACCTCACACTTTTCGTTATTTAGGGTCAACTGCCACTTTTCGCAACATTGAGATTATTTTTTCTAAGTAGTTTTGCAGTTTGTTTTGATCTTCTGATGACTTTATTAGTCGATAAACGACAGCGTCATCTGCAAACAACCGAAGATGGCTGCTCAGATTGTCTCCCAAATAGATTATATAGATAAGGAACAGAAAAGGGCCTATAACACTACCTTGGGGGACGCCAGAAATCACTTCTGTTTCACTCGATGACTTTACGTCAGTTACTACGAACTGTGATCTCTCTGACAGGAAATCACAAGTCACATATCTGAGACGATATTCCATAAGCACGCAATTTCAATACGAGCCGCTTATGTGGTACAGTGTCAAAAGCCTTCCGGAAATCCAGAAATACGGAATCGATCTGAAATCCCTTGTCAATAACACTCAACAGTTGATGTGAATAAAGAGCTAGTTGTGTTTCACAGGAACGATGTTTTCTAAACCAATGTTGACTGTGTGTCAATAGTTTTCTCCGAGGTGATACATAATGTTCGAAATCCTGTTACATATCGAAAGAACATAATACTGTTGATGACCGTGCAGCTTTTCCTTGGAATAAATGATGATTAACTGAAACCCTAAGCTGCCGACAGGTGTTGTTGATACACCTCGATGTGGACAGCTGAAAATGTGTGCCCCGACCGACAGTTACTGTCTTCATATATATATATATATATATATAGTTAAAGGCTACCCAGCCATTGACCTTCGTCTGTGCGAATGCGCACAGGTTGCCCAAACTCTTACGGGAATCGCCAAAGCGTGCGCGAGTAAAGAGTGAATGGGAAAATGTCTATAAGGTACATTACATATGTAGAGTTGTGGACAGTTGGGAATGTGAGTCTCACGGGAAGCGTGCAAGGAATAAGTACCTGCATTCGCGCTATTCATCTGTGTCCTCGGTGGCTAAGATGGACTGAACGTCTGCCATGTAAGCAGGAGATCCCGGGTTCGAGTCCCAGTCGGGGCACACATTTTCAGCTGTCCACATCGAGGTATATCAACAACACCTGTCGGCAGCTTAGGGTTTCAGTTAGTCATCATTTATTCCAGGGAAAAGCTGCACGGTCATCAACAGTATTCTGTTCTTTCGAGAACAGTTACTGTCTTCATATATATTATATATTATTACTGCACGAAATATTTTGCGTAAGGCAGCGACTGAACGAACCATTAATGTAGTTTTGCAAAGAAGACAAAACACTGATCCTTTCGAGAATCTGTAGAGCACATGGGAAATAGGTGGTCACTGTGTGCTGATGGTGAACGACCATTCGCATTCCTCGCGATTGTTTTCATAGCACTCACAGCTAGGGGGGCGCCTCGTGGGGGCGGGAGGTTTAAACGTACCGTTGTGGTGGGCGTGGTGCTGGCGCCAGAAGTGCTGGTAGTGCGTCCAGCGGGAGGAGGCGGCGTCGTCGGCGACGAGCGTCTGCAGGGTGTGCAGCGTGTGGTGGGCGGCGGCGTGCGTCAGCGAGGGGTGGTGGGCGGCGTGGGCGGCGGCGCTGGCCGCGGGCAGCCCCAGCAGCGGCGGCGGGCCGGGCGCCACGGGCACCGGGTGGTAGTCCATGGCTGGCGGCGGCGGCGGGGGCGGCGGACCGGAGGCGCGGCGCGGCACACGACACACGGCTAGCTCAAGCACGGCACCGGCACGCTGCCGCCTGCTCGCGCCGCTCTCGGCACTGCACTGGCGCCGGCACAGCGGCAGCCGGCCACGCGCCGCGGGCGGTGAAGAGGTGGGGAGGGGGGAGGGGGCGTTCCCCGCCAGGCCAGAGGAGGCGTGCCCGCCGCTGAACGCCGACGCCGCGACTCCGTACCACAACCCCCCACACTACCGCCTCGGAAGGAACCCCTTGATTGTGGGGTCGGAAGTGTTGTGTTAACAATTATGACAGGAAAAATATTAGCTGCTGATGACTAGAGATGGGTAGTTCGCGAACGAACGGGTGCAAAGGAACGGTTCACCATGATGAACGAGAGGACCGAGGAACGAATTCCAAGGAACGGTCGGTTCATAGTTCACTTCGGTCGCGGCGGTCTACTTATAGTTCCCGGGAACGAGGAACGATCGGTTCATAGTTCACTTCGGTCGCGGCGGTCTACTTATAGTTCCCGGGAACGACGAACGATAGGTTCATAGTTCACTAGTTCACTTCGGTCGCGGCGGTCACTTCGGCAGTTCTCGTTCCAGCCTCGGTCGCGGCGGTCACTTCGGCAGTTCTCGTTCCAGCCTCGGTCGCGTGCTCGTCTCAGTATCGGTCTCCCTCGGCCGCACTCGTCGTTCTTAGCATGACCGCCTGTCTCAGTTCCACTGCCGACTGCTCCTAGTTAGTTCAGTATCCAATTGCTCGTTTCGTTCACTGCGCTCGCCCATTTTACGTGTGTCCCAAACTGTTCTTGCAATTGGTTCTGGCTATTCAGCGTCCACGACCGGTAATCAAAAAGTATTTTATAGTTACGTTAATTACATAAAAATTACGTTGTATCTAATAGGTACGTCTTTTCAGGTAACAAAAGGGCATATCAGCTCACTTCATTATATCGATGAATAGCAGAAAACATACTTATATAAAGGCAAGTATTTTTTGTTATTCATATTTTTTTGGTTTCATCGATTTGATTTAGCAACTAACTTTCAATAATTTGCTTAATTTTTAGTGTAAGAAAATTCATATAAAACGATTTTCGTGTATCATTCATAAACAAAACATTACATTTAGGAAGGCTCTAATTATTTTTAAGTTTGGTTGTTTCCAATTTGCATCACCTGCTAGTTTGGTTTCTTTGAAAAAAAAAAAAAAGTGGGTTGTGGGTCATTTTGGCTCAGTAGGAAAAGCGGTCCTCTCCATTTGAAAAGACATAGATTGCCATGAAATCGTATTTACTTATTATCTCAAAAACATTTGTTCACAAGGAGCTTTCAAACCAAAAACTTTATTACTGCGAACTTAATTATCATTATTATTGCTGCATTAACTTTAATAATGCAACATAAAAACATAATTTTTACTAAGCGTGTGACGCAAATATGAGAAAACCACATTTTATTTTATGCTTCCATAAAGTCTCTACTTCGCCTACGAACTCAGTATAAGTATATATACGTGAAGTGTATATAGGGTGTAAACGATTATTGTTTACAACGTAGCATAGCTATTTCGTGGAAGTCGAAGAATTTTATACAAGACCCTTGCGGTCTATAAAATTGGGAAACAGCCACCAACAGGTCTACAAGACTACTTGAGCTATAGCCTCTGCGCGTCGCGTGAGATTTTCATGTTCTCATCTCTAGCTCTCTACACATCATCATAGATTGTTTCGCAATTGTTGTTTGCATTAGCTTGTTATTTCTCCACTGCCTAATTAATACATGTTTGTCTATTTGTTGTATGTGCTGGTAACGGGCCACACATCGTCCGTAATTGGCGAGCAGTCTGTACTCGGGGCCGGTTTTCCACCCTATATTATTCCCCTGCGATCAGCCACACAACGATAAAGTTGGCTAAACGAGAGGTTCTGCAGAATCACAGAAATTACTTCTAAAAGTGTGTAAGAATTCTGTAATGAATAAAAACTCTATACTACTGGTGGGAGGCGTGTGCCCCCTCTTTGTGCCATCCATCCTTCAGTCACCTACACTACTAGTTTTCAGTTTTTCACAAGATCCATATACCAAGCACAAATGAAAGGTGAACGAGTAAAAATGAACGGTTTCCAAAAAAGAACGATCAGCAGTGAACTAGTTCCCAAGGATGAACGAGTTTGCCCATCTCTACTGATGACTCACCATGTGTTACAGGAGGGCGACACAAATTGGAGTGTCCGGGAGGTGCAGGCAAGAACATTCTATGGGATAGAACTATTTACTATCCCATAGTTGAAGGTATGTCTGCCCCCGGTGAAAGGTCTCTGTTGGATTCCTTTCACGTTAATTTTTTTAAAACTGTTGTCATTTACGGCATACATTCCACTTATAAATTTACTATGGTGTTTCTGACTATCTGGGAGGAGACTGACAAGGGAACCTCCCCATCGCAACCCCCTCAGTTTTAGTTATAAGTTGGCACAGTGGATAGGCCTTGAAAAACTGAACACAGGTCAATCGAGAAAACAGGAAGAAATTGTGTGGAACTATGAAAAAAATAAGCAAAATATACAAACTGAGTAGTCCACGCGCAAGATGGGCAACAACAAGGAGAATATGAGCTCAGGAGCGCCGTGGTATCGTGGTTAGCGTGAGTAGCTGCGGAACGAGAGGTCCTTGGTTCAAGTCATCCCTCGACTGCAAATTTTACTTTCTTTATTTTCGCAAAGTTATGGTCTGTCCGTTCGTTCATTGACGTCTCTGTTCACTGTAATAAGCTTAGTGTCTGTGTTTTGCCACCGCACCGCAAAACCGTGCGATTAGTAGACGAAAGGACGTGCCTCTCCAATGGGAACCGAAAACATTTGATCGCAACCGATTCCTCCACAGGAAAACACGTCTGATATATTCTATACGACACTGGTGACGACATGTGCGTCACATGACAGGAATATGTTGTCGACCCATCTAACTTGTACGCTTAGCGAATGGGTACAAAGATTCTTCTACCATGCCCGATTTAGGTTTTCTTGTGGATGTGATAATCACTCCCAAAAAAGTGATGAAAACATAAGAGTTTGTCACATAAACTGAAAATAAAAAATTAAACTGAAAATAAAAAATTAAACTTTTCACTGGAGGGAAGACTTGAACCTAGGACCTCCCTGCTCCCGCTAACCACGGGACCACGGCGCTCCTTAACTCTGATTGTCCTTGATGTTGCATATCTTCGCATGGACTACTCCGTTTGTATATTTTACTTATTTTTTTCATAGTTCCACACAACTTCTTCCTGTTTTCTCGATTGATCTGTGTTCAGTTTTCCAAAGCCTATCCACTGTGCCAACTTATAACTAAATCTGAGGGGGGTGCGATGGGGAGGTTTCCTTGTGAGCAGTGGAACGTGTTACTTTTACACATAATCAAGAAGGATCTGTCACGCTACTACACTTTAAAACACAGTTTACACGTAATTCATGTCACACAGTCTCATACGGAACCTACATCCGCTTTCTTTTATATACTGTATATGATAAGATACTGTCATCTCCCTTCCCTTCTGTGTGAAAGGATGAATGAGCAAATGTATTTCTAGTTGCGTGCTTGATGGTAGCAGACAAGACTGTCTGCTAGAGAACATTAGGACCAACGTCGGAACAGGTAGCTCCGCTTTCTAAAAGCAAAGAGGTTTCTATTCTTAGTATGGTCCTGTCCGTCCCTTGTCATGTTGGTATAGGGAGCTGCCTCTTTGGTCACTTCCGCTTTGTATCTGTGAAGCACCCTCGGTAGGGGTCCACGGGAGTCGGTCCGAGCGCCTGAAGTGGTAAGATCTCCGGCTAAGCGCGTCTCCGCTAAGTCCGTAGGACAACGGATTTCTTAAGTTCAGCCTAACTGAAAATTTAATCACATTTATTTCAGGTTTAGATCTAAAATATCTAATGTTATCTTAAATTGCAACGCAGTGTAATTCAAGTGTGAAGTTCAGAATATCTTCCAGTAGTTGCTTTGTCACTACTTTGTGAGTAAAGTGGAACCACGTGTGGATGATCCGTAGCTCTACCTAAGAACATCAATCTTAAATGCGAATGTGCATGAGATTATAACGTCTCGTCTTGACAATATTTTTCAATATAGCAACTTTTCTTTATGTTCAACCCACGTGGGGTGTACTTTGTGAGACCAGTACCACTTGCTTATACAATTGTTTGACCCATCAGGTTAATAGTAAGACGATAGTAACCAGTTCGAGGTTTTTCTTTTGTAATTTGTGTTTCGATGTAATTTATTTAATTATCAATATTATTGTGGAGTTACTCTTTGTGTAAACCAAGTTGACCACGTGAAGCACGTAGTGTAATCATCAAAGTAGCCCTCAGCTATTCTTTTCGGGAAAATTTCACAGAGAGTTAGTATGAATTTAGTATACTGGTGTGTGGTAATTTCATGACGGACAGGATTGCGCTAAGAACGTAACTTCTTTGGGTGAAAATTGAATCGGTTGGTTGTGGTTAATGTCCTCTTGCACATGTTTCAACGCTCTTCGTGTGTTATTTTATGAATGCAGTGTTGTATGCAGTCTCCCAATCTTGGCTCCATATTTGATGTGTTCTGTAAGATTACAAACTCACATTTTCACAATCCTAAATAAGGCACCAGTTTAGTTATGAATCAAGTTTAATATGCTGAAATTTTAACAGAACAATGATCAATGTTAAAATAAATGTCCAAATATAAACTCATTTATTTCTTTTTATTTAAATTGTCTTTATATATATAATCACCGGTTATCGTAAGATGACTACTAAAAGATTATAATTAATGTTAGTCTGCAGAATGAGATTTTCACTCTGCAGCGGAGTGTGCGCTGATATGAAACTTCCTGGCAGATTAAAACTGTGTGCCCGACCGAGACTCGAACTCGGGACCTTTGCCTTTCGCGGGCAAGTGCTCTACCAACTGAGCTACCGAAGCACGACTCACGCCCGGTACTCTCTAGTTTACTTCTGCCAGTATCTCGACTCCTACCTTCCAAACTTTACAGAAGCTCTCCTGCGAACCTTGCAGGCAGAGCACTTGCCCGCGAAAGGCAAAGGTCCCGAGTTCTAGTCTCGGTCGGGCACACAGTTTTAATCTGCCAGGAAATTTCAATGTTAGTCTGGTTGGGAATTTGGTAAGCTAGACTGGATACCTGGTGAAACAGTTGCTCAGTAATGCAAGGTTAACTTCCCCAGATGGCTCACAGCTTTTGACCCGCTTTTATTGTCTTGAATATCAGCACCGCTTTCAGAAAAAATTAATGCATCAATATTACACCGGTAGCTAAGAGGGCAGCGCGACAGAATGTCAATCCGAAGGGCCAGGGTTCGATTCCCAACGGAGATTTTCTCCGCTCAGGGACTGGGTGTTGTGTTGTCCTAATCACCATCATTTCATCCCCACTGACGCGCAGGCCGCCGAAGTGGCGTCAACTCGAAAGACCTGCACCCCGCGAACGGTCTACCCGACGGGAGGCGCTAGCTACACGACATTTATTTAGTTGAAGGCATGACGTCTTAATAAAACCACAGCACTATACCACTGTTCATATAATTAAAGAAATGATAAGCTTAATAAATGTTCCAGACGATGTTTTATCGAAAATTGCAACACATTTTGGTGATTACTAGTTACTGTAGTTTGATAAATATTGTATGTCAAGTTTGACATAGTATACTTCTTAATGAGATGTTGCAGAAACAGAAACCGGTAAATGCAAAAAAAAAAAAAAAAAAAAATACTTAGGATCCTGATGGACATAACGTGTTTTGAAATCGAACTGCTGAATATCTGGCGTAGAGTTCGACGAGCAGGTAAGTTGTCACTGATATGAAATGGATTCTCTAAACAACATCACAATGCTTAGTGTCCTGATGCGATTAACGTCATCTTCACCTAGATCTATGTGACTACTCTGAAATTCACGAAGTAAGCAAGTAGCACTCAGATACATGCTCCGTAGACTCAAAATAGCACCATTCAGCACGAAAACTACCAAAAACAACTACACATGATCGTAAAAATAGTTACAAACAATAGGTACTAATAATCTAGTCCAAAATGGAACAAACGTTGGAAAACAAATGCAGTTAATAAACACACACACACACACACACACACACACACACAGCCACAGCCAACAACGCAACAAAACCCCACAAAAAGAAGTACACCACTTGAAAGGAAAACAACAACAAAAACAACACAAAGCATACGTCACAAGAGAGAAGATTCAAGGTGGTACACAATGACTTACAAGCACATCAAAAGAGAAGATATCAAGACGGCATTCAAAACAGCCAGTCCTGTTCAAAAGTACATCCCAAAGGGAACAAAAGACAGAAATCCATCAGTTACTATGTAACACATCTGATAGTACGCATGTAGGACAAACTGGGAGTTAACTAGACATCCGATACAAAAGACATATCAGAGCCTCAAAGTATGGAATAAGCCATTTAAATTTTGCTGAACATTTCAAAGAAATGAATCACAAGCCAAATACACGGGAGAATGGCACGAAAATAGAATAAAGAATGAAGACATCTGCTAACTTTAAAGGACATTTATCACATATGGGGTGTAGAATTTTTCAAGATGTGGTAGTATTCACCAAAACAAGCAAAAATGTCCAATAGACATGGGCTCTAAAATGCATACATCAAGAGCTACAAGCAGTGGTTCATATTCAATACCGTGAAAGACGGCTCTTCTACCGCAAGCTCTTCGCTTTCCATGTTTTGTGTGGAGGTGGTATGGACCAAAATAAGAAGAAAAAGTCCATTAAACGTAGACTCTAAAATTCATACCTTAAGAGCTAGGGATACTTTTCAATAGAAGAAACGTGTTTCACAGTAGTGAAGATGTACAAATTCTCATATCTCTTGGACACGCAATTTGAAGTCCACATTTACTGCACTTTTTCCTTGATATTCGGCACATACAAAACAAAGGCAGAAAAGAAATACATACTAAAATTATAACTGCGAAAGTAAGTCTGTCTGTTACGCTTTCACGACTAAACCGCTGAACCGATTTTATAAAGTACGGAGATATCTTGATCGCTGCAGAAGAACATAGTCTAATTTAGAAAAATAGAACGCGAAATATGGAACAATAATCACTCTTTGACAAGTCTGTTTACTATTTGACTTTCGAACTTTGTCATATTTACGAATATGCTTTTATTGTTGGGTAAGATAAGATGATTCAACGTAAAGAATACAGTACTTATACAATCCTCAATGTGTTTACTCCATGCTTCTGTTCTAACTTGAGTCACAAAGCAATCATATTTTAGCTACTAAGCATCACGTGTCTCTTACACCTTCTGAGATGCTTGAAGACTCGCAACTACTACGTCCTTTAAATGCTGTACGACAAACAGAGAGACAACTTGGGAAGTTATCAGTGAAGCTGCATTTGATTATGCTATGCAAGCGCAGCTGTGAGTAATAGGAAGAAACGTGACGGCATCTGACGTTACTGCACGTGCAAATGTTATAAAATTTATGCTACACAAAACTACAAATTATTTATTTTCTTTCTTCGCCAGTTTAACGCTATTTAATAATTCTAGGAAGTCCACATTTTATATTAGTACAGTCACCATCACTCATCGTCACTGATAAGCTAGCTTCAACAATACGTGGTCTTTGGTTAGCTTTCTTGACCCTTGATCACAGGGTCCCGGGTTCCATTCCCAGAAAGGTTGGATTCCAAAAAGACTTGTACCAAGCGGCCACACGCACATTTATGTTGTGAAACTATTGTGACTACACAGAAAATAGGAGGCTTTCAACCGCTGTATGGCTTTGGTAATAAATTAGACCTTCTGGTGTATCTTTCTATTTCATAATGTGCCAAGGGTGGCACGATTTTTGGTGCGATTATGGTTCATCGAGTCGCTGGCCAGAGATGATGTTTGCTCCGTCTGGCGAGAACGGTGATGTTTCGCGGCTGCGGCTGTGGCAGGGGGCTTGACTGTGAGCCGCGCAGGCGTAGTGAGCTGCGGAGTGCAGAGAGCGAGCGGCAGTGGAGGCAGCCACGTGTCGTGTCGGTCGGAGTACAGGCCTGCCTTTTAGGGAACGTGTGGCTCGCTGGTGCAGTGTGGGCACTTGTGGCTGTGATTTCTCGCATGTTGGACACGGTACATCATTGCACGTAAATGTGATTAACATGTGCCTAGTGAGGCAGTGCTGATGTTTTCCCTTCTCTGCTCGACCTTAGCCGCAGTAGTTGTGCTGTTTTTTTAGCTCCATGGAAACTGGTGTAACTTGTTTTGTTTGACGTACTGGCCAGATTACATGCCTTGCTTTGTTAATGAGAGCAATTTTTCAAAATCAGTTGTCATTTAAACATGTTTAAACTGATGTTATAAGAGGATGTTGGGTCTTGTTGCTGAGGCTGAATTGTTTTATATGAACACTTTTGTGGTTATTTGTGATGAAAACTATATATGCTGATGAAGGTTTATCGTTTGCCAGGCCGCATGTGTAATGGAACGAGGTGGATGTTAATAGCGGCCGAGTTGAGCAAGATTGTGGTATTCAAAACTGGCATCATTGAAGAATGACTGAAGAGAATAGTTGTACCTAAACGTTTTTTTAATGTCATAATCAGTTTGTAGTCTTGTTTCACACCTTGCTTTCTCTATTATTAAGCTGCTCTTCTGAAGTTGCTCTGATTTTTTTAAAATAACGTCTTCTAACAGCTGTCAACCTTTTTAAATTCTTCAGAAATTTCTAGTCAGCTTTTGTTTTTACAGTGGGTGATCGATGTTACCTTGTTCATTTACGAGAAAATTTGGTATAACTCTATGTGTGCAAGTTCTTAATTGTTTGAGCTCAAGTGAATTTTGCACCTAAAAACAGTTTTGTCATTTGTTATCTATTTTCAAAGTGATGTTGCTATTTGCAACCTAATCAATCGGTCCTAAACATCAGTCCTACTGTCGGGAACTGCGAAAATATAAAAAACTTCCATGAGCTGTTTTTTTTAATATCTGCAATCGATAAAGACAATGAAAAAAATTGCGTAATGTTTCAGGATACTCACTCAAGCTCCTTTGTTAAAAAGACAAACGCGGTTCTCTTACAAAGAACTGCAACTCAGCTTAAGTGTTCGGCACCAGGGTCCACAGAATCACATTCAGACTCGTTGACTGTAGTTACACTCTTGAACAGCACTCAGGAAATATGAAGACCTAAATCTTTCCACCGAGTTCTGGTTCTTGCTGTTTTATTACAGTAGTCATTTCTCTTTATGTATTCAACAAAATATTTTGGTATTCGGAAGAGAAAGTTGGTAACTGAATATCCGTGACAAGTTCTCGCCGCAGAGAAAACGTCTGTCTTTTAATGACTGTTACCCCAATTCGCGTATCGTATCCGTGACACACTCTGCCCTGTTATTCGATACTAGCTGGCCTCCTTTGAGCTTTTTGGTTGTCCTTTGTCAATCGTATCTGGTAATGACTCCATAGTCTGCCCCCGGTAGCTGAGTGGTCAGCGCGACGCAATGTCAATCCTTAGGGCCCGGGTTCGATTCCGGCTGGGTCGGAGATTTTCTCTGCTCAGGGACTGGGTGTTGTGTTGACCTAATTATCATCATTTCATCCCCATCGACTCGCAAATCGCCGAAGTGGCGTCAAATCGTAAGACTTGCACCCGGCGAACGGTCTACCCGACGGCAGGCCCTAGCCACACGACTGTCATGACTCCATACTCCACAGCCATACTCCAGAAGAGGACGGACAAGCTTAGTGTAGGCAGCTGCTACAGTAGAGCTCCAGCAGTTCTGCCTATAAAACAAAGTCGACTTCCCCACAACATTTTGTGCGTGATGGATCCAATTGAAGTTGTTCGTAATTGCAATCTCTAGGAATTTAGTTGAATCTACAACCTTTAAATTTGGGGTATGTAACCGAAAATTAATTGAATTTTATTAGTAATCACGTGGAAGACGTCACACGTTTTATTGTTAATAGCCGATAGCCGCCTGCACCATTCAAACATCATTTGATAGTTGGTTTTGTAATTCTGAAGACTTTACTGGAGGTACCCGACAGCATCGCCTATACACTATCTAAGAGGGCTGCTCATATTATTTTCTAAATCGTTTATATAGGTTAAGAACAGCAGAGAGCTTATTAAACTTCCGTGGGGACCACAAATGTCACTTCTATAATCCTCCATGCGACTTGTGTTATTTTTTATTTGGTTTAAAGTGTAAAAGACATCTTAACAGTATACACGGAATATGTTGCTTTCGTTCAGGTCACCAGGTCTCTCTGTGGGCAACGCGAAGACGAAGACCAGAGCAAACGGCAGGCAGAGAGGAGGCGACGTACGGCTTCCGCTCGCGGCGACAGCAGCGCAGGACAATGAAATCCGGCAATTCACGGTGCGCAGGATTCGGCTCAAGGACGTGCGCTCACGCTGACATGTGAGGCTCGACAGAAAGGAAACCAGCAATTTTGCCGCTGCCAAACAAACGGGAAATCCCGTAATTTAAATAGTGAATGAAACGTGAAAGTCTGTAAATTTTGTATTTCATACAACAGTCACCAATAAGTATTACAACGCCGGAAAAAGGCTGAAGTAGAGTAGTCTAGCATCATTACTCGCCTATGCAAAGTAGCCGAGGTTCTCGTGAGGGATGACAACAGCGAAGCATGAGGCAGTGTCAGTAACAACGAACTGAGGAAACATTCGTGTCAAGTGTGTTGCTTAGCGGCTTCCTTAGGTTGCTCAAAAACACGCTCTCGAGTCATCTTGCATCCGTCACAACGAGAACAACGAAAGAGTCTTACACAAACTAAAAGTTATCAGTAAATGTCTCGCATACTAATTGTGCAAATATTATAATCATATTATGTAATACTCCTAAAGCTAAAAGAAAAAAGAGGAGAAGGAAGCAGTCTTAGTTGCGATGATGAAATTATTCTTTATTATTCACCAATGTAGCGCATGTCGCCTAATTCAAGGGATATTCAAGACTGGACGATAATGTTGATAAACAAGTTACGGATATCGATGATAAAACATTCGTCACCTCGCCTTTTCTATCCGCTTACCTTTTCCCAACTCGCATCGTTTACCAACTTATCCCCTTCTCACACTTTCTTCCCTTCCTAGAGCGCCTTCGGGTCCAAAGCAGTAATCATTAAACGTAATCCCGGCACCCAACACACTTTCCACTGATCACCAATCCATGTACCCTGCTGCACCAACACATCCCTATTCCACCTTCCATGCACCTTCGTGCCTCACCCATCATCTCCCGTTGGATCTTCAACCAATTTCTACTAGCGAAAGACAAACTCTATCCCGAGATATATCCTTCAATCCAACCCTAGTCACAACTCTCCACATCATTCTTACATTTTCACTCCTGCCCATTCGTCCAATTCACTGACTTTGAGTCGTTACCTATGGTTCCACAGGGCCTCTTAGTCATATTCATCCCTCCATCTCTATCATGACTATGACCATACTCAACCTCCACCAGCATCAGCATTATACCACATTACCATTATCAATAGCGATTTTAAGTGTAATTGAAAATAGTATGAAAATTTTAAATATCGTAAAAATTGTACATCAATGGCTTTTTTTAAAGCATCATTTATAGTCATCTGTTCTTTATGTTCAAATGGCTCTGAGCACTATGGGACTTAGAACAACTTAAACTAAACTAACTTAAGAACATCACACACATCCACGCCCGAGGCAGGATTCGAACCTGCGACCGTAGCAGCAGCGCGGTTCCAGACTGAAGCGGCTAGAACCGCTCGGTCACAGAGGTCGGCGTTCTTGATGTATTTCAAAACTTCTTTTAGTATGCACAAACTATGGCTGAAGGGCGGCTTTGGTTCGCTGTGAACTGGCTGAATCGTGGAGAATTCAAATAACGATAAAGAAGAAGAAACAGTGCAAAAATACTTCGCAACATCAAGCAGCAAGTGACATCGTCTGAACTGACAGAAACCTACCATTGCCTGTGAACTCGGGCGCGTGCGGTATTATGATATCAAACGACTTTGCTAATGCGTACGGCGGCTTGGATCCCTAAACATTGCGGTTAACCTATTCTATTCTGCTTTGGGCTCTGGTGGACTTCGACTCGGCACGAACAGGTCACGAAGTATGTCATTTATTATCTGTTATGGCTGTTATTTAAGTCTGATGAATAAATCAGAGTATTGATCAAGTTCAGTGTCTAATATTTTACTAGTCTTCGAGAGTCATACAGTGCATGTCGAATGTTACGCGAAAAGAACTTCGTCTTCCGACCAGAGATTCCCTCGTGAGTTCACGAAGCAGCTCGCTATTGCTGGCGTGTTGTTCGAACCTAACGGTAACAAATCTAGCAGAACGCCTCTGAATTCCTTCGATGTCTTCCTTTAATCCGACCCCGCAGGGGTCCCAAACGTTCGAGCAGTACTCAAGTGTGGGTGTATACGCGTTCTTCGCTACAGATGAGACACACTTTCCCAAAATTCTCCCAGTAAACCGAAGCCGACAATTCACCTACCTTACTACGGTCCGTAAGTGTTTGTTCCATTTCATATCACTTTGCAACGTTACGACTAGATATTTGATCTACGTGACTGTGTCAAGCAGCACACTGCTAATACTGTGTTCGAACATTAAATCATTACTTTTGCTACTCATTTGCATTAACTTACATGTTTATACAACTAGACCAAACAGCCGTACATCACACCAGATAGAAATTCTTTCTAAGTAATACTGTATCTGATGACACTTTCACGTACGCTACATCAAACAGCAAACAATTCGCAGATTATTGATCAAATGGCTCTGAGCACTATGGGACTTAACTTCTAAGGTCATCAGTCCCCTAGAACTTAGAACTACTTAAACCTAACCAACCTAAGGACGTCACACACATCCATGCCCGAGGCAGGATTCGAACCTGCGACCGTAGCGGATTATTGATCACTCTTTCAGATCATTTACGTATACACAGAACAAGAGCGGTCCCATCACGTATCGGTGGGGCACTTCTGACGACATCCTTATGGGAACACTTGCTGTCCAGGATAACGTAGTGGGTTCTGTCATTTAAAAAATCTTTTAGCCCCTTCGATAACGGCACATAGTGCCAAAAAAGGGCAACCTGAGTTTTCCACGAACGATGCTTTCCAAATCAGTGCCCATACGTGTACGTGTAAAATATGGGAAAGTGACACAATCACGCCGATTAAATATCTAAGAGTAATGCTGCCAAGCGATATGAAATGGAATGAGCATGTAGGGACAGCAGTAGGGAAGGCAAATGGTCGACTTCGGTTTATTGGGAGAATTTTAGGAAAGTGTGGTTCATCTAAAAGGAGATCGCGTATAGGACACTAGTGTGAGCTATTGTTGATTGCTACTCGAGTGTTTGGGACCCGCACCAGATCGTATTAAAGGAAGACATCGAAGCACTTCAGAGGCGGGTGCTAGATTTGCTACCAAAAAACATGCAAGTGTTACGTGGACGCTTCGGGAACTCAAATGGGAATCACTGGCCGGAAGGAGACGTTCTTTTCGGGCAGCGGTATTGAGAAAATTTAGAGAAAAGGCGTTTGAGGCTGACTGCAGAACGATACTACTACGGCCAAAGTACATTCTGCGTAAGGACCACGAAACCCGTCTGGTTAGCCGAGTTGTCTAACGCAAGGCTTTCCGGAGCGGGAAGGAGCGCCTGGTCCCCGGCACGAATCAGCCCGGCGGACTAGTGTTGAGGTCCGGTGAGCCGGCCAGTCTGTGGATGGTTTTTAGGCGGTTTTCCATCTGCCTCGGCGCATGCGGGCTGGTTCCCCTTATTCCGCCTCAGCTACACTATGTCGGCGATTGCTGTGCAAACAAGTTCTCCACGTACGCGTACGCCAACATTACTCTACCACGCAAACACAGAGGTTACACTCGTACGGTGTGAGACGTTCCCTGGGGGGTCCACCGGGGGCCGAACCGCACAATAACACTGGGTTCGGTGTGGGGCGGCGGAGGGGTGAAGTGGACTGCGGTAGTCGTCGTGGAGTTGTGGAGCACTGCGACTGCGGCGGGGACGGAGTCTCTCCGTCGTTTCTAGGTCGCCGGTTAACATACAATACAATACAATACAAGGACCACGAAGATAAGATTTGAGAGATTCGGGCATGTACAGAGGCATACTGACAGTCATTTTTCCCTCGCCTTATTTGCGAATGGATCAGGAAAGGAAATGGCTAGCAATGGTACAGAGTACCCCCCGTCACGCACGATACGGTGGCTTGCAGAGTATGTAAGTAGTTGCAGATGTAGATGAATTGCAGACATCAAACCGAGCTACAGATCAATCTGTAGGTACAACCTTTATTTTGTATTCGACTTCGTCGGCTCCGCCAACTCACAATCGAATTATCGTCGTCCAAAGTCGTCCGTCAACGTATCCTAAATTTCAAGTGCAGCCAGTAGCACACACAAGGCAAGATTTAACCATTATAACTAAGATTATAGTAAAAAAATGAAAGAAAAACAACGTCTTTGTTACAGCAATCAGAAGAACTACAGCAGAAGATGGCGAGACTTTACGGCGTCCAACGAGGCAGCGAGGCGTGTGGCGGACGCGGAAGCACAGAGCCGTGTGCCCCTTTCTCCTGACATTTCGTCTCTGCGAATTCGTTTTAGCCACCGCGGCGCCGCCCGCTGTAGACAGGTTAGTGTGGCGCGCCTGGAACAGATGGGACAGGATAGGCGCGGCGTCCAGCAGTGAAGGGTGCCCTGGCGGCTGAGGCGGCGGTGTGCGGTCGCTAGGCAACGGGGAGCGCCACGCCGCCCGCGGCTGCGCACTGCCGCTCCCTGCTTTCACTTTTCCCGACGCGTCGCGACGCGAGGCAGATCGCCGCCGGCCGATAGGAAAGCTGGGACCGGACCGCAAGTGTGCTCCGGAGGATCCCCTTGCGCTGCCTGTCCCCTTGCCCGCTACCGCGACCAGATTGATTACAGATTTGTTACGCTCCTCGCCCACTATCCAGCCTCCAGTCCCCCTTCGTTCCAGTTCTCTAGTGAAGGGTGTAAGCCGTAAATAGCGTGATTGAAAATCATGATCTGGTATTCAATAAGGACAGCAAAATTGCGCGTGACGAGTAAAGCAGATTTGCACAGGCAAAGAAGGCGCATTTGGAGCACAGCATTGCATGAAAGTGAATCATGGACTGAAAAAAAAAATGGAAGCATCTGAGATGTGGTGCTACAGAAGGATGTTGAAAGTCAGGTTGGCGGAAAAGGTAACAAATGAGGTGGTTTTCAGCAGAATGGGCGAGTAAAGGAATATGTAACAAACACCGGAATGTGTTAAAACATCAGGAAGTAACTTGTATGGTACTGCACAGATATGTAGACGACGAAAATTGTAGTGGAAGGCAGAGATAGCTATGTATCCAACAAATAATCGAAGATCTCTGTTGGTCCATCATGGACAGGGGACATCAGCTGGTTAAATTGCTATCAAGTCTTCGAATTAAGCAATAGTGTGCCGACTGAATTCATGATATCCAGAGATTTGTGACTCTATGACATTTTTCGTCATTTTAATTTGGATACACGCATATGGACCTGAAAATGGCATAATGAAATGCTGAAACTGGTAGCCTTCACAATAAAGTAAAATAATATCGTAAGTTACACGGCTGTTGGTGAATTTCATTGGCATTGACAATAATCGAGGAGGTTGGTTTTAAGTGTTAAACTGACGAGGGGACCATCAGACCTGTTAATTATCGATTTGATGTGTCTTAGGTAGCCGGCCAGAGTGGCCGTGCGGTTCTAGGCGCTACACTCTGGAACCGCGTGACCGCTACGGTCGCAGGTTCGAATCCTGCCTCGGGCATGGATGTGTGTGATGTCCTTAGGTTAGTTACGTTTAAGTAGTTCTAAGTTCTAGGGGACTGATGGCCACAGCAGTTAAGTCCCATAGTGCTCAGAGCCATTTGAACCATTTGTCTTAGGTATGTCCTGAGTACCTGCCAAACTGAGGAATTTTTATCACACAGAGTACCGCTGAACAGCACATCTCTTGAAATATTATTAAAAAATAGTCATTTTCGCCGTAGTAATTTCATCAACAAACTAGTCATTACAGCACACTTTCTTCATATGTGTCTTCCGTTTGTGGTTCGTAGTTAATATTCCAAATATCTGGACAGCTCCGACGAGTTCACAGCTATGAACGAAACATCAACGGCTGCGAAAGGATTCCAGACATGAACGTAAGTACTCATCCCTATTTTTGATCACGATTACGGAATTAATACCGATCAAACCGGCTGCCAGTACCAATCGACGTACAGCAAATTCCTTGCGGAACTTGGAGCGAAAACCGTCCATGTGCAGAAAAAAGAACTGAACAAGATTATTCATTCCTTTACAGCACAGTAAACTATAGCTGCGTCAGAAAAATATACCTTTACGTTCACTTACATATGCATACAACACACGGGAAATTTGGTCGAAATATTCAAGAAAGAGTTGACAAGCTGATTCATAAATTAAATATTTTCTTCCGCACGTAGGACAAGAAAAACTTATTTACATTATCGATTCGAGGGGAAGGCACACTGATAAGTACTTTCACTGTCAGATATTTCTAGTTGAAAGAAAAACATACACTTTTACCGTAAAAATTATCCCATCCGAAAGTACTCCACTTTGCCAAGCCTGTGATGTTTATGTTTCCAGTCAGGTTTAAATTATTCACGAAAAACATTCAAAATACTCCCGACGTGTTAAAGACTAACAGAGAAATCGTTTCGAGGCAAGATCCTTTAATTCTGCATCAATTTTGTGTACCTGCTTTCACGTGAATGATCAAATACTCTTTCTTTTATCGAAATTGATCGACGAAACAACAAACTTCTTGAATTTAAACGAAATTTGATTTCAGGTATCCCTTCTGAAAACTCCTTGCACCTGCAAAACAGTAGTTTCCATTAAATGTGCGTTCTTTTTTACCAATTTCTGTTTCGCTTGCTTCTACGACAAATACCATCCGGAATTCTGTTCTAGCACAGCAAGTGATACAAGCGACATCGAGTAAGACGAATCTTTAATCTATTATGTAGGAAACGAAATAGCATTTGAAGAAAATTTGATGTAGTGATCGAGTTAGTAACGAAATTACTGGCCGGTCGGTGTGGCCGAGCGGTTCTAGGCGCTTCAGTCTGGACCCGCGCGACCGCTAAGGTCACAGGTTCGAACCCTACATCGGGCATGTGTGTGATGTCCTTAGGTTAGTTAGATTTAAGTAGTTCTAAGTTCTAGGGTACTGATGACCTCAGAAGTTAAGTCCCATAGTGCTCAGAGCCATTTGAACGAAATTACTACGATGAAAACGACTAGGTTTTAATAATTTTGCATGGTTTATACTATTTAATGATATTCTTTACGATGAAACTGAAAGAAAAAATACCATAGTGGCTGGACCGCCAGCGTGTTAGCCGTGAACCTCAGCCGCTGTGCTGAACTAGTATGGTCGAACCGTCATTAACGGTGTTGGTATGGGAGACACGCGTAAGTATTCAGTATCGATTTTCTCGGAAACTAGGGGCCGTTGCATGAAGAGCCCCTAACCGGCTACTCTGAATCCCTCGTCAAAATCCGTAATTAACAGGTCTGACGGTCTTAGGCGCTGCAGTCATGGACTGTGCGGCTGATCCCGGCGGAGGTTCGAATCCTCCCTTGGGCATGGGTGTGTGTGTGTTTGTCCTTAGGATAATTTAGGTTAAGTAGTGTGTAAGCTTAGGGGCTGATGACCTTAGCAGTTAAGTCCCATAAGATTTCACACACATCTGAACATTTTTTGAACAGGTTTGATGGTTCCCTTGTGAGCGATGAGATGGGCAAAGGAGTGGAGGCCGTGGCGGACCACGTCAAATAAGTAAGAAGACCGAAGGCATGAAATATTGCAGCTGGGTTTTCTATATGAATATATGTTTTATACTAGAATAAAATAATCCTCTCTCTTTCCATAAATTTACAGCTTCCATTGAGATGGAAGACTGTTCGGAAGTCATATGCTAAGTTTTTCACGGCGGAAAGTGAATACTATACAGTTTTTTTATTTTGTATATGCAATAGTTGTATTCAATGTTTTCCAGTTTAATTACTATTGATTTGTAAGTCACAATGAGCAGGCACTGATGGAAATACATCAACAAGTATAGGATCTGACCATGGGAATTCTTCATCTATCCACAAACTGACAGACTCAACTAAAAAAGGTAAGAAACACTATACACAAATAACGATTTCTTCTAATTTGGACGTAGTTTGAATAGTGAACTACTTCGTTTCCTGGCGACGCTTTTGATTGTAATTAACGTGCTATGCAGAACATAATAATAATAATAATAATAATAATAATAATGTCTGAGAAAGAAAAGAAATAATAATAATAGTAGTAGTAAACACTTAGGGAAATAGTGACCAACTGAGCAGAACTTTGGAGACATACGATCAAACTCTTGGAAAAAGATGGTCCGCATAATCCCAAACACAGCAAGCAAAGATAAATCTCAGAAAAATCACAGAACGAACTGAATTCTTTTGCATCCAAGTTGCTCACAAGAATTATACACAGAAGACTGGAAAAGAAAATTGAAGAGCTCTTAGAATATGCGCAGTTTGGTTTTAGGACAGATAAATACCACATTGCTCTTGATAATGGTTGCAAGACTTCAGAATAATCGTATCCTTACAATTTGCTGACCAAGAAAATTCGTTCGAGAATATAAGACTGTGCAATATGTTCGAAACTGTCAGGGAAATGTGGAAAAAGGAAGCTAATATAAAATATGTATATTAATTGAAATGGAACAATAAGAACGGAAGAACAAGAAGAAAATGTCGGATTAGAGACGATGCACACTTTCTCCCGCACTTTTCAATTTGTACATCGAAGAAACAATGAGAGAAATAAAAGAAGGTATTAGAGGGAGGTAGAAAGGGTACAAACTTAGGAGAAGACAGAGTTGGCAATACAGTCAACAAATATTTGAGGACATTAAGTGCTACTCTCGGATGAAAAGGAAGTCGTGGCGGTCACATTAACACAATTAGAAGAATGATAATGATGAACAAAATATAGTCCCCATTTATTTATATAGCCAAACAGTTATATTTATTGTTTTTCAGTTTCAAAGCTCAAAGGCCACAACTTTAGGCACAAAAATTTGGGAATCAGAGTAAAGTACATCTGCAAGTAAGTACACAGCACTAAAAATTAGCCAACGCAGCAGGAGTCACTATAATACCATTTACCACGGCCTCTAGCATTGATAATGGCCTTAGTTTGGCGAGGTAGAACACCCACAAGTTTCTTGAGGTGCGCCATAGCTGGAACCACCCGCGGATAATTAAATCCCGCAGAAGTACCAAACTGCGAAGATGTTTAATGCTATGTTTCACCTGCTGTTTCAAAAAGTTCCAGTCGTTTCCTACGGGATTGAAAATCGGTTGATTCAGGGGGACCTGATATTCATCAAGCCACAAACATACGCGTGCGCCAATGTGAACACAGCTTTTTTAATTTAGAAAGACAGAAAAGTGTATAGCATGCAACACATGAAGATTTAGAAGACAGAGAAAACACATGATCTCCGAGAGTGTAGAAATAAACATCATGGTAACATGAATTAGTCGACCCAACTCCTGGTATATAAAACATCACTAAAACATCACAGCAACACCTGCGGCCTAAATTACACCCTCCAAGCACAGCGGTTTAAACGTCTATTGGGTTGTCGGTCCACTCGAAGCCTTGTATGATCTGCAAAGAGACAGAATAGCGACTCCTCGGACGCATCGAGGCTCCAACCGGCCAGTTTCTTCATTGTTTTGCCCTTTAAAGGCGAGCACCTTTATGTGCCGCTGAACAATTGCCTTTTGCGAGAAACATGATTCCAAAAGTCAACTACATGCACTTCCCGTCTTCTAAGATGAGGACAGTCGTCTTCATAGGACTGCACACTGATGTTCCTGATTTGACTACACTCGGGCGGCCTATAACACAGCGACTCGCCCCCTAAATCACCCGATTTTTTCTCTCACAGGAAACGTGCGGCACAAGATGGAAGATCTGTTGAAACGTACAATAAGTTCCACAAAATGTGTACGCCATAATTTTAAATGTAACGCCAGCAGCGACATCTCGCTGTCTCGAATCTGTAACCAACGCGATTTTGCACAATGTATGGACAAACAGTGTCAGAGCTGAATGTTTTATTTTGCCGGCTGCAGTTTAAAATGAGTGCAAAATATCTGACACGTCATTTATTTGCATTAATATATTTATCAAAAATGCCTTCTGTGGTCCGTTAAGAAGCTATTTTGTTCGAACGAGGCAAACTAGGTACTTCAAGAGGATAATGATCCGAAACATGGCAGCCGTCTCTGTACAGAGTGGTAACAAGACAATGAGATGTCCACATGGATTGGCCTACAATGTCTCCGGGTGCAAATTTCGAAGCAGCTGTCATATCAAATCAGGACGATATGGAAATCGTTACCGAGAGAATGTGCAGAAAATATCGAAAAGGTGCCAAACTATAATCGATGATGGCGGCAATTGTGCATCAGGTAATACCATGTATTTTCGTGTAGACATATAATAGTGTCTTTTACTTCATACAGATAATGGCATACACTTTCTTGTGGAACTGACTGTAGCAACCACCGCAGTTTGGTGCCTCTGCGGGATCAGTTAATAGTGAGTGGCCTTTTTTCAGGTGTGGTTATTACAATGGCTCTGAGCACTATGCGACTTAACTTCTAAGGTCATCAGTCGCCTAGAACTTAGAACTAATTAAACCTAACTAACCTAAGGACATCACACACATCCGTGCCCGAGGCAGGATTCGAACCTGCGACCGTTGCGGTCGCTCGGCTCCAGACTGTAGCGCCCAGAACCGCACGGCCACTCCGGCCGGCGGTGTGGTTATTACATGAATAAAAAATTAAATAACATTGTAACAAAGCACAGCACTAAACGACGAACATATTGCAGAGAACTAATCTTTCCCTCTGTATCCCAGTGTCTCCTGCTGGAATCTTATTGCAGGACTCGAACTCCGGGTCCATGCTTGGTAGAACTGAAGTGTTGACAGAATTAAAGCTATGAGCTTCGCTTACATAGTACAAACGGCAAGAGAACTGATCACGAAAAGTAGGCTTTTACTTAGTAGTCCCGCTCCAGCACACAGTTTTAATCTGTCATAAAGACACATACGGTATTCACCTATTATCATGTTCTTACAATCAAGGTCCGCTTTCATTTCTACAGCTACAACTGCTGTGAACTTGCGTGTCCTTATCACATCAGCCGGATAAAAGCGTTTTAATTACACTGCTCTACACTCAAAATCTATCAGGTTTGCCGGCCGGGTTGGCCGAACGGTTCTAGGCGCTACAGTCTGGAACCGCGCGACCGCTACGGTCGCAGGTTCGAATCCTGCCGCGGGCATGGATGTGTGTGATGTCCTTAGGTTAGTTAGGTTTTAGTAGTTCTAAGTTCTACGGGACTGATGACCTCAGAAGTTAAGTCCCATAGAGCTCAGAGCCATTTGGACCATTTTTCTATCAGGTTTGAAATAATTAAAGCCTATTCGTTTCGATGTGAAATAAATTAATGTCATGTTTAAAATGTTTGTTTAGCTCTCAGTCCCTAGAATAAACAGAAATTAATTTTATGATGGAGCGAAATTTTGCAGTGTTGATACTTTTTTACTGTCAAAAATGAAGCTGTCAATACTGAGTATGCCATATTTTGTCCCTACAGAAGCCATTTCGATTACATAAATATCTTTTGCTGTGGATAGAGACCGTATCTGACCTTCCTTCTCAGTAATTTTGTGTGCTTGAAGTTTCACAGGCACATAATAAATCAAGCGCAAACCTTTATTTATCTTCACGGGTGCAAAATACATATCCATAATCTAAATTTTCCCAAGCAGATTTCAGATTAAAACTATTTTAACATGACATGGAAATGTGTTAACAGTGAGAAAAAAATTTTGCTGTGTGTGCGGTGAAGTGACTTGCTTCTCAGAAACATGAAACGGCTCCATTAATAAAGACAACACATTAAAGTTTTCGTTCTGTGCGTGCGAAGAGCTATGGATATGTAAAATTGTTTCTTGAAAAAATAAATTGCACAGCTCATCAGTGGCAGATATGTGGCGATCAGGATGAAATCTTATTTCCACCGTCACACATAAAGCTAGGACTTATAAAGAATTTAGTGAAACCAATGAATCAAGAAGGAAAAGCTTTCAAGTATTTAAAAAACAAAATTCCCACATCTCAGTGATGTCAAGCTCAAAGAGGTATCTTCATTGGACCGCAAATTCGAAAACTGTTTAAAGATGTAACATTTAATAGGGCCATAGAAGGTGAAGAGAGAGCAGCTTGGAAAGTCTTCAAAAATGTTTAATTTCTTGGGAAATCAAAGAGCAGAAAATTACAATCTAATTGTTACTTCTGATGATATACGAAGAGCTAGATTGTAATACGTAGCTCAAGATCCACTTTTTGGACTCACATCTCGACTTCTTTCCACGTAATTGCTTTACTGTTAGTGACGAGCGCGGGGAGCCTTCCTTCAAAACACTTTAGCAACAGCAAGAAGGCATCAGGGTAAGTGGAACTCATGTAAGCTTGCAGATTATTGTTGGAATGTCAAAAATGGTTCAAATGGCTCTGAGCTCTATGAGACTTAACTACTGAGGTCATCAGTCCCCTAGAACTTAGAACTACTTATACCTAACTAACCTAAGGACATCACATACATCTATACCCGAGGCAGGATTCGAACCTGCGACCGTAGCGGTCGCGAGGTTCCAAACTGAAGCGCCTAGAACCACTCGGCCACCCCGGCCGGCTGTTGGAATGTCATGAGAGGAGCCAGAAGCAGATAAAAAACCGGAAACGTTCGGTTTAGAGACCAAAGGTAGTAGTACTATACAAACATGTACTATGTATATAAACATCTTTGAAACAAAAGCTAACAAAAAATTTCTGGTGTCATATTGCTAGTCTTCAATCTCAATTTAATTGACATTAACTATTTTTGTAAAGGATAGAGAGAACTTCAGTTTTCTTGTGTTGTTAGGCCGGCCGCGGTGGTATAGCGGTTCTAGGCGCGCAGTCCGGAACCGCGCGCCTGCTACGGTCGCAGGTTCGAATCCTGCCTCGGGCTTGGATGTGTGTGATGTCCTTAGGTTAGTTAGGTTTAAGTAGTTCTAAGTTCTACGGGACCGATGTCCACAGTAGTTAAGTCCCATAGTGCTCAGAGCCATTTGAACCATTTGAGTATTGTTATTCCTGTTATAATGAACCAGTATTGTTCTTTTACCCAGCAGTCACCTAGCAGCCGAATACACTTGCTTACCTGTTTGTTCCTTCAGAATGAAACGCTTCGTCTACACGAGTTACCATATGAAGTTACTCGACACTAACCGGAAGCGCTCAGGGAGTGAAATGTAACTTTATAAATCCCCCCGTTTAAAGATCGCTTTTAAGGTCGTAGAGATTTATTCTTCTGTTCTTGATCTATACATTCAAAAGACATTAATTTTCAACATCCCTTATGTCATTGGTCAGAGAGTGATGAAACAAATGAAGGCGGAGTATCGGAGAAATTAACTGTGAAGAAAGTCCCCTTTGCAGAATATCCTAACACGCTTGTCTGATCCAAATTGTGCTCTAGCGCTCCAGGAGACTGCAACATATCCTCACATTTCAAGAAGTTTTAGACGAATACTGAAGGGCTTATCGCTGTGGTAAGAAGCTGCGCCCCACGATAACCCTCGCGCGCCGTACGGATGACGTGTGTTTACTTGGTTTGATTGATGTGGTCAGTCGTATGAAAATGTCTTATTAGCGCACTCTCGATTATGCTCTCGTGTGTGTGTAGTGACTGATACTATTACACAAGACTGTTATCGAAATAAAGCTGAAGGATCTGCGCAGCCACCATAATGTGTCACCGCAAGTCATCGTTATCTCACTGAACAAGGCCCTTTGCGTAACCGATTAAGACAAGGTTTGGAGCGCACAGTTTATTTGCAACTTGTGACTTCAGCAGCTGCGTTTCAACAAAATCCTTTAGCAGATAAAACTGCATTCGAGGTATAATTTATCGGTGAACTCTCCCACATCACTATAGCTATTGAGCGCCTGCACATGTGAACACGATAAGGAAATATATCGCAAAACTGGTAAAATTACTGACCATGTTTTACAGTTTGTCACTTCATCATTTAACTCCCGCCATGGTTCGACAGACGTGTTAGAAACTTGCTACGGAAGCAAAGACAGATTCGCTGCAAATTTAAATGTGGTCGAAGCATCATACGAGGGTGAGTCAAATGAAAACCATAAATATTTTTTTAAATATTCCATTTCAACATAATCTCCCCCACGCTCAATGCTTGTCCTCCAGCGCTTGCAAAGTGTATAAATTCCTTTATAAAAAAATTCTTTTGGTAGTCTGCACAACCACTCATGCACCGCGTGGAGTACCTCTTCATCAGAACGGAACTTATTTCCTCCCATGGCGTCTTTGAGTGGACCAAATATATGGAAATTACTTGGCGCAAGGTCTGGTGAGTATGGTGGATAAGGAAGACACTCAAAATGCAGATCTGTGATTGCTGCAACTGTTGTACGAGCAGTGTGGGGCCTTGCATTGTCATGTTGCAAAAGGACACCACACCTGCTGACAGCAATCAACGTCACTTAGATTTGATTGCAGGTCGCAGATGATTTTTTAGGAGATATGTGTATGATGCAATGGTGACAGCTGTCCCTCTAGGCATGTAATGCTCCAAAATGACGCCTTTTTCGTCCCAAAAGAGAGTCAGCATAACCTTCCCTGCTGATTGTTCTGCTCGAAACCTCTTTGGTTTTGGTGATGATGAATGGCGCCATTCCTTGCTCGCTCTCTTCGTTTCCGGTTGGTGGTAGTGAACCCAGGTTTCGTCCCCAGTAATGAGTCTTGCAAGGAAGCCATCACCTTCTCTTTCAAAGCGCCGAAGAAGTTCTTCACAAGCATCAACACGTCATTCCCTCATTTCAGGAGTCAGCTGCCGTGGCACCCATCTTGCAGACACTTTGTGAAACTGGAGCTCATCATGCACAATGTGGTGTGCATATCCATGACTAATCTGTAATCATGCTGCAATGTCATTCAGTGTCACTGGGCCGTTTTCCTTCATTATGGCTTCAACTGCTGCAATGTTGTGTGGAGTCACAACTCGTTGTGCCTGACCTGGACGAGGAGCATCTTCCACTGAAGTCACACCATTTGTGAACTTCCTACTTCATTGGTAGACTTGCTGCTGTGACAAACATGCATCACCGTACTGAACCTTCATTCGTCGATGAATTTCAATAGGTTTCACATCTTCACTACGTAAAAACCGAGTAACAGAACGCTGTTCTTCCCTGGTGCAAGTCGCAAGTGGAGCGGCCATCTTTATACTGATACTGCGACGGTATATGTGCATCTGCTCTATGCTGCCACGTACAGACCATTCTGCACGCTGTTTTTAGCACGCTTACCAATTTACGGGATAACGGCGCGAAATTTCGATTTGTTATTTCAAATTTAAGGTTTTCATTTGACTCAACCTTGTACAAACGAAAACAAAACTATGCTGAAATTAGCGTAAGGAGAGCTGTGAGTGACGTATTCAGCGAAATTGGAAGTGAAACTATCTATTGAACAGAAAATCCTAAGAATTTTGAATTAGTAAACGGATCGAACCCATGTACAGAAACTGTGTGACCATAATGGCATCGAAACGGAGGATAGAGAGAAAGCAGAAATACTACTTCTTCCACAACTATTTCATTGGGGAAGAACATAATCACGGTTCCTCCTTCAAATTGTTGTACGAACGTTAAAATGTCAAATATCGAAATACACGGTGGATCACTAACAATTGTTCTTCTCGCGGACTGTTCGAGATTGAAACAGGAAAAGGAGGAAGTGATAATGTTACTGAAAGTACTTTTCGCCATACATCATAAGATGGCTTGCGGAGTGTAGATATAAATGTCGATACTTGTCCTCCATATTACATACACTGGGTGTTCCAAAATACGCATTTCTCACTTCTAGAGATTGTAGAGTGGACGAAGTAAATAAAACTCATTACAATTCTTCTAGGTATACTGCTGCGTCATCTTACAGAATACATATTGAAGTAACCGATTTAATATTATCCATTGTGGATGTGACGCAACGGTTGATATCTTTTGACATTAATAACTGGTAGCATTCACCCGTAATTTCTGTCTTACATACAATTCAACTACGCGTTTCAGGAGACAATCTTCACATCATCAGATCGTAAATCTTAGCTCATGAGGTTAAAACGCTAAAATGTCTACCAACACAGTTGCAGCGTTCACAAAATGAAATGGAATGAAAACACCCTGGACTATGTGCTGTCGTCTCACATTAAAATCGACGAATTCTGTCAGTGGCCGCCCCTTATCACTACACCAGGCCGTTTCCTGCTGATCTGCTGTGGGCTCCGAGATTGACACGTTGAGTCTTATGCAGAGCTCCGGTGGGCGCGGTATTACAGCGTGAGCGCAACTACTGGCTCAACCATATTGCTGTTCTATTGGTCGCTTATACTTAGCCCATTTCCTAAGTGTATGGTAGTCCGCTTATAGCTACATCGACAGAGCGCCATCGAAAATTTATAATTATGGTTCAAATGGCTCTGAGCACTATGGGACTCAACTGCTGAGGGCATTAGTCCCCTAGAACTTAGAACTAGTTAACCCTAACGAACCTAAGGACATCACAAACATCCATGCCCGAGGCAGGATTCGAACCTGCGACCGTAGCGGTCTTGCGGTTCCAGACTGCAGCGCCTTTAACCGCACGGCCACTTCGGCCGGCTTATAATTATGTATCTGCCTTAAATTAGTTCTGTAATTCCACTAAGAAATCTCATTCCGTTGTCATTACCTTCTGCATTCGGAATGTTGCCATGTTTCAGGGACAATTCTTCCAGCAAGTCGAGTTTTCTACCTTTCTTCCCTATGTGCAAGATTTCAAATTCTTTTTTTATTCCCTTAAAGGGATGGCCTGTTCCGTATACATGATTCGTAACAGATGATTTGTCATAACTACCCCGTCCGAATACATCTTTCTTGTACCTGACCGAAAATGTTCTTCTTCTATGTCCAAAATAATCTCATCTCAGTATTCACACTGAATTTTATAAACGCCGATCTTTCGAACTTATTCATCTTCTTGCTGATACCTTGTCTCAGGTTAAACCTTATTGTTAAACCCTATTAGATTGATTGTCTGGAACGGTATTTTAACAGCATGTTTTAAAGATGTCCGGTACCTTTTGCGAGACTGTTCCATAATACAGCATAGTGGACCTTTTCTCTGTTTTTATTACCTTTGCGCATACTTTATTTACAAGATCTACACTGTAACCGCTATTAACTGCTATGGTGCTACGGAAGGCAGCGTTTTATAAGCCCGTGGATGGCACGAATAATTTGGAATTACAGCATCAGTTGTTGCCGGCATCCTCTAAACGGTAAACAAGTGCTTATTGCCCTATCTTTTAATATTAAGATCGAGCAATTGCAAATTGCTGTCAGTTTAGCGCTCTACGGTAAACTCAATGTTCCTGTGAGCTTTATTGAACTTCTTTCCTACTTCTTCTGTATCTATAAATTCAGACCGCAACCAGGGATGCAAAGTACGAGGTGCGGCTAGAAAAAAACCGGACTGATGCTGGAAAAAACATTTATTTACAATTATTTACAATTTCATGTTATCTCCTTCAATGTAGTCTCCTCCTCGGTCTCTACACCGCTCCATACGAATTTTCCACTGTTCATAGCAATGCTGTAGATCATTTTCGGTAAGTCCATACATTACTTCCGTCGCTTTTTCTTTTACTGCTTCAACAGTCTCAAATCTAGTTCCTTTCAAAGCTGACTTGACTTTAGGGAAAAGAAAAACGTCACAGGGGGCCAAATCAGGTGAGTAGGGTGGATGATCTAAGATGGGAATGTTGTGTTTTGCCAAAAACGTCTTCACTGACAACGCACTGTGAGCTGGGGCATTGTCTTGGTGAAGGATCCACGACTTTTTTCTCCACAAATCGTTCCGTTTTCTCCGTACTCGCTCACGTAGGGTAGCCAGGACGCTAATGTAGTAATGCTGATTCACTGTTTGCCCCTGTGGTACCCAATCAATGTGCACAATCCCTTTGATGTAAAAAAAAAAAAAAAAAAAACAATCATCATTGCCTTGAATTTCGATTTTGACATTCGTGCTTTTTTTGTCGTGGAGAACCAGGAGTTTTCCAATGCATCGATTGGCGTTTAGTTTCGGGATCGTAAAAAAAACCACGATTCATCGCAAGTAATAACATTTTGTAAGAAGGTGGGATCACTTTCAATGTTTTCCAGGATGTCAGAACAAATCATTCTTCGGCGTTCCTTCTGTTCAATTGTGAGACACTTTGGAACCATTTTTGAACACACTTTGTTCATGTTGAAACTTTCATGAAGAATCTGCCTAACACTTTCCTTGTCAACTCCTGTTAACTCAGACACTGCTCTGATTGTTAAACGGCGATCTTGTCGAACAAGTTTACCGATTTTTTCAATGTTTGCATCAGTTGTTGCTGACAATGGTCTGCCAGTGCGAGTGTCATCACTGGTGTCTTCGCGGCCATCTTTAAATCGTTTAAACCACTCAAACACTTGTGTTCGCGATAAACAATCATCGCCGTACACTTGTTGTAACATTAAAAACGTTTCACTTGTAGATTTTCCTAGTTTGAAACAAAATTTGATGTTAACACGCTGTTCTTTCTGCACACTCAACATTTTCCGACGCACAGACAAAACGTCAACTACTTAAAACAGACGCCACGGGCAGACTGAGTGCAGGAGGCAGATGAAACTCGAGCAGTAGGCGGAGCGAGAGTCACGTGACAGGCCACGCGACTTTCAGCCTTATTGCATTCGTTTTATTGTTTCACCAGTACTAGTCCGGTTTTTTTCTAGCCACATCTCGTATATTGGACACACTGAAGAACAATTTCGGACAGATGTCTACTCATATAGTTTCTACGGGGAAAGAGGGAAGCGTGAGAGAAACGATGCTTCAGTTTATACCGTCTCTAATGCAGATGTCAGTCCATCAGTGTGCTACCTGCGTTTATAGGTAGCACACAGCGCCTAGTATGTGTCCACCGCGTCGCTCGGGGGCCACAGCACCAAGTTACGACACCTTAAAGAGCCCGAAACCGGTCGTGTGATAATAAAGAACTTTACAACTGAAGCGGTATTTTCAGCCCCCCGTATTAATCAATTATTTTTACGAAATAAACCTTTTAGATAGCAATGTAGGCCACGTTCTACATCTGATTTTTCATCTCGGTCTACAACTGATTTTATAAAAATACACGGAGAGTACTTTAAAATGAGTAAAATAAATACGCAGTTAGAATGTTTACCTCAAATGCACACTAATAAACGGTCACCACCTCTCAGTTTTTTGGAAGTCCTGCATCTTCGTGTACAAAAAGCAAATAGATAAAAATTCTCATCTAGGATAACTGGCCAAGCTTTCACAGTAATATCTAAAAAAAAAAAAAAAATCTGCTTCAGGCAAAACACAAGACGTAGGAGACTTCTACGTGAGCATAACATTTCATGACGTGCACAGCCCAAGGTTATGTCTGGATAGTCGTTTCAAGGGCCAGCGCCTGCGTTGTTACACGATGCTACCCGCGCTGCAGCAGTGATCAAAGTGCAGCGGAACGCGGCAGCGAAGGCGAAGGCAAAGTCTTCTACTTCCAAGATCAGTTTTCTTCCGTAGCCATCATCATCATCATCATCATCATCATCATCATCATCATCGCTAAAATCGTCATCGTCATCATCATCTTCATCAAGTACAATAACATCGCAGAGATCGACCTCTCAGTACACTTCATAGAGCACCGGGCGCTATTCGAATGCACACTTCTGAAGATAACTAAACCTTAACAACAAAAAAGGACATTATGCAAACATTAGAAGTTATTAACTTCCCGTGGACTTTATACTAGATAGTTTCCTTATTAATGAATAAAATGTTTTCTGCAGATAATGAACCCTTTTTTCTGACAACTGAAATAGAAATGCCATCACCGCGTTATTTCTCGCTCCCGCCTCCCCAGTATTATGCCGAGCAGCTCAGCCGAAATTTGCAAATAGTTCCAGAAAGTATGGATTTGGTAAGGATTCACTACATCGTTCTACGGACTGACGTGAAGAACACTGCGTGAAGTAAGAAGTACGCAATAGTCATGGGTCTGTTGGCGGGCGGTGTCAGTTTTGGGACTGTTAATTGCGAGAGTAGTTACGACGATTAAACGCGGTGAGCTGCCGAGTTCTGGCGCTTATTGCGTCACGGTCGGCGTGACGAACACTATACCTTGACAAACACCAGCATCAGCATAAAAAGTAGAAAAGTTTTATGAGAACTATAACACAACATCTACGCAATTTAATGAAATAGCTTGTAGTGGAGGATGTCAACAGGGAGATGCCGTTACTGGAAGCAACCCTAGTGAGGTCTGTCGGGACAGCCTCACAGTGTCACTCGATAATACACGACTTAATGTAATTGGCCCACATCGATAAGACAACAGTTGCCGAAAAAGAATTCAGATTTGATTTCTTGGTGTAAAATACATTTTTTTAAATTTCAAATATAAAGTGCAACTGGTATAGAAAGAAACTCTCTTAGGGGTTGCCGTGCGCCCCTTCCTGGCAGGAGAGATGCGCCACTCGATAGATTAACGACAAGGGTCAGTGTGCCAGCCAGCAAGGATGTGGTTTTTAGGTGGCTTCCCACATCCTACTAGGTGAATACCGGGCTAAGTTACACATTTTCGCTCTCTTCCACATGAATAACACTACACACAGACAACTGGGATATTCACGTTCCGGCAGGGAGGGAGGAGATAACGGTGTGGAGAAAGGAAAAGCATCCGGCCACCACTTATATTAACTGTGCCAAGTTCTCACATAACCATGCCCACTCCGTGCCGATTCGGGAGAAAAGCACAAGAAAAAGAAGCACTAGTATAGAAAGAAAAAAATTTCGTTATTATTTTGAAGTCCTATCTAAAGTCTATATTCAGCGTATTCTTAAGAGCTAGGTGATTACGTCGCAAAACTGTCTGCACTGACAACACACGTACTGAGAGCCACTGATTTCATCCAGTGCGCTGACATAAGCCACATTTACTGGGTAGATCAGACAAACGAATAGTAAAAGTTAACACCAGCTAACGAGTGCAGGATAGGTTGTTCATTGAATTTTCGCATCTCAGTCAGCCACAAATTGGTAGCAACTTCTGTTACAGAATAACTTTCATTGTCAGAAATAAGAATTTTCCTTACATGAGACCACATACAGTGTGACCACATGTTCGTTAATTAATTATTAATTCATTATTTACATTTCTTCTTTTGCAGAATGTTGTTCTTGTGAGCGTCCAGAGTCTCAATATGTTTTGGTTAAAAAAAAGCTGTAATATGTTTATTGTCCGTGCTATTAGCTATTTTCGACCGTCAGTCATTTTCAAGCACTTATCATAAGCTTCAAGCTCCACATCACCTTAACTAAATGGCCGGTACATATATGTAAAGGCACACATCATTTTCATGTAATTACTAATGGATGTAATCTAGTACACTACTGGATTGTATTTGTGCTACACGCGCATGGAAGCGACATGGGCCTTTACATATGTACAGGCTATTTAGTCATATATGAGGTGAAGCTTGAAGCTTGTGATAAGTGCTTGAAAACAACTAAAAGTGCTTGAAAACGACTAACAGTCGGAATTAGCTAATAGCACGGACAATACATATATTACAGCCTGTTTGGACCATGTTTTCTTTACTAAATTTTTCCTTTTGCCTAAAATGTGGTGATGATCGAAGTTTTGGAGCAAGCAACATGTTGGGCCTATATAAATTACTAGAACCCCGAGACCAACAACAATAAAATATCTAACGATGAAATCAAGATAAAATAGCATCTTAGTTAAATAAAATAAAAAAAAGACAACATTGCAGCACTCTTAAGATTTTATGACTAATGGTTGGCTGTGAATACCTGAATGAATACAAGAGAGACTTAAGAATAATCGTGAACAGTTAAGATATTTTGCTTTTTTGCAGGTATATGTCTCACAGTTTTAGTACAATCTAACGAGTCCGCGTCACAGTACCGTAGCACGCCGCTGGAGGATTCAAAAGAAAGTGCCACAGCCTATCGATAAAGTTCAGTATCGCACGGTAATTCGTTTTCTCTACTTGAAGCGGAACTTTGGTGCAACAGCCCAGAAGTGTGCAGCGACAATACACCATCATACGACACAGCGGTTAGGTGGCGCAGACGCTTCCAGTGGGGCCAAACAAGTCTGAATGATGAAGAACGAAGTGGAAAAGTATCTCTCTGTAATGAACCGAGAATCGTTAGGCCAGTGGAGGCAGACGAGCGTACCGCAATTGAAACGATAGAGGAGAAAGTGAAAATCAATAGTGGGTCACTTTTCATCATCTTGCATTTTGAACATTACGAAGATTTCTGTCCATTTGTTCAACAACTGCTCACACCCATTCGAGAATCTCGCCAACAGAAACAGCTGAGAAAACATCGGAGTTGTGTCAGAACGTCAGAGATGAGAGAGACCATGGACGAGTTGTGGATATAACACTATGACTCCCAGACATCGGAACACAGCAAGCAGTGAAAATAAGTGTATCCACCATCGTTGAAATAGGCGAAAGCCCATCACTGGATAACGAGATGTTTAGTCGTGTGATTTATTGGGACTGCCACGGTGTGCTATTGACATGTTCGTAAGCGGCAAACCTTCGTAGGAGCGTACTATTGAAATCTCCTCACGCGGTTAAGTAAGACTATCAAGACGGAAGAGCCGCGGGAAGTTGTCCAAGGGGTTGCATTAGCTCTACGACAACGCCCCACTTCGT
This sequence comes from Schistocerca americana, assembly GCF_021461395.2. Classification (NCBI taxonomy): domain Eukaryota; kingdom Metazoa; phylum Arthropoda; class Insecta; order Orthoptera; family Acrididae; genus Schistocerca; species Schistocerca americana. Next base: position 221,377,976 of record NC_060122.1, on the reverse strand, counting down.
TGTACACTGGACACATATTGACTGACGTCTTCCTCTGTCCTCGGATGATGAAACCATGGCAGGCATTTCCAAAATATTGGCGAGGTAATTTTCGAGGACAAACGTTTCTCGAACAGCCAAAAGGCAGAATTCTATACACAAAGTCACCACCAAGTCATCCACAGCTTGGAATAATGTGTCACTTTGAAGGGTCAATACAGTATCTGATCGAAAGTATCTGTCAGTGGACATTAATACGGGGTGTGTCAACCGGTCGCGTTTATGTCGCCTTGATCTCTGCTGGGGACACTTTCTGAATGTCTTCGGAGGAATGGCAGCCCATTCTTCCTCAAGAGCGAAACCAGAGAAGGTGGTGATATTGGAAGCATGATTCTGAAGCGAAGTTGACGTTATAGCTCATCCCAAAGATGTTCCACTGGGTTCAGTTCGGGACTCTGCGCAGGCTCGACAATTTCAGAAGCGTTATGGCGCACAGCCCATTACCTCACAGATGATGCATTATGACAAGGTCCACTGTCATACTGATACAAACAAGCATCGGCTTCGAATTGTTCCTCTTGGGTAAGTTGTAAACAATGTTGTCCAATGTGTTCATATCCTGGGGCATTTAGAGTTTTCTTAAGCCCCATAAGGAGAACTAATCCTGAACTCAAGCACAACCCCTGTGCCGTAAACAGAACATTTTTCTGTAATTTACTGCTGGTATTACGTATGACGGCAGCTAACGTTCTCGAAACATCCGCCAAATCCAGATCCTTCCGTCGGAATGCTACAGGGTATAGCGTGATTCGTCACTCCAAATCCAGTCATTCACTGTCCACTGTTGTCGCTCTACGCGCCATCTCAAGCATCGCTTGACACTGATTACAAGAATTTGTAGCTTATGACAAGCTGCTCGACCGCTGTACTCCATTCTTTGTATGTACCTACGCACAGTCACTGTGCCAGCTAGACTGCTGCTAGCACCTTCGAAATCACGAGTGATTCTTTCGACTGATTCCTTTACGATTTTTTCCCCAGCCACCCTCCCGGTCCCTCTCAGTCAGTATATGAGGTTTGCCTGGTCTTGGGTTAGGTACGGTTATTCCTCCGCATTTCCATTTCACAATCACAACAGTATACCTGCGCACTTTAGAAGGGTTCAAATGTTAAATGTTCCTGATAAATTTGCTACTCAAGTTAAATGATTAATCCACGTTAGAAGTCACTGAGCTCGCCTAATCGACCTATTCTGCAATTACTCCTTCTCTACTGCCAACACAATGCTTCATGCCCGGCATGTTCGAAAGAACAGACACTGCATATATAATTAAGGTGAGGACAACCAGTTGGTCACTTCAGTGCATATACACACCGCGTTCAAACTCTTACATGAATCGGCGCAGTGATGCGATTAATAAGGATAATGGGCAACGGGCACTACATCGTCAGTGCGTGGGTAAGTTGAAAATCTGAGCTGGCGTGAGCCATGCTAGGCTAGTCCTTACATCTGCGATCTACATTCCCAGGTAGGTGCCGTGTTTCTTGATTTCCGCAAGGCGTTCGATACAGTTCCCACAGTCCTTTATTGAACAAAGTAAGAGCATATGGACTATCAGACCAATTGTGTGATTGGATTGAAGAGTTCCTAGATAACAGAGCGCAGCATGTCATTCTCAATGGAGAGAAGTCTTCCGAAGTAAGAGTGATTTCAGGTGTGCCGCAGAGGAGTGTCGTAGGACCGTTGCTATTCGTAATATACTTAAATGACCTTGTGGATAACATTGGATGTTCACTGAGGCTTTTTGCGGATGATGCTGTAGTATATGGAGAGATTGTAACAATGGAAAATTGTACTGAAATGCAGAAGGATCTCCAGCGAATTGACGCATGGTGCAGTGAACGGCAATTGAATCTCAATGTAGACAAGTGTAATGTGCTGCGAATACACAGAAAGAAAGATCCCTTATCATTTAACTACAATATAGCAGGTCAGCAACTGGAAGCATTTAATTCCATAAATTATCTGGGAGTAGGCATTAGGAGTGATTTAAAATGGAGTGATCATATAAAGTTGATCGTCGGTAAAGCAGATGTCAGACTGAGATTCGTTGGAAGAATCCTAAGGAAATGCAATCCGAAAACAAAGGAAGTAGGTTACAGTACACTTGTTCGCCCACTGCTTGAATATTGCACACCAGTGTGGGATCCGTACCAGATAGGGTTGATAGAAGAGATAGAGAAGACGGAGAGCAGCGCGCTTCGTTACAGGATCATTTAGTAACCGCGAAAGCGTTACGGAGATGATAGATAAACTCCAGTGGAAGACTTTGCAGGAGAGACGCTCAGTAGCTCGGTACGGGCTTTTGCTGAAGTTCCGAGAACATACCTTCACAGAGGAGTCAAGCAGTGTATTGCTCCCTCTTACATATATCTCGCGACGAGACCATAAGGATAAAATCAGAGAGATTAGAGCCCACACAGAGGCATAAAGACTATTTTTCTTTCCACGAACAATACGAGACTGGAATAGAAGGGAGAATCGATAGAGGTACTCAAAGTACCCTCCGCCACACACTGTCAGGTGACTTGCGGAGTATGGATGTAGATGCCATAAGCAGTGTGCGGATGGCGCAGTGGTCAGCCCATCTGTGTAGTAAGCAGGAGATCAGGGTCGAATCCACGTCCGGCACAAATTTTCAACTTCACTCACTGATTTAATCAATATCCACTAGCAGCTAATCTCTGTCATTTCCTTGTGTCTTGGTTCCTTTTGTCCAAAATGGGGTTCAAATGGCTCTGAGCACTATGGGACTTAACATCTGGGGTCAAGAGTCCCCTACAACTTAGAACTACTTAAATCTAACTAAGCTAAGGACATCACACACACCCTTGGCCAAGGCAGGATTCAAATCTGCTACCGTAGCGGTCGCGCGGTTCCAGAATAAAGCGCCTAGAGCCGTTCGGCCACAGCGGTCGGCAAGGTTCCTTTTGTACTGGTGGATCTGCGTCTCGTTATATTTAATGGTCACTCCCCAATATACAGGGTGATTCAAAAAGAATACCACAACTTTAAAAATGTGTATTTAATGAAAGAAACATAATATAACCTTCTGTTATACATCATTACAAAGAGTATTTAAAAAGGCTTTCTTTTCACTCAAAAACAAGTTCAGAGATGTTCAATATGGCCCCCTCCAGACACTCGAGCAATATCAACCCGATACTCCAACTCGTTCCACACTCTCTGTAGCATATCAGGCGTAACAGTTTGGATAGCTGCTGTTATTTATCGTTTCAAATCATCAATGGTGGCTGGGAGAGGTGGCCGAAACACCATATCCTTAACATACCCCCATAAGAAAAAATCGCAGGGGGGTAAGATCAGGGCTTCTTGGAGGCCAGTGATGAAGTGCTCTGTCACGGGCTGCCTGGCGGCCGATCCATCGCCTCGGATAGTTGACGTTCAGGTTTCATAACTAACCTTTTTCGTAGGACTCTCCATACAGTTGATTGTGGAATTTGCAGCTCTCTGCTAGCTCTGCGAGTCGATTTTCCTGGGCTGCGAACAAATGCTTGCTGGATGCGTGCTACATTTTCATCACTCGTTCTCGGCCGTCCAGAACTCTTCCCTTTGCACAAACACCCATTCTCTGTAAACTCTTTATACCAACGTTTAATACACCACCTATCAGGAGGTCTAACACCATACTTCGTTCGAAATGCACGCTGAACAACTGTCGTCGATTCACTTCTGCCGTACTCAATAACACAACAAGCTTTCAGTTGAGCGGTCGCCATCTTAGCATCAACTGACGCTGACGCCTAGTCAACAGCGCCTCAAGCGAACAAATGTACAACTAAATGAAACTTTATAGCTCCCTTAATTCGCCGACAGATAGTGCTTAGCTCTGCCTTTTGTCGTTGCAGAGTTTTCAATTCCTAAAGTTGTGGTATTCTTTTTGAATCACCCTGTACTGGGCTGATCGGGCACTTTCTGATCAGAGCGTGCATGTAGACAATGAATAACAAAATTTCATTGCCACAGTTTAATTTTTGCACGTCATTGTTAAAACTTATGACTACCTCCCCTGAGTGATGTTTGTTTCTGCGTCTTAGGATTACACGGTGATTCACGGTGAGTACGTAGATAGCGCCGATTCAGGGGATGCGACGCAGCTGTCGGACAATGTGTCCGGCGTCAGCTTAGGGCGACCGTGAGGTGGGAGACGGCGCGCGCGTCCCGCCGCGGGGTGTGTGGGCAGTGCGGTAACAAGCCACGGCCGCTACCCACCAGCCAGCCACCCCTGCAGGTAATTATCGCTAACAACCCCGCTTACTGTATTTGCCTGGCCACCCGCTCGTTAGCCCGGTTCTTCCGCTGTCAGTCCCCTCTGCAGGCCTGTTTTGTTGTATCCGCGTTCCCGCTCCCGCCTTACGGCCCGGCGGAAGCTGCTCGTTAATATGGTCGACTATATTTAGCCTCTTCGACCTACTGATACTGGGGTCCGCCGAGAAATGCGTTCAGCCTCTTTTTTTTTTTTTTTTTTTTTGTTTCTCAGAAAATGGCGATCGATTTCTCCGGCAAAGTGGTTTGGCGACTCACAGCGGTATGGCTCCTGCATTCGTCCATGTGCCGTCTTTCCCCAAGAGCAGAAAAAAAAGAAGTGCCCAGTGAGGACGAAGTAATATTTTTTCGCTGTAATGATCCTATAAGACATCCGAAGTACGAGCGGCGTTCAGTAAGTAATGCAACGCTCTTTTTCTCGGCCAATTTCGGTTGAAAATGCGTAATTTGTTGTGGGACATCGCAGAATATTCCCGCTCAGTCCCTATAGTTTCATGAAGTTCCGAAAGGTGGCATCGCCATAGCTAGCCTTCTAAATACACTCCTGGAAATTGAAATAAGAACACCGTGAATTCATTGTCCCAGGGAGGGGAAACTTTATTGACACATTCCTGGGGTCAGATACATCACATGATCACACTGACAGAACCACAGGCACATAGACACAGGCAACAGAGCATGCACAATGTCGGCACTAGTACAGTGTACATCCACCTTTCGCAGCAATGCAGGCTGCTATTCTCCCATGGAGACGATCGTAGAGATGCTGGATGTAGTCCTGTGGAACGGCTTGCCATGCCATTTCCACCTGGCGCCTCAGTTGGACCAGCGTTCGTGCTGGACGTGCAGACCGCGTGAGACGACGCTTCATCCAGTCCAAAACATGCTCAATGGGGGACAGATCCGGAGATCTTGCTGGCCAGGGTAGTTGACTTACACCTTCTAGAGCACGTTGGGTGGCACGGGATACATGCGGACGTGCATTGTCCTGTTGGAACAGCAAGTTCCCTTGCCGGTCTAGGAATGGTAGAACGATGGGTTCGATGACGGTTTGGATGTACCGTGCACTATTCAGTGTCCCCTCGACGATCACCAGTGGTGTACGGCCAGTGTAGGAGATCGCTCCCCACACCATGATGCCGGGTGTTGGCCCTGTGTGCCTCGGTCGTATGCAGTCCTGATTGTGGCGCTCACCTGCACGGCGCCAAACACGCATACGACCATCATTGGCACCAAAGCAGAAGCGACTCTCATCGCTGAAGACGACACGTCTCCATTCGTCCCTCCATTCACGCCTGTCGCGACACCACTGGAGGCGGGCTGCACGATGTTGGGGCGTGAGCGGAAGACGGCCTAACGGTGTGCGGGACCATAGCCCAGCTTCATGGAGACGGTTGCGAGTGGTCCTCGCCGATACCCCAGGAGCAACAGTGTCCCTAATTTGCTGGGAAGTGGCGGTGCGGTCCCCTACGGCACTGCGTAGGATCCTACGGTCTTGGCGTGCATCCGTGCGTCGCTGCGGTCCGGTCCCAGGTCGACGGGCACGTGCACCTTCCGCCGACCACTGGCGACAACATCGATGTACTGTGGAGACCTCACGCCCCACGTGTTGAGCAATTCGGCGGTACGTCCACCCGGCCTCCCGCATGCCCACTATACGCCCTCGCTCAAAGTCCGTCAACTGCACATACGGTTCACGTCCACGCTGTCGCGGCATGCTACCAGTGATAAAGACTGCGATGGAGCTCCGTATGCCACGGCAAACTGGCTGACACTGACGGCGGCGGTGCACAAATGCTGCGCAGCTAGCGCCATTCGACGGCCAACACCGCGGTTCCTGGTGTGTCCGCTGTGCCGTGCGTGTGATCATTGCTTGTACAGCCCTCTCGCAGTGTCCGGAGCAAGTATGGTGGGTCTGACACACCGGTGTCAATGTGTTCTTTTTTCCATTTCCAGGAGTGTAGCTTTTGTAACGGAGGTGCGTTCAAAGCAGAGAGTTATTATTGGGTTTCTTGTAAGGGGAAACCAGAGAATCGCAGATATTCATAGGCGCTTGCAGAATGTCCACGCAGACCTGACAATGAACAAAAGCACGATGAGTCGTCGGGCGAGGGGCCTGTCATCATCGCAACGAGGTCCCGCAAACCAGTTCGATCTCCCTCGTGCCGGTCGGCCGAACACAACAGTGTTCCTGCAATTGGGTTTCTTTTAGCGGAAAACCAGAGAAGCGCAGATATTCATAGGCGCTTGCCGAATGTCCACGGAGACCTGACAATGAACAAAAGCACGATGAGTCGTCGGGCGAGGGGCCTGTCATCATCGCAACGAGGTCCCGCAAACCAGTTCGATCTCCCTCGTGCCGGTCGGCCGAACACAACAGTGTTCCTGCAATTGGGTTTCTTTTAGCGGAAAACCAGAGAAGCGCAGATATTCATAGGCGCTTGCCGAATGTCCACGGAGACCTGACAATGAACAAAAGCACGATGAGTCGTCGGGCGAGGGGCCTGTCATCATCGCAACGAGGTCCCGCAAACCAGTTCGATCTCCCTCGTGCCGGTCGGCCGAACACAACAGTGTTCCTGCAATTGGGTTTCTTTTAGCGGAAAACCAGAGAAGCGCAGATATTCATAGGCGCTTGCCGAATGTCCACGGAGACCTGACAATGAACAAAAGCACGATGAGTCGTCGGGCGAGGGGCCTGTCATCATCGCAACGAGGTCCCGCAAACCAGTTCGATCTCCCTCGTGCCGGTCGGCCGAACACAACAGTGTTCCTGCAATTGGGTTTCTTTTAGCGGAAAACCAGAGAAGCGCAGATATTCATAGGCGCTTGCCGAATGTCCACGGAGACCTGACAATGAACAAAAGCACGATGAGTCGTCGGGCGAGGGGCCTGTCATCATCGCAACGAGGTCCCGCAAACCAGTTCGATCTCCCTCGTGCCGGTCGGCCGAACACAACAGTGTTCCTGCAATTGGGTTTCTTTTAGCGGAAAACCAGAGAAGCGCAGATATTCATAGGCGCTTGCAGAATGTCCACGCAGACCTGACAATGAACAAAAGCACGATGAGTCGTCGGGCGAGGGGCCTGTCATCATCGCAACGAGGTCCCGCAAACCAGTTCGATCTCCCTCGTGCCGGTCGGCCGAACACAACAGTGTTCCTGCAATTGGGTTTCTTTTAGCGGAAAACCAGAGAAGCGCAGATATTCATAGGCGCTTGCCGAATGTCCACGGAGACCTGACAATGAACAAAAGCACGACGAGTCGTTGGGCGAGGGGCCTGTCACCATCGCAACGAGGTCGCGCAAACTAGTTCGATCTCCATCGTGGCGGTCGGCTGCACACAACAGTGTTCCTGCAATGTCGGAACTTGTAGACGCTCTCATTCAGGTGATCAACGGATGACAATCAAACACCTCGCCACTCAACTGGACGTCTTTGTTGGTAGTGCTGACACACTCGTTCACCTCTTGGGGTACTGAAAGGTGTATGCCCGCTGGGATGCTCGCCGCCTAGCAGAAGATCATAAAAACCAAAGGACCATCTGCGCAGAACTGCTTGCGCGTTACGAGGCTGATGGTGACAACATCTTGTCGAACGTCGCCACAGGCGGTGCAACCTCATTTCTAATAGGAAACAAAAAGGCAATCCATGGATTGGTGCCACACAACCCCTTCTCCCAAGAAAAAGTTCAAAGGCACACCCTCAACCGGCAAAGTCCTGGTGACGGTCTCCTGGGATTCTGAATGGATTGTTCTGTTTCAAGTCCTCCCTTATAGTGCAACAATCAACTCTGAAGCGTACTATGCTACCCTCGGGAAAATGAAGCAACCAATTCAGCTTGTTCGTTGCCAAAAAAATGCAGACGAATTTCTCCATGACAACGCAAGGCCTCACATGCATCTGTGCAACTAGAGGAGCTTAAAACTTCACCGTACTGTTCTTCCTCATCCACCCTACAGCTAGGGTTTCGCATCTTCAGACTTCCAACTGCTTCCCCAATGATAGGATGCACATCCGTGGGAAGCAGTACTTGGATGATAGAAACGTTACTGATGCAGCAACACGTTAGCTCCGATGTCGAGCAGTCGAATGGTAGTTTGCGGGCCTATAGACCCTCCCAGTAAGATGGCATAATGCATTGCAGCCAAAGAGTGGGGAATAATATGGTATATTGGTTCAAATGGCTCTGAGCACTATGGGACTTAACTTCTGTGGTCATCAGTCCCATAGAACTTAGAACTACTTAAACTTAACCAAGGACATCACACACATCCATGCCCGAGGCAGGATTCGAACCCGCGACCGTAGCGGTCGCGCGGTTCCAGACTGGAGCACCTAGAACCTCTCGGATACTCCGGCCGGCTGGTATATTGGGATCCTGAACAAAATGAAGCTGCTTTCAGAAAAAGAAAAATCTATTGCATTAGTTATTCCCCTCGTGCGTAACCTGCTGCTGGGAATGTACAATAAATCCGTAGTTCTGAAACTTTGGAACGCTCCATCGTCTTGTCCTCGGAAATTCAGCGGCGTCTTTTAAAGCGACGTGAAACATGCGAGAAATTTTTCGACATGTTGCTTCTTTGATTACCATCATAACGTTTTGTAGCTGATGAGGATTTATTTCCTGCACTGCTACTCGGACAAAATAGTCTTCTTAAGAGTCTCCAGCCTCGCTATGAACCGCGAAACAAGGTTAAAATGGTCATTGCTCTAACACTAATGATAAATATCCTGCAGACTTAGAATACTGTTAGATCTGCTCGTTTTGCTGAAAGCGCAGAACGCTGGCATGCGAAACTGGGAGATGATCTAATCTACAGGTTGCATGAAAGATATTTGATCTGATACGCGCCGAGTGGTTTTTAGGCGATCTTCCACGTTCGTTTGGGAAACGGTTGGCTGGTCCCCAATCTCCCCTCAGAAAATACGGTGCACAAACAATTAAAACACGGTGAGACACAGAACGAAGTTTAAAACCTATGTTTACAGATTTTTCATTACCGCGGGCCGCAAATCCCTCACTGTGACTAAGGTCAGCAACCTCAAAAATACCGTGGCGTGAGACAACCTATTATTCCGAACTGGGATTCCCGTGCCTCAACACTAGCTAGACAGAGTACAAAAGAGTTAAGTTCTACAATACCCCGCTCTGTTCTTCACGCGAGGGAATGACAGATGAATAAAAAAAATCCAAGAACGAGCAGTGAGGGGTCGGTCACCATCAAATCAATGGCCGGCTGCGTGTGGCCTGCGGGCCGCGGTCGTGTGTTCCTGGTTTATACGATTCACAGACAGGTGGCACACACGGCATCTCTCCTTAGTGTTAGCTGACGACTGTGGAAATGAAAAGGACGGTCGCCCACAAAGTTAAAACAAAATAAATTTCCTAAAACATCTACATGACTACTCTGCAACTTGAGTGCTTTCACTTTCGAATAGCGTGAGGGAAAAACGAAACCTTAAATCTTTCCATGCGAGTTCTTATTTATTTTATCGCAGCGATCATTTATTGCAATTTAAGATGGCCACAACAAAATATTTTCGCTTTCGGACAAAGTTGGTGATTGAAATTTCGTGAAATGATTTCACCGCGATGAAAAAATGGCTTTGTTTTAATGATTACCATCCCAAATCGCGTATTATATTCGCGACACAGTCTCCTGCGTATCCTGATAGTACAAAATGAGCTACCTTTGGAATGTTTTCAACGTCCTCCGTCATTCCTATGTGGTCAGGATCCCATACGACCACAGCAATACTCTTGCACAGGACGGATAAGCGCAGTGTAGGCAGACTCTGAGAGCTTCTGTTGCATCTCCCCCATGCGAGAAGATAGCTCCGAAAAGGAGAGAGAGAGAGAGAGAGAGAGAGAGAGAGAGAGAGAGAGAGAGGGAGCGAACTGTAATCAGAAAGATTCACAGATCTGGCCACTGATGTGCAAAACATACCCCGTCAGACCAAAATGTTTCGAGACTGGTTTAATAAGAAACAGAGAAAAGTTAAGATGGTGGCTTTAACGCTTCAGCTGTTTTACATAGTATCCATCCATTTGAGTAGAACTCACAGAACGTTCATTCTTCTTCGGGACGTTGTCCAGCTTGCGCGTCATATTGGCTTCAATCTCTGTTACGTCGTCAATGCGTTGACCCTTCATGTGACTGTCTGCATTTTATTGTTTTTTTTTTTGATATGCACGTACTGGCAATACCAAGTCTAGTCGCACGCGATGATTTTACCAGAAAAGAACTGTGCGCGTCTTACATTACAGTCAAGTCGTAGCAAGCGTCCACACATCATTGTTTTGGTTGGAGAGTCGAAGTGCGCGCCAAACCCTTTCCTCTTGTTCAAAAGGTTCTGGAGAATATCTTCAACGTCTGATTTATATTATGTTACTTCACTGCGATTTGTGACACAACAACGTTGACACACTACGTTCGCACGTCCACTACTTAACACTGCCTGCTCACAACTGATTGGTAGAAAGCACATCTGTGGTTTACAGATGACAGTTCACGCTCCGCTGACGTTGCTTGTAAGTCAGGATTGAAATCAGTCTCCAAGCTTTCTGGACAGACGATGTACCCCCTTAACCGTCAGTATGCCCCATCTACATCTACATTTATACTCCGCAAGCTACCCAACGGTGAGTGGCGGAGGGCACTTTACGTGCCCCAAATGGTTTCTCGCGACTTCCGCAGAAATTTCCACAAGGGCAAACACTGGATAGCACCTCACAGTTAAATACGACGAGAATAAAAAATCAAAGTGGTTTATTGGCTTCAATTAGATCTTACGAAGACCGTCTCCTTCCTTAAACACCAACTGCTAGCGAGCTAATGGCTCCAGGAGGCATCTGTCACTTCCCTTTTCACTAAGACTGAAGAGAACTCGCATACAGACAGAAAAAGACTTATTGGCTCGCTCCTATAAGAAGCAGAAAATGACTTATTCGGTTCGTTGCTGCATTTCTTCGAGTAATTCCATCTATAATCATAATTAACATGGATAAACTGAGGAAATGACCAATCAGAATACAACTACTGCGCAAGGGAATGCACTTACGAACTCTCTTAACCATTCTGTAATGACAGTCTAATTTGATGGATCCAATGAGACGCGCTGACGCCCAAATTCGGAAATTTCATATCAAAATATGTAACAATAACTTACCTAGGTCAATATCCAACAAAATAAATAGAGTGTTCAAAACCACAAATATATAGCTAGCCTTTCGAAGTAACGAAAACTTCAAAATGAAACTACGTTCGAGTAGCACTAAATCCTCAGAATATGCTCACCCAAGTGTATATAAAATCATGTGTAAAAAACGCAGTAACTTCTACATCGGCCGAACAGGACGAAATTTTAAAGTTAGATGAAAACAGCGACAATAACCAATTGAGATCTTTTCTCCATCTGAGAAATGAAGACCACACAGACCATAAAATTGAAAATGCATAACAAATATTGCATAGAATACACAGATCTCACTATGAACATTCTTGACGAATTAGAAATTTATATACACATGAGAAACTATCCGCAAGAAATATTAAATGACCATACAGATTTTAAACACAATCTCTACCCAAAAAGCTTCATTGAAATAGTGGGACACAAAAGGGATCAAATCACAAACACCACACAACAACCAAAGGTAGCCTTCCCCGAAATCCAGCTAGTGGTAAATAACATCAGCGCTTTCTATCCGCATATATTGTGTAAACATCGTAGTAAGAGGAGTGTCAAATTACTGTCAGAACATGTACAATATATAACTATTACAATTATAAAATTTTACTAACAACTGAGCACTGACAGTTACGTGACAGTTTACTATCGATGTAATATTGACGTCATGTTCAACTAGACGTACGTGCCAATAAATAATCAATCGAGTATGCAAGGCTTACTTTGCATGTAACGGATCTCACCAACTCTGTATTCGCAGGTTGCTTGAAAAGGGCAATGAAAACCGAAACAGATCTGCCGTGAAATAAAGACATAATCACACTGCAGCTATTCTAGACCTTCTTTGTTATAATGTCATCATCTCACGTATACTATGCTGTAGACCCAAATGAACAAAAAAATTTAAACATCACTTCCGGACCCCGAGATCCACGACTTGCATCCTATACCCACGAGTGCCGCCGGCTGACTCCCCGATTTTACGAGCTCCTAACAGCTGCCAGAATAATATTTTCAAGTTGACGCCTTCCAGCCGAAAAGCCTGTTAAACAGATGTGGAAATTCTCGTTGGTCACCGATTACTTCCCCGCAACTTGCTTCTTGTCAGGATTTCTCGCAAAGTGACGTGACAAGTGAAGAAGGCTGCTGTTACCATTCGAACGGTACAACAGACAGACAGGATCTCTACAGTCTTTCTGCCGAAATGATCAAGTCTACCACTGCTGTACGATTTTGTCCAATCCTTGCTATACTTCAGGTACCCATGTGTCCACCTGAACCATTCCATAGTGTCGTACCATTTCTTCGGGAAGCCTGAAATATTATGCACGACGCCAAAAGAACCGCACTTAGCTCACAGCATCAATTATGTAACGTAGCATGCCCTCTTGTTCGATTCCACATTTAGATTTTTCGGAAGTACAAGTTCTGCCATGAACACGTTTACGTGATATCAAATAACAATTGAGTAACTTAATTGAAATTATAAACTGTGGGACAATTTCCTACTGAGATCTACTTCCCTTAATAGTCTGTAATACGTTCATGTTTGTGGGAGCGTGTTAGAGAAATAACCCAAGCGAGGTATTTATTTGCTCGAAGTAAAAGTTTTCCATGCTAAATCGCCCTCGGAATTCGATCAAAGCTGATGTAACAAACTTGGTTCATTTGTCTGTTATCCGACAAAAATGTCCTTAATGTTCCACTGCTTGGACAGCAGCTAAAAAGAGCCACAATTAAATTCAACGTGTTTCACAAATGAGGGCCTTAAAAACTCAGGTGGGGAAAACTGAATTGTAACTGTCAGGATATAACAAGATATAAATCTACGAACGTAATTGTTCGTCAGTTGCGTCGATGGAAGTAATTTTTTTTCTTAACCGGTTTTATAACGCGTTATTTCACGCACTTCTCGGTTCATTCGGATATGTATCATTCGATGGCTGCACCCAATCACACATGGCACAATGCCTTTCGATGCACTAATGTTATCAGCTGGTACGCACAGCGTAAATAGGGATCTATTAAGTGAACAACATAATATATCTGGATCGAAATGAAAGGGATTAAAGAGACATACGATGATCAAAATATGCTATTGTGATATTAACGAAAGAAGCAGTGCATGTTACAGATCTTTTATGAAATCACAGATGAAGTGGATTTGTGACTGCAATATCTGTCTCGTGGGCGATACAAATCTTGCATAAAATTTACGACTGTTCGCGGTTTCTTTCCGAGTTCTTTCACTGATTTTTTTTCTTCTTTGTCATAGGCATTTTGTGTTTTCTCACATTTTTATTACATGGTAATAGACTCATGATTGTATAAATTCGATGACAAACTGCAGCTATCTAAAGTCTTAAGTTGGTGAGTGTCCTACAGATCCATATGCTAATTTTCAATATTTTTTAAAATTTTATTATTGGTATCGAAGGATGCGTGACACCTCTGTATAGAACAAACACTAGAAATTTTAAATATTTTTAGTTTTACTGAAAGCAAGTGGTTCCCCAGAATGACAATGTGCGGAAGAAATAGGAAAGCAAACAGTAGGGAACAATCCAAGAACTGCTTCATAAAAAAGAATAGCTTCCCAGATAATTATTATTAATTCTGAGGAGATTCGGGATTACTTGGAAGATTCCTTCGGGGCAGGTATCTATTTATAAACAGAACGTCAATTGAACATAACTGCGAAAGTTGTGTACTTTTTTCTTGAGAGTTATACGACTTTTCTTCTAAGAGTCATAACACACGATTTTCTTCGTCATGTACGTCACGGTATTAACAAAAAAAGATGTAGCTCATAGAAACGTTATCAGAACATTTAAGAAACAGAACATCCTCACAGATGCAACCCACAGAAGCTGTAATAATTCTGGATCGGAGGGCGTTGAAAAATACGTACAGTTGTTAATGCAGATTGCAGGAAACTTGCACTATAATGATTTATGGCTGAGATCAACGGTAAAAAAGAAACAACGGTACAACATGTACTTCGGTGGGACGGACCAGCTTGCATGCCGTGACAATATTCATTCAACGAAAGTTCGCATCCCAACTGATCCCATGTTTCTAGCAGCTCACTTGAGGGCTACAAATTCATTAAATCCGCATTAACAACTTGTAATTTTCTCAGATATTCTTTTAGCAACCCATTGCGTCAAGCAGCGAGACAGATCTTTGCGCCGTGCAAATCAAGACCAAATTTATAGTGTGTTGCGACTTGGGGCGTAATGGGACACCGCAGTGAAAACTTCTGACCATAAGGAGGACTTTTTTTTATAGCAAGAACTCCGCAGATAGTTGTACTTTGAACCAATTTATTAAGGCACTACTGGTTTCGCCGCTTATAGTCACATCATCAGGACGTATCTAAACAACACAGTAACAACAGAGTTATAAGCAACTAATTATAAGAATAGCTGAACTAACCTATGGAGAATTAATTTTATTTTTTATATTGTTTTAAGAGAACGAGAGTGTGCAAACAATGAATGCTTCCAATAAATTTACCTGTTTCCTGACAGACCAATGTTTTTTGCTTCTTTCCAAAGTTGCAAGACAGCAAGATAGGGAATTTTCAGCACACAGAAGTGAAACACCTATGCAAAATACTGCCAGCAGATTTAGTTAAGCGTGTGGAATAAGGTGAAAAAGTTAAAAGGTAACGTTTAATCGTCTGACGTAGTTACACACACCACTAACACCTGAAACTCTTTTGCGGAGCACATTGGTAAGTAGCATGTGCTCTGAAAATAGTAGTAGCGATTTTCTATTAGTGACAACCGTGAATCAGAACTGCGATAAAAATGGTCAACACACTTCACCCAGTCTAGGTAAATAAAAATCCACATGATTAATCGGCGGCCGTACAGGATAAAAATTAGGAAATAAGGAAGCAAATGACAAATACCGTATTGAATCTCTTTCCACCACAGATGATCAGAATGACTTCTATAACCTTTTCGTTTTCTTTACCGCTTTCTTCATTCCAATATAAGATGCGCTGAGCACTTCAAGATACCGCCTGCTTACATGATTATTCATTCATTCATTCAAGAATTATCTCACATTGGACTCTCATGCTTGGCTATTTTATTTAAATATTCGTATGACAGCACGTAAAAAATACCAAGATTTACTTTGTCCGATTTTCCGATTGCAGTATAACCACAAAAAGACAACTACAGTATAAGAGAGGAAGAACAACAAACATGCGAAGACAACACAAAATATATATGTAAATATTTGCAGTTTATAATGAGAATAAATTCTCCAAAAGCGTCCTGTAAACCATGAGAAAATACGTAATTGGGGCAGTGTTTCAGTATTTACATCTTTACAAAGTTACTGCTGCTCTTATTCATACAACCGAATAAGTAGAAGTTTTACGTTTGGGTTGCTCTGACGCCTTCCACGTGTTGATTGAATGCGTTAGGAATTCCTTGTTTATTTTCACTAAACCGTCAATATCATCGCTCAGCCCTAAGCTCACAATGTCTCATATCTCATGGAACCCGCCATAATCAGGCTATAGAAAATCTTCACTAACAGATAAATTAGCAGCGCGTGGTATCTCCCTTACGATTTTATTTTGAAAGTGGTATATAAAAAAAACTAGCACTAAGCTGGACTGCAGTTATGAACTAAAGAGATACGCAAAATGCGAAAAATGCAAACATCTTCGGCCATTTAACGTGGTATATAGCAGTTTCATCAATTTCTGCACTGTTATGTGAATATCCGTTTGTTGGTACAGACCACATCTTTCTGTCGATACCTCGTCCCAGAAGTTCAGTTGTTTCTCGCTGACATAGTATACTGAGGTGACAAAAAATTCACGGGATATATGTATATATAAAGACGTATGTATATATAAAGCGTAAGGATGTAGAGGCTTATCTCACTAGGGGTAAGATAGATACTGCCTACAGGAAAATTAAAGAGACCTTTGGAGAGAAGAGAACCACTTGTATGAACATCAAGAGCTCAGATGGCAAACCAGTTCTAAGCAAAGAAGGGAAGGCAGAAAGGTGGAAGGAGTATATAGAGGGTTTATACAAGGGCGATGTACTTGAGGACAATATTATGGAAATGGAAGAGGATGTAGATGAAGAAGAAATGGGAGATAAGATACTGCGTGAAGAGTTTGACAGAGCACTGAAAGACCTGAGTCGAAACAAGGCCCCGGGAGTAGACAACATTCCATTAGAACTACTGATGGCCTTGGGAGAGCCAGTCATGACAAAACTCTACCATCTGGTGAGCAAGATGTATGAGACTGGCGAAATACCCACAGACTTCAAGAAGAATATAATAATTCCAATCCCAAAGAAAGAAGGTGTTGACAGATGTGAAAATTACCGAACTATCAGTTTAATAAGTCACAGCTGCAAAGTACTAACGCGAATTCTTTACAGATGAATGGAAAAACTGGTAGAAGCGGACCTCGGGGAAGATCACTTTGGATTCCGTAGAAATGTTGGAACACGTGAGGCAATACTAACCTTACGACTTATCTTATCTTATCTTATCTGTGTCTTTGGTGTGACGTCATAAGCGCGTGACTGCGTGTGAGATCGCTCTCTAAGTTTTCATCTATTTTTAGTTTTCAGATATATATTTTAACTGTTTTTGCGATAATATTTACTATATAAGTGACTTATTAGTGGTTTCTTCATTCACCTCTGCATTTCGTGTGTTGTGGCCTGATATTTGTGAGTGTTTCGTATCGAGCAACTTAACCTCTTACCCGTGTTTACATTCCGCGCTGACCAGTTGCAGCTGTAGCGGCGCATCGAAAGCTAAGTACTAATTAATTGTTTGTGTATAGTAGTTTATTTAGGAACTTTAGTAGTCTTCAACCGGTGTTCTTGGTGTTTTCCGGTGAAATAACTTCAGAAGAAATTTTTGCGAACTGCTTTCAGTTTCGTTACTGTCATTAGACGTTTGATTTTCTTTCTGTGTTAGTATTTTGTTATATTCTCATTTGTTGTTGATTAATACTGTCAATAATAGTAGTTACTTCCCTTGTAGAGCAAGTTTGTGATAATTGTAGTCAGTTTTTAACATCTTCTTACTGTAGTAGCGGAACTTAGATAAAGTTGTTTTCTTGTTTCAATAATTGTAAAATTTTACCATGAGTGAGAAGTGTGGGCTTTGCCGTAGGTTCGTGAGTAGTGGATTGCGGTGTGAGACTTGTTCGAAGTATTTTCACTGGGGGGAATGCAGTGGGGAAGCCAGTGGGCATTCTGGTGAGATCCTCTCCTGGAACTGCAGGTTATGTAGCAAGAGTAAGTTGATAGAGGAGCAGGAGCGTAAGATCTGTGCCCTTCAGGTGCAGTTGAAAAACGCACAGGAGGAGCTAGATAGGATGAGGAGGGAGAAGGGGGTTGGGGAATGGGAGCTGGCTGTTGGCAAGAGATCTGCTAGGAGAAGGAGATTTTCAGATAGTTTTACTATTGGTGTTTGTAATAGATATGACCAACTGTCAGAGTCTAGTGGAGAGGAATCTCTAGTAGCTGTAGATGTAGGAAGTATGCAGCAGACCTCAGCAGTTACGGTGGCTAGGACAGTTGCAAAGTCTAAGAGAAAGAAGAAGGTTCTGCTGTTAGGTAGTTCTCATGGTAGAGGTGTAGGCCAGCAGTTGCAGGAAGTTTTGGGGAGTGAGTACCAGGTCACCAGCATTGTGAAGCCTAATGCAGGATTGGCTCAGGTGACTTTTAACATAGGGGGGTTATGTAGGGATTTTACTAAAGAGGATCAGGTAGTGATTGTGGGTGGGGCTGGTAATAGTATTGATAGGGATGGGAAGTATGACATAGATGGTGACCTGGAAAAGATAGCCACTCAGACTGGCAACACGAATGTGCATTTCGTGGAACTGTTTCAGCGTCACGATCGGCCTCATCTTAATATAGCCGTCAGGCGTAATAACATGAGACTTGGGGGTGCGCTGATGACAGAAGGCATGAGTCACATTTCAGTGGTGTCGGTGGAGTCTATCAGTAGGACGGGTTTCACCAGACATGGCCTGCACCTCAACAGGTATGGGAAGGGGAGGTTGGCAAAACTTATAGGTGACAGCATAGGTGGGGGTGGTGGGATCACTCATGGGAAAATTCCGGTAGTTGTGGGTGTTAGAGCTGTACATTTTTTAGATTGAAGTCAGCTGATAGGTATTTCTGCTTAAGGGAAGTCTCTCTAACAAAGAAACCACTTTCTACAAAGCTTGGGTATCCGATTAATGAGGGAATTAGTATATTTCATCAAAATATACAAGGTATTCGAGATAAAGTTAGTGAACTGCTTATAGATGTTGACTCTGAAATTATTGGTATATCTGAACACTTCTTAAATAAGGAGATAATTCAGAGACTTCCTTTACCAGGATACAGGTTGGCTGGCAGCTTTTCTAGGAGCTCTTTGCGGTGTGGGGGAGTAGCCATGTATGTGAAAAACGGTATCCCATTTGAGTCAATTGATGTTTCAAAGTACTGCACTGAAAAGGTGTTTGAATGTTGTGCAGGTGTGGTTAAATTTAGTGGAGCTAAACTTCTTACTGTTGTTATTTATAGATCCCCAGACTCCGATTTCACAACATTTTTGCTAAAGCTAGAGGAGGTTCTTGGTTCACTTTATAGGAAATACAAAAAGTTAGTTATATGTGGTGACTTCAATATTAATTGTATAAGTGATTGTGCAAGGAAAAGGATGCTGGTAGACCTCCTTAATTCATATAATCTTATGCAAACCGTATTCTTTCCAACGAGAGTGCAAGGGAACAGTAGAACAACCATAGACAATATTTTTGTTCATTCGTCATTATTAGAAGGGCATTCTGTTAGCAAAAAAGTGAATGGCCTTTCAGATCATGATGCACAAATTTTAAGTCTAAAAGATTTTTGTGCTCCAACACATGTTAAATATAGTTACCAACTTTTTAGGAAAGCTGATCCAGTTGCTGTACAGACTTTTGTAAACCTTATCAAGGAACAAGATTGGCAAGATGTTTATAGTGCTGATACAGTAGACGATAAATATAATGCTTTCCTCAAGACTTTTCTCGTGCTCTTTGAAAGTTGCTTTCCGTTAGAACGTTTAAAACAGGGTACTAGCACAAACAGGCAGCCTGGGTGGCTGACTAAAGGGATAAGAATATCTTGTAGAACAAAGTGGCAATTATATCAAAACGTTAGAAACAGTCAAAATCTAAATGCAGCAGCCCATTACAAACAGTATTGTAATGTGCTTAAAAAAGTTATTAGGAAGGCAAAAAGTATGTGGTATGCAGATAGAATAGCTAAGTCTCAGGATAAAATTAAAACCATATGGTCAGTCGTAAAGGAAGTGGCTGGTCTGCAGAGACAGGTCGAGGATATAGAATCAGTGCATAGTGGGGATGTCCGTGTTGCTGATAAGTCGCATATATGTACAGTACTTAATAATCACTTTCTGAATATAGTAGGTGAACTAAATAGAAACCTAGTCCCAACAGGGAATCATATAGCGCTCTTAGAAAAAAGTGTTCCGAGACTGTTACCTGAAATGCTCCTCCATGATACTGACAAGAGGGAGATTGAGTTAATAATTAAATCACTAAAGACCAAGAACTCTCATGGATATGACGGGGTATCTAGCAGAATACTGAAGTATTGTTCCACGTATATTAGCTCAGTACTTAGCCATATCTGTAACTTTTCCTTTAGCAGTGGTCGGTTTCCTGACCGATTAAAGTACTCGGTAGTGAAGCCACTTTATAAAAAGGGAGACAGGGATAATGTTGACAATTATAGACCTATTTCTATGCCATCGGTGTTTGCTAAAGTTATCGAGAGGCTTGTATATACAAGGTTACTGCAGCATTTAAATTCACATAATTTGCTGTCAAATGTACAGTTTGGTTTTAGAAATGGCTTAACAACTGAAAATGCTATATTCTCTTTTCTCTGTGAGGTTTTGGACGGATTAAATAAAAGGTTGAGAACGTTAGGTGTTTTCTTTGATTTAACGAAGGCTTTTGACTGTGTTGACCACAAAATATTACTGCAGAAGTTGGAACATTATGGAGTAAGGGGAGTAGCTTACAATTGGTTCGCCTCCTACTTTAAGAACAGAAAGCAGAAGGTAATCCTCCGCAATATTGAGAGTGGTAATGATGTTCAGTCCCAATGGGGCACTGTTAAATGGGGCGTTCCCCAAGGGTCGGTGCTGGGGCCACTGCTGTTCCTTATTTATGTAAATGATATGCCTTCTAGTATTACAGGTGATTCAAAAATATTTCTGTTTGCTGATGACACCACCTTGGTAGTGAAGGATCTTGTGTGTAATATTGAAACATTATCAAATAATGTAGTTCATGAAGTAAGTTCGTGGCTTGTGGAAAATAATTTGATGCTAAATCACAGTAAGACTCAGTTTTTACAGTTTCTAACCCACAATTCAACAAGAACTGACATTTTAATCAGACAGAATGGGCATGTTATAAGCGAGACGGAACAGTTCAAGTTCCTAGGCGTACAGATAGATAGTAAGCTGTTGTGGAAAGCCCATGTTCAGGATCTTGTTCAGAAACTAAATGCCGCTTTATTTACCATTAGAACAGTATCTGAAATAAGTGACATTTCAACACGAAAAGTAGTATACTTCGCATATTTTCATACGCTTATGTCATATGGTATTATTTTTTGGGGTAATTCTTCTGATTCAAAAAGGGTATTTTTGGCTCAAAAACGGGCTGTTCGAGCTATGTATGGTGTAAGTTCGAAAACCTCTTGTCGACCCCTATTCAATAGTCTGGGAATTTTGACATTGCCCTCACAGTATGTATTTTCTTTAATGTCGTTTGTTGTTAGCAATATTAGCTTATTCCCAAGAGTTAGCAGCTTTCACTCAGTTAATACTAGGCAGAAATCAAATCTGCATGTGGAATGCACTTCCTTGACTCTTGTGCAGAAAGGAGTGCAGTATTCTGCTGCATCCATTTTCAATAAGCTACCACAAGAACTCAAAAATCTTAGCAGTAGCCCAAACACTTTTAAGTCTAAACTGAAGAGTTTCCTCATGGCTCACTCCTTCTATTCTGTCGAGGAGCTCCTGGAAGAGATAAAAAATTAAGCAAATTCCAGTGTTACATTCTTGATTTTCTTTATTTAAACTAACGACTTGTTTCATTTTATCTGTTTCTACAATCGTGTTATAATTTCATGTATTGACTCGTTCCATGACCATGGAGACTTCTCCTAAATGTGGTCCCACGGAACAATAAATAAATAAATAAATAAATAAATAAATAAAAGGCAAACCTATGTTTCTAGCATTTGTAGACTTAGAGAAAGCTTTTGACGACGTTAACTGGAATACTCTCTTTCAAATTCTGAAGGTGGCAGGGGTAAAATACAGGGAGCGAAAGGCTATTTACAATTTGTACAGAAACCAGATGGCAGTTATAAGAGTCGAGGGGCATGAAAGGGAAGCAGTGGTTGGGAAAGGAGTGAGACAGGGTTGTAGCCTCTCCCCGATGTTATTCAATCTGTATATTGAGCAAGCAGTAAAGGAAACAAAAGAAAAATTTGGAGTAGGTATTAAAATTCATGGAGAAGAAGTAAAAACTTTGAGGTTCGCCGATGACATTGTAATTCTGTCAGAGACAGCAAAGGACTTGGAAGAGCAGTTGAACGGAATGGACGGTGTCTTGAAAGGAGGATATAAGATGAACGTCAACAAAAGCAAAACGAGGATAATGGAATGTAGTCAAATTAAATCGGGTGATGCTGAGGGGATTAGATTAGGAAATGAGACAAAGTAGTAAAGGAGTTTTGCTATTTAGGGAGTAAAATAACTGATGATGGTCGAAGTAGAGAGGATATAAAATGTAGGCTGGCAATGGAAAGGAAAGCGTTTCTGAAGAAGAGAATTTTGTTAACATCGAGTATAGATTTAAGTGTCAGGAACTCGTTTCTGAAAGTATTTGTATGGAGTGTAGCCATGTATGGAAGTGAAACATGGACGATAACCAGTTTGGACAAGAAGAGAATAGAAGCTTTCGAAATGTGGTGCTACAGAAGAATGCTGGGTGGGTAGATCACGTAACTAATGAGGAGGTATTGAATAGGATTGGGGAGAAGAGAAGTTTGTGGCACAACTTGACTAGAAGAAGGGATCGGTTGGTAGGACATGTTTTGAGGCATCAAGGGATCACAAATTTAGCATTGGAGGGCAGCGTGGAGGGTAAAAATCGTAGAGGGAGACCAAGAGATGAATACACTAAGCAGATTCAGAAGGATGTAGGCTGCAGTACGTACTGGGAGATGAAGAAGCTCGCACAGGATAGAGTAGCATGGAGAGCTGCATCAAACCCGTCTCAGGACTGAAGACCACAACAACAAAGACGGCAGCAGTATCGCGCAACCAGGTACAAATGCACAGGGCATTGGCGGAGTTGTCTTTTGTACTCAGGTGACTCACGTGAAAAGGTTTCCGACGTGAGTGTCGCCGCACGACGGGAGTTAACACGCTTTGTAGACGGAATGGTAGTTGGAGCTGGACGCAACTGACATTCCATTTCGGAAATCGTTGTTGTTTGTTGTTGTGGTCTTCAGTCCTGAGACTGGTTCGATGCAGCTCTCCATGCTACTCCAGCCTGTGCAAGCTTCTTTATCTCCCAGTAACTACTGCAACCTACATCCTTCTGAATCTGCTTAGTGTATTCATCTCTTGGTCTCCCTCTACGATTTTTACCCTCCACACTGCCCTCTAGTCCTAAATTGGTGATCTCAGAACATGTCTTCTAGTCAAGCTGTGCCACAAATTTTTCTTCTCCTCAATTCTATTCAATACCTCCTCATTAGTTATGTGATCTACCCATCTAATCTTCAGCATTCTTCTATAGAACCACATTTCGAAAGCTTCTATTCTCTTCTTGACTAAACTATTTATCGTCCATGTTTCACTTCCATACATGGCTACACTCCATACAAATACTTTCATAAACGACTTCCTGACACTTAAATCTATACTTGATGTTAACAAATTTCTTTTCTTCAAAAACGCTTTCCTTGCCATTGCCAGTCTACATTTTATATCCTCTCTACTTCGACCATCATCAGTTATTTTGCTCCCCAAATAGCAAAACTCCTTTACTACTTTAAGTGTCTCATTTCCTAATGTAATTCCCTCAGCATCGCCCGACTTAATTCGACTACATTCCATATTAGGAGGTATCCCTTGAGTTTTGTCATCTTAGTGTATAGTGAATTTCGTAACAGTCTGGCAACGATAGTTCTCTTACGTTAATGAGTTTGCTTCTCAAATACATTTATACTAATAGGAACAAATGACAAGTTCCTTACCAGGTTTGTCTTTTCTCAAAATTTTAAAACGCAGCTTACATACAATGAAATAAGTATAAGGAGAAAGTATAAGGAGAAAGTCAGCACATACTGACAGATTTCAATCCTGGTCACTTGCTAAAAATGATCTAGCTTTTTTATTTCAAGGTTTACTTACGGTTGACTTCGTCCTCCCACGGAAACTTACCTGAAACAAAAGGAGAACAGTGGTTATTAAAATGAAATACAATGTTAAGACATCTAAGAGTCTAATAAAAATTCGTTCAAACAGAAACTGTATGAAACGTCTATGTTAATATCGTATCGGATCGGAGCAACAACAATGGAATTACGATGGTGACAACTTGAGTGCAAAGAGGTAAGAAAGAAGAGATCACACTTTGAAGTTCTGTAGAGGCTAAGGATGAAATGCATCTCTTAAAACGGCGAATTACTTTTGAATCACTCAGTTCGCAAGATGGTTCACGTGTCAACTGGGGCAAAGGGGTCGGTGGATCACAAGGGATGTGGAAGTGAGTCAGCGCCTTTTTTTTCTCCAATTGTTGTTCTGCAGATTAACAAATTTTCTTACTTGTTTGATACTACATCAATACTTTCACTAACTGAATGTCTTCTATACTCTGGTTGTAAATTTCGTACCTCTATCATTGCCAGAGTTTTTCTACATTATACTTAACGTTACTCACTAATGGGCGTGCACATCGTTTTGGACACTCTGATGCAATCAAGGCAAAAGAAAGAAAATGATTCAACACAGCAAATAGTCGAAATCCTGGCGACAGGTGTCGCTGAGTACTGTAGTGGGTAAATGGCGGGCGTATCAGCAAAGAAACTAAGTCCCGATAAATATTCTTGGGGCTTCTGCCTGATCGCTGGTTCAAACCTGATCACCAGCAATTATTTGTTGTTTAATATTTATGGCTTCTAAAAGATTCTTGAAATATCTCGTAATGTTTATACATCTGTAATATTCGAGGGTTGTCTAAGTACTAGCTTTTTGGAACATTCGATGTTTGTGTAAGTATGTGCACACACTGTACAGGAGATCAGTTCTGTTCTCGCTGTACGTTGGTGACAGAAAAAACATGCTTTCATTTCTAGGTACTATGCTTCGTTGACGATTCCGTCTTCGGATTTGGACTTGATTGTGGTTTCGACGTGACAACATTGTTTCAACATCTGACGAACCACTTAGTAGCGTTCGATCTCGGCTGATGTTTCTTGCGACTGGCTCATAGGCTGAGGGCTCCTTTCAGAAGCAGCAGCAGAAAAGTGATACTCACTGAATATTAATGGGGCCGGTTATTGTTACATGCAAACATGAAATAGTTTATGACCATGACAGAAGAAAAAAAATCAAGATGCCCGGACGGAGAACTGAACTACACTGAATGTAATAGTGACTGCAGTGTCTCTATCAAGCTAACAGTAGAGAAACAACTATTACCAAATAAGTAGTATTTTTATCGACATCTTACTAATATCAATCAAATTTGGAAGACAAAGAAAGTAATGGGTTATAAATGGAGTGTTTAAGAGTTGCAACAGACTTCGTAAACGCTCTGTATACATCTATGAACGTCATTGGTGTGCCATCAGGTAATGCATCAAAATACCAGAAGTGTTTCCCGTCAGAATTAACCGAAGAATGCAGTGAGACAGAATTATATAATCTTCGTATATCCATAATTAAAACGGACGACTTGGGACGTCAGCTGGTATAATATATGTTAAAAAATGACGTAATTCCTCCAGCTGTATTAAGGTGTTGGTTTTATTGGCAACTAGTTTCGATGTTGTTACA
Source organism: Schistocerca americana (assembly GCF_021461395.2). Lineage (NCBI taxonomy): Eukaryota > Metazoa > Arthropoda > Insecta > Orthoptera > Acrididae > Schistocerca > Schistocerca americana. Next base: position 221,352,295 of record NC_060122.1, on the reverse strand, counting down.
TCATCACCATCATCATCATCTTCAGGCCCATACTTGTTGTCAGTAACCGTATATGTCTAACATGCCTATCTCACCACTGACTATTAGTGTTAGACACATACGGTTACTGACAACAAGTATGGGCCAGAAGAAGAAGAAGAAGAAGAAGAAGAAGATGATGATGATGTAACAACATCGAAACTAGTTGCCAATAAAACCAACACCTTAATACAGCTGGAGGAATTACGTCATTTTTTAACATATAGAATTACGTGAGATTCTACTGGCACCACTAGTTCACTTGTGCTATTAGTGATGTTATCGTGAAGTGAAAGCTTCGGAAAAGTACTAGACCCGACGTCTCTCTCGTATGTCTAACTATACAGATCACGCTATTGTACTGTGTATCATTTCCCATATATACAGTACGTCAATTAACTGCAGAGTGCTTAAGCTGTCACCCTGATACAGAGATCGTTTACAGATCCGTCGAAGAACGCTGTCATTGTTCTGTGAAAGAATTACAGGAAGCTTGATATGTCGTGATGGGCATTGTGCAGTTTTATTTGTGCCGTGATGGATTCGGTGCCGTCCATCTTTTATTTCCCAGCAGCAGGGCCGAGCGGGGAAACCGGGCGATGTTGGCAGCGCTGTTGTCCTTGTCTTAACCGAAGTGGGAGAATGCGTCCCACCCTTGGAATCTTCTTCCGTGGGAGTTTGACGAGCCAGCGACGACCCAGGCAGCGTGCTACAATGTGCATGACTGCGCTGGTGTGAGGTCTTTGACGAGTCGATGTACCGACGATGCGGCAATAAAAAGTAGCTGTGTTCCTCACGTGACAGTTACTGGCAGTTCTGGTCATTCGATATGGTCTGATTGATTCCGTTGTTATCAAAGTAACCAGATTCAGTGGAGCCTTAAGTATCGGTTCCTTTCGTTAATATTATGTTGGCGAAATTTTGTTCATCTCCTTGCCGATATTTTTTATAATATTTGCAATTAAGCTGTTGCCCTAGCTGATCTTGTGCATAAGGATATTTTGCTGTCACGAAACACAAGTCCTCTTACTTAAAGCCGTGATATAATTCTGTTCCTAATTTTGTATTTCAATTCTTGCAATGTTAATTTTGATTTTCCAAAATCGTTCTGTATCAGAGTTCATTAATATTAAATAGAACCTAGGATTTTCTCACGATTTCTTTAAATGTTGATTTCTCAATTTGGAGTAAATAAAAACGGGTGATATAAATCCTTTAGTTATCTTAACCGAGTTTAATGTGTAATCCTCGGCAGGTACCAGGACAGAGCTATTTATATGAAAGTGTAGCGGCGGCAGTGTCAAACAACTAAAGTAGAGTGATTATCTATTGCCCGAGTTTTAAATTTTGGCATGTGATCAAATGAACGCAGGTGTTTCTGAGAGCATTTTAAACAAATGCGTACCTCTCACATTGCACCGTTGTAACTGACCCATTCCCGTATTGGCTAAACAGCATTACTTCCGACGAGTCTATGATCTTTGCACAGTGGATGGGGGAAAATAAGGGAGATTTACTGGATTGACCCTATGAAAGGCCAGGTATTAGGCCTCAATGAACATATCAGTACAAGTCGGAGTGTCAGATGCCAACTGCAGCTCAGCCAAAACCCGAACACCAACAGTTCATCAGGATCCAAGATAAACAGAAAAAAATTCAACATTACTTGCAAGTCTTCACAGAAGCAGTTACTTGAATTCCATCCGGGAGTTCTGAAGTCGATGTTGTGACTGGAACTCAGCGCTTTAGATTACTGCAACTTTTATTTTTAATGAAAAAACTTGCAGTTATATAGAAAATTGAGGGATTAAAATGTAAACAATATTCCCGCAATGTCCATAAAACGAAGATTTAAATTCACAGGCTGTTTATTAGAACCTATTAAGCGGAGTAGATTTACCGCCAAAATCGGCCACACGTTACCAAATGGCGTTGTCGACATTCAGCATACAACCATTTAGACAGCGTTAATTTCGAAACCTTAACCTATCAAAGGACTAAATTTGTTTTCTTGTTTGTCAAACTGCCATACAAATTTATATTATCCGAGATGACGAGGCGAACTTAAAAAGACATATTAGAGACTTCAATGCGTGGTATGTTCACGAACCTTCACACTGCTGATATGATTCACGTTTTGTTTGGCAAACAGCCTTCATAAAAACTACTTTTTCTCACATAAGTCTTTCGAGAGTGTGTGGAATGATAAGAAATGAAAGAAACAATTGGATACAAAAACGCCTGACAGCTGTTTCTAGAGGTGAATTTTACGCCAAGCGTTAGGAACGGGAAACGTGTTTCCCTTGTGCACTAGACTTGACGCTACAGACTTTTTGCGACCTCGGGAAAACACCGAGATTATGAGGTCAGCACCGTACTTCCACTGGCCTCTAAATCGCTTAGAAAATCTAGTTAGGTAGCCCACTAAGAAAACACAAGAAACACCCAGGAACCTAGTATGAAGATAGACACGGCGGCCTACACAAGCCGGCTAGTGCCGATCACGATTGTATACACAACGCACTCAATTGATCTGTGCGGTTACTTTAACCTCCATTGCAGAGGCTGCCGTACGCAGCAATTTCATATTGTCAAAGATAGTTGAAAGGCTTCCGATAAAAGAAAAAAAGAAAACTATGAATATAATGGCCTAAAACTTTAGTAAGTAGTTTATTTCTACGTTGATAATTTATTAGGCCTGCAACTTCGCTTCCGGCGTTTTGTAGTAGATAGCAGTAGCGGCAAATGGTGATGCAGGTGGTAGGTCGCAAGTGTTATACAGTAAGCTTAGGATTTTGTAAACAAAGCGCCATCCATCAAAATATAGTCAGTTCCACAACAAAGTGTACGCCGTCATCTGTACGAAATAAAAGACACTATTATAAATATACGTTTACATGAAAACACATGTCACTACTAGTTGCACAATTATCTAATAGTTAATCCGATCGCCGCCATTATCGACTATAGCTTGGCACCTTTTCGGGGTGCTTTACACGAGATTTTCTGCGTATTCTAGTAACGATCTCCATATCGTCCTGATTTTATATGACAGCTGCTTCAAAGTGTATATTGGCTTTCCTTTAAGCTTCATCTTAACAATATGCCGTCCGGCGACACCACAGTGGTGTCGTGAGCACAGTATAGCGCAGAGGCCGGCGACAGCACTTTACTGTTGGTGTTTTGTTTAGGTAACAATAAGTTACACACGTCAACAAGTTTTTTGTTTTCATAAGTACTTGTGCCCTTTCATCATGGCGGACGAAAGAGACAAAAGGATTATTTACGATGAATGGGCGGGCGTCTTGTCTAACTTCCGGACGACTTCGCCGATTGGAAAGAAGATATTAGATATAAAAAAAAAAAACAACGAAAGTGAAGCAGAATCGTAGGAAGATAGTAAAATACGACCAAGAAGATTTCGGCGAACGCTACGGTTGCCAACTGATTCAGCTGAATCAGACGAAAAAGATAGTGCATAGCGGTTTGACTTTGATTTACCGAGGACCAATAATAAATCTGAAAGATCCCCGGGTCCAAACATATTTCCCAAAGAAACACAGAGCGTCGAGGATATCATAGAATTATATATTGGGAACGATCTAACTGAATATATTAGCAACGAAACCAACAAGTAGTACAGTCAAAATTGCAATAGAAGGTAACTGGATTAAAAAAATGCTTAATTTGTCGACGTTACGGGATCCGAACTTAGAAAATGCTTTGGGCTTGCTATCCTTATGGGAACTGTAAAAAAAGCATGGATCGATGATTTTGGTCAACGAATCCGTTGATAGACACGCCGATATTTCGCAAAACGATGTCCCGCAACCGATTCATACAAATACTATCATTTTTACATTTTTCCGACAGCAACAATAAACCGGATAATGCCAACCGGCTTGTCAAAGGGCAATTCGTAATTGATTATTTTTCCAAAAAGTTTAAAGAAACGTTTAATCCAAGTCAAAACATCTCAAATTGAAGGAATGATACCGTGGCGTGGACGGTTAAATTTTAAAGTTTACAATACGTCCAAAATTACGAAGTACGGCATACTCATTCGGATACTGTGTGATTCGAGTACGGGATACATTTCCTCATTCAAGATATATTCCGGCGCTGGACAGCTTTAGCAAAAACAGTGATGGAGCTATTGACACCTTGTGATGGAAAGTGGCATCACCTCTGCATGGATGATTATTATAACAGTGCAGAACTTGCAGAGAAGTTACTTGAAAAGAAAATTCGAGTTTGTGGAACGATACGGCAAAGTAGAGGATTTCAGGAAAATTAAAGCTAGCAAAAGTCAATGTGTTTGAAGCTTGTTATCAACGGAAAGGTGAGAAGCGGCCGGCGACAAGCCAAGTAATCCGAACTAGCGCTGTTAGCCACAGGCGAATAAATTTGTACGAGACGTGCGGACGGAAAAGTGTTAATATATGACCAAACATTTTCCATCGAATTTGCATACTGAGACACTGCAGGCTAATCCATCGTGGACACCTTGGTTCGACGCGGTACACAGACGGATGCTTCAGATCATTATCCCCTTGAAACACCCAGCTTACCTTGTTCGAGCCAAATAGCTTCATAAATGACCTCATTTTCGATAAACATTGGACATTTTCTCAGCGTTTAAATTGGCTGTAAGTGCAAACAGCCAAAACTACAATCGACAGAACAAAACATTCAACTCTCACACTGTTTATCTATGCACTGTGCAAAAACGCGTCGAGTACAAATTCGAGACCACTAACAGAGATGTCGTTGCGGACGTTACATTTAACATTATGGCGTACACATTTTAGTGGAACTGAATGTATTAGTTAATTTGTGAGTGCATTATAAATTTATTCTCGAATATGTCAACTTAAGAGTCCAATTCTCGTCATTTACGGGAAGTTTTAATTTTCTGCTTTAACAGGAAGAGATCTGCGGTAAAGGCTCATAAAATATGAAGTCCGGCATGATGGTGGAAGGGAAGTTTTCTAAGCCACCGAAACCGACGGAAATCGTTATCTAAAGCAACTGATGCGCTTGCGGCGAGCACTGAAAGACAAACAGCCACAAAACAGCGATAGACATGAAAAGGCGATTTTGCAGCAGGACAATGCTCGGCCCCGGTTCGCAAAACCCGTCAGAACGTACTTGGAAACATTGAAAATGGAAGTCCTACCTCCTTATTTGATCAGTGGCACACGGTCTGAGTGACAAACGCTTCTGGTCATATGAACAAGTGCAAAATTGGATCGATTCATGGAGCTCCTCAAAAGGCGCCCAGCTCTTCCGCCACGTGATTCGTATGTTGCCCCGCGAGATGGGAGAAAGTAGTGCCAGCGATGTCCAGTACTCTGAACAGTAAATTTTTTGTTAGTTTTTCGCAATAAACCTGGAACTTCTAGAGATAACGGCGGAACCAAAGGTGTAGACCTAATGTAATAAATGTCAAAAGGCACAACTGACTCTAGTTACTCGGAATACGATGCTGTCAACACTTTCATACTGAAGGTGAATTTGCAGTTCACATTTGTAATCGTATCTCTCGCAGTATTTTAACTTTATATCCAATACTTCTAAAAACTGACATGCATTTTTGATCACGTTTCACAGCTTCATTATTCCTGTACAACCCAGATTTAGGTTTATAAGCTCATTTGCTAGGACATAAATGATCCCAATGACAAGAACCAAGCAAAAAGAAACATGCCAAAGCTCTTTACTTACATTGTCAAAGTTATCTCTGTCGACAATTTCGACAGCATTACAGTAAATAATTAAGAAACTGACATGTTTATCTTTGCTTGGTTCTCCTCTTTGGGATCAATTATGTATTAAGAATGAGCTTACAATGTGAAACGTATGTCATACAGCACTAATAAAGTTTGTGAAACAAGGCTACAGAAGTGTTTCATTTAGTTAATACATTATACGATGTTCACCAAGAACCCATAGTTGAATCAGGTAAAATGTATTTTCACTCTGGGCATAATTGTGTTGTTAAAGACTACACCAGCGACTGTCGTTTAAAACCGAAGATAAATAGACAGTCACGAAACATTACATGTTCACAAAGAGTTTCGAAAATTTACTTCCACTTTTAAATAACAATCTTCAGTTCAGCTACATAGCTAGCATAAAAAATGTTTCATTTGCACTAAGTAATTACTCATGGGGAAGTTTCCCCATCGAAACTTTACGCTGTTTACACGATGATGGTAGTGAAACACTGACTGTACGAAAACCGGAAAAGAAGAGAATCAAGGCATTTGAGATGTGGATTTTACAGAAGAATGTTGAAAATCAGGTGGACTGATAAAGAAGGAATGATGAGGTTCTCCGAAGAATCGGAGAGGACTAGAGCGTATGGAATATACTGACAAGAGGAAGGGACAGGATGGTAGGACATCCGTTCAGACATCTCGGAATAACTTCCATGATACTACAGGAGTAGTGGAAAAACACACTCACACACACACACACACACACACACACACACACACACACACACACACACACACACAGGAAAAACATCAAAGAAAGGAAACGGCTACTTCTGTATTCCGATTTTCTCCACAGGTCGAGACAAGAAGCGTATCGGTAACTGGGAAGGCAGCGGCTAAACATTGTACCAGGAAAAGGAGTAACGTACGCTTAAATACAGTGCCGCGCACCGATAAAACCGAGGCACAGCCAGACTAATCTCTCGAAGAAACGTGTAAATTATTCGAATGTGGTTGGCGCACCTCCATAGAAACTAATTTATGGATTCTCCCAGGTGAGGAACACATCCTGAAGACGACGGAGATCCGAACGACGTAGTTTTGATGTGCTAAATATGGCCCACGCCAAAATGAAAGCCAGCCGCTGTGGCCGAGCGGTTCTAGGCGCTTCAGTCCGGAAACGCGCTGCTGCTACGGTCGCAGGTTCGAATCCTGACTCGGGCATGGATGTGTGTGTTGTCCTTAGGTTGGTTAGGTTTAAGTAGTTCTAAGTCTAGGGGACTTATGACCTCAGATGTTAAGTCCCATAGTGCTTAGAGTCTTTTGAACCATTTTAAACCAAAATGATACATTTCAAAAATGTGGATTCTCTTTCCTTTGGGCGATTAGTTGTTCATTACTTTCAAAACGGTAATGCATGTAGTGGCTGCCAAACTAACCTAAGTTTCACCCAGGGTCAGAAGTAAATGGTTAGTCGTCAGTGCAATTTTCTGTGCTTAGAATATAATACATCTCATGCTGAATTTTATTTGGGATATGGCTGTGCGTCTAGCTCCCGACTAGCTAGTTCGGCTACGGCTCTTAGAAACTCTGATCCTAGTTAAACCGAGTTTTTTCTCTCACTCCACTCATTCGAAACAGCATCGGCATTGGAATGTGCCTTCGACGTTGCCAACTGGACAACGTGCATCCGACATTGACTTAAGTGTGACAAAACCGCATCCTATACAAAGTATTTCCATAGCATTAATTGGTTAAAAGAATACGTTATCATCGATAGGTTCGATTTTCTTCTGGATGAGAACCGCAGTCTCGACAACTTTGAAGAAGTGATAGCTTTTCCACCAGGCTACTATTTTAAAATAGTACTTTATTAAGCACCAACCTAAGCTTTAGTTATTCTCAAGCACATAACAGAGGAAGATACATCATCCTCATCCACATATCCGACCATGCTACGCATAACTGTGTATTGCATACGACATTTGTTTCATAAAACTTACATGCATGATGTATCCACCGCTATTGTACACTTGAGAATGAGGAAAGCTCGAAACTAGCTAGTGGTGCTCAGTAAAGCACTATTTTGAAATATCACTTTGGTTGAAACGATGTCATTCTTCATATCCGTAGATTTCACGGCACGATCAACAAAGGTGCAAATGAATCGACTAGAAAATTCACACTTAACATCGACTCAAGCGAAGATACGACAGTCGTGTGGATAGAAATCCCTCTGGGATGGCATCCTCTCTTTGTGGACCTATGACGATGAGTCAAATGAAAACCTTAAATTTGTAATAACAAATCGGAATATTCGCGCCGTTATCCTGTAAGTTGGTAAGCGCGCTACAAACAGCGTGCAGAGTTGACTGTAGGTGGCAGCATTGTGCAGATGCACACATACCGTCGCCGTATCAGTATGAAGATGGCCGCCCCACTTGCGACTTGCACCAGGGAAGAACAGAGTTCTGTTATTCGGTTTTTGCGTAGTGCAGGTGTGAAGCCTATTGAAATTCATCGACGAATGAAGGTTCAGTACTGTGATGAATGTTTGTCACAGGAGCAAGTCTACGAATGGAGTAGGAAGTTCACAAATGGTGTGACTTGAGTGGAAGATGCTCCTCGTCCAGGTCAGGCACAACGAGTTGTGACTCCACAGAATGTTGCAGCAGTTGAAGCCGTAGTGAAGGAAAACCACCGAGTGACACTGAATGACACCGCAGTATTTTTACAGATTTGTCATGGGTCAGCAGCTGACTCCTGAAATGAGAGAACGACGTGTTGATGCTTGTGAAGAGCTTCGGCGCTTTGAACGAGAGGGTGACGGCTTCCTTGCAAGAATCGTTACTGGGGACGAAACATGGGTTCACTTCCACTAACCGGAAACGAAGAGAGCGAGCAAGAAATGGCGCCATTCCTCATCACCAAGTGATTTCTATATGTTTAGAACACTCGAAGACGCAATGGGAGGAAAGAAGTTCCGTTCTGATGAAGAGATACGCCACGCGGTGGATGAGTGGTTGCGCGGACTACGAAAAGAATTTTTTTCTAAAGGAATTTATGCACTTGGTAAGCGCTGGAGGGAGGAGTTGTTGAGCGTGGGTGAGATTATGTTGAAAAGTGATACAGCTTTCTGCCACTTCTGCACGATAAATATTTCAAAAAATATTTAAGGTTTTCATTTGACCCACCCTCGTAATAGAAACAAGCTTTTTTGCGTCGAAGATAACCTCGGTTTACGGATGGCCGGTGTATACCAGGTTGCGTGGCAACACGGCAAGACATGTACTGGACAGTGTGCACCATCGAAAATCGCTGCCTAGAACACCGTCCACAGCCCTTGGTCTAGTGGTTAGCGTTGCTACCTCTGGATCAAGAGTCCCCGGTTCGATTCCCAACAAAGTCGGGGATTTCTCTACACGAGAACTGGGAGTTGTCTTCATCATCATTCGGGAAAGTGGCGAGTTTGGACAGTGAAAAGATTGGGAATTTGTACGGGCGCTGATACAGTTGGCGCCTCACAACCAATCATCATCATCATCATCATCTTCATCTGAGAAGACTAACAGCACAATCGATTGATCTACCCTAACAAGTCGGCGGTCGCAGAGCACTGTTTGTTCCACTCATGCGGTGGAATACTAACGGACCAGGAATTTAGCACAAACCTCGAAATACTGGGACAGTGTCGTCAGGCCATCAAAATATCCAAATGGGGAAATCAACCAGAAGTGCGGCTATAGTCTCAGCGTCTAATTAAGAAGATAGCAAACATAAGGAAGTGACGGCCAGCGTAGACGGAGCGCCTACATCCACAGTGCCACACCCACACACGCCGACGCAATCGCCTCTCGTGCTGGCCGTGTACCGAGTGGCCCGGAGGGGTGAGGGGCGGGAGGGGGACGTCCGTCATGAGGACGGGGTAAGAGGGGGGGGGGGGACGCCCTAAGCAGGTCAGTTCGTGAGCGCACCTGACGATGGCGACATGTTTCATCAAAGAAATATTGTGCTCACTGGACACTATCAACCGGCAGTACGCCCATGGACTTCGATCAGCTAATACTCCAGAGAAACATAAGAACCAGAAAAACAAGAGCTGCCTGCGTAAACAGGCGGACCTGAATTCCCACAATTTTGTCTGCAAGCACGGTTACTGTCGGCGCTTCAGAACCGACAAGTGGTAGGAGCACACAAAGCAGTTTGATGGAACTCTCAAAAATTCTCGAGAAAATCGTCTTTGAACTTTTTCGAGTGTCTTTAGTATCTTACAGTAAAGTCTTTTTTTTTAACAACTACTCCTGTGGCTCTGTGCTAGAACGCTCGCCTGCCATGTGGATGGTGTGGGATGGATTCCTAGATGTGGCAATTTTTGAACAAAGACGCATGTTACGCGAGCATTGCCGTGCAGCGTAAATTACATAAAAAGATTAAAAGAATAATTCGCATTTTCTAATTTAAACGATATTTATTTACATTCTTTAATAAAAGATCGGTAATTAATAATTTATATTTGCAATGAAAACTAGATTTTCGAGTCAGATATGAAATTACAAATAAGAAGATGCACATCTTTCATGAAAATGACATTGATAATTAGCATATATTTGACAAATGTAACATTTAAATAACGTATGTATTCGAATTGAACGAGAAAAAGAAAATCATAATGACCGAAACTAGGCACGAAGCAACCAACCAACCAGCGATTACGTCTCGAGCGCTACTACTGATTTTCTTCCATCGTTACCTGTTTTACGATTCATGGAAATTCTCGTAGAACATGTAGCTTTGTTTAAAGATTTACTACGGTCAGGACTCGAACCCAGGCTTCCGATGTGGCAAGCGAGCATTCTACCCCAAAGTCACGCTTATTTTAGGATACTGAAGACGCTCGAGAAATTTCAAAGTCGATTTTTTCGAGAATTTTTGAGAGTGTAAGGTGCCTCTTACGTGAGGAAGACATTTTAACGAGTTTTAATAAATTATTGTCTCTTATTGATGTATTCACGATAGTTTGGAAGTGCTGTAGTCCGTAGCCGGCCATGAGCCGGAGAGCATTTCCCACGCTGGCTGGCTAGGTGACGAAGCGACCATATGTCGCGCGTAGTGGGTTGGGGCTCGGCGCTGACCGTAGCAATAAGCGTTAGCCTGGGAAATTTACAAGACGGAGAGTACCGCCATCTTGGCGCCAAAGTCACCGATTTTGTTTATTTATATTTAATAATTAAAGTCATATATGACAACATGAATGCTAGGAGGAGCCCCTGGATGTTTAAAACTATTTACCATAATTTTGCCTCGTTAAAATTCACACCCGGTCATTAACAAATGCATATCCTAGTAAGTACGAACTTGATCTGAAATCCACGAACTGTCACGAAACTAGTAAGAGATACGGACTGCACGTCAAATTCGGCAGTCGGCGTTAAGAGCTCTTCCTTTCTTGACTTCAAATGGCTCTGAGAACTATGGGACTTAACATCTGTGGTCATCAGTCCCCAAGAACTTAGAACTACTTAAACCTAACTAAAAATGGTTCAAATGGCTCTGAGCACTATGGGACTTAACATCTGAGGTCATCAGTCCTCTAGAACTTAGAACTACTTAAACCTAACTAACCTAATTACATCACACAAATCCATGCCCGAGGCAGGATTCGAACCTGCGACCGTAGTGGTCACGCGGTTCCAGACTGAAGCAACTAGAACCGCACGGCCACACCGGCCGGCTCTTCCTTTCTTGTTGGATGGTAGCCATGCTCTCGGTTAAGAGTAGTTTGTGACATGAGTGTTTCATTATTGATCTAATAGGAATAAAAGTGATATTACGGTATTATAAATGTTAATTTCGAGTAAATAGGTACCCCAAAGTTGATCGACAGAAATTTCAGATAATTAGCTTCCACCGACAGAGACATCCAATGTGCCAATGAAGAATCTGCACGGGACGACATTTACGAGAGCTGCACCGCGCACAGGTAGGAGGAAATCCGACGACACGACCCACCAAGGCGGATCAAGGAAGGTCCGACTTACACTCGCAAATTCCGGGTGGAAATGTTGACCACTTATACCGTACGTGACATATACTACCCTCTACAGACTCGCAGCTAAGCTGAGTAATAACAGTATCAGTTTAGAAGCGATATCTTGCAAGAGTTGCATCCAAATGCTTTGGGATTATGATATTTGAGATCTGGACTTCACGTACCATGAACATCAATGAATACGAAAATCCAAGTTGTGTGCAGTCTCTTTGTGAGCTCCAATAAAATGCTGGTCGCAGTGAGGTAAGCAGCCCACGAGGGAATGCAATATTTAAACTCGCGACGTCAGCGCCGTCCCCCTCCCCCTCACCCTCACGAAAGATAAGCGATATTTTATGGTACGCGTTTACTCGGGAACAACATCTAGAATTTTATGAAAGCCTAAACGAAGTGGAGAACAGAGGACTGCCGCACAGGGCCTAAACGACCCTTTCGGAGCGAAGAGCTATTCGAATTCCTGCGGAAAAGGGCGCGCATCCCCGCAGGTAGGACGACACGGGGAGCGCTTTGCCGGTGGCGGTAGCGGGAGGCGGATAAACAGGCGGGAGCGGATTTTTATGCGAGGCGGTCCCGCGGCCCTTCCGTGCCGTCCCAAGATTTACATGCGGCCCGGCGAGGCGGCGTTACGCAATCGCTCCTCGCGTGTCCGCGGCGCCGGTCACTTACCGTATGAAGGAGCGGCCAATAAGCTGATGGCCGCGGCACGCAGCGCCGGGGCCCGGGTCCCCCGTGGCCGGAGGCCTGTAGCTAGTGGACGCACGAGCCCCGCAGACGTCCGCCGGCCTGGGGACGGTGCGGTACCGAGAACCATCTCTCATTTACCGCCCGAGCGTGACGGGTTTGCTGCCGGCCTAATGCGGCGCTCGCTTCGCCCGATACGCCGGCGGGTTCAGAGCCGCACACCGTCCAGCTCTGCACGCGAGATGGTGATCTTGTGAGCCACGCGTAGTGGACGACGGAAGGCATCTGATACAATCCGTACTGTCGATTAGTGAACAAAATACGAGCTTACCGAACATCGCACCACATTTGTGAATGGATTCAGGACTTCCTAATAGTGCGACACAACACGTTGGTCTTAAGACGATGAAATCAGCATATATACAAGGTGGTCCATTGATAGTGACCGGGCCAAATATCTCACGAAATAAGCGTCAAACGAAAAAACGACAAAAATCGAAACTCGTCTAGATTGAAGGGGGGAAACCAGATGGCGCTATGGTTGGCCCGCTAGATGGCGCTGCCATAGGTAAAACGGATATCAACTGCCTTTTTTAAAATAGAAACCCCTAATTTTTTATTACATATTCGTGTAGTACGTAAAGAAATATAAATATTTTAGTTCGACCACTTTTATCGCTTTGTGACAGATAGTGCTTAATAGTCACAAACGTATAAGTACGTGGTATCACGTAATATTCCGCCAGTACGGACGGTACTTGCTTCGTGATACATTACCCGTGTTAAAATGGACCGTTTACCAATTGCGGAGAAGGTCGATATCGTGTTGATGTATGGCTATTGTGATCAAAATGCCCAACGGACGTGTGCTATGTATGCTGCTCGGTATCCTGTACGACATCGTCCAAGTGTCCGGACCGTTCGCCGGATAGTTACGTTATTTAAGAAAACAGGAAGTGTTCAGCCACGTGTGAAACGTCAACCACGACCTGCAACAAATGATGACGCCCAAGAAGATGTTTTAGCTGCTGTCGCGGCTAATCTGCACATCAGTAGCAGACAAATTGCGCGAGAATCGGCAATCTCAAAAACGTCGGTTTTGAGAATGCTACATCAACATCGACTGGACCCGTACCGTATTTATATGCACCAGGAATTGCATGGCGACGACTTTGAACGTCGTGTACAGTTCTGCCACTGGGCACAAGAGAAATTACGGGACGATGACAGATTTTTTGCACGCGTTCTATTTAGCGACGAAGCGTCATTCACCAACAGCGGTAATGTAAACCGGCATAATATGCACTATTGAGCAACGGAAAATCCATGATGGCTGCTACAAGTGGAATATCAGCGACATTGGCGGATTAATGTATGGTGCGGCATTATGGGAGGAAGGATAATTGGCCCCCATTTTATCGATGCCAATCTAAATGGTGCAATGTATGCTGATTTCCTACGTAATGTTCTACCGATGTTACTACAAGATGTTTCACTGCATGACAGAATGGCGATGTACTTTGAACATGATGGATGTCCGGCACATAGCTCGCGTGCGGTTGAAGCAGTACTGAATAGCATATTTCATGACAGGTGGATTGGTCGTCGAAGCACCATACCATGGCCCGCACGCCCATCTGACGTCCCCGGATTTCTTTCTGTAGGAAAAGTTGAAGGATACTTTCTATCGTGATCCACCGAAAACGCCTGACAACATGCTTCAGAGCATTGCCAATGCATGTGCGAACATTACGGGAGGCGAACTACTCGCTGTTGAGAGGAATGTCGTTACACGTATTGCCAAATGCATTGAGGTTGACGGACATCATTTTGAGCATTTATTGCATTAATGTGGTATTTAAAGGTAATCACGCTGCAACAGCATGCGTTCTCAGAAATGATAACTTCACAAAGCTACATGTATCACATTGGATCAACCGAAATAAAATGTTCGACCGCACCTACGTTCTATATTTTAATTTAAAAAGCTACCTGTTACCAACTGTTCGTTTAAAATTGTGAGCCATATGTTTGTGACTATTATAGCGCCAACTATAACAAAGCGAAAAAAGTGGTCCAACAAAAAAATTCATATTTCTTTACGCACTACACGAATATGTAATAAAAAAATGGGGGTTCCTATTTAAAAAACGCAGTTGATATCCGTTTGACCTACGGCAGCGCGATCTAGTGGGCCAACCATAGCGCCATCTGGTTTCCCTCTTCAATCTAGACAAGTTTCTTTCTTTGTATTTTTTTTTTCGTTTGACGCTTATTTCGTGAGATATTTGTCCCGGCTACGATCAATGGACCACCCTGTATATATACGGTTTATAATGAATTAACGGCAACCAGTTGTTTTTGTAGGCTTTTATTTTTCCATGACTGTATTTCAAGACATTTATTTATGTGCCGTGACATTCGTTTGTTCACTAATGCCGCTGCAGAATCTGCAACAGAAGCTTTTAAGACAGCTATTGTGCAACGTCGTAACTAAAGAAACAAAGTTCACGAGGCGTAATTACATGTAAACGTATGAAGTTGGAGAGAACATAAAATGAATGTGGTCTCAACAACGTTGTGTTCTGAAGCATAATTTGTTGGCGTGTCGCGTCGGGAATACGTTACCATTCATATCGGTGCGTAACCGCAAAACAATAACGCACGGGCGCTACAGTTTTCACTTTATGCCCTGGGATCGCTGCTCCCGCGCCGCGCCGCGTCACGTATCGAGGCGGTCCGCAAGCTTAGTTATTAAACATATGAAACAGCGCCACGGGGCAACAAAGGTTTCTCATGCCCTCTATTAGTGTCGACTTTGCTAGGATGAACGGAAAAAACTAGGTCGCCTCGTCGACGAAAAACTTGAGTTTTCACGTGCTACTTCACGTAATGTGCGTCGTTAGGTAGCATGTAACACGTCCACGCCTTTCACGCCACTGCAGAGACCGCTAACACAGCGTTAGCGTACAAAGACAGCGTACAGTCACGTCTGTTGCCAAAAGGCTGGCCTAGCGTCTGGCGTTAACGCCTGTATTTCCAGTGCTGTGTAGATTAGTTGCATGACGTCTCCGCCATCAGTATTATTTGCTACACCTCATATATAAATGATACAGCGGATAGCGTCGGAAGCTCCAGTAAACTATTGGCGAATAATGCTGTCATTTGTACGAAGATGGCAACGCAGGAAGAAGGCAATAAAATGTAGGAAGAACTGTAGCCGGCCTGGGTGACAGAGCGGTTCTAGGCGCTACAGTCTGGAACCGCGCGACCACTACGGTCGCAGGTTCGAATCCTGCCTCGGACATAGATCTGTGTGATATCCTTAGCTTAGTTAGGTTTAAGTAGTTCTAAGTTCTAGGGGACTGATGACCTCAGAAGTTAAGTTCCATAGTGCTCAGAGCTATTTGCATTTGAAGAACTGTAGACAATTGACCACTGGCACAGCAACTGACAGTTTACCCTGGAAGTTAATAAATGTAACATGTTGTGAGCAAATTGGCGAAGAGATTCACTACTGTTCGATAGTGCTGTTGATAATAAAGCACTAGAAACAGCAAAACTAGTAAGATACGTAAGAGCAACTATCCAGGAGTACCTTTAGTGGATTAATCTCATTGGGAAGATCGTAGCGAGGGCACATACTAGGATAAGATTCGTTTGAAGAATATTAGGGAAACGTAAGTCATTCACAAAAGAAGTGGCTCGCTGAAAAACTTGTAGGACTGATCCTTGAATATTGCTCATCACTATGAGATCCTTATCAGGTAGGATACAGTTTGGGATGCTTAACATGTAGGATTAACACAAGAGACACAAAAGATCAAACGAAGGGTGGCGGGGTTCCTCACGGGATCGTTTAGTACGTGCAACACCGCTATGGAGAGGCACAGTTGACTTCAATACAGATGATGAGAGAGAGAGAGAGAGAGAGTCTTTCTGCGTCAGAGAGACGTATACTGTTCCAAGAACATTCCGACAACAAATTTGTTCCTACCACTATCTTTTTTAAGACAGAAGCGAAAAACTGTTAAGGCTTAGTTTTGGCTAAGACTTGTTATCCTTACAACAGTACAAATCTTCCAAGTTTCAAACGACCACTACTGCACTGACGCTGAGGTAGCCAGATGTGTCCTCATTGTAGCTAAAATTTTTATCGGCAGAATTTGGCCAGTAAGAGGAGCAAAGGAGGTGGTGCAGTGGTGCACTGTTCCTGCCAAAATGATCACTGGAATTATTCATGAATAGTATGTGACTTTTTTTTTGAGGAATGGGCTACGTGTTAACACTGGGTTACATCCTATTGCTTCCTCAGCAACAACACAAACCTGAAACATTTCTTGCAGCACAGGTGACTAGAACAGTCAGTTGACAGCTACGTGGTGATAGAAAGTGTTCTTGAAGAGCACGAAGATGCTGTAAACTGAGGGGTGTATACAATTAATTTGACTACCGATATGTAAATAACTACACAAAGTGTAATTTCTATGCAGTTTTACAGAGGGGTAGGTGAGAAGCGCCATGTAGTGCTAAACGTATCCAACTGAAGCAAATTTCTTCGCTGCGTCCACCTGAACACTGTGAACTACTCAAGTTATAACACAGCTGATAAACACTAAATTTTGTTAGTAATTGCGGACAACTGTGATGGAGAGGCGAACAGTATTGGTGAAGTGGGCCAATTAGAAGCTGCTAGGGTCCAACGCTTTAGGTAAATAAAAGATAGGAAACTGCCGACGTTACGCCACTTTTGGAACCACACAAAGAAGCATGAGTACAGTATATCGAGAAAGAGCGAATACCAGTACAGAGTCGGCAACTGACTGAGTTTTAAGTCTAGCTGTTACCCATGGCTGCACTCGCATATCAATGATTTTCTGATAATGAGTGATAGTGAGTCAATTATCGAACGTGCAATAACGTCAGCTGCCCTCATGTGTCTGCCTGTTCGGGTAAGCATAGTTCGTGACGTACCCCGCATCCCCTCCCAAGTGTTCCAAGGCATGACCCAGCCGCACGCGCTGCGTTGCTGCTGTGTGGTGCGTGCAGAGCGGCATGGGCAGGAGCGAGCATCTATGCATCGTGCTACTGAAGTAGCTACACGTCACACAACAAATACGTAATGTACATGTCGCAAAAATCTGGAGCACGGTGGGCACAGTACCCTTATAAGAAGAATCGGAGTGTTGCAGGGTGTGAGCGCGTACTTAGAAGAATGCATAACTTACCGGGAGAAAAGTCAGGTACAATATTTCGTAAAGCGTTTGTTCACCTTTTACAAATGGTTCAAACGGCTCTGAGGACTATGAGACTCAACTGCTGAGGTCATAAGTCCCCTAGAACTTAGAACTACTTAAACCTAACCAACCTAAGGACATCACACACACATCCATGCCCGAGGCAGGATTCGAACTTGCAACCGTAGCGGTCGCGCGGTTCCAGACCGCAGCGCCTAGAACCGCTCGGCCACAGCGGCCGGCCAACTTTTACAAAACTGTGTAGTAGCACATCGGGATCTTCGGGTACTACTCTCCGAATTTCACCCCTGAATCCAGTATCTGCTGCTGCAGAACGTAGCGCGGCAATCTGGCTCAATAATGCCCACGTTACGTAGGTAGATAGAGAAGTGAGACACACCACTGGAATCATACCTGAATCGATAATGTGTATGCTTAGCAATTGGGCCTCAACGATCCGCCACATTTACTCACCCCAAATACGGCAGAGCCGTTTACTTGTCAGCGGCCACATAACGATACAAAGTAATCCTTTGTTCCCAATCGACCAAATGTCCGAAGGTGTGGTAATAGACTTCGCTCCAGAGCCTCTCTGTATCTAAAGGACAATGAACTACTTGTAAATCATATTGTCACGGCTATTACTTTATCCAGAAAACTGTGGGATTTCAGCCGTAACCAGACTTTGTCTTCTACAAACATTTCCACTGTAAAGTGCTCAGACATCTTAAAAGAAAGCTGTAAAGACTGAAAATAAAGCTCTCCCGTTCACTTTATACACTCCTGGAAATGGAAAAAAGAACACATTGACACCGGTGTGTCAGACCCACCATACTTGCTCCGGACACTGCGAGAGGGCTGTACAAGCAATGATCACACGCACGGCACAGCGGACACACCAGGAACCGCGGTGTTGGCCGTCGAATGGCGCTAGCTGCGCAGCATTTGTGCACCGCCGCCGTCAGTGTCAGCCAGTTTGCCGTGGCATACGGAGCTCCATCGCAGTCTTTAACACTGGTAGCATGCCGCGACAGCGTGGACGTGAACCGTATGTGCAGTTGACGGACTTTGAGCGAGGGCGTATAGTGGGCATGCGGGAGGCCGGGTGGACGTACCGCCGAATTGCTCAACACGTGGGGCGTGAGGTCTCCACAGTACATCGATGTTGTCGCCAGTGGTCGGCGGAAGGTGCACGTGCCCGTCGACCTGGGACCGGACCGCAGCGACGCACGGATGCACGCCAAGACCGTAGGATCCTACGCAGTGCCGTAGGGGACCGCACCGCCACTTCCCAGCAAATTAGGGACGCTGTTGCTCCTGGGGTATCGGCGAGGACCATTCGCAACCGTCTCCATGAAGCTGGGCTACGGTCCCGCACACCATTAGGCCGTCTTCCGCTCACGCCCCAACATCGTGCAGCCCGCCGCCAGTAGTGTCGCGACAGGCGTGAATGGAGGGACGAATGGAGACGTGTCGTCTTCAGCGATGAGAGTCGCTTCTGCCTTGGTGCCAATGATGGTCGTATGCGTGTTTGGCGCCGTGCAGGTGAGTGCCACAATCGGGACTGCATACGACCGAGGCACACAGGGCCAACACCCGGCATCATGGTGTGGGGAGCGATCTCCTACACTGGCCGTACACCACTGGTGATCGTCGAGGGGACACTGAATAGTGCACGGTACATCCAAACCGTCATCGAACCCATCGTTCTACCATTCCTAGACCAGCAAGGGAACTTGCTGTTCCAACAGGACAATGCACGTCCGCATGTATCCCGTGCCACCCAACGTGCTCTAGAAGGTGTAAGTCAACTACCCTGGCCAGCAAGATCTCCGGATCTGTCCCCCATTGAGCATGTTTGGGACTGGATGAAGCGTCGTCTCACGCGGTCTGCACGTCCAGCACGAACGCTGGTCCAACTGAGGCGCCAGGTGGAAATGGCATGGCAAGCCGTTCCACAGGACTACATCCAGCATCTCTACGATCGTCTCCATGGGAGAATAGCAGCCTGCATTGCTGCGAAAGGTGGATATACACTGTACTAGTGCCGACATTGTGCATGCTCTGTTGCCTGTGTCTATGTGCCTGTGGTTCTGTCAGTGTGATCATGTGATGTATCTGACCCCAGGAATGTGTCAATAAAGTTTCCCCTTCCTGGGACAATGAATTCACGGTGTTCTTATTTCAATTTCCAGGAGTGTATACCGGAAGGGAGAGCCAATTGCGCATGCATAAACCGAAGAACGTTGGGTGGACCATCGACGCTATGCCCGCCTGCTGGTCGCCGAGGAACACCAGATAGATCACGCTACGAGAATGTCCCAATTTTAATATCTTTTATCATCCTTCTGGATTCGGGTTTCAGAGAAGGTACTGAAATACGTTTTACGAGTGAGTTAAGTAATTGTGATTCTGGTTTCAACCTCCATAAAAATGAGGAGTCCGAGACGCAATAGCTAGTTCTCTTAGGCATAAGTACCGTTCATTTGTCGACCAATATTTGTGACACTACACCATTCACAGAGAGTGCCAAGGCAGCATATACCTCTGCTAGCAGTATGGTATTTCTTCCGTTATGACCTTCCGTAAACGCATGCGCAAGTGGGTCACTCTACCGGTACATGAGAGGGACGAGAGCGCTTTATAGTCACGGAATAGGACATGAACCAAGTATGGAAGGTCACGAAAGCGTAGAGGGCAGGGAAGACAGGATACTCCGAGGGGAAGATGAACTTGTCTTTGACGGTGAGGAGAAAGTGGAAGTACCGGTGACGTCACAGGTGCCACAATTCGGAAGTCATGTCATCGAATACGACAAAAGTGAAAGACAGGAGAGAGAAATAGTCGAACGACAGGCTCAATTGAGAGATATTAGGCCAGAGACAGAGTTCGGTTTCCGATCACTTTTGAGTCCCTACATGAGACGGCTAGGAAATAACAAATCAACCGGTCCCAAGGTGTGTGTGTCCCACCTAAAGCACCAACCATCTTCAGAAGTCACACACCTCACCACAATCTACAAGTAGTGCATCGCCATAACCTGCTTGCCAACCACTTGGAAAACTGCTCAGGTCATAATCCAACCTAGACCTAACAGGAACCCAATCCTCCCACAAAACTACAGACCCATTTCACTGCTGTGCTTTCTTGGTTCAAATGGCTCTGAGCACTATGGGACTCAACATCTGAGGTCATCAGTCTCCTAGAACTTAGAACTACTTAAACATAACTAACCTAAGGACACCACACACATCCATGCCCGAGGCAGGATTCGAACCTGCGACCGCTACGTCGCGCGGTTTCAGACTGAAGCGCCTAGAACCGCTCGGCCACACCGGCCGGCTGTGCTTTCTTGGGAAAATGCTGGAGTGTTTTATCCACAGAGTGCTCACCTAGTTCCTGAGAGATAACAACATTATCACACACCTCTCCCCTCCAGAGCAGTTGTAGTCCGTCCAGAATAAAGTACTATCCACGAATCCCTATATATGGTGGAACACATACGCAAAGTTTGGCAATTTGTGTTGAGGTGCTATGGGACCAAACTGCTGAGGTCATGGGTCCTTAGGCTTACACACAATCTAACTAACTTACGCTAATGACAACACACACACCCATGCCCGAGGGAGGGCTCGAACCTCCAACGGGAGGAGCAGTGCGAACCGTGACAAGGCGCCCCTGACCGCACGGCGAAAACATACGCAGAGCAAGAGATAGAAACCACAGCACTGCAGCGGAGCAGTCTTTCTCGACACCGAGAAAGCGTTCGACAAGGTCTGGCATGTTGGCTTAATCTAGAAACTGTCCCTGTTAGACATTTCAAGGCACATGATCGACATTCCTGGTAGAAAGGCAGTACTCTGTCAGGTGCGGCAAGCAGGTTAGCACGACCAGGAACGCCGTGACCGGGTTCTGCAAGGCTCGGTTCTGGGGCCCGGAACTGTACACGGTCTACACGATTCACGTTCCTAAATTGGTAGGAAGAGAAATTATCTTTCGCGTAGTGACACGGCGCTCTACAGAAGTAGCAGCAATCTCAACTTCATCGCACGAGAACTACGTGAAAATCTAGATCCCATCACCCAGCGGTGCAAGATCTGGAAAATAAAGATTAATCCCGACAAAAGCGCTGCAATAATATTCACAAGCAAGGTAACGCCTCCAAACCGAAAGATTTCTGTGACAGGCAGAGTAACAGAATGGAGCGACTCGGCGATATGTCTTGACCTGCTGCCAGATAGACGCTTAACAAATCAACAGCGCGAGAAATTGCGCTGTATTCTATCAGTTGTGCCCGCTGCTAAAGGGTGGGGGAGGGGTGGGGTGGGGGGTGTCGGTAGAGGCTAAGCTAAGGATCTACAGTAGTGTGATCCTTCCTATCATGCTGTACGTATCAGTGGTGTGATTCATGGCGCCAGACACACACCTGAGCAAATTACGATCATTGTAGAACAAAATCCTTCGCGTCAAAGTCAACGCTGAAAAACGCCAAACACGTATATACGGGACATCTTGCGCGAACCATCTATCGATACCTGCATTAAAAGAAAGCCAGAAAACCTCCGTGAGAAGACTTCCATCCTACCCACCAACTCGTCCATCAGTTAGGAACACAACAACCCGATGCTTCAGATAAGAAGCAGGTGTCTACAATTCAGGGTGCAACAGATAACAGACAACGGTGATATACAATCATTTAGACCGATAAGCACTACCCATTTTCAGTCATCATCAAAGCCATGCTAGATGTGAGACAGGCAAAGCCCTGTGGTGCTATGGCTACAGCAGAAATATTATCAGAACTAAACTCCTTGCGTATAGTTTTAATATCACCGAAGCGTTGCAATAAAAACAGTCGGAAGAGTCACCGTCATTATGTGCTTACACCTTCCCTGTATCACAGAAAAAGAAACAAAAAAAAGACAGGCTTCATGCACGCCGAAACACACTGGACGGCCTCAACACGATAAGAACAAACCACGGAAAACATGGGGACTCATTACACCTCTACATCTACATCTACATCCACACTCCGCAAGCCACCTGACGGTGTGTGGCGGAGGGTACCTTGAGTACCTCTATCGGTTCTCCCTTCTATTCCAGTCTCGTATTGTTCGTCTAAAGGATTGTCGGTATGCCTCTGTGTGGGCTCTAATCTCTCTGATTTTATCCTCACGGTCTCTTCGCGAGATATATGTAGGAGGGAGCAATATACTGCTTGACTCCTCGGTGAAGGTATGGTCTCGAAACTTCAACTGTAAGTACGCTGTTTATGTTTTCTTATTGGCAACGTTACATAGCGCTCTGTATGAAAATCACTGGCTGTGCTGTGTGCAGTCTGTGGCTAGTTTGCATTGTTGTCTACCATTGTAGTGTTGGGCAGCTGGAAGTGAACAGCGCGTAGCGTTCGGCAGTTGGAGGTGAGCCGCCAGCAGTGGTGGATGTGGGGAGAGAAATGGCGGAGTTTTGAAATTTGTAAGACTGGATGTCATGAACTGCTATGTATATTATGAGTTTTCAACACTATTAAGGTAAATACATTGTTTGTTCTCTATTAAAATCTTTCATTTGCTAACTATGCCTATCAGTAGTTAGTGCCTTCCATAGTTTGAATCTTTTGTTTAGCTGGCAGTAGTGGCGCTCGCTGTATTGCAGTAGTTCGAGTAACGAAGATTTTTGTGAGGTAAGTGATTTATGAAAGGTATAGGTTAATGTTAGTCAGGGCCATTCTTTTGTAGGGATTTCTGAAAGTCAGATTGCGTTACGCTAAAAAAAAAAAAAATATTGTGTGTCAGTTTAAACACAGTCATGTATAATTGCTGAAAGGGGACGTTTCACAACAAAAGCCCGTACCGAGCTACTGAGCGTATCTCCTGCAGAGTCTTCCACCGGAGTTTATCTATCATCTCCGTAACGCTTTCGCGATTACTAAATGATCGTGTAACGAAGCGCGCTGCTCTGCGTTGGATCTTCTCCATCTCTTCTATCAACCCTATCTGGTACAGATCCCACACTGCTGAGCAGTATTCAAGCAGTGGGCGAACAAGTGTACTGTAACCTACTTCCTTTGTTTTCGGATTGCATTTCCTTAGGATTCTTCCAATGAATCTCAGTCTGGCATCTGCTTTACCGACGATCAACTTTATATGATCATTCCATTTTAAATCACTCCTAATGCGTACTCCCAGATAATTTATGGAATTAACTGCTTCCAGTTGCTGACCTATTTTGTAGCTAAATGATAAGGGATCTTTCTTTCTATGTATTCGCAGCACATTACACTTGTCTACATTGAGATTAAATTGCCATTCCCTGCACCATGCGTCAATTCGCTGCAGATCCTCCTGCATTTCAGTACAGTTTTCCATTGTTACAACCTCTCGATACACCACAGCATCATCCGCAAAAAGCCTCAGTGAACTTCCGATGTCACCCACAAGGTCATTTATGTATATTGTGAATAGCAACGGTCCTATGACACTCCCCCGTGGCACACCTGAAATCACTCTTACTTCGGAAGACTTCTCTCCATTGAGAATGACATGCTGCGTTCTGTTATCTAGGAACTCTTCAATCCAATCACACAATTGTTCTGATAGTCCATATGCTCTTACTTTGTTCATTAAACGACTGTGGGAAACTGTATCGAACGCCTTGCGGAAGTCAAGAAACACGGCACCTACCTGTGAACCCGTGTCTAAGTCTCGTGGACGAATAGCGCGAGCTGGGTTTCACACGACCGTCTTTTTCGAAACCCATGCTGATTCCTACAGAGTAGATTTCTAGTCTCCAGAAAAGTCATTACACTCGAACATAATACGTGTTCCAAAATTCTACAACTGATAGACGTTAGAGATATAGGTCTATAGTTCTGCACATCTGTTCGACGTCCCTTCTTGAAAACGGGGATGACCTGTGCCCTTTTCCAATCCTTTGGAATGCTACGCTCTTCTAGAGACCTACGGTACACCGCTGCAAGAAGGGGGGCAAGTTCCTTCGCGTACTCCGTGCAAAATCGAACTGGTATCCCATCAGGTCCAGCGGCCTTTCCTCTTTTGAGCGATTTTAATTGTTTCTCTATCCCTCTGTCTTCTATTTCGATATCTACCATTTTGTCATCTGTGCAACAATCTAGAGAAGAAACTACAGTGCAGTCTTCCTCTGTGAAACAGCTCAGGAAAAAGACATTTAGTATTTCGGCCTTTAGTCTGCCATCCTCTGTTTCAGTATCATTTTGGTCACAGAGTGTCTGGACATTTTGTTTTGATCCACCTACCGCTTTGACATAAGACCAAAATTTCTTAGGATTTTTTGCCAAGTCAGTACATAGAACTTTACTTTCGAATTCTTTGAACGCCTCTCGCATAGCCCTCCTCACACTACATTTCACTTCGCGTAATTTTTGTTTGTCTGCAAGGCTTTGGCTATGTTTATGTTTGCTGTGAAGTTCCCTTTGCTTCCGCAGCAGTTTTGTAGCTCGGTTGTAGTACCACGGTGGCTCTTTTCCTTCTCTTACGATCTTGCTTGGCACATACTCATCTAACGCATATTGTACGATGGTTTTGAACTTTGTCCACTGATCCTCAACACTATCTGTACTTGAGACAAAGCTTTTGTGTTGAGCCGTCAGGTACTCTATAATCTGCTTTTCGTCACTTTTGCTAAACAAAAAATCTTCCTGCCTTTTTTAATATTTCTATTTACGGCTGAATCATCGATGCAGTAAGCGCTTTATGATCGCTGATTCCCTGTTCTGCGTTAACAGTTTCAAATAGTTCGGGTCTGTTTGTCACCAGAAGGTCTAATATGTTATCGCTACGAGTCGGTTCTGTTTAACTGCTCAAGGTAGTTTTCAGATAAAGCACTTAAAAAAATTTCACTGGATTCTTTGTCCCTGCCACACGTTATGAACGTTTGAGTCTCCCAGTCTATATCCGGCAAATTAAAATCTCCACGCAGAACTATAACATGGTGGGGAAATCTACTCGAAATTATCCTTCAGGTGCTCAGCCACAACAGTTGCTGAGCCAGGGGGCCTATAGAGACATCCAATTACCATGTCTGAGCCTGCTTTAACCGTGACCTTCACCCAAATTATTTCACATTTCGGATCTCCGTCAATTTCCTTCGATACTATTGCACTTCTTATCGCTATAAACACGCCTCCCCCTTCACTGTCCAGCCTGTCTCTGCGGTATACATTCCAATCTGAGTTAAGAATTTCATTACTGTTTACATCTGGTTTCAGCCAACTTTCTGTCCCTAGTACTATGTGGGAATTGTGACCGTTTATTAATGAGACCAGTTCTGGGACATTTCTATAGACGCTCCTGCAGTTTACTATTAGCACATTAATACTGTTATTCCCTGTTGCATTTTGCATACTCCTACCTTGCCGCGTCTCAGGAGGCGTCTTGTCGGGCCTAGCCGCTTCCGGCGTGTAGTGCACGCCTGACCTATTCAGGGGGACCCGACATTTCTCCACCCGATAGCGGAGGTCGAGAAATTTGCACCCCGGATCTCCGCAGAATCGTCTGAGCCTCTGGTTTAAGCCTTCTACTCGGCTCCAAACCAGAGGACCGCGATCGGTTCAGGGAACGATGCTACAAATAGTTAGCTCAGATTCCACCCCGCGAGCGAGGCTTTCCGCCTTTACCAATTCCGCCAACCGCCTGTACGAACTGAGGAAGACCTCTGAACCCAAACGGCAGGAGTCATTCGGGTGCACCCAGTGCTCTATCGCCGCCGGCAGGGCCTCCTCCACATCTCGGATTAGACCACCCGGCAAGCAGACAGAGTGAACACTGGCCTTCTTCCCCGACCTTTCCGCTATTTCCCTAAGGGGCTCCATCACCCGCCTAACGTTGGAGCTCCCAATAACTAATAAACCCCTCCCCCCGTGTGCCTGCTCGGACCTTGCTGAAGGAGCGGCCACATGTCCACTCACAGGCAGAGCGGGCGATGACACACGGCCAGCCTTCACATTGACCCTCCGCCTCGTGCGCCGCGAACGCCGCTGAACCCGCCACTCCCCTTGGGGAGAGGGTGGCCCAACCGCCCCCGGTACCCGCGAAGATGTCTCGACAGCAGGGACGGTGGGTGAAGCATGTAATACCTGGGGTAGCAGGGACGGTGGGTGAAGCATGTAATACCTGGGGTGTATCATGCGACACACCAGACTCCCTACTGCCGCTACACTCCGAGGCAGCAGCCTGAAGACGGCTGACCGCGGCCATCAACACGTCCAGCGTTAGCGAACAGTGGCCAGCTCCTCCTGCGTCCGAACACAGCAGTCACACATCGATGGTGAATGTCAGCTTACCGGTGAATGTCAGCTTCATCAGAATGTCAGTGTGGTGTGAACAGACGAACCACCTATCACGTTTCAGAAAAGTACTCTTACTCTTGTCAGTGATTTGCTTTCTTCATCATTGCCCAAGATAAATAAAATATGTAAAAATCTGTTTTTTGTGACTCTTGCGATTTGTTTGTATTTCACGTATATGATAATGAGTGATTTACATGCGACACGCTAAATATAAGTAAATAAACTCTAGCTGACCCACAGTAAGTGAGGACACTGCAAGTAATCATCCTCCGCCTGCTGTCAGCTCAAGGCGAACGTCTGGCAAGTCGCCTTTCTCGTAATCATATTCACCTTTCTTGTGCTAGGAGCTAAAAAGTTGTACGCAGAAAAAGAAAACCCGCTATCTCCCGACTATTTTTTTTTTACACTATAACTGTGTGAACAAAAACAGGCGTGCTAAAAGTTTCATTACAAACGAACCGTTACGTCGGTTCACCCTCCTTGAGTGCAATAACAAAATAGCGTTACCAGAAGAGGACACTTCAACTGGTGATCCGAAATGTAACATTGTCGTTGTCTCGGTCTCGCCCACTTTCATCGGTAGTAGTCTACGTTATTATTATTATTATTATTAGGAGTAGTTTACAGCTTTTTAGGTCGTTTCTCGCAACCTCGTCTCCAAGCCTCCTGATCCTTGCGCGATCATCTTTTAAATGTCTTCGTTGCATATTTTCCTCCACTTGTTTTTTCCATTCT
The DNA here is from genome assembly GCF_021461395.2 of Schistocerca americana. Classification (NCBI taxonomy): domain Eukaryota; kingdom Metazoa; phylum Arthropoda; class Insecta; order Orthoptera; family Acrididae; genus Schistocerca; species Schistocerca americana. The sequence continues at coordinate 221,324,524 of NC_060122.1, read as the reverse complement.
CCACAGGGTCTTTTTTTTATGGAGGTTTCCAACATAATACTTCTTCAGCCAATGTTCGTCCAGTAATTTTATCACAATCCAATACCATTTTAAGTGCCATTTTTCCACCTCTTCTGTGTAGTATGTTTCGTTTCCTGATTTCCTTATTTGGGATTTTTTTCTCGCCTTGAAACTCCACAACTTCTCAAAAAATCCATTTGTACGGCTTCAAGTTTTGTTATTTCTGTGGATTCCGCTCCGTAGAAACAAATTCTTTGGATTACGGATTCGTATAACTAACCATTTTTGTGTTTCATTAATTTTATCTGATAAAACGATGGAATTCAGCTGAAATATTTCCCTTTTAGCTTCGGTTGTCCTCTACCTTATTTCTTGTTTCTTGGATTCCTGATCTCAGTTTATAACTCCCAGATATTTATACGTATGACATGACTCAATAGTATTCCCATCTATGATGTCTTTTTGTTTTCTTCCTATAGAGACATTACGTTTTGGGAAAATTTATTGCTGTCCTGCCTTATTGTACGTTTCTATCATTTTCTTCAACACTTACTATACACCACAGTCATCTGCATCGAAATTATTTTACCATCATCTTAGAGACACATTACAGAAAGGTAAACCTATTTTAAAGCATTTGTAGACTTAGAGCTTTTCACTACGTCGACTTGAATACACTCGTTGCAGTTGTGATGGCAGCGGGCGTTAAGTACACGGAGTGAAAGGCTGTTAACAACTTGTACAGAAAACAGACAGCAGTTGCAGGAGTCGAATGGCATAATAGGGAATCAGTGTTTGAGATGGGAGTGAGACAGGGTTGTAGCCTATCCCCAATGTTATTCAATCGGTACGCTGAGCAAGCAGTAACGGAAACCAAAGAGAGATTTGGAGTAGGAATTATAGTTTGGGGATAAGGAATAAAAACTTTGAGGTCTGCGGATGACATTGCAATTCTATCAGAGGCAGCAAAGGACTTGAAAGAACAGGTGAACGGAGTGAACACATTTGAAAAGACTATAGAAGATTAAGAATGGCAAAGCGAGGGTAATGGAATGTAGTCGAATTAACGCCAAGGGAATTAGATTAGGAAACAAGACACTAAAAGTAGTAGTATTTGGGCAGTAAAAAACTGATGATAGCCGAATAAGGAACGATATAAAATGTAGACTGGAAGTGGTAAGAAAAACGTTTCTGGAAAAGAGAAAATTGTTAACGTCATACATAGATTTAAGTTTGAGGAAGTCTTTTGTGAAGGTATTTGTCTGCAGTGTAGGCTTATACGAAAGTGGAAGGCGGGTGCCATATAGGTTCAAATGGCTCTGAGCACTATGGGGCTTGACATCTGAGGTTATCAATCCCCTAGAACTTAGAACTACTTAAACCTAATTAACCTAAGGACATCACACACATCCATGCCCGAGGCAGGATGCGAACCTGTGACGTTAGCGGTCGCGCGGTTCCAGACTGAAGCGCCTAGAACCGCTCGGTCACACAGGCCTGCCTGATGGCAAATAGTTCTGACAAGAAGAGAACATAGGGTATCGAACAGTGCTACAGTCCTAGTAGCGTTGATCCAAAGTAGAGCAATGGTAACGATATACAAAGCAAACATTGCGTTATATATACAACAGTTTCCGAAGTTGGCATTTCGTCAGAAAGGAACTCATGGAATTTCGCAGGGTGAGAAAGAAGTGGCAAATGAAATATTGGCTTTTCTGCAAGATGAGTCAGTGGAATGTGTGATGTAGTATGCGCTCGACTGTGCAGACAATGTACATGAGGAGTACAATGACGACGATACTGGTTCAAATGGTTCAAATGGTTCAAATGGCTCAAATGGCTCAAATGGCTCTGAGCACTATGGGACTCAACTGCTGAGGTCATTAGTCCCCTAGAACTTAGAACTAGTTAAACCTAACTAACCGAAGGACATCACAAACATCCATGCCCGAGGCAGGATTCGAACCTGCGACCGTAGCGGTCTTGCGGTTCCAGACTGCAGCGCCTTTAACCGCACGGCCACTTCGGCCGGCACGACGATACTGATTAACAAGTGAAAGCAATATTGGAACAGGCGTCGAGGCACGTAGTTCAATCATCCTTGTCGGTCAGGGGGCCACAAATCCCGTCTCCAGTGAAATATAGTGAAGGACAATCGTTGTCCAAGAAACGGGTACTAGATATAACTACGTACTTGGAATATCATCTGCAGCTAAGCTTGTTTCTGCTTTAGAGCAAACCATCCCTCCTGAAAAGTGTGTGACATTGCAATTCATACCACCTGGAACCACAGGACAAATTCAGCCCCTAGGTATTTGTTTTCTCGTGCCTACAAAACATATTACCGCTCTATCTGCAGCTAGGTCTTAAACGATAGCCAGTTTCTCGATAAGCTCCACGGTAGCGTGTTTCGGTTTTGGTTGCATGCCATCACATTCCATCAGTTATTATCTCGTTACGATTCTGTATGCATTTTTTAAAGAGTTGATACCTAGCTGAACGTCCTCCACGATTTGCGCTTCCTAAGGAGTTCGCCTTCGATCTTGACGCTGCAAACCTTTGTGATCACTTTGGCGTGCCAATTTTCATTCGGTGTTCATGGAGCAAATTAATGATTTGTTTTGATCATTTCTTGAATGTCGATTATCTCCATTTTGGAAAGTGTAATACACATATCCGTAGAGGGTTGATCTTTGCACCTCCCGGACACTCATTTTCTGTGGCCCTCGCCCTTCATTAATTTTTCCTAATTGTTAACACAACGCTTTCAAAAGAATCTTACAAAAGATTGGACTTGCGATGTAGCATTCAAGGAGTTCCTTGTCAGACGTCAAGGCATTACCAATTTAGTACTTGACGGAAGAGTGTGGTTGTGGAGGGGGGAGGGAGGGGGGAGTAAAATTGTAGAGGAAGACCAAAGACGAACATAGTAAGAAGGTTCAAAATAATGTAGGTTGCAGCAGTTATTCGTAAAAGAAGAGCCTTTTACAGGGTAGAACAGCAAGGAGGGTTGCATCAAACAGTCTTTGGACTGAGGACAATACCAACAACAACAGTTAATAGCAAATTCGATTTGTAATCACCATCTATGCCTAGATCCAATCCTCTGAACTTTCTCATCCAGCCGGTCACTGTGGCCTAGCGGTTCTAGGCGCTTCAGTCTGGAGCCGCGCGACCGCTACGGTCGCAGGTTCGAATCCTGCCTCGGGCATGGATGTGTGTGATATCCTTAGGTTAGTTAGGTTTAAGTAGTCCTAAGTTGTAGAGGACTGATGATCTAAGATGTTAAGTCTCATAGTGCTCAGAGCCATTTGAACCAATTTTTCCCATCCACGCTTTAAGAACTTCTGATAATATTTGGGCATAGTAGATCCTATACAAGACAATGTCTAAGGGCTTTGGTTGGTCCTGCTGCTCGAGAGATTTATTTCCCTATTTTAGTTCTTGTCTCTAACCCTTAGTAAACTTTTTAAGAGTAGCAAAGTATGTCTTATGTACTGTGCTCTCGTCAAGTTATCGATTCAGATTCTTTACTATCAGGGTTGTTGTTATTGTTGTTGTTGTGGTCTTCAGTCCTGAGACTGGTTTGATGCAACTCTCCATGTTACTCTATCCTGTGCAAGCTTCTTCATCTCCCGGTACCTACTGCAGCCTACATCCTTCTGAATCTGCTTGGTGTACTCATCTCTTGGTCTCCCTCTACGATTTTTACCCTCCACGCTGCCCTCCAGTACTAAATTGGTTATCCCTCGATTTCTCAGAACATGTCCTACCAACCGACCCCTTCTTCTAGTCAAGTTGTGCCACAAACTCCTCTTCTCCCCAATTCAATTCAATACCTCCTCATTAGTTATGTGATCTACCCATCTAATCCTCAGCATTCTTCTGTAGCACCACATTTCGAAAGCTTCTATTCTCTTCTTGTCTAAACTATTTATCGTCCACATTTCAATTCCATACACGGCTACACTACATACAAATACTTTCAGAAACGACTTCCTGACATTTAAATCTATACTCGATGTTAACTAATTTTTCTTCTTCAGAAACGCTTTCCTTGCCATTGCCAGTCTACATTTTATATCCTCTCTACTTCGACCATCATAAGTTATTTTGGTACCCAAATAGCAAAACTCCTTTACTACTTTAAGTGTCTCATTTCCTAATCTAATTCCCTCAGCATCACCCGACTTAATTCGACTACATTCCATTATCCTCGTTTTGCTTTTGTTGATGTTCATCTTATACCCTCCTTTCAAGACACTGTCCATTCCGTTCAACTGCTCTTCCAAGTCCTTTGCTCTCTCTGACAGAATTACAAAGTCATCGGCGAACCTCAAAGTTTTTATTATCAGGGTACCACACGTTTTTTGTAAATGTGTGTGTCTCTTCGACTGGCGGTGCGTGGGCCGAGGCGATACCGGCAAGCGACTCCTGGTGCCGGGCCGGCTCTGGCGGGTGCGGGAAAATGCCAAGGGCGCCGAGCCCGCAGGCGACTTCCCCCGTCTAATTCCGGCACTCGCTACTCACTGGTCGCTGGTCGCTACTCGCTCCCTCACCACAGCCGGCGAGGACGCCTGGCCCCCATCCAACGCGGTTCTGCTCACCTGCCAGCCAGCCCCGAGGCACCGTGTATGGTTTGAATGTGTGTGACTATGAGATCACGGAAATATCGTCAGACAGTCGCAACAACACGAGAAGCAAAACGGTGACCAATCGTTTGTTGTTCAATTGTGTGTGAAATCTTATGGGACTTAACTGCTAAGGTCATCAGTCCCTAAGGTTACACACTACTTACCCGAAATTATCCTAAGGACAAACACATACACCCATGCCCGAGGGAGGACTCGAACCTCCGCCGGCACCAGCCGCACAGTCCATGACTGCAGCGCCTGACACGGCTCAGCTAATCCCACGCGGCATGTGTTTGTTTGACGTGGGTGTCAAAGTCGTGGCGGTCAGGTCAGTCACTCACGGGATCTACGTTTCCAGAATCATTTGGTTCCTCAGTGAAAGTGAAGAAGAATTACAGTATCTGCTGAATGGAATGAACAGTCTAAATAGGACAGAATACGGACCGCAAGAAAATCGCAGAAAGACGACAGTGATGAGAAGTAGTAGAAATGAAAACAGCGAAAAAGTTAACATCAAGATTGATGATCACGATGTAAACGAAGTTAAGGAAGTAATCTACCTAGGCAGCAAAATGACGGACGGAATAAGGCGTGTGACGGTACGTCACATAAATGGACATTTGGAGAAAGGGAAAACAAGTTTTTGCTATGAGACGTGTGAAACATAAATTATCTAAAGACTAAGTACGTCTGCACGATGTATAACAAATAGTAAAGAACGTAAGTTATTATTATCAAAACACAAATATCGATGTAATTAAGAAAACACAGTTTTTTTTGTATAATCTCTGTGTAACATTAGCCATTTACATAAGAGACAATGCTTTGATTGAACCATCTTTCCTGTTTTTGTTTCGTCTAGAAGTAAACCACCATTGTAGCGCTGGATAGTAATTAATGGAAGTTTTTCTGAAATTTGCAAAATATAATAGAAATTGTTATTAGAAAGTGTTTATTATTGAGTTAGTTGTCACCTCTCATGATCGCAACCATTAATTATAATTAACAAAGTTTTCACAGAACTTCGTAGTGCAGGGAGCTCATCTCCCCTAGCAGGGTTTAGTCGGCCATTACGCTGACTGTATTATTTAATTAAAATTTCATGTCATAATATTAAATGTAAATGTGAGAGGTTTCTCTACCTTGATCTTACAATAGTTTCAGAGTTGACAGAGTAAAAATAGATTTAGTTTGTTAATATATAGAATACTGAATGAGTTCAGTATGTTTCAAGTTAGGCCGCCTAGCGGCAGATGACATTCTCTCCAGTTTTGCCTTGTAAATAATGAACAAGAAATATTGAAAATCATCACATTTTGCAATATCTCAGTTAATCAAAAATGGCTCTGAGCACTATGCGACTTAACTTCTGAGGTCATCAGTCACCTAGAACTTAGAACTAGTTAAACCTAACTAACCTAAGGACGTCACACACATCCATGCCCGAGGCAGGATTCGAACCTGCGACCGTAGCGGTCGCTCGGCTCCAGCTCAGTTAATCCTTGTGTAGTTTGGTACATAAATAAACAGTTGCCCCTGAGACCCATATTAATAACTACAAAAAAAATGGCTCTGAGCACTATGGGACTTAACATCTGAGAACTTAGAGCTGCTTCAACCTAACTAACCTAAGGACATCACACACATCCATGCTCGAGGCAGGATTCGAACCTGCGACCGTAGTGGTCGCGCGGTTCCAGACTGAAGCGCCGAGAACCGCTCGGCCACACAGGGCGGCTCAAGTGTTATCGCGGTATACGTTAATTAAAAGTCTCATGCTAGCCCACATTATTTATAGCCACCCCAACCAAAACCATAAAATATATAATTACAAAAATAAAAATATATAACTATCCCGTGATAATGGACCCACATCCAAACATATAACGTTATACTGTGATAGGCGGACACCAAAAGCAGACTAGTATCGCCATAAAGGGCTTTCCTGGCCGAGACGAGCCTGCTAGTATCAAACTGGGGCCTCAAATTGAGGAAAACATTTCTGAGAATGTACGTTTGAAGCACAGTACAGTGTGTCAGTGAGATATGGAGTATGGGAAAATCGGAACAGAAGAGAATCGAAGCATTTAAGATGTGGTACTACAGACGAATGTTGGAAATTAGGTGGACTCATAAGGTAAGGAATGAGGAGGAAGTTCACAGAATTGGCGAGGAAAAAAATATATAGAAAACACTGACAAGAAGAGGGGTAGAATGGTAGGAGCTGTAGAAGGTAAAAACTGTAGAGGAAGACAGAGATTTGAATATATCCAGCACATAACTGAGGACACGGCTTGCAAATGCTACTCTGAGGTGAAGAGGTTCGCACAGGAGAGGAACTCGTGGTGGACCGCTTCAAACCAGCCAGAAGACTGATTACGTACCATGTGCAGTCTATTTCAGCAAAATGTATCAGTAACTTCAATTAAGTACCCACTACTTTGGAAAGTAGTTCAAATATTCAAATTGTGAGGAAAATACTACGTAACAATATTATTTTTTTTATTTTCCCATGATTTCTTCTTTTCTTGTTTTCTGCTTTCTTTATGGTACATTGGAAGATTTATTATAGGTCGGATTTTGTAACTTTTCTTCTTTGTGCAATTTTGTTTCTGTACCTGAAATGGAGTTCCTATGCACGCGATTGCTATTTTTGTCATGTTTTTTTCCCTAATGTCGTGTGTTTGTGCGTTTATTGACATGTTATTTGAAATTATTTTCCACGAGCTTAATAATGTGAAGTGTCAATTTTGTACTCAATGTAATGCTAAGCGAGATCTGTTGAACTGTAGAAATACATCGATAGATCGATAATGAAACACCAACAAAGAGTATGGAGAACGAGAAGGGAGGTAACTGTTGAGCCACGTGAATGCGAGTGTACTGCGTCTTCGGTCGATGTTAAAAAACTGTTGTATCGGTGATAGGCGTTTTTGATTTCGGTGTGTACCGTAGACGAAGAAACTAACAACCAAACATGCCACACTTCGTCTAACTGCGAACTGCTACTCGGCAGCGCTCCGATACGCTTGCGCCTGCAACAGCATTGTGCTCAGTTGTCAGGTTTACCACACACCACCACCTATCCTGCTTTAGAGAGCGGACAAGCGTCAGACCTCAACGTTCTGTGATGAGGCGTGAGAGTCAGACACCTTGTCTCCTACTTTTGGTTTCACTGTCCTTCAACCACTTTCCACAGATGCTCAGGGCAGCAGCACGCCATCACACGACCAGTATCGCCTTACTCAGGCGCCGGGCCATAACTCTCTGCCCCTTGTCAAAGTTGTTTATATCAGTGGATTTCCCCATATGTGGCTCGTACCACCGCTAGAATCATTCCTTATCCGCGTCTGTTTCTCCTAAATATTTTACTTATCACGTCGCGTAATCGCAACGCCACCACGAAGATTCAGTGTTGTGATGGTCAATGGTCGTAATGTTTTGGTCCATCAGTATAGTTTTGTTCATGTGCTTGCAGCAGTGTTACAATTGTAAATGATGTCTGATCCTCTGTTTCTCAGTCACCTCCGTACGTAATTATTCATTCAAGTTTTTCTTCAAATATTCTTGTCCTGTATCTATTTGGTTTTCTGTGATTGTCAACACATTTTAATTTGATACATATGAAGTTATCTCTTCTGTTGAGTTTATTATTTATACTATTTGTAGTATATTAACCTGGCATTCGTGTACTACTTGTAGTGGTTACAAATTTATATTCGGGTGTAGCAAGTTTTTTTTTTTTTTACCTGTACCCTGCTCTTGCTCCTCTTCCACCTCATCCTCGCATGCATACACGCAAAGATGTTTCAGTGTTTACTCTTAATGTTTTTTGATATGTTTCTTTCACATTCATTTAATGTTTATCTTAAATATTTTAAACTAAGTTACAAGTTTATTAGAAAAGATGACATTTACTCTGTTTTTGGATCTCACTTTCCAAGTGTAATATGTTCTGCAAAGTTTTTCACTGGTACTGTATTCTCTTTGATGAGTGTAGTTATCGTCTTATGATGGCATCAACTCAAAACCTGGTTAACTAAATACATCAATACTGTAAAACAACCACATTTTTCTTTTATTTGTAAGAAAGGAAGTTGTTCTACATAGCAGCGTATGAAGACCCTTCTTTTGGAATAGAATATGGTTGTTTGGAGTATCCCAAGCATCAGATATCCCATAATTTTGCTTCTAGATACACGAATTACTCTATACTGTAATGTTGATCTCTGTCTTCCTTCTGATACGATTTTCCTGATACATATGGCATGTGCTGACTCGTTTTAAAACAGACCACATTAGTTTAGCACTGATGACAAAGTCAAGGTCGTATTTTACCCGTGGCTCGTATAAGCTTTTACTTGAGGTTTATGTACCTGCCGTGTTTGTGAAACGTATACAAAGGCCGGGTGGGGTTGGCGGGGGGGGGGGGGGGGGGGGGAGTAATTGTCTAAATGAATCTCGTGCTCGGCGGACCTTTTATCTTGTAACTAATGGGAACGAATTTTTGTTCTTCTCTAAGTAGGATACATGCTTGTTCCATTACTAGCGACGACTTGAGTCACTTTTATCTACAAAATAAATGATAAATTTCCACAACAGTGCAAGTGATAAGACAAAGTTTGATGCGAGTGATGTACGCAGTTAATTATATGCTACTTGCAGCAACGCCGTAAAACTCTACGAACCGCGATGGATCGTCACATTCATCTGTGCTACCCAAAACGTCGTAACCGTATCCTGGGGCCTCTGTCGTGGCCCTCTGACGTGTCTATAGCCAAAGGTGGTATAGCAGATGACGCCTGAACCTCCCCCTCCTGCTAGGCAGTGGATTACAGTGTAGTATTTCTCATGTATCGGCTTAATCTAGTTTTAAAACAACATCTGTAGTGTAGAGCATGTTACACATTTACAGATCATAGTCTGCAACAGAAAGCAAGCGGGAATTCCAGGGTTTGGTGGAATATACCGTTGGCAAGAGATGCAGTCACCGCTACTGACCCTAACATTAGGCCCTGATGGTATGTGAGCAAATCTTTCGTCTGTTCCGGGACACTCACTTAACGATCAGGCTGATGGCAAGAATCTGTAGGTTAGCAGCTTCTTCTTTTGTTTCCTTTTCATACAAAAGATCATTTTGTGTTATCGAGTTTAGTTTCCATTTTTTAACGCTAATTGACTCCGCTAAGAACGGAGAGGTTAACGATGTAGATGCCAAACTTCCAAAAGCTAACAAAGATACAGATCTCCGGAAAATTCTGTTCATTTACCAAGCTATAGTAATATGATACTAATAGAATCAGGGACAGAAGAAATTTATGGCACAACACAACTAGAAGAAGGGATCGGTTGGTAAGACACATTCTGAGACATCAACGGATCACCAATTAAGTACCGGAGGGAAGCGGTGCAGGAGGGGGTAAAAATCGTAGAGGGAAACCAGGAGATGAATACAGCAAACAGATTCAGAAGGGTGTAGGTTGCAGAAGTTAGTCTGAGATGAAGAGCTTTGCACAGAATACAGCAGCATGGACAGCTGCATCAAAGTATTCTTCGGACTGAAGGTCACAACAACAACAGTAATACGCAAGAATTAATATATCACTGTTAAGACGTTGTAAAACTGAATGTTCCACGGACATAGACGAAGATGCAGGAACCGTCAGATGAAGTCTGGTCATACCATATATCCACCTTATGATACGTGAACTGTGCCCAAGGACCTGAACTGTTAAATAGATTACGAAGGCTACCCGAAATGCGCTACATGTGGTCGGCTTTTGGTCTAAAATTTCCTAACAATGTAACATGATATGTTATAAGTGTCTCTAGACATAGCTCGTTAGTTTGTTGTTATGTACAATATTTTGGTTCTCTTTATACGATTACATAAAAAAAGCAATATCCTCGCCAGATCAAGCTTTCTGTGACAGCGTCAGTCACTGCCCTACCAACGCTAAGCGTACGTATCAGTAATAAATTAAAGGGGCCAGAGAAAAATATAGAACCACCGAAAACACATTACTATGTTTAATACGATGTAGGGAAAATGATGGCATTCAAAGCAGCTTCTGGTCGTCTCAGAATGGACAAATACAGGTTCTGTATGGTTTTCTAAGGAATATTGTGCAATTCTTTTTGAAAAATAGTGGCAAGTTCTGATAACGATGATGAAAGTGGACAGCGATCAAGCACCCTTCTCTGCAAAGTAGACCAAAAAAGCCTAATAATGTTGGTATTTGTTGACTGTGGTGGTACGGAGAGATGCGAAAATTTATCCCCCGTGCTCACAAAACCAGTACTGGATGGCGCGAGCTGTGTGAACATGGCCCTGCCGCCTTGGAACACACGTCACCACTGGGGAACAAGTATTGTACCATGAGATGGGCCTGATCAGCAATCCTTGATAGTAATGTGAAGTTGCAGAGTTACCATGGGGCCCATGGAATACCACGATAGGTCTGCCCAAATTATCACTTAACACACACAATGTTTCATTCTTGGCAGCAAGCAGTGTACCTTGTACGCTTGGGACAGCGTACGCCAGACCTGAACACAGCCAGAAGTTGGAAACAGTGTGATACAAGACGCATCCAACCAAATTACTTTCTTCCACAGCGTAGGTTTTATAGCTGCGACACGTTTTCCGGTAACGGGCTTTGAATCACTCATGCGTGGTATAGCAACTGCAGCTCGCCATGTAATTCGCAGCTTATAGAGCCCCTTCGTATTGTTTGGTGCCGACAGGGCACACGAGTGCAACATTCAGCTCTTCTGTGATTTTTGCAGCTGTTGTACTCTTTGTCTTTATCGCAGGGCTCTTCAAAGTTCAAATGGGTGTGAATTCCTAAGGGACCAAACTGCTAAGGTCATCGGTCCCTAGACTTACACACTACTTACACTAACTTACGCTAAGGACAACACACACACACCCATGCCCGAAAGGGGAGTCGAACCTCCGGCGGGAGCGGCCGCGCAATTCGTGACGTGGTGCCTCTAAACACGCGGCCACGCCGCGCGGCGCTGGGCTCTTCAATGATCGACTGTCACCATAGTTCAGCACACGATTTCGTCCACGTTGTAACTTAGCGGACGGTGGTTTCCAGCGTTCCTTGTAAGTAGTATAAATCTTCGATGCAGTGCTTGCTGAAACATCAACCACTTTAGCTACCTTGGTTACGGAAGTATCTACCACACGAACACCACTCTGATCACTTTACAAATCACTTGGCTCCACGATAATGGTTCAAATGGTTAAAATAGCTCTGAGCACTATGCGACTTAACTTCTGAGGTCATCAGTCGCCTAGAACTTAAAACTAATTAAACCTAACTAACCTAAGAACATCACACACATCCAAGCCCGAGGCAGGATTCGAACCTGCGACCGTAGCGGTCGCTCGGTTCCAGACTGTAGCGCCTAGAACCGCACGGCCACTCCGGCCGGCTCCGAGATAATGCACTCACAGCTACACATGATACTGTTCTGACGGCAACTGACATTTTGGACGTATTGAGAACATTGTACAGATGCCCGGAGGCGACTGTTTTCGAATTATTCAAGAAAAACGTACGAAAGTGACATCCAAATGCTTCCAGCGAAAATGTACCCCAGTTCAAACTTTAGCTACATTGAATTTCCTACAAAAAGAGCCTGTTCTTGTTTTTTGTAGGACTAGCAGATTTCGCGTAGTGAGTAAGAGGATATCAAAATCCTGCACGTGGATTTTAAAGGTGTGGGTTGCATGAAACCCTTAGTAGATGCAGGCGAAGCACCCTGTGTTTATTTACTCTGGATATATACTGAAGCTCCAAAGAGAACGGTATAGGCAAGCGTATTCAAATACAGAGAGACGTAAACAGGCAGAATAGGGCACAGCGGTCGGCAGCGCCAATGTGAGACAACAAGTATCTGGCGCAGCTGTTAGATCGGTTACTGCTGCTACAATGGCAGCTAATCATGATCCAAGTAAGTTTTAACGGGTTATTAAAGTCGGCGCACGAACGATGGGACACGGTATCTCTGAGGTAGCAATGAATGGAGATTTTCTCATTCACGAGTGTACCGTGAGTATCAGGAATCTGCTAAAACGTCAAATCTCCAACAACATCTCTGCGGCCGGAAGAAGATCCTGCAAAAACGGGACCGACGCCGACTGAAGAGAATCGTTCAACGAGACAGATGTGCAAGTCTTCCGCAAATTGTTACCGATTTCAAAGCTGGGCCATCAACAAGTGTCAGCGTATAAATGATTCAACGAAACAATATCGATATGGGCTTTCGGAGCCGAAGGCCCACTCGTACACCCTTGATGACTGGACGACACAAAGCTTTATGCCTCGCCTGGGCCCGACTTTGGACTGTTGACGACTCGAAACATGTTGCCTTTTCGGACGAGTCTCGTTGCAAATTGTATCGAGCGGATGGACGTCTACGGGTATGGAGAAATTCTCATGAATTCATGGACCCTGCATGTCAGGAGGGGATTGTCAAGCTGGTGGAGGCTTTGTAATGCTGTGAGGTGTCTGCAGCTGGAGTGATATGGGACCGCTGATACGTCTAGATACGACTCTGACAGGTGACACGTACCTAAGCATTCTGTCGGATCACCTGCATCCATTCATGTCCACTGTGTGTCCTGACGGACTTGGGCAATTCCAGCAGGAGAATGCGACACCCTACACGTCCCGAATTCCTACAGTATTCTGAGATTAAACACTCCCGCTGCCAAGCAGACTCTCCAGACATTAACATTATTGAGCATATCTGGGATGCCTTGCAACGTGCTGTTGAGAAGAGTTGTCTATACCCTCCTAGGATTACGAATTTATGGATAGCCCTGCACGATTCATGGTGTCAGTTCCCTCCAGCACTACCTCCGACGTTATTCGAGTCCAAGCCACGTCGTGTTGCGGCACTCATGCGTGCTCTGGGGGCCCTACACGATATTACGTAGATGTGCCAGTTTCTTTGGCCTTTCAGTGTATTTGATGCGGCCTTTCTTAGCTGCCTCAGTTGTATAGCTCACTTTCACTGTTCGCTTATGGGCAAAGCGAAATGCTGCTGTGTTGACTTTCCGTCTAGTGTGAAGCACCAATTGACGGTGACGTCACCTGCATTCTGTTCTATTCCATTTATTTGACGTACAATGTGAATCGGCAGTAAGGTACGTCGCTAAATTACTGCTGAACACGAAAAGCCTGTGATCGAGTCGACACGGACGGGTGTGATAAGCCTTCAAACGCACGACCGTTAACACAGGGTTTATCGGGTTGATCCGATGCGGCGGCAGCCTCAGCCTCTGCTGGGAGCAGCTACCGGGCCCGTGTAATTAAGGCAATGATGCGCCTCCTCTCCCCGCCTGCGCCTACAGCCGGCTAGAAGACACGAGGACTGGCGGCCGGCAGTCCCGCGGGAGCCAGCAATATTTCATTACCGTAAAAGGCCGTTCGTCAGCCGGCCGACACAGTTCTCCCATTTTAATACGGCCCACGCTATGTATCGGGACCATGCATATTGCATGCGTCCCGCGCCGAATGAGATTCTTACGGCGCGCGCGCAGGACGCCGCTCTCAGCCTTGGAGGTGGCGAGGCGGCAGTCCACAGCGTACACACACGTACCTCCGGACCCGGCCGCTTACGGACCTCGCCCCGGCTCCGCAGCCGCCGCCGAAGAACTAACGCGGACACCAATCGGCAAGCGTCTTTTTTTTTATATTTATGGTACGAGAAGTTCAAACACAAATATCAATCGATCACAGCAAGCCGATGCAACTCAAAAAAATTCTCGAGCAAACCGCCTCTGAAGATTTACGTTGTTGTTGTTGTTGTTGTGGTCTTCAGTCCTGAGACTGGTTTGATGCAGCTCTCCATGCTACTCTATCCCGTGCAAGCTGCTTCATCTCCCAGTAGGTACTGCGGCCTACATCCTTCTGAATCTGCTTAGTGTATTCATCTCTTGGTCTCCCTCTACGAGTTTTACCCTCCACGCTGCCCTCCAGTACTAAATTGATGCCTCAGAGCATCTCCTACCAACCGATCCCTTCTTTTAGTCGAGTTGCGCCACAAACTCCTCTTCTCCCCATTTCTATTCAATACCTCCTCATTAGTTATGTGATCTACCCATCTAATCTTCAGCATTCTTCTGTAGCACCACATTTCGAAAGCTTCTATTCTCTTCTTATCCAAACTATTTATCGTCCACGTTTCACTTCCATACATGGCTACACTCCATACAAATGCTCTCAGAAACGACATCCTGAAACCTAAATCCATACTCGATGTTAACAAATTTCTCTTCTTCAAAAACGCTTTCCTTGCCATTGCCAGTCTACATTTTATATGCTCTCTACTTCGACCATCATCAGTTATTTTGCTCCGCAAATAGCAAAACTCCTTTACTACTTTAAGTGTCTCATTCCTTAATCTAATTCCCTCAGCATCTCTCAAGTTAACTCGACTACATTCCATTATCCTCGTTTTGCTTTTGTTGATGTTCATCTTATACCCTCCTTTCAAGACTCTATCCATTCCTTTCAGCTGCTCTTCCAGGTCCTTTGCTGTCTCTGACACAATTACAATGTCATCGGCGAACCTCAAAGTTTTTATTTCTTCTCCATGGATTTTAATACCTACTCCGAATTTTTATTTTGTTTCCTTTATTGCTTGCTCGATATACAGATTGAATAACATCGGGGAGAGGCTACAACCCTGTCTCACTCCCATCCCAACCACTGCTTCCCTTTCATGTCCCTCGACTCTTATTTCCGAGGAACCTTAATTGACTACACTTAAGGTGACTTTTTTCGAAGTGGCTCACGTGTTAGAGTCGGAAGATTGGTAATCAATGGATCATTGGTTAGAATCTCGCCATGGTCTGTTTTTTGTCGTTTTTTTTTTCGTTTAGTTCGAATACTTACATCATTCACATATAACATTAAAGTAATATAGGCTAGTTAACACTTACATAATCATCATTTTTATGAAAAACTCGCGTCTTCTTGTTTCTAATTACATTTCGCACGAAATTTAAATATTAGAATAATAATCGATAGGTTACGTAAGATTGATAATAAATCTCGTTTAAACTTTGAAAAAATTACAATTGTTTTAGTAGCTTTTAATGAGTATCGATAATTTAGAACTTATATTTACAATAAAAACGGGCATTTTCTGGGCAATATGAATTTAGAAACAAGAAGTCGTGCATTTTTCATAAAAAAAGATTAGACGTGTTAATTAGCGTATACTTGGTGAATTTTACATGTGAATGATGCAGATTTTCCAGTTGAGCAAAAATTAAAACGAAAGAGTTAGACAATGGTGAGATTCAAACCAATGATCCACTGATTACCCAAATACCATTCCCCGAGGCTACCGAGTTTTTCCTCAAAAGTTTTCTTGAAAATGCAATAAGATAGTGGCTGAGGGCAGAAGAGAGTATATGTAATAATGGGCAAAGATGATGGAGGAAGATAGCAGAGGAGATAAGAAAGTTCTGATATGGAATGGTGAAAAGTAAGAGGACAGGTCTGAGTGAGGATGCAACAATAATGAATAACAATGGGGCAGAGGTTAACAATAATGAGACAAGGGACTACCCTGAGCATTTGCTGAATCCGAACAGACTTTGAGATGAGGGTAGTTATAGCGAGGGAGAGGGAGGGGGGGGTTGTGAAGGACCTGACATGAAAAGAAATGGAAATGGCACCAGACAAGGTGAAAGGAGAAAAAGCACCAGATGTGAACGAAGTAAATGTCGAAATGGTGAAGGCAGCAGGGGAGGCTGGGAAACAGTGGTTGCATCGCGTGAGGTGTGGAATGAAAAAATGGTTCAAATGGCTCTGAGCACTATGGGACTCAACTGCTGAGGTCATTAGTCCCCTAGAACTTAGAACTAGTTAAACCTAACTAACCTAAGGACATCACACACATCCATGCCCGAGGCAGGATTCGAACCTGCGACCGTAGCAGTCGCGCGGTTCCGGACTGCAGCGCCTTTAACCGCACGGCCACTTCGGTCGGCGGTGTGGAATGAGGAGAAGACTCCAGAAGACTGGAAGACCGCAGGAAGGATTGTAGAAACTACACGAGAGTCACACTGATACTACACTGTGCCAACGTATATGGAAAGATCCAGGACAGGAGAATCCGAACTAGGGTCGAGAACAAATTGAGAGAGGAACAGCATGATTTCAGACCTGGCAGGTCAACTGTTGATCTCGTATTTGCAGTGAGTCGTCTCCAAGAGCATCACTTCGAATTTGGGACCGAGCGAGGTGGCGCAGTGGTTAGCACACTGTCCTCCCATTCGGGAGGAAGACGGTTCAAACCTGCGTCCGGCCATTCTCATTTAAGTTTTCCGTGATTTCCCTAAATCGCTTCAGGCAAATGCCGGGATGGTTTCTTTGAAAGGGCACGGCCGATTTCCCTTCCTATCCTTCCTTAATTCCAGCCTGTGCTTCGTCTCTAATGACCGCGTTGTCGGCGGGACGTTAAACACTAATCTCCTCCTCCTCCTCCTCCTCCTCCTCGGATTTGGGGAAGACTCTATGATGGCCTTCTCGATACACAAAAGGCATTTTATAGCGTCGGTGGAAGAACGGTCTGGGAATCACTAGAAAAGAAGGTGTAAAATAATAGACAACCAGAGTAGAGGAAATGTACGGTGTAAATCAGAGTTGGAGGAAACTGGGAAATGAAAGGACGGATTGGTTCCAGCAAACAAGTGGCGTGAAACAAGGCAGTGCACTGTCACTTCTCCTCTTCATTGTTGTCCTGGACGAGATAATGACTAAGGTGGTAGGACAAACTGACGACAAGACGAAAGCAATGGTGTTCGCAGATGACTTGATGACCTTGGGAAACATGGGGGAGGTGGTTCAGGATCAGCTTGATGCTTGAGAAGAAAGATATTATGGACGAAATTTA
Organism: Schistocerca americana; assembly: GCF_021461395.2. Taxonomy (NCBI): domain Eukaryota; kingdom Metazoa; phylum Arthropoda; class Insecta; order Orthoptera; family Acrididae; genus Schistocerca; species Schistocerca americana. The sequence goes on along the minus strand of NC_060122.1, from coordinate 221,306,960 downwards.
ATGTAAAAAAAAAAGCGATCCTGGTTACAAATAGAAAGAAGGGAAGACCAGACCAACTAATGAAATTAAGATTTGAGGTGGAAAAAAAAAAGTTCAAATGTGTGTGAAATCTTATGGGACTTAACTGCTAAGGTCATCAGTCCCTAAGCTTACTCACTACTTAACCTAAATTATCCTAAGGACAAAAACACACACACCCATGCTCGGGGGAGGACTCGAACCTCCGCTGGGACCAGTCGCACAGTCCATGACTGCAGCGCCTAAGACCTCTCGGCTACTACCGCGCGGCTGAGGTGAACAATTAAAGGTGGAAAATGTCAAGTACATGGGAAGTGTGACAGCGGAAAATGGAAGAGCTGAGAAAGAGATCGGTGAATGTGGCAGACAGGCAGGCTCATTCCTGTGAAGTGTTAGGAGACTGGTTTGGAACAAAGACTGGTTTGGAACAAAGACGTCCCATAAAACTGCAAAGAAGCAAAATACAGATATTACTACATCCTAATGCTGACCTATGCATCTGCAACTTGTGTAATGAAGAAAGAAAATATAAGCAGGTTGCAGGCATGTGAAATGAAGTTCCTCAGAAGTACGATAGGAGTAACAAGGAGAGAGAGGATGAGGAATGAAAAAGTTAGAGAAATAATGAAAGAAGAGGGTGTTTTACCACTTTTCCGCTAACTATCTTCTCCAAAAACAATTATGGTTGCTTTAAGAAAGGATGATTTGCTTAAAGTCTCAGAATAGTGTTCGTTTTTTTGTTTTTTGCTACTAAGAGAGAAGTTTGTTATGACGCTTTGGTAAGTTCCTTATTTTCTGCCGAAAAATCCCAGTGGAGTTTCATGCGGGTTGTAGAATTCCTTTTTCCAATGAAAAAGCTCTTTCGATTTATTTTTACACCGAGTGAGATGTTGTTAAATGACGTTCCAGACGGACACGCCGCGTTGAGTCGTGACGACATTATAACACACAACACTCTGCCGAAGTTTGACACTGTCTTTTTCAATAAACGTGAATCAATACTTAATAAATCCTTCATTATACACTCTTCTTTTAACAGACACTTTCACTCAGTATACAAAGCCAATGAAAACAGGTTGGTTGGTTGATTTGCGGGAGGGGACCAAACAGCTACGTCAGCGGTCCCATCGAATTAGGGAAGGATGGGGAAGGACGTCGGCCGTGACTTTTCAAAGGAACCATCCCGGCATTTGCCTGGAGGGATTCAGGGAAATTACGGAAAACCTAAACGCCTGACGCGGGTTTCAATCGTCGTTCTCCCGAATGCGAATCTAGTGTGCTAATCACTACGCCACGTCGCACGGTCAATAAAAACACTATTTACGTCTGCAGAGCACAACAGGCGAGCCAAGAATGCAGAGCGCAGACTGAAGAATGTGTTGTGCCTGTAATACGTTGGTAACGAATAAGGCAAAGTTGACACTGTCAATTTATAATGTATACACTACTGCCCATTAAAATTGCTACACCAAGAAGAAATGCAGAAGATAAACGGGTATTCATTGGACAAATATATTATACTAGAACTGCCTTGTGATTACATTTTCACGCAATTTGGGTGCATAGATCCTGAGAAATCAGTACCCAGAACAACCACCTCTGGCCGTAATAACGGCCTTGATACGCCTGGGCATTGAGTCAAACAGAGCTTAGAAGGCGTTTACATGTACAGCTGCTCATGCAGCTTCAACACGATACCACAGTTCATCAAGAGTAGTGACTGGCGTATTGTGACGAGCCAGTTGCTCGGCCACCATCGACCAGGCGTTTTCAATTGATGAGAGATCTGGAGAATGTGCTGACCAGGGCAGCAGTCGAACATTTTCTGTATCCAGAAAGACCGGTACAGGACCTGCAACATGCGGTCGTGCATTAACCTGCTGAAATGTAGGGTTTCGCAGGGATCGAATGAAGGGTAGAAATGAACGTCCACAGTTCAAAGTGCCCTCAATGCGAACAAGAGGTGACCGAGACGTGTAGCCAATGGCACCCCATACCATCACGCCAGGTGATACGCCAGTATGGCGATGACGAATACACACTTCCAATGTGCGTTCACCGCGATGTCGCCAAACACGGATGGGTCCATCATGATGCTGTAAACAGAACCTGGATTCAATCGAAAAAATGATGTTTTGCCATTCGTGGACCCAGGTTCGTCGTTGAGTACACCATCGCAGGCGCTCTTGTCTGTGATGCAGCGTCAAGGGTAACCGCAGCCATGGTCTCCGAGCTGATAATCCATGCTGCTGCAAACGTCGTCGAACTGTTCGTGCAGATGGTTGTTGTCTTGCAAACGTCCCCATCTGTTCACTCAGGGATCGAGACGTGGCTGCACGGTCCGTTACAGCCATGCGGTTAAGATGCCTGTCATCTCGACTGCTTATGATTCGAGGCCGTTGGGATCCAGCACGGCGTTCCGTATTACCCTCCTGAACCCACTGATTCCATATTCTGCTAACAGTCATTGGAACTCGACCAACGCGAGCAGCAATGTCGCGATACGATACAGTGCAATCGCGATAGGCTTACAATCCGACCTTTATCAAAGCCGGAAACGTGATGGTACGCATTTCTTATCCTTACACGAGGCATCACAACAACGTTTCACCAGGCAACGCCGGTCAACTGCTGTTTATGTATGAGAAATCGGTTGGAAACTTTCCTCGCGTCAGCACGTTGTAGGTGTCGCCACCGGCGCCAACCTTGTGTGAGTGCTCTGAAAAACTAATCACTTGCATATCACAGCAACTTCTTCCTGTCGGTTAAATTTGGCGTCTGTAGCACGTCATCTTCGGGTGTAGCAATTTTAATGTAATGTAATAAAATATAAGATTTTTGTCTGACCGCATGCTTCTACTTTTTTCCTTAGCTGTCTGCACCTCCTACTACCATCAACCCCCCCGCCCCCGATAGGTCATATAAACAGTGTCACACTTCCTTGAGGTACTCCTCAAATTACCTTTACATCTGCCGATTTCGTTCCGTTATGAACCTGCTGAGTAGGTCCCTAGCGGCCTTGAGCCTGCCGCTACGTAGCCGGTAAGCTCCGGCGCTTTCTTTGCGGCGCCTGCGGCTGCCACTGCAGCTATTCCGGCCTCGGCCGTCGCATCCACAGCACGTATCTATTCGTGCCGGGTTTCCCACGGGGCAAGGCCACAGCACCTGCGGGTCTTCCGGCCGCCGCAGAGCTGCGCCGTGCTGGGCTGTGCTGACGCGATTACACCGCGCAGCGCTGGATGACTGGCTAGCTGTCGGACGTGGGCCAGCCACTCACAAGGGAACCTCCCCATCACACCCCCCTCAGATTTAGTTATATGTTGACACAGTGGATAGGCCTTGAAAAACTGAACACAGATCAATCGAGAAAACAAGAAGAAGTTGTGTGGAACTATGGAAAAAATAAGCAAAATATACAAACTGAGTAGTACATGTGCGGGAGCGTGAGAGATCGACAACGTTGTGGTCTTGTGGTTCGCGTGAGCACGTGCGAAACCAGAGGTCCTTGGTTCAAGACTTCCCTCGCGCGAATATTTTAATTATTTATTTTCAGACAATTATCAAAGGCACTCACACATAATCAACTTCGCTCTCCAAAATTCCAGGATATGTTCAGATTTGCTTGGACATATGCAGGATTTGACGGTCTACGCACGGAAAAATTTGAAAACGTTAAAAACATATGTTTTGACAGAGCACAGGGAAAAGTGTGCGACTGTGAAACGGTTGCGTTCATTTGTTGCAGTTTATGTGACAAACTCTTGTGTTTTCATCAGTTTTTTGGGAGTGATTATCACATCCACAAGAAAACCTAAATCGGGCAAGGTAGAAGAATCTTTTTACCCATTCGCCAAGTGTACAAGTTCGGTGGGTCGACAACATATTCCTGTCATGCCGTCACCAGTGTCGTATAGAATATATCAGAAGTGTTTTCCTGTGGAGGAATCGGTTGACCTATGACCTTGCGATCAAATGTTTTCGGTTCCCATTGGAGAGGCACGTCCTTTCGCCTACTAATCGCACGGTTTTGCGGTGCGGTCGCAAAACACAGACACTAAACTTATTACAGTGAACAAAGACGTCAATGAACGAACGGACAGATCATAACTTTCGGAAAATAAAGAAAGAAAAATTTTTCATACAAGGGAAGACTTGAACCAAGGACCTCTCGTTCCACAGCTGCTCACGCTAACCACGGGACCACGACGTGCCCGAGCTCAGATTCTCCTTGATGTTGCCTATCTTGCACATGGACTACTCAGGTTGTATATTTTGCTTATTTTTTTCATATTCCCACACAACTTCTTCCTGTTTTCTCGATTGATCTGTGTTCAGTTTTTCAAGGCCTATCCACTGTGCCAACTTGTAACTAAATCTGAGGGGGGTGCGATGGGGAGGTTCCCTTGTCAGAAGCCTCGACACCCTCTCCGCGAGCGTCGCGCGCGCCCGTCTGTGTTTGTTTTTGGATATTATAGGCGCTGAACGGTGAGGCCATCAGCGCCCTTACAGTCTTTAAAACAAACCAATATAGCGATGAAGTATGTAATGGTTCTTTATTTACATGACCATTACGGCACTCCAATCCCAGTTCTCGATACCAGTAATATCGTACTACTTTTCTGCGAAGTAACAGACATATTTTTGTGAAAATATTCACATTTGGATTTATTAATGTATAAGCACTCCGATGTATCGATATATTACAGTAATATGGTTCTTGTGTGTATTCATTTCTGTGAGACTGTCATAATCTTTGACTTACTTGCAACCGTTTTGGCGCGAATGCGCACAGAGCAGTCTTTGTTTCACTTTGCAGAAGTTAAGTTGTTATTTCGCTTTGTGAAAGAACAGTCAAGTCTTGTGGAAATTAAATATGTGAAGATTGATACAAAACTGTTTTCTTGATGATGTGACAATTAAGAAGTGTATGTGAAGACAGTAACTGTTCTCGAAAGAACAGAATACTGTTGATGACCGTGCAGCTTTTCCCTGGAATAAATGATGACTAACTGAAACCCTCAGCTGCCGACAGGTGTTGTTGATATACCTCTATGTGGACAGTTGAAAATGCCGGGTTCGAGTCCCGGTCGAGGCACACACTTTCAGCTGCCCACATGGAGGTATACCAACAACACCTGTCGGCAGCTGAGGGTTTCAGTTAGCCATCATTTATTCCAGGGAAAAGCTGCACGGTCATCAAAAGTATTCTGTTCTTTCGAGAACAGTTACTGTCTTCATATATATAGTTAAAGGCTACCCAGCCATTGACCTTCGTCTGTGCGAATGCGCACAGGTTGCCCAAACTCTTACGGGAATCGCCAAAGCGTGCGCGAGTAATGAGTGGATGGGCAAATGTCTATAAGGTACATTACATATGTAGAATTGTGGACAGTTGAAAATGTGGGTCTCACGGGAAGCTTGCAAGGCATAAGTCCTTGCAGTCGCGCTGTTCATCTGTGTCCTCAGTGGCTCAGATGGACAGAGCGTCTGCCATGTTAGCAGGAGATTCCGGATTCGAGTCCCGGTCGGGGCACACATTTGCAACTGTCCACATCGAGGTATATCAACAACACCTGTTGGCATCTGAGGGTTTCAGTTAGTCATCATTAATTAAGAAGTAGTATATATGAATTTACAAGAAGTTTAATAAAAATGTGGATCGTGAACACCAAGTCATTGATCATTAAGAATTTCCTACAAAAAACGCATTTGTTAGGTCTTCAAATATTGCTAAAATACAGATCTGGACCTTCTAGCAGTAACAGTGGAATCACCCTAGAATCAACAAGGTGAGTCCTAACAACTTCTCGTGCGGTAGCGTTCTCGCTTCCCACGCCCGGGTTCCCGGGTTCGATTCCCGGGGGGGTCAGGGATTTTCTCTGCCTCGTGATGGCTGGGTGTTGTGTGCTGTCCTTAGGTTAGTTAGGTTTAAGTAGTTCTAAGTTCTAGGGGACTTATGACCACAGCAGTTGAGTCCCATAGTGCTCAGAGCCTAACAACTTCGACGAAATCTCCGTGGGAATCCATTCAAGATGAGTGCCAAAATTAATGACTTTTTTTTTACAGTGACTTCATTATCTCCATTCTGACGATACCATCCACAGTCAATAACTTTGTTGTTGCCCGATAAAGCGAACATATGCTGCGTAAGCAACATTATTAATCTGATTTATAACCTACTTTGCAAGTGGTGGTATTGTTAGAAGTACAAAATTGTTGCACTCTCATGCACTCGAAATGGTCACACAGCCACCCTTTCTCGCATGTGCTAAAACACAGGAGGGGGGGAAGTAGCTATGCATGAAACTGAAACACAGAGAACACAAAACACGGAAGAGCTAAAAGAAAATCGCAGGGAAATGTGACTGGCTGACCACTTACAAAAACGTTGGGTGGGCCAGTTACCCTGTTAACTCATTAAAACCATCTACCTAATATCTTGAGAAAAAAGCTGGACAACTCACAAAACTTTAAAACGATCCACATTCGTTTGAACGTTAGTTAAAGTAGAGGGCAGATACGTCGGCAAATCCGCCGTGGCCAGCCGGTCGGCAAATAAAACACAGTCCAAAAAACTTTTGTAGTCCTGTCTTCCTCAGTTGCGTCTAATATTACGGTATATTGAAAACCAAAATATTGCATTGAAACAAGAGTTCAGTTCATAGTGCTGTGGAATGTGGGGAAAAAACCGCAAATTGGCATTCATAAGAAGAAGAACAACACCAAAAATGCAACAGGAGCGTAATATGTAAGAAATTGTCCACGCAACCTGCCACTGATGATGCCTTGCGGAAAATAAAGGCCAAAAGCGTATGGCACTAAAATTGTGTTTTATTCAGTTGCTGTCAGACGGTCCGTAAGTAAACATTATCAATATACCGTAAAAGTCCAAAAAAATGTGGCGCACAGTGATCTGCACGCCTCAAGTACCGTACATCGAAGGGTCCTCCCACCGGAGTAAGAAGGCATGCGTCATAGGGCTGTGGCCTATGCGAAGACGAGTACGAGGGCCGCGTCCCGTCGGTGTGGCTGGAAGGAGGTATGCCACGGCCCTGTTGTGGGCCCTACTACAGGGACTTACTGTCAGTCACTTCTAGCCACGTGTCTTCCCATGGTTGCATATCTCAACAGCGAGGTGACAGCATGCAGGGGGATGGCACACTGAAATCAGAGCGTCGTCAGGGCCACCACTGGCTCTACACGACTTGTTCTTAATTGATTAGTAAACGTGCAAACATGAGAGGTCAGGCCGAGCGGTTCTAGGCTCCACAGTCTGGAACCGCGCGACCGCTACGGTCGCAGGATCGAATCCTGCCTCGGGCATGGATGTGTGTGATGTCCTTAGGTTGGTTAGGTTTAAGTAGTTAAGTTCTAGGGGACTGATGACCACAGCAGTGAAGTCCCACTGTGCTCAGAGCCATTTGAACCATGAGAGGTCAAATGGTAAGTCACGGTACCAAATATACCGACATGCTTTCGATGTAGACAAAGAGGAGTGTAATCGAGACCACAGAAAACTAAGCGGTACAATCACATTAATGCGACGTCAACGTGAAATAACCACTCACAGACGAAAGGTGACAGCTCTAACAATGGAGCGCATATAAAAACGGTGTATGTGTGCGGAGGGGGGGGGGGGGGGTGATGCGGAAAACAGTGCAACCGTAGTAATACGGAAACGGAGCGATTCATTTGACATCCATAAGGGCATTATCATTGACTTTCAAGCTAAGGGTGGAAGCATTCGCGAAACTTCCTGGTAGATTAAAACTGTGTGCCCGACCGAGACTCAAACTCGGGACATTTGCCTTTCGCGGGCAAGTGCTCTACCATTGATTCTGGAAACATCCCCCAGGCTGTGGCTAAGCCATGTCTCCGCAGTATCCTTTCTTTCAGGAGTGCTAGTTCTGCAAGGTTCGCAGGAGAGCTTCTGTAAAGTTTGGAAGGTAGGAGACGAGATACTGGCAGAAGTGAAGCTGTGAGGACCGGGCGTGAGTCGTGCTTCGGTAGTTCAGATGGTAAAGCACTTGCCCGCGAAAGGCAAAGGTCCCGAGTTCGAGTCTCGGTCGGGCACACAGTTTTAATCTGCCAGGAAGTTTCATACCAGCGCACACTCCGCTGCAGAGTGAAAATCTCATTCTGGAAGCATTTACGAAGTTTGTGAACTGTTAGTGTGCAGCTGCGATTAAAGTATAGGCTACGGTGCATGGCAAAATGGCGTTATCCAAAACCGGCGTCGTTGTAACTGTGATACAGCAAGGACAGGAGTGAACGACGGCTGTTGAGATGCGTGCGGGCGAATAAAGGTACCTCTCACATGCGCTAGCGGGCTACCGAGCGGTCATCGAATGTTGCTACATATGGGCCCCCCAAAGGACACCTGGTTAATGCACCCATGCAGGCAGCTCTTCATTGGCGACAAAGGCTGGTATTTGCACGCCAGTACGGCAACTGGGCGTCCGCTAAGTGGTGACAGGTGGCCTTTTCAGGTGAATTACTTTTTATGCTCCCTCGGACAGACGGCCGTTGGCGCGTACGGCGTTTAATGTCTGAAAGTACACAGCCCGCAAACAGCAGGGAATGTTGTAACTCTTCAGGCTTTCCCGGCGAGATCTTGACATGTGGAATAATCGGGTCATATGCTGGACCTATTTCTGCAAAAATCAGCAGAATTCTTTCAAAATTGGGACAATGCTAGGGAGTGTGAAGGACGACTTGGGGCTACGTAAACCAGGCATTTACAACCTCCCGTGCCAGTGTGGAAAGTCATACATTGGCCAGACATCGAGGACGGTGGACGTCAGGTGCAAAGAACACCATGGGTACACCAGACTCGGACAGGCAACCAAATCTGCCACAGCGGAGCACTGTCTGGAGCTCGGTCACTCAATGGACTACAACAACACCAAAACTGTGACACAGACGCCAAGATTTTGGGACAGTGTCATAAAGGAGGCCATCGAGATCAAGGTCACAGTCAACCTAATAAACCGAGACAGCGGTTACCAGCTCAGCTCGGCGTCGAGTCCGGCTCTGGAGCTTATCAGGGCCCAACGAAAGGAACCAAGAAACTCCTCAAGAAGTTGTGACACCGCAGGAGCAGCGCCAGGCGGGCGCGGACCGCGAACGGAGCGCCCGACACAGGACGGGCCTCAGAGAGCTGCCACAGATGGCGACCAAGTCGGGCGCGGACGTCCGAGGGAGCGGGGGAGAAGAGACAACACCTTTAAGCAGCGCCACGCGGGCGCGGACGGCAAAAAGAGCGCCCAGCGCCCTCTGGGCTTAACTACTTTACAAGATACTCCAATACGGCAATCTCAGGTTGCACCTGAAGAAGGCATCGAGTTACGTGGCCGCAATATTGTGCCAGAGCGACACGAATATCCGGCAGTAGACCCGATGATTCCACATGTCAGGAGGGAGTGGTTTGTGGGTCACGTAATCCATAAACAGCCCTTGTCAATCTATCCCAGGCATGTTCGATAGGATGATGATGATCGGTTTGTAGGTCGCTCAACTGCGTAGTTAGTAGCACCCATACAAATTCCCAACCTTTGCTCAGTCCAATCTCGCCACTTTCATGAATGATGATGAAATGATGAGGACAACATAAACACCCAGTCATCTCGAGGCAGGTAAAAATCGCTGACTCCGCCGGAAATCGAACCCGGGACTTCGTGCACGGGAAGCGAGAACTTGACCGGAAGACCACGAGATGCGGACATGTTCGACAGGGTTCATGTCTGGAGAACATGCTGGCCACTCTAGTCGAGCGATGTCGTTATCCTGGAGGAAGCCATTCACAGGAGGTACACGATGGGGGCGCCAATTGTCGTCCATGAGTACGAATGCCTCGCCAATATGCCGCCGATATGGTTATAACGGTCGGAGGATGGCATTCAGGTATCATACAGCCGTTACGGCGCCTTCCATGACCACCAGTGGCGTAAGTCGGCCCCACATAATGCCACCCAAAAACAGCAGGAAACCTCCACCTTGCTGCACTCGCTGGACAATGTGTCTAAGGCGTTCAGCCTGACCAGGTTGCTTTGAAACACGTCTCCGACGATTGTCTGGTTGAAGGCATATGCGACAGTCATCGGTGAAGAGAACGTGATACCAATCCTGAGCGGTCCCTTCAGCATGTTGTTGGGCCCATCTGTACCACACTGCATGGTGTCGTAGTTGCGAAGATGGACCTCTCCGTGGACGTCGTTAGTGAAGTTGCACATCATGCAGCCTATTGCGCACAGTTTGAGTCGTGATACGACGTCCTGTGGCAGCACGAAAAGCATTATTCAACATGGAGGCGTTGCTGTCCTCCGAGCCATAATCCGTAGGTAGCGGTCATCCACAGCAGTAGTAGCCCTTGGGCGGCCTGAGCGAGGCATGTCATCGACAGTTCCTGTCTCTCTGCATCTCCTCCACGTCCGAACAACGTCGCTTTGTTTCACTCCGAGATGCCTGGGCACTTCTATTGTTGAGAGCCCATCCTGGGACAAAGTAACAATGCGGATGCGGTCGAACCGCGATACTGACCGTCTAGACGTGGTTGAACAACAGACAACACAAGTTGTGTACCTCCTTCCTGGTGGAATGACTGGAACTGATCGGCTGTCGGACCCCCTCCGTCTAATAGGCGCTGCTCATGCATGGTTATTTACATTTTTGGGCGGGTTTAGTGACATCGCTGAACAGCCAAAGGGACCGTGTCTGTGATACAATATCCTCAGTCAACGTCTACCTTCAGGAGTTCTGGGAACCGGGGTGATTCAAAACTTTTTTTGATGTTTGTAGATATTTTGTCTAGGTCGTCTTATATCCTCCTACAGTCACTCGAGTTCGACATCTTACCGTACACCACAGCATCATCAGCAAAACAAATTGCTGCCCACCCTGTCTGCCAAATCATTTACGTATACAGGAAACAAGAATGGTCCAATCACACTTCACTGTGTTACTCCTGACGATACCGTTGTTTCTGATGAACATTCGCCCTCGAGGATAACATATTGGGTTCTATTACTTAAAAAATATGTATCTGTGGACATATCTGTTAACATATTCAACATGCTCGTACCTTCTTTAACAGCCTGGAATGGGGCACTGTGTCAAACGGACTTTCTTGTCGTCATTTGCTTGTTCTCTTTTGAACTGAGAGCGCAACAGCCTCTGCTTCGTCGGCGGTTTCCGAATCTCTTTATTAAACCATGGTGGATCTTTTCTGTCGTCAGTCGGATTACTACGCACATAATTCTTTCTGCTTAAAGTCTGCCCATAATTCCTCTACGTCCATCTTACTGACTTAAGTGATGTCAAATCACCAAGCCAGATGCTAACAACTGATTATCTGCTCTTTCTAGCAGAAATAAACTCCTAGTCTTCTTAACTGATTTATTAACTTTCGTAACCATAGTCGCTATAATGACATTATGATCGCTAATCTCCGTTTCTATACTGACGTTGTCGATAAGGTCCGGCCTATTGTTATTTGCCATTCGTCATGACATTTTTGTTAATAAGCTTCTTGTTTTACTATGTGACGATTTTCTTGTATGTTTTAAAAATTCGGTTACGCGATTAGAACTGCGCCGTTGTAGTACGCTGTATATTTAATCCAGTTACTTTATTTATGACTTTGTGTGTTGAGCATTTTACGTTCCATTAGTAGACTGTAATTAGTTGTAGGCAGTAAGAACTAAATTTAGTATACGAACTAAATTTAGTACACAGTTAACACTACGCAGTAACACCATTGTAAAAGTGTTTGGCAGATCGTAGGTCAAGGCGCGAATAGGTTCTCTTACAACTAGCGGCCTGTGGTGTTGTTCCTTTAAGTTGCTGTAAATTCACATCAGGCCTCCTGGTGGCGTGTGGCAAGAAACACTGATGTACACGATTTTGAAATGTTACTCGTGACTGCCGATTGTGGCTATTTGCAGATATACAGGTTGTACTACGAGGGCAGTTCAATAAGTAATGCAACACTTTTTTTTCTGAAACAGGGTTTTTTTATTCAGCATTGAAATACACCAGGTTATTCCCCAATCTTTTAGCTACACAACACTATTTTTCAACGTAATCTCCATTCAATGCTACGGCCTTACGCCACCTTGAAATGAGGGCCTGTATGCCTGCACGGTACCATTCCACTGGTCGATGTCGGAGCCAACGTCGTACTGCATCAATAACTTCTTCATCATCCGCGTAGTGCCTCCCACGGATTGCATCCTTCATTGGGCCAAACATATGGAAATCCGACGGTGCGAGATCGGGGCTGTAGGGTGCATGAGGAAGAACAGTCCACTGAAGTTTTGTGAGCTCCTCTCGGGTGCGAAGACTTGTGTGAGGTCTTGCGTTGTCATGAAGAAGGAGAAGTTCGTTCTGATTTTTGAGCCTACGAACACGCTGAAGTCGTTTCTTCAATTTCTGAAGAGTAGCACAATACACTTCAGAGTTGATCGTTTGACCATGGGGAAGGACATTGAACAGAATAACCCCTTCAGCGTCCCAGAAGACTGTAACCATGACTTTACCGGCTGAGGGCATGGCTTTAAACTTTTTCTTGGTAGGGGAGTGGGTGTGGCGCCACTCCATTGATTGCCGTTTTGTTTCAGGTTCGAAGTGATGAACCCATGTTTCATCGCCTGTAACAATCTTTGACAAGAAATTGTCACCCTCAGCCACATGACGAGCAAGCAATTCCGCACAGATGGTTCTCCTTTGCTCTTTATGGTGTTCGGTTAGACAACGAGGGACCCAGCGGGAACAAACCTTTGAATATCCCAACTGGTGAACAATTGTGACAGCACTACCAACAGAGATGTCAAGTTGAGCACTGAGTTGTTTGATGGTGATCCGTCGATCATCTTGAACGAGTGTGTTCGCACGCTCCGCCATTGCAGGAGTCACAGCTGTGCACGGCCGGCCCGCACGCGGGAGATCAGTCTTGCTTCACCTTGCGGCGATGATGACACACGCTTTGCCCAACGACTCACAGTGCTTTTGTCCACTGCCAGATCACCGTAGACATTCTGCAAGCGCCTATGAATATCTGAGATGCCCTGGTTTTCCGCCAAAAGAAACTCGATCACTGCCCGTTGTCTGCAACGCACATCCGTTACAGACGCCATTTTAACAGCTCCGTACAGCGCTGCCACCTGTCGGAAGTCAATGAAACTATACGAGACGAAGCGGGAATGTTTGAAAATATTCCACAAGAAATTTCCGATTTTTTCAACCAAAATTGGCCGAGAAAAAAAATGTGTTGCATTACTTATTGAACTGCCCTCGTATGTCTCAATACCTACGATGAATGTATAGAACTATTTTTTTTTTTATAAAGAGGAAAAACTATGTCCTCTGTATGTGAAATTGTTCATCTCAAAGAACGTTTCTGGGAACTACAGTAATATATTCATAGGCGATGCTCTGATACAGTACGTCGTGTCCGAAACTAGTCCCGACAAATAATGGATATTTCTCATTACAAGTAGTTGTAATAGAAGTAAGTTGCTGACCCGTTTTTCCTGCATCGTGTTGGTCATACACTTATATTCCTCGTTTCACGAACACTATCGCTAAATCAACTGATCTTAATCTCCAAGGAAACGCATGGCACTACTTGGAACAGTGAATGCCATGTTGCAGTCAACATCCCCGCAACATGGTCGCTGCAGCTGAATACGGCATACCTAAAGAGGTTTCACCCTTCCGAATTGAGGCCATTATCAAGGGCAGAGTCGGCGCCACAAGGTGTTGGCGTGACGGCATCCAGGTGTCACAAATCCTCTCTCCCATCCGGGACGTTCTGACGTCGCCCGAGGCCTCGCTCACTGCTGCGGGCGGAATCTACGCGCTCTCAGCGCGCGAAACAAATTACACGACTAATTGATGCAAATATTAGCTAGGAAACATTTACTGATGGACGTGGATCAGTATCTACAGTGATACACTTAATAAACAGTCTTAATAGCAGTCGCCGACAGGGCACTGACCTGAAAGAAAGGATTAAAATTGTCACTGCGCCAAAAGCAACATCTAATGCCCTGTAGCTGTGTAATTACATGAGGAAGATTCCGACATCCAAACACTACATTCTCGTTGGTTCCGAACAACTTACGCCAACAATCTCCAGAGAAAAAACAGGGGAACAGTTCAAATTCCGTAGGCCGAAAGTCGCACAAAAATGACACACTTAAAGTTTCCACTGAAACAACTGAATTTCTTGCTCAATTCAATTGGTACTCGCCATCTACAGTAAGCTAATGGCTCCTGATCTAAAATGATGTGTCTCTCTACCTAGCACACTCATTACGCTGCAACACTCGTCTAGAGAATAGAAAGAATGAGTAATCTGGGTTCCTAGTCCGTGCGCTGTAATGCATTTTCGATTTCTTGTACGCTTACTATACTCAAATAACTTTGTTGACCATGAAGAATAATTAACTATCGATTTGAGTTCAAGACTACAATTCTGACCCAGAGGGTCCACAATCTGCATCCAAGATAGCTGCCAGCAAACTGTTCCGTTTCCCAGTTTCTAAACCACACACAAAATCGTTTTAACATTCAGCCCTTTCAATCAAAAAAGCCTCAGGAGCTAAATGCGGGCTTTTTTCAGGAGTCACTCCTGCCCCTTCTATTAGCAATCCTATGGAGAGTGCTCCTTCCTGCCACGGTCGCAGGTTCGAATTCTGCCTCGGGCATGGATGTGTGTGATGTCCTTAGGTTAGTTAGGTTTAATTAGTTCTAAGTTCTAGGCGACTGACGACCTCAGAAGTTAAGTCGCATAGTGCTCAGAGCCATTTGAACCATTTTTTTGAAACAAGTGCTGGATAACTTTTGTTGTCAGTAACCCTTAAGTCAGTGTAGGGCGCTCGGCATAGCCAACTTTAGACGGAAAGAGAAAGACATACCCTTGAGCTCCAGGATGAAAAGCAGGAACGTTAGGGTTTCAAATCCCGTCGACAACGAGGTCATCAGAGGCAGAGCACTGCCTCTGATTGTTTCATGAACAGGGAAGAAAATTGTCCCAGCCCTCAAAGAAACCATCCCGGCACTCGTACGGGTTTACATAGGCAGTTTATTTTTCTCCTGGAACCCTCTAAAATATCCAAGTTTTTCGGTAAAAAGAAGAAAGTTAACTGCAGATGCAAACTCGTGTCCGTAGCCGTCAACCTACAAGGCAACAAAGCGTCGCATTCATAGGAGACAAGGCCTATCTACGCAGCAGCTAGAACTTCTCCACTGCCGTTCGTGGCAACCAGTCGCCATCACTGAGTAACAGACAACATTCCGAGATATTCCACCTACGGTCCGTCAGTGTAGAAGTCATGTTTGCCGCCGAAGGAGTGACCTGCATTTATGAACCAGATGCTCCGAAACCCAAGAAAAGGAGACAAATGTATCGGTCAGGTCTATAGAAGAGAGGAATGATCAAGATTGAGAGAAGCATCAGAGACCTGAAGGACGAAGACCTTTGGGCAGACCGAAAATAAGACGGAGAGACCTGGCGGCCAAGGATCTTCAGATACGCGGAGCAAGGTAAGAAGATGCCAAGGACAGAAGGTTGTCGAGAAAGCTACTTGACGAGGCAAAAACCGACTGCGGTTTCCAGAGCCAGAAGAGTAAGAATAATAAATGTAGTAATTTAAAAACTTCTGAATTATAGAGAACAGGTCCCTGTCATCGCTGGACGATCTTAAGGAAATGCATAAAGACTTGAACAAAATTTCCCAAAAGCGTAATGGCTGGCAGTTAAGTTTAAATGAGGATAGATGCTGGATAACGGCTACAACAGAGAAAAACACGAAATATCATCCGAATAAGAGCCTAGTAGTGAACATTCAGATTACAATGTTAGTGGTGAACATCTTGAATCACATCACGGAAGTATAACAACAAGCCATATGAAATGAGACGCACACGCTGTATCAGTAGTGAGAAAGGATAACGGAAGACTTACATTTACTGGAATGGTTTTGGGAAAGTCGAGAGCATTGGCAAAAGAAATCGCTTGTAAGACGCAGGTGCGACTAATTCTAGACTAGTGTTCCAGCGTCTGCAGTTCTTATCAACTGGGCGTGATACCTGACATCGAATGAGTTCAGGGACGTAGTGCTGGGGTCGTAACAGTCCTCTACAGTCCTCAAGAAAGTGTGGCAAAAATACTATGGTAACTTTACTACGTATCTATGGAAGAAAGGCAACTTGGTTCTCGAAGAACCCCTTGCAGGTAAATCAATTTAAATAAAATTATGTAATTATGTCAGTTTTAGCTAGTAGATAAGAAACTTAATTTTTTGGAGATAAGTTTGCGGGCTAGTGGGGGGGAGGGGGGGGGGGGGGGAGTGGGGGTTTCTAATATGCTGTACGTAATTTCGGTTATACGATAAATCGCAAAGACGTAACGGTTCTCAGTTCAGCTAAATACCTACGGATTACGACGACGATTAACAGAAGTCAGAACGATAACATAGATAACGCAGTGGGCAAGGCGAAACAAGGACTGCGTTTTATTGTCGTACCGGCTAGTAGATGCAACAAATCCACTAAAGAGGCTGCCTACACTACGTTTGCCTGTCTTCTGTTGAAGTACTGCTGTGCGGTGTGAGATCTGTACCTAATAGGATTCACGGAGGACAGCGAAAAAGTCTGAAGAAGCGAAGATAGTGTTGTACTATCGCGAAATAGTTGAGAAAGTGTCACGGATGTGATAGAGTTCGGATGGTAACTGATTAAAGAATTGATTGGCGACTCCATGGAGTGTTCTGTGCACCACGACCAGATAATGGATATAATTGGAAGGAGAAACAGCATTGGTCGTATTTTTTTTTGTTTTATTATCCGCAAAATCGATTTTCGGTCACTTAGTGCTGTAATATACAATTAAAATTGGTAGGCACTGGCATCAACAAGCTTAGAGCGAGCCACTAAGGCCATCACAATTTTCTTTATCTTAAATACCTTTGTGACTAATGCCCTTTTGGCATATTTATTATTTTATAAATGACATGTAAGTACTGCCAGTCTTTCACGACCATTCCGTACTTATACTCTATCATAAGTTTTTAGTCATAATTCTGTGACCATTTTATAGAGCATTCTTTGATTTAAATTCTGAGGAAGACACTCATAGCAGTACTGAAACCCGGTTAATTCGTTAAAAATAGTGACCGAGGGCTGTTTTCTTTCAATTGTAACTGTCCGTGTCTCGGAGCGAGAACCGTGCTACTGTGGTTTGAGGAATGTGATAGTGAACTCACGTTGATGTCTCGCCTAATGTAAATCCTACAGAACTCATCTATCTGGCGCCAACACCGCGTACGCAGTTTAGCGGTTCGTTATTTACGCGAATTAAATGACCTATGAGTAGACATCCAGTACCACATATCTCCAAAAACCTACCAACAGACTCTCGGATCCCTGATATGCGGAATCAGTGACGTATTTCGTTCGAAAGACAGACAAACAAGCTACTAAGTAGTTGGTCAAAATGTCTCGACTCATCAGTGTATTTCACACGGACCATGCGCTCTCCTATAGATTAGTAATTTACACTCAAATTTTGATATTCAGAAATAACGCTCAATTCAGACATGTGAAACCTTCGGTGACCCGGCGATCGGATTCAGTTGCTTAAACTCATGGATCGCCTCGTCAAGTGAAGCGACAGCAGCGCTCCTAGCGCATGAAGTCGAAAACTGTAGCGTCCGTGTCGTTAATATTTATGGTGTAAGGTACTAATACGAATGGCACCCCTTTCCCGACAAGTCACGCCAACATATTACGCCTAAACTGCGAGCTTATAGGGATACATTCATTTCATGTTCACCCATCTTCAGATGTTTACAGTTGTTTACGTATCGTCAACAATGTTACTTTACTCACGACATTTTACAACAGCTATCTTCAAAACTCCTTTTGCAAAATTCTGCAACGCCGTAAGTAAAGAAAAATGTTCACGAAGGTAAATAAATGTTAACATCTGCAGATCAGATGCTACGCATTTTGAAATGTCATAACGGAAAATAAACGCTTATGAAAGCAACGGGTTGTACCTAATTCAATATACTGTAAATTACCTTCCCTTTCTTCAGTCGCCGTGTTCTAATACATCAACAACGAACAATAATTATTTACTAATGTTAGTACGAGACAGAACAGAGAAACAAAATACGCCAATGAGAGAGGCAATCCCAGCTGAGAAGCAATAAGGAGTAATTTTGCGTTTTTTGGCCAGAGGCACGTTATTCGAATATGTTAACATCCGCAAACACTATTAGCAAGTATTTTTTAAATATTTGTGCAAAATGTTTTTTGGTAGCTGATCGCATGATGATGGTTTGTTAATTTTAAAATCTTAAAAGGTCGTAAGCTCCTAGACGGTCAATAACACTGACAATATTTTCTGGTTGCGCAACAATATTGACCGTCCTGGAGTGGGAGTGAAAGGTTGCGCAATAATATTGAGAACATAAAGAACTCTGGACGTATATTGCGCTGTCTGGAAATATGGTGCCGTCTGTGGGTAGTGTTGACAATACCACCGACAGTCTCTCGCGTGCTGCGCAGACCAAGAACCTTAGGTTCGCTGTTGTGTTCAAAACAAAAACTCTAGAGCCTTACCATTAGTGGGCATTGAAATGTATAAATCATTTCCGTCATCGTGCAATGTCGGGAGAGATGAGTACAAAAACGAAATGTTAAGACAGATGAATCGTATAATTTATTGCTCAGAAAATGTAGGCAACGGGCACGAAGAGAGATGTTCAAAAAATGTTAATTCAAAGTTGTGAATAAAAGTGTACATTACTCACCCGAATGTAATCATTTAGTGAGCGTGTTATTGCATGACACGTTTCGATAACTATGTTTGAAATACTGGAATGTTAAACTGCACTTGTAAAATTTAAGTTGTCGAAAGGACTCCCAGTAGCAAAGTATCATAATGCATAGTTGTTGGAGCATTAACACACAAAAGGTTTTGATATATCAACTGTTGGACCATCGTCACACAAAACTTTATATCACACTTTTTTTTCGTTCAAACTCAAATCTGTCAACAGGTTTTCGTGAGCGATCTTAGGCGCTTCTTGAACCACTTTTTCATACGCTTTTTTTCTGCTAGCAATAAAGTACAGCAGTTAAAACACCAGCAGCGTCTTTATCGCCCAGCACTTCGAACAACAGTGTTAATGCACAATATTATTGAGCTGTCTAGGGAGTACGTCAATAATAGAGCCTACTACACAATTTTATTGTGCAATAATATTGAACGTCTAGGGGCCGCTTAAATCGCTTGAACTTAGCCTACATCAGCTGTATTATATAGAAGCCAAGCTGGAAAACTGCGAACAACAGAACGGCTAATTATCAAACCGATAGTACTCACCCCCACACGCTCAATAACGTACTGTTCGCATCAGTACTGTTCGTCAATATCTCTAGTGTGGACAATACCTTATTCGTCCCCAGACGGTCGTTATGTTGAGGTATTGACAGTAATATTGAACGTGTGAGGAGCCCTTAACTTGCCCTCTCTCTCCCTCTCTCTCTCTCTCTCTCTCTCTCTCTCTCTCTCTCTCTCTCTCTCTCCCCCACGCATTTTTTCCGTGGGTCGGGTAGAAACCGTTCGCCGGTTGGATCCGCCTAGCGGGACACTGGTTGCTGACCCGCTGATGTTTATGTATCACACTGAATTGAAACTAATAACTCCGCATTCACGAGCACCACTTACATAAAAAGTTATTTTGTATGAGGAATATTCGAAAAACAAGAGTCATTTGCTTATATTTAAATGTTGGGCGCTCAGAATAAAGGTACACAAATACAGTCCCATCTACTGATTGTTTACGAAGCCATAGAATCGTTATTCTGAACCAGTAATCGTTGCGAAACCACAGTTGCGAAGTGCGTGCTGTAATTCTGATCACGTTTGGAAAAGGATTTGGATCTACAGGTGTTGATATTCATCATCAGTTGTCCCAACCGCAATGACTGGAGGAAAGTTTAGATAATGATGTCGAGACTCTGAGGCCAGCGGCCTCGCCGCGATGGTAACGCCGGTTCCCGTCACATCACCGAAGTTAAGCGGTGTCGGGCTGGGCTGGCACTTGGATGGGTGACCATCCGGTCTGCCGAACGCTGTTGGCAAAGCGGGTGCACTCAGCCCGTGTGAGGCAAGCTGAGAAGCTAATTGACTGAGAAATGGCGTCTCCGGTCTCGTGAACTGACATACGGCTGGGAGAGCGGTGTGCTGACCACATCCCCTTCCACATCCGCATCCAGTGACGCCTGTGGGCTGAGGATGACACGGCGGCCGGTCGGTACCTTTGGGCCTCCCAAGGCTTGTTCGGAAGGAGGTTTTTTTTTTTTTGGGCCTTATAAATGTGCATGATGATGAGCGGAGTGGCAGTCCAGTATCAAGAGTGATGAAATCGAGTAACAAGTCGACCAAAAACTGCGATCTGACTGACGCATGGTGGCCTGGTTGATGAATTTATATGCGATGTGTGCACTAATATTTACAAGATTCTTATGCAAAAGTTTGGGTGATGGAAACTGAATGCCAAGTGGACAGCAAAAATGCTTGCCGATCAACACAAAAAGTAAAGCATGTCAAGCGAACGAGCGTTTTCTCATGGATTGGCTCAAATGGCTCTAAGCACTATAGGACTTAACATCGGAGGTTATCAGTCAAAAAAATGTTCAGATGTGTGTGAAACCTTATGGAACATAACTGCTAAGGTCATCAGTCCCTAAGCTTACTTACTACTTAACCTAAATCATCCTAAGGACAAACACACACACCAATGCCCGAGGGAGGACTCGAACCTCCGCCGGGACCAGCCACACAGTCCATGACTGCAGCGCCGAAGACCGCGCGGCTAATCCCGCGCGGCGGTCATCAGTCCCCTAGATTTAGAACTACTTAAACCTAAGGACATCACACACATCCATGCCCGAGGCAGGATTCGAACCTGCGACCGTAGCAGCAGCGCGGTTCCGCACTGAAGCGACTAGAACCGCTCGGCCACAGCGGCCGGCTTCTCACGGATTCGGAAGTTCTGGAGTTTCAGAACCTGTGGAGCTGCCGCAGTTGTACACTGTGTGCAACAGCGCCTACCATCTTTTTCACACAGACAATTTAAATGCGTATTATAAAGGCAAAAAAGGCTGGTTCTGTTCATCATCAATAGGATGATACAGTTACTTTGTCACGATTTCTATTTGTGGTCGACCGATGACTGTGTCGAGGAAGCAATCATATAAAGACACATGATCAACACATGCCAGTACCAAAGTGGATATGCCACGTCCGATTTAAAAAATGGACACGAATCTTGCTGAAGTCTGTAATTTTTGAGGACATCTCTGTCCGGGGTACAGCGGTTTATTTATTACTTAAAATGAATACGAACAGTCACAACCTCAAACTTTTTATACAAACGACGTTACCGGTTTCGGTCTCTTTGAGATCATCTTCAGGCCTTGCACCATGACAGTAGGTGGTGGCTGTGAACGGAGCAGGTACTACACCTCCACGAGCGTTAACTGCTGTTTTACAATTTCTTGGAGCAACATTTCTTCGCGAATACGTCACTGTTACCTGGGTCTTCGCTTTATTTGCTGTGGCATGCAGAGGCCGCGATTACAGTAAAACGGTGGGTCTAACAGCCACAGAAGTTATTCTTCTTTACTTTGGTAGTAGTAAAAACAGCGCGATGAATGATGGTGGCCAGAAGTACGAGGTGTAATCACAAAGTATAAATTAATGCGTCACGTAAATAATATTTTGTTTCTTTGCAAGTGCATGTCTGTGGTCCTACTACACATTGAAATCTCCTTGTCGTATCACGCCACCAGAGGACAAAACAAAATTTCGCCCTCTATTGGTGAGGTGGAGTAACGTAACCATAAACTCCGTGCAAAGGCCATGGCGGGCCCGGGAGTCCGACCGACCGCCGTGTCATCCTCTTCCAATGGCGTCATTGGATGCGGTATGGAGGGGCGCGCGGTCAGCATACTACTCTCCCGGTCGTTGTCTGTTTTCGTGAACTATAGCAGCTACTACTTGGTCAAGTATCTCTTCAATCACGAGGCTGAGTGCATCCCGTCCTAGTCCGCCCACAATGGAAAAATCCCTGGTAGTGCCGGGAATTGAAACCGTTGTCCCCACGCCGGGCAACCAGCCGCGCTGGCCGCTCAGATACGGATGTGGACGATAAAGTGGAGCACCTTGCGGTAATTAGTTTTCTGCGTTTGAAGAGGAAAAACACCGCCCAAATCCGTGCTGAGCTGGCGGTAGTGTGTGGTTGCAATGCACCGTCATACGACATAGTGGTCAGGTGGTGCACACGCTCATAGTATGGTCAGACAAGACTGGATGGTGAAGTATGAAACGACAGACTATCTCATTATGAGAGAGCAGGAACTGCAAGAGAAGTAGGGGCAATGGCGCACGAAGGCCAGCGTATCAGTCGAGGCGGTGGTGGAAAAAGTGAAAATTTGAATTTGTCGTGGATCAATTCTCAAGATCTTTCTCGATATTTTGAACACGTCAGACGTGGTTGACCGCAGGGTCGCGAGACTGCTCTCACCGATTCAGGAGGATCGCCGATCCAGGCAACAGTGCGAGTGTCGTAGATGTGTCGGGTCAGTGCATAGGAGTTCTTTTGCCACCTAATCGCCAAGGACGATTGCTGACTGTATAGCTGTTACTCCGAGACAAAGGAGCAAGTAAGCTGTGAAAACACGTGGATTCACCACAGCCGAAAAGGCGAAGAGCCAATCACCGTCGGGAAAGGAGACTCTGACAAGGGGATCTTACGAACTTTCCTTCACCGTTTTGATACATATTGACAGGATGTGTAGAACACGACTAAGGCTTCAACATATGCAAACAGGGAGACGCAACACACAACTGTTTCAGAGGCAATCGAATTTGAAAATTTTAGACGTGGTTATAATCTTTGTATGGTTGCCACTATAGAAGGAGTCCGTAGTTAAGCGAGCAAGAGCGAGAGCGAGGTCTGTGTATCGAATCCCGTTGCCGGTACTTCAGTTCTTTTTTTTTCATTCCCATGTAATTCTGACGACAGGTTTATTATCACTGTAAAACACCGTATGAACCCATACTCCACGATACACGTAGTTTCGCGCCGCCAGAAACCGCTGTATGAGCATAAAAGACTTTAGGTTGGTGGAGGGAGGAAGGTAACAGCATTCGAAAACCCATACAATATTTCATTCGTTTATTACCTACCGACATAGTTGCTCCCAACCCTCCAAAAAGCAAGATCATCGGTCACATCGGGTTAGGGAAGGAAGTCGGCCGCGCCCTTTCAAAGAAACCATCCCGGCATTTGCCTGAAGTGACTTAGGGAAATCACGAGAAACTTTAATCAGGATGGCCGGACGGGTGTTGGAACCGTCGTCGTCCCGAATGCGAGCCCAGTATGCTAACGACTGCGCCACCTCGCTTGGAGATGTGCCTGGTATTTCTTCAGCAATGGAATGTGAAACTGATTGCGAAGCTGAATCTCTTTGTAGTGTAGTTTGAAATGTGCGATTAAAAACTGAGAAGTGTACAGCGAACAGGTCTTTCGCCAAACAATCTTCTAGTTTCCAATCCTGCAGTAATAACACAGCAAGCCCGCCCGGTTAGCCGTGCGGTCGAATGTACTGCTTTCCAGGCGGGAAGGCGTGCCGGTCCCCGGCACGAATCCGCCCGGCGGATTAGTGTCGAGGTTCGGTGTGCCGGTGAGTCTGTCAATGTTTTTTAAGGCGGTTTTCCATCTGCCTCGGCGAATATGGGCTGGTTCCCCTTATTCCGTCTCAGACACAATATGTCGGTGATTGCTGGGCAAATACTGTCTCCACCTATGCGTACACCATAATTACTCCAACACGCAAACATCTGGGGTTACACTCGTCTAGTATGAAACGTTCCCGGAAATGGGGACCGCACAATAATCCTGGGTTCGGTGTGGGGCGGCGGTGGGGTGAGTGGACTGCTGTGGTCTGTTGTGGAGTTGTGTACCACTGTGAGCGCTACGGAGGGGACGAAGCGTCTCCGTCGTTCCTAGCAATACAACAACACATAGATATTGGAGAACGAATATTTTGCAATGTTTTTGAAATGCTAACGAAAAAAAAATTCGAGATACAAGGCGAACTAATTGACCATAAAAAAAAAAAATCCACGAAGGAGGTCCGTTTGAAGGCCGAAGAAGTCGTCTTCAACAGACGATTACGATCCCGAAGTAAAGCAGGCGAAAATGGAAAGCCATTATGTTCCACAGGATTACAAGATTTATGTCGTCATTCTATCGGTGGAGCTACCATAGAAGAATTTGATAATTTGTACAATCATAACAAATCTGTTGTTCAAATGGCTCTGAGCACTATGCGACTTAACTTCTGATGTCATCAGTCGCCTAGAACATAGAACTAATTAAACCTAACTAACCTAAGGACATCACACACATCCATGCCCGAGGCAGGATTCGAACCTGCGACCGTAGCGGTCGCCCGGCTCCAGACTGGAGCGCCTAGAACCGCACGGCCACTCCGGCCGGCTAATCTGTTGTTAGAATTACCTGTAAATGAAAAAAAAGACGAGGAAAACAAGTACCTGCAGCGAGATTCGATCCAGAGGCTTCGAGCATACCGGCCGCTGTGGCCGAGCGGTTCTAGGCACTTCAGTCTGGAACCGTGCAACAGCTACGGTCGGAGGTCCGAATCCTGCCTCGGGCATGGATGTGTGTCATGTCATTGGTTAGGTTTAAGTAGTTCTAAGTTCTAGGGGACTGATGACCTCAGATGTTAAGTCCCATAGTGCTCAGAGCCATTTGAGCCTCGTGCATACGAGACTAAGCACTCACCCGCTCAGCTACGGACACCTTGAAGACGAATGACTATACAAAGGTTATAACCACTCCTAAAATTTTCAAACTCGATTTCCTCTAAAATTTTAAACTCGATTTCCTCGAAGACGGTTGAGTGTTGCGTCTTCCTGTTTACATATGTTGAAGTCCTAGTCACGTCCTACACACCTTGTCAGTATGAATCAAACTGGTGGTTCGTACGGTGCCCTTGTGAGTGTATTTTGGGACTGCCATGTGTGTGGTGTTAACAGATTATGTCCGTATTAAAGAAACTATTTCGTGGCAGGCATTTCCAGAACGATGACGAGCTGACTTCGAACGTGGAACGTCTCCTACACGGCCAACACGCAGACTTCTACAACCAAGGTCTCTGCCAATTCACCGCACTGAAGCGAGAATATGTAGAGAGGGGCCAGCACCATCATACCATTTCATGGTCGCAGTTCTGTTTTTCCGAAGTTTCTAATCAAAACGTTGTGACTACCACTCATAAATGAAAGACTCGCCTCTGTAATTGAGTGGTCAGTGCAGATGGCTGCCATGTGGAGTAGTATTTAAGCACAAGCTGCGAAACAAAATTACAATACTGACGGCAAAGCTTGCAGCGTTCTTGCAAGCCCAAAATATTGCCATGAAGGAAAACTTTGGTATTCTCTCGCACCCTAATCTGCGCTCATTCTTCTTACATATTTTCGTTGAGGGCGTAAAAATCACCCAATAGCCCACGAGACAGTACCATATGTAAGCCATCTGGAAAGGAAATGCATTGGACTAAGGCTCACAACAACGCACTGGGCAGCGAGATCGCTGACACGTTAAGGAAGCGGTGACCTCGGGCACGGGATGCTATACCGGAGATCTATGCAAAAGCGATCAGCAACCCTTCGGGCACATCTGGCACACATGCAGCATATGTGGACTCTGCACGTCTTAGAATCACGAACTCTCCCTGTAGCAGTAACGGAGGGACACCAATGCGGAACCAGCGCTAGCAGAGGCCGCCACTTCTAAGGGATCCATTCGCGTCTACCACATACCTGACCAAAAAATAGAGACGCGAGTATTCCAGGGCCGGCCGCTATGAAGGCAGGCGCCAGATCTGCACAAGTCAGTTCTTCAAGCTTCGAGAGAATCTCCTAGCCTCCGGATGGGTGCTACTCACCCCATCGTTTTAGGACGCTCTCTCTAAGTCCACCATAGCGACCGACGCCGCTATGTTCAGCATTCGTCGTTGTTTCCCTTGGTGCAATCAGACTGTATCCGGGATAGAGTTTTCTGTTCCAATGCCGGTGTTATTCAGGACAGCTTCATCAGTCTTGGAATATTTTCCATACAAGTGTACTTCTCTATGTAAATCCTACATGTGTTACTTTGCCAGATTCTGGAATCATCCCACTACCAAATCTCCATAGCTGTGAGATACTATAATTGTGATTTTGTTTTTATCATTGAAGCAGACGTTTCTTTCCTTGGTCGATAAACTTTTGTAAACTTTGATCATTGTTTTCCCTGTGTCGGTGTGAGCGACACATCACACAATAGTATACAAATGCTCCAGTAAAGGATATTACCGACATACAGACAAAGGATTCGGAATGAGTGGGGCAAAGAATGAGAAGCTTCTCAACTGAAGCAAAATACTACGGCCAAATGCCACCAGTTCTACCAACCAGACCTTAGCACCGTGGACTCCCCCCGTGTACCAGTAAATTTTCAGTTCATATAGCGCAGGTGAAGTTCAACCACCGGTGCTTTGTACAGCACTTACGCCGCCTAAGAACAACACACCATATCCACTTGGTAAATGTGGCGAGGTGGAAGACACAATAAAACATTTTTATTAGGTCACTTTCTTGGGTGTCTGTGTGTTCATTTCCAATTTTGCAACTTATTTTAAAGTTAACTTCCCGATGACCTAGAAACTTGAAATTTTAAACGTAACTCGGAACTGGATGACTGCAGTAATGTGGTGGTAACAACCATTATCTGCAATAGGAGAGGGCCAGCGGTAACAACAGGCTGACAAAGAAGCATACCGCAGAGCACCGCCTGTCCTTTAGAGTTCCTGCACGATGGCTGTGCTTAGCACATTGCGTCACAGCCCCTACACGTGCAATGTGCGTAATTTACCCGCTGCACCAAGTGTTCGCGACAACTCCTTCGATTTGTAAGTAAACTTCGGCAACACTTGAAGCAATTTCTACCAAACTGTGTACACGTATCACTTGACACCTGGAAAAAAATTACTGTGACAACAGTACCCCTTGCACCCTTATGGCTGAAGGTGGTGGGAAAAAAAGGGTGATATAAAAGCATAGCTCAAGAGTTCTAGAGCAATTTCAACCAAATTACATAACTCATTTTACCCAGTTTTTATTACTTGTTCTATTGCCTCTCTGCCTGTGCGGTACAAATTTTGCAATTGATTTTAACCCTATGGATACCAATGCATTTTCCATAACGTACATTAGAAAGAGGAGAGCGTGCACTTTAAACCATTCCAAAAAAGCAAAAAAATATCATTATTTGTTGAGTTATCAATATACTCTTTAAAGAATTACTGACGTATAGGTTGGGTCCAGAACGTGAAAATATGTTTTACCATACTGATAGAAATATTAACGCATTTTGAATAACGTCTACTGCCAAGATGGGGCACTATATGATCACCACAAAAAAATTAAAAATGACAAATTTCGTTAATTTTTATTGACTTTTACTCAAAATATAGTTTTTGAAGATATTCTGATGGGTATGTAAGGTCCTGAAACTACTGAATGACATTCATTGCAGAAAATTACGTCTAGGACTCAGTTTAACTGAAAAATTTAAAACAGTCATGGAATATGGTGAAATAATTAATTAAAAACAGTAATTAAAAACAATTTTTTCAAAATTTTAAGATGTAAAGTAGCTGACAAGATTGCAATGTTTTCAAGAGGGGGGCAAAAGTACCCAAGTAACCCCTTTCCACCTCCCTATGGTACTGCGAGGATTAAACTAATTTCTCGATGAGCGGGAGACTTAAAATTTTAAACCTACTTCAGAATTGGATGACAGTGCAGTATTAACTCGCTGTCTCGTCTCGCGTGTGAGGGTACTTTGTGTGCCACCGCCATTTCCCCTCTTTCTGTTCCAGGAGCGAATGTTTCGCGTGAAGAACGGTTGCTTCTAAGCCTTCACGTGAGCTCGAATCTCTCTCATTTTTACCTTTACAGTCTTTTCGTGAGATGTAGGTGGGATGCAGCTATATACTGGGTGACTCACGTGTAGAGAAACTCAAATAAGCCTAAAATTTACTACATGTCTCTATCGTATTCTCATCAAAATGTCTGAAATCGATGGAAAAAATTCGCCAACAAGACTAAGAAGCAGAATTAATTATTTAAATTTAAAATAAATTTTTATATAACACATTTTAAATCAGACTAAAAAGTAGAAATAATTTCTTCTTATCTCCCAAACCAGATTTTCTGAAAATTTTCGGTTGTGAGTTTTTAATCGATATGAAAATATTTGTAAGATTTATAATGGAAAAACGTGGGGCGCATTGAATACATACTTCATGCGTGACTTGTTTATCTACCAAGTCTTATTACTGCATTTGCCCACGTTTTTCGTTATTAAATCTTACAAGTATTATCATAGCTATTAAAAATACACAACCATAAATTTGCAGAACTATCGGGCATGGGAATAGGAGAAATTGTTTTAAAATTTTTAGGCCCATTTAGAAAACGTATTATATTAAAAATTTATTTTTATTTGAATAATTATTTTGGATGTAACGACCGTGGGAATTCGCATCGAAGATGTTAAGAGATGTTGTGAGGAAGAAATACCAATTACCAGTGGGAACCTTAATAGCAGCCACAGACTTGAACAGTGTAGAAAAGCTTTACTCCTCTCTAACGAAAGCGAAAAGGAAGATCTGAACAAACCCACATAAAGTGAATAACTTCGGCTACTGTCAGTATGTTATTTCGAGTTGTTTTTGCCTTTGTTCTGTGTGATCTTCATTAGTGTTTGTTTTATGAATGTAGCTTTGTTATCTACACCAGCTGTATGTAATTCTGATTTATTTATGCGTTGGCTGTACGTGGTATGCTCGGAGGCCAATAAATACCGCATCGGCCCGAAAATGAGCCGCACTTTTTATCGAAATGTCACTCTAGAAAAGTTAGCAAGCGCCTTACAACCGCTACCTTTCTTTCTAGATATCGTTGCTGTTAAACATTTATGCTTATTTGCAACAATACAGTTACCTCTGCAATCGATAAAACAGCAAGATATTTTATTACACAATCATGCAAACTTGAGTGGCTGTATACTGTTTTGAATCACGGTTCTGGGGCACTGCTTGCTAAGAGAACCGGCCGGAGTGGCCGTGCGGTTCTAGGCACTACAGTCTGGAGGCGCGTGACCGCTACGGTCGCAGGTTCGAATCCTGCCTCGGGCATGGATGTGTGTGATGTCCTTAGGTTAGTTTTTTTGCTACGAG
Source organism: Schistocerca americana (assembly GCF_021461395.2). Lineage (NCBI taxonomy): Eukaryota > Metazoa > Arthropoda > Insecta > Orthoptera > Acrididae > Schistocerca > Schistocerca americana. The sequence continues at coordinate 221,277,548 of NC_060122.1, read as the reverse complement.
AGCCATGCTAGTTTTGACGCTTTTAACGGACATACAACTGCTGAAGTAAAAGATAAACTTACTGCGTAAAAGACCACCTTGTCGTAATACCCAGAGGAATGACTTCAAAAATGCAGGAGCTAGCTGTGGCAATAAACAATCCTTTCAAGGACAACCTCCGATATACGCATTCAGATTGGCTCCTGGGAGAAGACCACGTCTTTACACCGTCTGTTAAGTGTAAGAAGCCATCAGTCCCTCCTGTACAAGTTGATTCTTGCTTCATAGTCATCTACATGATCAGAATCCATCATCAACTGGTGCCAGAAATGCTACATATCGAATGTGCTGGATAGCAGCGAGGATGGCGAATGGTGGGTACGGAAGGAAGAAAATGATGGGAGTGACAGAGAGAATGATGAAGTTAATACCGGTACCGTACTGATAGTTTGAGAGTGACCAAGACAAAATATGATGCAGGTATGTTAGGTGCTGTATCATCATAGATTAAGGGTCGACCTGCGACAGCAATCGCACAACTTGCGTAGACGCCGCCGCGAGCGCTAAGAGTGCATTGCGATCGCAGGCGCGCCTGTTGCGTGTGGGCCGCGAGGTGCCGCCACGAGCGCAACTGTATATAAGTGCCGACGGAGTTCGGCGAACTCACATTTTGTTGGCATCTCTTACTTGCTTAGCTGCTTAGCTCTTATTCATTCATGGCTCATGTTATTGTGCTCTCTTTCAGCCATTCTGATTGTTTTGATTTACTTCTAATTGAGAAGTGCTCATTTTGGCATTTCACTTTTGCATATTTCTCATTTTGCTAATAATATGCTCCTTAGCTTTTTACAGTTGAGTTGATTAACATAGTCTCATGTACTGTTTGTTCATTTCAGCCTGTTCATATTTTGATGTTCTTTAAATACTGTAATAATTATCGGGAGCATTTCTTCCCTTAAACTTGTGTCAAGTATTCTCGATGTAGGATTTGTTCTGTGTGACAGGTGTAAGGTTTTGAATATAAATTATGTACGAAACTGTGCTTTAAAACGAATTTATTTTTTCAGTTTGTAATACATCAGACGACAATTTTGTGATATGAGGGAGGAATTTGAGGGGCGAACCCATGGAAATAGTCTTACTTGATCCCCTTTAAAAATAAAAATTTGTGTGACACTGAAAGACGTGACACTGTGGGCACCGAAAATTTTTATACGTCACAGTGCCAATGTGTTGTACCGTATGTTACAACAAATGTTTACGATACATACCGACGTCTCATATGCAAGAAATAAATTACTGATATTATTACTCGTCTCATTCAGTGTGTGACTTATTCTCGCGCAAAATATATATTGTGTTTCTTTCTCAAAATTTAGGGGGGGGGGGGCTGTTTATACGCGGTGGCGGCTTATTATCGGGCCAATAAAGTAAAAAGAAACCAGTTAGGTGAGTGAAACAAAGGAGAGTCACGTATTCCCCCCCTCTCGACTCGTCGCGCAGTGGCCGAGTAGGCGCAGCCGGCGCTCGAAGCGCGGACAGAAGGTCGCAGCAGCCGAGCGGTAATCCGCGCTGTCGGCCTGCGAAATTGGCCGGTGGGCGCGGATCAAACGCAGGTATAAGTTGTAATTGGCAGCGGGCGCGCGGCTGGACAGGCAATTAGGGTGGCGGCGGCGGCGGCGGCGGGGGTGGTGTCGGTGGAGGCGGCGGGAAGCGAGAGGCGTCACGTGGGCCGGCAGGTGAGCCAGCAGGCGGGGCCACGTGCCGCGGGTCACGTGGGCCGCTGCCGCGCGTCAGCCGCCGCTACAAGCTATCAATAGAGGCGCCGGCGACACACGCATTTAAAATTATGTTCCTATTTCCGGAGAAACAAGCTGTGGGTACAAGTCAGCAGTACAAACTGCTCTGTAGCTATACGTACGATTATTAGCAGAATTAGCTCCCATAGCGGTCAGACTAAAACCCGCAAGAGTTCGGCCGGGGGCGTGGCGAAATAGGCCCCCATCAAGTGCGCAGGTACAGCCGCACTGGGGGCGTACGAACTGATCGAGAAAACAAGAGAGACGGCTTAAGAAATAACCGGGAGGGGTACGTGACTTCTCTCCTACCTCTCGTGTTCCTGCTTCCAGCCTGCGAGAAGATGCCTCCCCCCCCCCCCCCCCCCCTCTTCCCGTGGCGATAAACGCAGTCTCTTGTTTCACAAGTGGAAGGCCTCTGAGAAGGCCAACAGATTCGACTCATACCTGGCAACCTGAATAACATTATACAGTCTCCACGGGCTGCTTTCAGGACATCGCCCAGTTGGCAGTACGGCGGATGTACGCACATCATTGAGGATTTTAAATTTTACTTAAGTCTTTTCTATATAGCTGCTGTATACCGAGTCTTGTATTACATCCTATGTGGTGATATCCGGCCTGGCTCATTCAGCAGTCATGCTTTGTATGCTTTTAGCGAACATCTTTTGATAGAGCGAAAAACCAATACAAGTCATAAATATTTTATTTTTCATTCGATAACTAATTTAGGGCGAGACCCATTTTCAAATCAACATTACAACGTTGAAAATGACATTTCCGAAGATGTCAACAAAATGTGTGATGTACATTCACGGCGCATAGTTATCTGTTGCGCATAGTTATCTATATGCACTGTGATTGAACATTACACATTTTGTTGACATCTTCGGAAATGTCACTTTCGACATTGTAATATTGACTTCAAAATGGGTTTCGGCCCGAAACGATTCATCGAATGAACAATAAAATATTTGCAACTTGGACTAGTTTTTCATTCTATTGATTAAAAGAAATTGCTGATCCAATATACTCCTGCATTCTGGGAGTTCGTAAAGATTATTTTGTATTATTATGACAACCCACCAATGTAATTTGACTCTTAACGTGGATAACTTCCTGAATGCTCGAGCTCTGTAACTGTCCACCGACATTATGAAAATATAACTATTATAAACCTCAATATGTGTCTCTACTAATGTGAAACCAGTAGCTGCGAAAAAAATCACCTTCATACAGCTATGCGGCTATTGGAAACACTTCATCATTCATGACTTTTTTATCGTTAAAATTTTTATGATAATTTAAATGGTTATTCAGTATGAGTGTTTTTTATTGTTATTCTTATCTCTAAGCCTTGATTGCTCTCCAAAGGAAGTTGTGTGTGTCATGTATGGCAGCTCGTTTTTGTACGACATAAAATGAAAGTCTAAGATATTTTGGCTCAAGATCCCTCAATTTCTGAGAAAACCACATCAAAAATTCAAGAGGCGTAATCGATTCAAAATTGACATGATAGAAAACTGAAAACTGAGAATTGTTCATCTTCACACATATTTTCCTAGAAATCGAGGAGAGAAACTTTTTCGACTGCCGCCTATGTACCAAGGCGGATAACGTTGTTCACCGGAAATGCCGCTGGCGTAGCTATCAGCTCATCTGGCTGGGAAGCACAGAGCCTGTGATCGATTCCCAAATCTAATCAACAGTTTTTTTTTGTTCGTATTTTTTCTGAATCGGAAGCTGGTTCGCAGGAGAGCTTCTGTAAAGTTTGAAAGGTAGGAGACGAGGTACTGGCGGAAGTAAAGCTGCGAGGACGGGGCGTGAGTCGTGCTTGGGTAGCTCAGTTGGTAGAGCACTTGCCCGCGAAAGGCAAACGCCCCGAGTTCGAGTCTCGGTCCGGCACACAGTTTACATCTGCCAGCAAGTTTCGATCTCAATCAGTTTATCTTCTGAGGTAACCAATGACTCCCTTCCAAAACCCACTTAATATTTATAGGACGCACAACTCCTACCTTGCCGGCCGAAGTGGCCGAGCGGTTCTAAGCGCTACAGTCTGGAACCGCGCGACCGCTACGGTCGCAGGTTCGAATCCTTCCGCGGTCTTGGATGTGTGTGATGTCCTTAGGTTAGTTAGGTTTAAGTAGTTCTAAGTTCTAGGGGACTGATGACCTCAGAAGTTAAGTCCCTTAGTGCTCAGAGCCATTTTTGAACTGCTACCCTTCGTCTCCATGACAACTACATACAAACTTCGCAGTCCATCGTTGGGTGAGTGCCGCACGGAACCCTGTACCACTATTGGTCATTTCCTTTCCTGTTCTACTCGAAAATACACTGAGGGAAAAATCGATAGTCATATGCCTCCATATTGGCTCTAATTTCTCGTATCTTATCTTCGTGACCCTTAAGCGAAATGTATGTTGGCAGCAATAGACTCGTACTGCAATAAGCTTCAAACGCCGGTTCTCTAAATTTTTTCACTAGTGTTCCTCGAAAAGAGCTTCCCTCCAGGGAAAGCATCTCCGTAACACTTGCGTGCCAACCAGTAATAAATCTAGCAGCCCGCCTCTGAATTGCTTCGATGTCGTCGTTTAATCCAACCTGGCGCGGACACTCTAGCAGTACTCAAGAAAAGGTAGCACTACGGTCCCATACCCGGTCTTCTTTACAGATGAAAGTTTCCCAAAATTGTCCCAATAAGCTGAAGTCGACCATTCGCCTTCCCTATCAGAATCCTCGACTGCTCGCCCATTTCATATCGCTTTGCAACGTTACACCCAGATATTTAAACACGTGACTCCGTCAAGCAGGACATTAGTAATGGTTTATTCGAACATTACGGGTTCTACCTTACCATTTATAGCTGTCCTATGCAGTTAACTAATACACTAAAATATCTTGGACTAACCATCAAGCGGCAACACAAGTGGCCCCCTAACCTACTAACCATCCACCAGAAATCCCATAACGAACTACGACTGCTAACTGACCGAACAATGGGATTGCACCGCTCGATAGTCCTTTACACCCACAAAGCCTTGATCCGACCTGTCCTTTGCTATGCTACGTTCCATCAGTCCTTCCAGATCCTGGAAAACCATTCACTCCGTCTAACTTTCCTCATCTGTCCCGCTTTCCCGACAAGTATCCTTTACCAACCAATCAAATTCTCACTCACACTGAACACCTCCGAACAACGTAAACCATCCGTAAAGTCGACCCCAATAATTATTTTTTTCCCGTACTTTCCATTCCTTATGTGTTGCTGCGCCTCTCTCAACACATCCCGCCAACCTTATATCAACCGTCTCCCCCTCCCAGATCATGAACTCCGTCCCGACATGTACCCACCCTACGAACTATAAATCCACCCATTCGTTCCACCTCATCTGGGGTCCCTCTCTTTCCTCTCTTGACATTTTCCTACTCCGTTTTTTCCCCTTCCGCTTTCTCTTTCCCAACTACCCTTTTCCCCTTCAAATTTTAGACTAACTGATACCCCCCCCCACCCCCCCACCCCCAGTCGCCGAGCGGTTCTAGACGCTACAGTCTGGAACCGCGCGACCGCTACGGTCGCAGGTTCGAATCCTGCCTCGGACATGGATGTGTGTGATGTCCTTAGGTTAGTTAGGTTCATGTAGTTCTAAGTTCTACGGGACTGATGACCTCAGAAGTTAAGTCCCATAGTGCTCAGAGCCATTTGAACCATTTGATACCGCCATCTACTTCCCCCTTCTTGTTTCCTAAGAGCCACTCGTGCCCCATCGATAACACGCCCCCGTACTCCATCCTTACACCACCACACCCTACCCTCCTCCACGAAAGACTTTTCGCCATTCAACAACAGTGTACCAGTCACAGGGCACGTCCTTCCAGTTTTAGTGAAAGCGAAGTACCTCTTTTTAATATCAAAACCTTTTCAAATCGTATTTTAAATGTTCCCTTGTTGCTTTTCGTTTTACCTTTACAAAATTACTGAACTAAACACGAACAAAGACCTGTTTCTTACACACAGAAATACTTCCCACTACTTTCATCCTTTAAAGTTTTGTAAAATCACTTGAGAATACAAAACACTAACATAAAGGTGAGAGATTTACGTTTTATATTGGAACAAATAAGCCCTCGGTCACAAATATTAAGTCAAAATTGACCTGGTTTCGACGCTACTATGAGCGTCGTCTTCAGAATTAGACTAACTGTTCTGAAACATATTAGGTATATTGTACATTAATAAAATTAAAGTTTGTACTGACTCGAAAAGATGCAGTACTTGCAAGTCACATATTAAAAAAGATCTAAGCCGGAAAGGCACAGTACGAGCAGCCCTTAGCGGCTCGCCATCTCAAAACTGTTCATGACGTCGCCTTTCCGACTTAGACCTTTTTTAATATGTGACTTGTAAGTACTGCATGTTTTCGAGTCATTGCAAACTTTAATTTTATTAATGTACTATATACCTAATATGTTCTAGAACAGTTAGTCTAATCCTGAAGACGACGCTAATAGTAGCGTCGAAACCAGGTCAATTTTGACTTAATATTTGTGACCGAGGGCTTATTTGTTCCAATATAATTCTGACACAGTCACTGAACCTTAGCAGCTATGTTCAAAGATTTACGTTTTGTTTTATTGGCAATTGGCTGAAGAGCGGGTGGACAGTACTGTAAATGATGAGCCAGACAGTAGGGGATTTTACTTCATTATATGAGCTTTCAAACAGTAACTTCATTTTTCCATTACGGCCAAGCCACAGCCGGCAGCGTTGGCTGCCTGTAAATTCTGTCGTCACACGGTTTAGTAACAGGAAGTCAGCACCGAGGAAGGGCACCTCGGCCGTGCACCTCACTCACATGCTGACGAGGTAACGCCGCCCCAGGCGTCGCTTAGCAGGCGGCGCTCTGGAAAATTCCATGCCGCCCGCACGGTTTTCTCGATCCCGACCAATCAGGGCGGAGGAAGCCGCGTGGTGCGTCGAATATACCCGGCCGCCCGTCGCCAGGCCCACTCTCTTGTATTCTTGCTCACCCGCGAGTCGGATGCGCGCACTGTAGCAGTGAACATCTCCCGCTTCTCCCGGTGCTGCGGCAGACAACTTTCGTTAGCTTCGTGAACTATGTTTCGCCAAACTCTACGCTCTGGCTCACCCTCACCTCCCTAGACACATGTGACCCCTTTTTAACTTGCTTTCGCCAATAAATGCCCTTTATCTAAAAATTATCCTATTCATTCCATAACGCCCACCGCCTACCCATACGCCCATTCTGTACAATACCGCTGACAGAGTTGCCCTCCCCGCCCATATGGGTTGCTTCAAATGGCTCTGAGCACTATGGGACTTAACATCTATGGTCATCAGTCCCCCAGAACTTAGAACTACTTAAACCTAACTAACTTAAGGACATCACACAACACCCAGTCATCACGAGGCAGAGAAAATCCCTGACCCCGCCGGGAATCGAACCCGGGAGCCCATATGGGGCGAGGGGGGGATAAAGTAATAATAAAGAAAGAAAAAATATTCTGTAAATCTTCACATCAGCCGTGACTGTCGGACTGCCCCGCAATGATCACTGCGCAAAGGATAAGCCATCACTCTCCTTGACCAGGCTAACAACAAAACAAATCCAGTTTAATAGTCATTGCTGAAACCACAATATGACCCGTCGCACTCGACAATGGTAGATATACAGGGTGTTACAAAAAGGTACGGCCAAACTTTCAGGAAACATTCCTCACACACAAAGAAAGAAAACATATTATGTGGAAGTGTGTCCGGAAACGCTTACTTTCCATGTTAGAGCTCATTTTATTACTTCTCTTCAAATCACATTAATCATCGAATGGAAACACACAGCAACAGAACGTACCAGCGTGACTTCAAACACTTTGTTACAGGAAATGTTCAAAATGTCCTCCGTTAGCGAGGATACATGCATCCACCCTCCGTCGCATGGAATTCCTGATGCGCTGATGCAGCCCTGGAGAATGGCGTATTGTATCACAGCCGTTCACAATACGAGCACGAAGAGCCTCTACATTTGGTACCGGGGTTGTGTAGACAAGAGCTTTCAAATGCCCCCATAAATGAAAGTCAAGAGGGTTGAGGTCAGGAGAGTGTGGAGGCCATGGAATTGGTCCGCCTCTACCAATCCATCGGTCGCCGAATCTGTTGTTGAGAAGCGTACGAACACTTCGACTGAAATGTGCAGGAGCTCCATCGTGCATGAACCACATGTTGTGTCGTACTTGTAAAGGCACATGTTCTAGCGGCACAGGTAGAGTATCCCGTATGAAATCGTGATAACGTGCTCCACTGAGCGTAGGTGGAAGAACATGGGGCACAGTCAAGACATCACCAACAATGTCTGCCCAAACGTTCACAGAAAATCTGTGTTGACGTGATTGCACAATTGCGTGCGGATTCTCGTTGATTGTGAAAATTTACAATTTGATCACGTTGGAATGAACCCTCATCCGTAAAGAGAACATTTGCACTGAAATGAGGATTGACACATTGTTGGATGAACCATTCGCAGAAGTGTACCCGTGGAGGCCAATCAGCTGCTGATAGTGCCTGCACACGCTGTACATGGTACGGAAACAACTGGTTCTCCCGTAGTACTCTCCATACAGTGACGTGGTCAACGTTACCTTGTACAGCAGCAACTTCTCTGACGCTGACATTAGGGTTATCGTCAACTGCACGAATTGCCTCGTCCATTGCAGGTGTCCTCGTCGTTCTAGGTCTTCCCCAGTCGCGAGTCATAGGCTGGAATGTTCCGTGCTCCCTAAGACGCCGATCAATTGCTTCGAACGTCTTCCTGTCGGGACACCTTCGTTCTGGAAATCTGTCTCGATGCAAACGTACCGCGCCACGGCTATTGCCCCGTGCTAATCCATACATCAAATGGGCGTCTGCCAACTCCGCATTTGTAAACATTGCACTGACTGCAAAACCACGTTCGTGATGAACACTAACCTGTTGATGCTACGTACTGATGTGCTTGATGCTAGTACTGTAGAGCAATGAGTCACATGTCAACACAAACACCGAAGTCAACATTACCTTCCTTCAATTGGGCCAACTGGCGGTGAATCGAGGAAGTAGAGTACATAGTGGCGAAACTAAAATGAGCTCTAACATGGAAATTAGGCGTTTCCGGACACATGTCCACATAACATCTTTTCTTTATTTGTGTGTGAGGAATGTTTCCTGAAAGTTTGGCCGTACCTTTTTGTAACACCCTGTATATATGTAGCATACAGAATAATACAATCACAGGTAACCCAGACATGTGTTGGAATTCTGCAATTAGTAACACTTTTGTAGCCACATTCCAGAAGGGGGTAAACGTCCTCTCTTGACCCCTATGCGGACGTCTCTGGGGATAGACCACGGTCTATTTCAATACATGAGGACTCGATCTGCCACACAACATGTCGGAGCGCAAGCAGGTGGCTGAGACATGCTGGTGAAGCCAGCAGGTCACTGAGTCCTGCAACACGACAGGACAGTGCTCTTCCGGTCACCGAAGGTTGTTGTCTGCGGACGTTCATTGTTATGTCCGCCCTGAGTGATACAAAGACCCGAGCTATAGAATATTTATTCTCCAGTCATCGCTTATACGCCATATCAGCGTATAGCTTAGCATAAACGCGTCTCACAAATGCGTCCACAGAGCACACGGTACACGTTTATCAGACAAATCTCATCTCGGCACATATCTACATTTGTAATAGCCGTAGATACAGGGTATTAATTAAGCTTTAATGCGGGCGACTCGGTTCGGGCCCCATCAGCAATTCCAATAGACTGCACCCAGGATCCCGTAAAAGTGGGACTCTCAAATATGTTTTATTAATCCGGAGATCCCCCACACTTTGGAAGGGTGCTAGATCTGACAACAACGATAATAGGCAAACAGACGTGGAACCGTGAGGCCAGTCTGATTTAAGACTGAAAGGCACTCTTAACTCACTGCGAAACGACGCTGAATTTGTAAGGCGCTCTGTGGCAGAAGAACTGTGTAACAGGAAGCATCATTTACATCGTCTGCTCATATCTGTTACACGACGCTTGCGCCGATACAGATCTTTTCTGAGAGATGTCAAATAACGGAATATCACAGCTGTGATGTGGCAGTAGCTAACAGTTCACTTTCTTTCACTTTTTTAAGTTTTCGTATAACTGAACACTTGATAAGAAGTTCATAAAGAAACACTCGAGGGAATGATAATGTCTGTCAGTGGTAGTAATGAATTATGGATGGGTCCGCCTTTTTGCAAGTACACATATTAATGTTTTGTTTCATCACCGAAACATGTTTTTTCATCCTCGGTGGGTCTTTATTATTTGCCTGAAATACATAAAGTTTATTTTTAGATTAAGCAATACGAGACATTAGATTCTTGTAATGTAAACTGTATGTGCACTTGACCCTTTATTTTACGTGTGTGTCTAGTGGCTGATAGCCAAATACCCTACAGGTCTAAATTATTAAACCATGTCATCCTCAAATATTAGGGATGTTAGAAAATCATCTGTATTGAATTTTTTGTTTATTATCCAGTCTTTGGAATGTTTGTTCAGGTGAAATTCGTGGCATATGATCGTTTTTTTGCCTTAGCAGTGTAGCATTTTGCCAGTACTTAGGTGTGACAAACTTGTCTTTATGTACCAAAAGGGTTTTTGTGTATCTGGGATCAACCTGTGGACATCGGTAAAAGTACTGTGAAGCTTACGCATGGCGAAATAGTTATGTACTTGCAAAAAGGAGGACCCATCCTTAATTCACTACTATTTTCTGCAAGTACGGGAACTGAGGTCAAATCTCTAATATGATTCTTTCAGTAGTATTCTGTTTAGCAAGTCGCACCCTCAATTAATCCGTATTTTCAGTTTGTATCTTCGTAGGAATATTTGAATAATTTAACCTAAATTGGTCAGTAGCATCACGAAATCACTGTGTAAATTGTGATTATGACCGTTTTACCAAATAAATTGCTGAAATGAGGAGGAATGTAATCCATTCGTTTGTCATTGTACGCCTACTGTAGGGTTGCCGAAGGCAAGACTGGACTAATTCTAGCTCGCAGTTCATCTCTTTCTCCGTATGTGAATGGAACGCGAAGAAATCTTAATAGCCTGTACGATGGTAAGTAACTTTTGCTATTCATTTCACACTGGCTTTTAGAGTATGGTCTTCGATACAGATGTACATACAAGGTGACTATTATTGAACTAAATGAACCAAAATCGTCATGACTCCTGAACAGTTTGCATTAGGACGTTCAAACTGCACAGTTGGCTGCGGGGCATGATGGAAATTAGTACACGCATGCGCATTAACAACGAAGCCCACTTTCATTTGGATGGGTTCGTCAATAAGTAAAATTGGCGCATTTGGGGGACTGAGAATCCGCATTTTGCGATCGAGAAATCTATTCACCCTCACCAGGTCACTGTGTGGTGTGCAGTGTCCAGTCACGGAATAATCGGGCGACATTCCTTGATGGCACGTTGACCACCGAAAGGTATGTGAAGTATTTGGAAGATGATTTCATCCCCAGTATCCAAAGTGACCCTGATTTCGACAAGATGTGGTTCATGCAAGACGGAGCTCGACCCCATCGAAGCAGGAGAGTGTTTGATGTCCTGGAGGATCACTTTGGGGACCGCATTCTGGCTCTGGGGTACACAGAGGCGACTGGCATGGGCCTCGATTGGCCGCCATATTCTCCGTATCTCAAAACATGCAACTTCCTTTTGTGGGGCTATGTTAAAGACAAGGTGTACAGCAATAACCCCAAAACCATTGCTGAGCTGAAAACAGCCATTCAGGACGTCATCGACAGTATCGAAGTTCTGACACTTCAGCAGGTCACGCAGAATTTCGCTATTCGTCCGCGCCACACCATCGCCAATGATGGCAGGCATATCGGACATGCAGTAACTTAAATCCGAATATCTGTAGCTACGTTTACATGTTGAATGAAATGTGTGCACGCCGTAGTTAGTAATTAATTTATGTTTTTTTCATATAGTTCAATGGTTTTCACCCTGTAGATATAGATGGATAGGTGTTAAGCTGTCGAACAACCCGAAATGGAGCCATCTGAGGGACTGAACACCTAACCATCCGTCCGGATCCGTCCATTCACGAAACAGGGAGTAATTCCTCCATTACTTTACAAAATGCTCGCTACGTTATTGCCTGAATCCCAACGTCCTCGAATTATTATTGCCACGTGGTCGTGTGTTCACGTTGCCTTTTTTGGTTGTAATTCACGGGCCAGACAATAAGTACGGGAAACAAATCAGGTTACTAAATCATTACCACTCACCGTTCGCACACGTATATGGGGCGCCCAAATGAAATTGTGAAGGAAGAATAGTAAAGCAACGATTTATTTTTAAAAAGAAATTAATGCATATCACTGGTTGATTCGCTCGCTCGCTCGCCCACCCGAAAGTGTTGGCTGTATATAATGATGTGGAATAAAGAAAGGTATTCATTTGTGAAGAATCAATTAGAAAAAAAAAAAAAATTGAAATCGCCTCAACAAAGCGCACCCTCAAACCTAGGACTCATGGCATCACTGACGAAGCGATAGCCCCAACAGTCGGTTGCAGATCTTGACAGTGGACTTCACTGAAGGACAGCTGGTGTCAGTAAGACATGATCCAAAGATGAACATACTGCACATCGCTTCGACATGTACAAGACTGGAAGAATGCGGTAACACCGCGAGACTACTTGCCTGAACATAGATGCAGATACTAGCGAAGTCTTCAGGTTGCTCTGTTGTATTTTACCATGAACGGCACTTTTGCAATGTCTTCGGTACGTTTCAAGTGTCGGCCGTGGTCTCAGAACAGTGATCTGTGTAGTTATGAGTGCATCGCCTCGGCGATGAGTGAGTTCGAATGTGGGCAAATTGTTGGTGCTCGGCCGGCCGGTGAGGCCGAGCGGTTCTAGGCGCTACAGTTTGGAACCGCGCGACCGCTACGGTCGCAGGTTCGAATCCTACCTAGGGCATGAACGTGTGTGGTGTCCTTAGGTTAGTTAGGTTTACGTAGTTCTAAGTTCTAGGGGACTGATGACCCCAGAAGTTAAGTCCCATAGAGCTCAGAGCCATTTGAACATTTTTTTTTTTTTTTTGTGTGTGTTCGTGTAGTGGATGCTTCAGTAAGCAAGGTACCCGAAGTGTGTGTTGTCGGCACCATATTGAAGATTTATACTGCATACAGAGAAAGCGGAAAGACATCACCCGCTAAGTCACAACGTGTGTTGAGCGATCGCAACGGATAGCCACTGAGCAGGATTGTGGCGAAAAAGAAGAGGACGATGGCTGCAAAAGTCACTGCAGAACTACGAGGATCGTTCAATAAGTAATGCCCCACTTTTTTTTTCTCATAACGTATTTATTGTTAAGAGTCAGAATCTGGTGACAATATACAGCAACATGTCTTGCCCATGTCCTATTTTTCTACGGAGTCCTCTTCACGTTCTATGGCTGTACGCCAACGTTGTGGAAGAGCATTTATTCCCTGCTGGTAAAAACTCTTGTCCTGTAGACGTAGCCATGTTTTCACAGCAAGACCGACACTCTCGTAATCTTCAAAGTGTGTTCCCCGTAGAGAATCTTTAAGCGGCCCAAAGAGATGGAATCCGAGGGTGTCAGGTCTGGACTGTAGGGTTGATGAGGCAATTACGTCCAACCCAATTTGCCGATGTGTTCCCGTGTTCCCGAGTTCTCAGACTTGTGTGTGGCCGTGCATCATCGTGTTGGAGCAAGATTTCTGCTGGATTCTTGTCCGATCGAACACGTCGGAAACGGTTCTTGAGTTTATTCAGAGTCTTCACGTATGCCTTGAATTGATGTCTCTTGGCATCCCGCCACGAGAGTGACGCCATCACAATTCCAGAAGCCTGCCACCATGACTTTTTCAGCAGAGTGGGTGGTCCTGAATTTCTTCTTTTGTGATGCATGAAGATGATGCCACTTCACGGACTGCCTTTTTGTTTCCGGCGCAAAGTGGTGCACTCAGCTTTCGTCCTCCGTAACGATCCGTGACAGAAAGGGTTCTCCGTCGGTCTCAAACCGCTCCAACAATTCAGATGAAATGGCCTTTCTTTGAATCTCGTGGTCCGCTGTGAGCATTCATGGAACTCATCGTGAGCACCTCTTTGCATATCCGAGAGTCTCGATCATTGCAGACGCACTTCCAATGCTGGCCGACAACTGTAGAACCAATTGTCGAGTTGTGATGCGCCGGTCGGCACGATTCAGCACGTGAGGAGCAGCGGCTGTGACAGGACACCCCGAGCGCGGCTGATCATGGGGCTCTGTTTCTGCATTTCCTGAGGCAGTAACTTTCTTTACTATCAACTGCAGCATCGACATACACTGCACACGAACGTTTCTGGATATTCACCATGGTTTCTTTCCTGCACACAAGAATTCAAAAACAGCACCCTGCTTGTAACATGAGTCGCATGTAGACGCCATTTTGACGCTGTACTAGGGCTCTGCCATCTGCCCGAACGGTTCGAAACTTCACCGGCGCTCAGAACAAACACCAAATGTGAAGCACCAACAAGGAATTTTGTCTGTGTACATTAATGATATTTTTTTAAAAAAAGTGGGGCATTACTTATTGGACGACCCTCGTAAACAGCGCGCTCGCGAATCCTCTCAGCACAACACGAATGTAGCGCCACAAGCAGGGACTTGCAGGGTTAACCGCAATTCCAAAACAAATCACCTGTAATGCATATGCCCCTAACAAGAAAAAGTGGTGCAAAAGCCATAAAACATGCACTATGGAGCAATGGAAAATTGTCATTTGCTTAGCTGAGTCCTAGTGCACACCTGTTTCCAACTTCTGGCCAAGTTCACCAACCAAGAATGAAATATGGTGGAGGTTCGGTGATGAATTCGGTAGCTATAACGTGATATACCACGGGACTATCGTTACTGTGCAACGTCGAACCACTGTCGAGGTTTATGTGAACTTTTTGGAGGAGGAGGAGGAGATTAGTCGTCTCATCGATAACGAGAGCATTAGAAACGGAGCGCAAGCTTGGATTGGGGAAAGATTGGGTAGGAAATCGGCCGCGCCCTCTTGAAGGAACCATCCCGGCATATTCCTGATGCGATTTAGGCAAATCACGGGAAATCTAAGTTAGGATGGCAGGGCGCGAGTGTGAACCATCGTCCTCCCGAATACGAGTCCAGTGTTCTAACCACTGCGCCACCTCGGTCGTTGAACTTTTTGGCAAATCGCGTCCATACCACGGAGCAATGTTTTTCCCTCAATGATGATGCTGCGTTTTGAGGCGACATGGCCCCCGTTCACAAAGCTCTCATCGTCCAGGACTCGTTTTGCGAGTACGACGATGAACTGTCGCATCTGCCCTGGCCACAACAGTCAACAGAGTTCCGTGCTATTCAGCCTTTTGTGGCCTATATTGGAGAGAAGGGTGTACGATCGCGATGCACTATTTACCTCAATCACCGTTATCTAAACACGCCACTATTCTGCAGAAAGATTGGTGTAAGATTTCTTTGAAAACCAAACAGGATCTGCACTTATCTATTACGCGACGATTGGACAATTTTTTGACTGTCAACAGTTTCCCTACACCATATTAGGCGTGGTAATGTGTCCCTTTTTTGGGGTTTCCGTATTTTTATCTACCGCCTGTCTGTATCAGGTATATCTGACGATGAGTCTAGAAGCCCCGAAATCATTCTTGGTATACTAAAATATCATGCAATTATAATCTGAGCTAATTTCCTTTTTTTAAAATCTAACACGACTTCGTTCCCCACAGCATAATCAACGATGACGGAAAGCTTACATATATAAAAGGTTATTTTCTGATCAACAGCGCTTAGCTTCTTAAACAAGGCTGTGAACGATTACCTTTTCGAACTTTGCTTATGTTATCACCATCGCAAGTTGCCTGCCGTAATGTCTTTATCTGTATTGCGAAGTACAAATTATTTGGCATGTTGCATCTTTATATAATGCAAATATTACTCTAGATCAGTCACGTTCCTACAAATTAAAAAGTAAATGATGAAATTCATTCTGCCGTTGAGTGAATTCATGTGGAGCGCTGAATATAATTTATTTATACTTAAATACTGATGGTCTGATTATCTCCCGTAGTAACGGCACCTAATAATTTATACACTACTGGCCATTAAAATTGCTACACCACGAATATGACGTGCTAAAGATGCGAAATTTAACCGACAGGAAGAAGATGCCGTGATATACAAAGTATTAGCTTTTCAGAGCATTCACACAAGGTTGGCGCCGGAGGCGACACCTACAACGTGCTGACATCAGGAAAGTTTCCAACCGATTTTTCATACACAAACAGCAGTTGACCGGCGTTGCCTGGTGAAACGTTGTTGTGATGCCTCGGATTGTGGCCAATCGCGATTGCGGTTTATCGTATCGCGACATTGCTGCTCGCGTTGGTCGAGATCCAATGACTGTTAGCAGAATATGGAATCGGTGGGTTCAGGAGGGTAATACGGAACGCCGTGCTGGGCTGGATCCCAACGGCCTCGTATCGCTAGCAATTGAGATGACAGGCATCGTATCCACATGGCTGTAACGGATCGTGCAGCCACGTCTCGATCCCTGAGTCAACAAATGGGGACGTTTGCAAGACAACAATCATCTGCACGAACAGTTGGCCGACGATTGCAGCAGCATGGACTATCAGCTCGGAGACCATGGCTGCGGTTACCCTTGACGCTGCATCACAGACAGGAGCGCCTGCGATGGTGTCCTCAACGACGAACCTGGGTGCACGAATGGCAAAACGTCATTTTTTCGGATGAATCCAGGTTCTGTTTGCAGCATCATGATGGTAGCAATCGTGTTTGGCGACATCGCGGTGAACGCACATTGGAAGCGTGTATTCGTCATCGCCATACTGGCGTATCACCCGGCGTGATGGTATGGGGTGCCATTGGTTACACGTCTCGGTCACCTCTTGTTCACATTGACGGCACTTTGAACAGTGGACGTTACATTTCAGATGTGTTACAACCCTCGCTCTACCCTTCATTCGATCCCTGCGAAAGCCTACATTTCAGCAGGATAATGCACGACCGCATGTTGCAGGTCCTGTACGGGCCTTTCTGGATACAGAAAATGTTCGGCTGCTGCCCTAGCCAGCACATTTTCCAGATCTCTCACCAACTGAAAACGTCTGGTCAATGGTGGCAGAGCAACTGGCTCGTCACAATGCGCCAGTCACTACTCTTGATGAACTGTGGTATCGTGTTGAAGCTGCATGGGCAGCTGTACCTGTACACGCCATCCAAGCTGTTTGACTCAATGCCCAGGCATATCAAGGCCGTTATTGCGGCCAGAGGTGGTTGTTCTGGGTACTTCTCAGGATCTATGCTCCCCAAATTGTGTGAAAATGTAATCACATGTCAGGTCTAGTATAATATATTTGTCCAATGAATACCCATTTATCATCTGCATTTCTTCTTAATGTAGCAATTTTAACGGCCAGTAGTGTATTTGTTGGTTTCTGCGACTGGAGTCAATTTCCATAAAATTATTCTTTGTTAGAGATCACGACATATTGTAAAATAATAAACCAATGTTTGGACCACTACTGAAAGTGGCCGAAAACTTGGTTCATTATTTTGCAATAAGTCGCGGTGTTCAGCACAGAAGAATTTTATTGGAACTGACTAATGTTTTAACAGTAGTGGAGTTAGTTGCTTATTCTCATGTACTTAGTCACATTCAACGCAAAAATTTAAACAGCAGACTAAATAGGGCATAAAGACGTGGTGTTTAGCAACCTGATGCGAGTATAGGAAGAGAAAGGACGTAGGTCTTCTGCAGCAAGTTCAGTTGTTCTTACCATTCCTAAGACAGTGGTTTATCCAAATTATGTAAAAAATACGAATGTTTTATCAGATACATATCTGAAATGAGAGAGTCTGTGAACTGCTAATGTACAGTTACGGTATAAGTGAATTCTGAATATAGGAATGACACCAATACGGATATCCTGCGTCGGAACTGGAGACCTGTAAACGCCTCTGGTGTAAACAGAATCACAGTACTACAAAGCAACTACAGGGACGGTTCATACGGAAATCTTGAAACGGCAGTGAAAATTTGGAAGGCAAAATGTGAATTGTGATACAGTAATACTCAATATCGAAACATACAGATAGGTAGCAGGCCTCTGCCAGAACGCTACACAAAGGAGGAGAAACAGTGCTAAGACGATTGCTCTGTTGTCGATTTGCACCGAAGTGCAACAGACCTGTAAGAATATTGAAATGTACCTCAGATAGCATCGTCATACATACCGATCCGACTATAAACAGACAGGCCTCGTTTGAATGGGAGACGCTAGCGACTACTCTCAATATACAAAGCAGTAACGCTACTAAATCTCGCACTGAAAGACACTGACAACGATAATTGGTGAGAAGAAAGAAGTTAAACATACAGAGAATCTTATGGTTACTGTTTTTGTGCCGGCCGAAGTGGCCGCGCGGTTCTGGCGCTGCAGTCTGGAACCGCGAGACCGCTACGGTCGCAGGTTCGAGTCCTGCCTCGGGCATGGATGTGTGTGATGTCCTTAGGTTAGTTAGGTTTAACTAGTTCTAAGTTCTAGGGGACTAATGACCTCAGCAGTTGAGTCCCATAGTGCTCAGAGCCATTTGAACCATTTGAACTGTTTTTGTTGAGTATCAGAGAGTACCAGAGTAGACAGTTCAGTTGAAGATAGTGGATACCTCTAAAATGGGCAATCTCTAGATGTTGGGCAGACAGACAGAGGTACAAGGACGGTAACTGCGAAGAAATCTTGGGTAACAGAAGAAATACTTCAACTGACTGACGAAAGAAAGAATTTAAAAAATGCTCGGGGAAAGACAGGAATACAACAATATGAATCCCTCAGGAACGGGAAAAAAAGGAAGTGCAGAGCAGCCAAGATTGTGGCGTGGCGCCTTATGTCGCTCCTGTCTTGGAGACTGTGTATCGGGAGAACGACTCATGCGTGCACAATGACAGATGGTCTGGAGCGGGATCAGTCGAGTCCGTAGTTCTAATTTTCATCGGCTAGAGGACAGTAGCGCACAGAGACATTCAAGAAACTGGTCAAGGCAATGTTTTTTTAATTGTTTGTTTGTTTGTTGAAGGCGTTTTTGTTTATTTATGTTTGTACAGTTTTGCATATGCTTTTAGTAGTGTGAATGATGCGTGAAAGTGGTCTAAAGTAAATATGTAGATCATTGTTCTACTGATGAACGTTGTACGAAGGGGAATTTTATGTCATAATATGTTAAGTACGTTTATGGTAAAAGGGAAAGCTAATTCGAATGCAAATGAAAATACTTAACAACAAAGTACAAAAAATATGTCAGAATGTTAAATATTTATTTCGGGAAAAAGTACATTTCGAAATGGTTCAAATGGCTCTGAGCACTATGGGACTTAACATCTGAGGTCATCAGTCCCCTAGAACTTAGAACTACTTAAACCTAACTAACCTAAGGACACCACACGCATCCATGCCCGAGGCAGGATTCGAACCTGCGACCGTAGCGGCCGCGCGGTCCCAGACTGAAGCGCCTAGAACCGCTCGGCCACCCAGCCGGCGTACATTTCGAAAATGTGTCATATGTTGGCTGGTTAGTCATGAAACGTGGGAGAATAATGTTTTTCTATTGGCCTTAAAGAAAACTGACCAATCAGAACGGAGTATTCTTCGCGCCTCTTTTCGCTTCTAGGTATAGAATGCTCACAACAGTCTAAAGTAGTCGGAGCCCAACCTTTCAATGGTACAGTCGTGTGTAGTATGAGCTCCGAAGGAAGTCATAATTTGCCGGTTTTAGTTGTGCAACACGTTCCAAAAGTGTTTTAAAATGAAGCCATATTTAGTTCTGTGTGTTTTTTTAGAAAGTACCGACTTTTTAAGTAATTTTGTGTATGAGAAAAGACAGTAATTCCGGGTGGCGTATTGAGCAGATCACTGACTAAAAACTTGAGTGCGTTAGACACCGATGAACTTAGTAGCATGGCGAGAATATTCATTTAAGAACAATCCGTGCTTAGTAGCTGTCCAGATTTCGGGAAATACGTTACCATAAACTTGCTAACGTGAATCAAAGGGTTTGTGCCTGTCTGTGTTAAGATTAGCACGGACTTGGCAGTGAACGTGTACATTATCAATTTGAATAATAAAACGTTTCACCACTTACCCTGTTTTTATTATACGAACCCTATGAACAGAAATAAATCTGACTGAATTTTATCGCATCAGCTATTTGTTGCTAACAAGATAAACTCCCCATCGCACCCACCTCAGATTTAGTGGTGAAACGGCCCAGTGGATGGCAGTTAAAAACTGGACAAAAATGAAGCATGAAAACAAGAAGAAGGTGTATTGAACTGTGAAAGAAGAAGCAAAATACAAACAGTGAACAGTTTAACTCAAGATGCGTAACATCGAGCGATATGCAAGAATCACGCCGTCGTAGTTGTGTGGTTATAGTGTTGGAATGCAAACCGGAAAATACGTATCCAAAACTCCGTCGTGCCCTATATTTTTTTTTTCACAAAATTATGATCATTCCGTGCGGTCACTGACGTGTCTGTTCTCCTTCTGTAGTCTTGGTAATTGTGACAGTATACATTGTTTATAGAAAATGAATCATGTGCTAAGAATATATTACCGTCGCAAGTAAATCTGATGAATAGTGAGAGCAGGTGAGGTGCCGCATAGATCTCCCACAGAAATGGAAAAAAAGAAACAAATAATTATGTTACAAAGAGGAATTGAAGAGTCAAAACCTCCAAAACGGAACGCAAGAGTCATAACATGTTGTGTAGGACAAATAGGAGGTCCCTTCCTTACACCTCGCAGTTGCAAACGGACGTTGAACCACGACTTGGATACAGCGAACAGACACGTCAGTCACCGGATTGACAGTTCATAATTTAGTGAAAAAAATGAGGCACGAGGTAGGTTTGACCACGGATCTCCACTTCCACTTTGCAGTCCAAACAAGTGAACACAGAACCACGACACCGTGGCTAAGCTAATTCGCTCGATGTTGAGCTCGTATCGTTCCACATTCTTCCGTTTTCATGCTTGGTCCGTGTTCAGCTTTTGACACGATATCCACTAGGCCATCTTACCACTAAACCTGAGAGGGTTGCGATGGGGAGTTTCCTTTGTGAATAACATCTTAAGAGTGCTGGTGCATTAAAGTCCTGTACACACCTCCCAAGGAAATGCCTGACAATCGTCTCCATATCTTTCATTTTACTTAATTCTTTTTCTGAAACAACCACTAGCGTTACCACGCCTTTACAAGAAACAGAAAAAGAATCATTTAACTTCGGAGCGGTAACACGATGCATAGAATTCATTGTACCGCTGTTTGTCGTTAATGTTTCGCCTGTACACTCTTCCAAAGACAAAGATGTTTCTTTCGAAGGAAAAGACTATCATCGTTCCACCAACAGTGTTGTTTCGGTTTTGAGCTGTACAGGCATTCGTGAAAATATACAGGCACACTCGGTAGAACGCAATGTTGGATGAAACGGAGAAAAAAAAAACATTTAATGTTTTTCCACGGGTAAGTTCTGTGTACGGAAACATGAGGTTTTGACTGTTCGATGTAAGATGAATCTTATCACGCATAACGAAAGCTTCTTTGCACAGAATATCTCAGTTATAGGCTTCATTGGGAAAAGAATATCTGCAAGTAATTATTCATCACACGTTCTGACTAGCCATATTCCTCTACTCTCTCTCTCTCCCTCTCTCTCTCTCTCTCTGTCTATTCATTTCATTTGAGTGTAAAAAGTCTACGTAATTCAAGCTGTTCCCTTACATCCACTTCACACGGCAATATTTTCACACTGTATTTGTAATTCTAACTGTTTGCACCGGGCACAGAATATCGAGCGAGAGCTAGAAGAGATACGGACTTGTGCTGTTCGTCAACCGCGCTCATTGCAAGTATTTACCAGAACATCATTTGTTTCTCCTCTTATGATGTTTTAGCCTACCCGAAATACATGTTCACAAAATAATCATTGTGTGTTATTCTGAATACGAAGTGAAAGCTTAACACAAGACAATTCCAGCGATACCCATAACTCATAAAGCGTCAAAATATGGACTTGGTTGTTTTGGACTTCATCGCATTTTTTGTTTCCCACGTTCACTTCGGACGAATCCTGGAACGGTTACTTCAACAAGGCCATAACCGATTTCCGGGTTCTAGCGGTTCAGGCGCTCAGTCCGGAACCGCACGACTACTAAGGTCGCAGGTTCGAATCCTGCCTCGGACATGGATGTGTGTGATGTCCTTAGGTTAGTTAGGTTTAAGTAGTTCTAAGTTCTAGGGGACGGATGACCACAGATGTTAAGTCCCATAGTGCTCAGAGCCATTTGAACCATTTTTTTGATTTCCGGGTCTCACTTTTCCCAAAACCTATTTAGCTCTGTGTTTTCGATTACAGTTAAAGTAGCATCTCTAATAATACATTTCCATTTTTTTTTTTTTTTTTTGTCATCAGTCTACTGACTGGTTTGATGCGGCCCGCCACGAATTCCTTTCCTGTGCTAACCTCTTCATCTCAGAGATAGCACTTGCAACCTACGTCCTCAATTATTTGCTTGACGTATTCCAATCTCTGTCTTCCTCTACAGTTTTTGCCCTCTACAGCTCCATCTAGTGCCATGGAAGTCATTCCCTCATGTCTTAGCAGATGTCCTATCATCCTGTCCCTTCTCCTTATCAGTGTTTTCCACATATTCCTTTCCTCTCCGATTCTGCGTAGAACCTCCTCATCCCTTACCTTATCAGTCCACCTAATTTTCAACATTCGTCTATAGCACCACATCTCAAATGGTTCGATTCTCTTCTGTTCCGGTTTTCCCACAGTCCATGTTTCACTACCATACAATGCTGTACTCCAGACGAACATCCTCAGAAATTTTTTCCTCAAATTAAGGCCGGTATTTGATATTAGTAGACTTCTCTTGGCCAGAAATGCCTTTTTTTCCATAGCGAGTCTGCTTTTGATGTCCTCCTTGCTCCGTCCGTCATTGGTTATTTTACTGCCTAGGTATCAGAATTCCTTAACTTCATTGACTTCGTGACCATCAATCCTGATGTTAAGTTTCTCGCTGTTCTCATTTCTACTACTTCTCATTACCTTCGTCTTTCTCCGATTTACTCTCAAACCATACTGTGTACTCATTAGACTGTCCATTCCGTTCAGCAGATCATTTAATTCTTCTTCACTTTCACTCAGGATAGCAATGTCATCAGCGAATCGTGTCATTGATATCCTTTCACCTTGTATTTTAATTCCACTCCTGAACCTTTCTTTTATTTCCATCATTGCTTCCTCGATGTACAGATTGAAGAGTAGGGGCGAAAGGCTACAGCCTTGTCTTACACCCTTCTTAATACGAGCACTTCCATATGGAAGCAATATGAAATCAAGCGGTAGTTTCTTCTTCACGAATGGTTCTTTGTAAACTGTCGGGTGCGTTGAGTATGGAATAGATGCCAGGACGAAAGCTGCAGGCGTTAAAAGTACATCTCTGGAAAACGCAACTTTCGAACAATGAACGCCGAATAAATATTTAGAACAGACATTAAGCAACGAAAATAAAAATTGTGAGAATTATGGAAGAGATCACCCACAGTGCGAAACTGTAGCTGTTGTCATGCCCCGTCACGCACAAGGGCAACGCTGCCGTACTATACTAGAACACGGGAGGCAGATTAAGTTTTAATATTCTGTCTTAGACATCAGAGACAGAACTAGGATACTGACGAGCACTGGGGTTAAGGGGCGCGGTGGTGGAAGGGAGGTAGGGTGGCGTAATGCTACATTCTACAGCACAATGTTCAGCAACATTTGGAAGTCAATTGATATCAAGTTCTGCATGTTGTAATGCGACGGATCTAGAACCGTCTGGCGTAAAAGATTGCTTAAGATGTACCACAATTATTTCATTCCTCTTCTCTGTGTTCCAATTGTGGGTCTAGGAGCAATTCCTCTTCCCCTTACCCATCTTCTTCTTCTTCTATTTCTTATTCCTCGTCTATCTCTTCCTGTCCTTTTCTCTTCGATATTTAAATCGAGTACGTAGTTAATTTGTTCGCTTCATTCATTTACTATATTTCTAACACCTTCTGTTTCAATTGCAGTATAATCATTATTGTTACCTTCTCGTTTTTTTATTGCTGCAGATGTGCCTTTCATTCCTTCGCTTCTGGCTTTGCATATGTATTGATCGTTTTAGTATAATTTCGTACATACTTCGTTAACTCATAAATTTCCGTTATTTTCGTCAGCACCACGACCCTAGACTCTAGCTGTCCATGGTCCACAAAGTAACGTTCCTGTAACACCTCTATTTGATGTAGTACCTCTAAAATAGTTAATGGTATAATGAACCACACAAAAGACAAAACGCAGCTGTTTGTGTATACTACTTACGTAAACTGGCAATTTACATGAAAGTTGCAGTTCGTCATCCACAACAGATATAACGTATAAACCGAGAGCTGTTCCGACTACAGCCCAGAGTGCTTGCACGACATAACTGGCTCTGAGCACTATGGGAGTTAACATCTGATGTCATCAGTCCCCTAGAAGTTAGAACTACTTAAACCTAACCAACCTAAGGACATCACACACATCCATGTCCGAGGCAGGATTCGAACCTGCGAAAGTAGCAGTCGCGCGGTTCCGGACTGAAGTGCCTAGAACCGCTCGGCCACCGCGGCCGGCCAGGACATAATTATTTCATATTATCCTATATCTAGGTTACAAACAGCAAAGCTATTCTCAAGGAGCTCCCTCCACTGATGTTTGGAGCGATGTTATGTCTATTTACTCCTTGAGATTCATTGGGAGAGTGCTTAGAAAATGTAGTCCATCAACAAAGGAGGTGGCTTACAAAACACTCGTTCGACCTATACTTGAGTATTGCTCATCAGTGTGGGATCCGTACCAGGTCGGGTTGACGGAGGAGATAGAGAAAATCCAAAGAACAGCGGCGCGTTTCGTCACTGGGTTATTTGGTAACCGTGATAGCGTTACGGAGATGTTTAATAAACTCAAGTGGCAGACTCTGCAAGAGAGGCGCTCTGCATCGCGGTGTAGCTTGCTCGCCGGGTTTCGAGAGGGTGCGTTTCTGGATGAGGTATCGAATATATTGCTTCCCCCTACTTATACTTCCCGAGGAGATCACGAATGTAAAATTAGAGAGATTAGAGCGCGCACGGAGGCTTTCAGACAGTCGTTCTTCCCGCGAACCATACGCGACTGGAACAGGAAAGGGAGGTAATGACAGTGGCACGTAAAGTGCCCTCCGCCACACACCGTTGGGTGGCTTGCGGAGTATCAATGTAGATGTAGATGTAGATGTAGAGACTTCAACGGGATTAAACAGAGAAATCACAAGCAATGCCAAAGGCATCGTTTAAGACACAAAAGGTATGCATGAAAGAGCCAAATACAGAAATTAAGCGTTAAACCAATGGTCTTTCAAAATGCTTGGTGGTGGAGAGCCAGAACGAAATTTCCTACTAGAGCATAAATTTGAAATTCTCTCGACACTTAATTAGTTATATGCTAATTGTATTTCCGCCTTTCCTTTAAGCACAGAGCCTTAAACACACGTAACTGTGGGCAGTAGAGGTACAACACTTAGCCACAGGTTTGTTCGGTATAAGAAGACGGATACGCCGTCCGAATTCGAGACATCGTGTACCGTACGTACGGTGTGTGTGTGTGTGTGTGTGTGTGTGTGTGACATTGACACTGGCAATTATCAGTTCCCGAATTTTTTGACGGTGCAACGTTTGGTATAACCGTTTCCGTTATGGCAGATAAGAGGAAAAGTATCGAGTGGTAGGGTTGTTTATCTCACAGATCAAGACGTTATCTGTTACAGCGAACGTTAAAAACGTTCCACTACCACGAAAGGAGTTCAGATTCCGTGTCAACGTTGCAAATATTATACAGCACAAATGTCATGGACCGTATGTGAACGATGAATCGAAAACGGGGCCAGACTTCTGCCGATCAAATGTACTGCACTTTTTAGCACAGTATCCCTACTGGCCGCTACGAATTACAACAACATTCAAACACTGATCACAGACACTGTGGTTACAGATGCGGTGAAAACTACGATCAGCAGAAAACTTAAACAAACAAGTTGTCAGTCTGGCCAACATATTAAATACACGTTCTCATAGGAACTCTCATTGTGAGTCTGCACTGTTTTTAACGTGAAATGACTAAACGCCTAATGTACAACCACGGATTTCCATTTCCCACCTTGTGTTTTTGTGCTCTGATAGACAATTAGCACCTGTTTTTTTTCATCTGTTTAACAATGTGACGCTTTGAGAAATATTTAGACAAAATATCGCAATCGGAAATTAGTCATCGACATTCCTTCATGATGCCTATAAGGTTTGTAGCCAAAATATTGGAAGATGAAACAACTTCGCAAGCGCACTCCTGGAGCTTGTTGGGAAAATTTCCGCCAAAGTTTCAAGAAACACATAGCAACAGTTAGTAAGTAAAAAGAGGTCTAGGCACTGCGTTTGCACGGTACTTCCCTCACCTCTTAGTTCCATATCTCGCTTCCCGTGACTTGTTCTTAGGTGAAAACCCTGTAATGCTCTTAGAATAGAGCACTTGAGGAAGTGCACTTTTACGTAATGGAAAGTATGTGAATACATAAACCTCCTGCAGGTAAAATTCGCAATGGTCAAATTGCAGCTGTCTACCATCTAACCTAATAATCCAATTAGTGCGCAATGTCATAAGCAGAAAGCGATGACATGTAGGTGGCAAGCTGTTACGACATAGGCTGTGACGCTGACGTTCGTCATAAAAGAACTGGCCTCCAAGTGAAGAGAAATAGATTATAAGAAAACACTCGTAAGTATCCCACTCAACATGATGCATCTGAACTAAAGATTTGTTGAAGCAGTTTCGACTGTCGATTCCCGATGTACTGAGACACATTAAAGTGTCCCCGTCGCAGCAAAGGGCAACAGCGACTCTTCTCCCATCCTCAAACAGAAAAAAAAGTCATCTTCGCACACCGGACACATATGCGGCCCGCCAAAGAGATAGACATTTCAGTCCAGTACTGGCAACAAGAAAGCCAGAACCGTAATAATTACTATTAGCAAATATATTAAGGGAAATTTGGCTTGAACTGTGGTATCTATTTCGTCATCACCTATTCCCCCCCCCCCCCCCCCCAACTCAGATCCTGGGTACACTCGTCCCTGCTATAGACAAACCAACACAACCAGAAAAATAATGAGTCACAAAAGAAATAACAATCCGTTTGGAGTTTCTCGTAATGAGAAACGAGAAGGAGCGATCTGTATGTCCTTTACGGAAATCTTTTACAGCCAAGATCTCGTTTAAAACTGTTTATTGTTGACCGGTTTCGATAGGTAAGACTGTCATCTTCAGGTCTTTAAAAACTTTTTTGGTTGTACGTCATATTCGATTGTGCGTTCATTACTCATGCGATGTTAACATTTTCGTGGAAAGGATATTGCACATTCCACACAGGTTTGTAAAAATAAAATTACAAACAGGTTTGTCAGAACAAAAATATACACTGGGAAAAAGCACCTTGTGGAACTTGGCATGTCTACATTGACAAGCACGCTCCTAACTCCAACTGACAAGCATCAAAGCAGTGTTACATATGTAAAATCATGAGTAATAAACGCACAATGTAATATGACTTACAGCTACAAAAGTTTTTAAAGACCTGAAGAAGACAGTCTTACTTGTCGAAACCAGTTAACAAAAAACAGTTTTGAACATAATTTTAGCTATAAAATTTCTATAAATAAGTCCAAAAACAAAAAAATAAACGAGACAAATGGACTCAGACACACTACAGACGTATAAAAAAACTGGAATTTTAGGCCTGCTTCATTACGACGGTGGAGGCGTCCAACATGACAAATGTCGTCGTCAAAATGACACATCATCACTGCCAAGTAACAAAAGGATGAAATATTTTATTCACGACAAGGTGAAAACTATCTAAAAAGCATGCTACGCTCTGACCAAACTAAAACGTAGAAATTCTTAATGAAATCTACAAGAAGAGCAACGTGTTACGATTTTGGGTGTGCAATAACAGATTCCAACAGCTTATTAATATGTGTTGGCGAAGGTGGAATTTGACGAAAGTTCTTTCCGTTCAAAAAGGGCAATAGAAGCCATATGTTCTGAAAAGGCTTGCGGTCGAGTGGATTGAAATAACTTCTAGGCCTTAATGAATGGCAAGGATTACCTGCCTCAGGCCAAAAGGGCAGGCAAATGTTACGCCACAGGATACAAGAGGGTAATAAATAAAAGATTTTCGTAAGTTCTCGCTAGCACATCCACAGTCGACACTAGGAAGAGGTGGCGACATAGCAGACAGAAACAATCGACACAAAGTCGGTCGCGTAAACTGGCACAGGTTGCTATACTGGGGTCAACCACCAGCCGCAAGTTACACATTCAGCGTAACGGTTCAAATGGCTCTGAGCACTGTGGGACTTAACATCTGAGGTCATCAGTCCCCTAGAACTTAGAACTACTTAAACCTAACTAACCTAAGGACATCACACACATCCATGCCCGAGGCAGGATTCGAACCTGCGACCGTAGCGGTCGCGCGGCTCCAGACTGAAGCGCCTAGAACCGCTCGGCCACACCGGCCGGCCTCAGCGTAACGTCCACTGTAAGAATGAGACAGCTCTTGTTACTTTAAGCAACAAGCGATACAAAGGAAGCAACAACACGTACTGTAGACTTTACAGTGCCATTAGGAGCTTGCAACAAATTGTTAAGCCAACACGAAGGAACGAGGACCGCCGACCTCTAACAAAGAAGGGGGGGGCACATTACGTCATAACAAACAGAGCCACACGTCATAGCTTGCTGCCAGTCACCAAAAATATCCCAGTTCTCCAGATCTGAATTCAGTTGGTCACTAGGATCGACGAAGTTCTTACCGAAGCATTAGAATCAACTACCATTACGCTGTAGTGACATCCATTATTAGATGTTCGAGCACTTCTCGTGAATACGCTGCTTCCCGAGATGATAGTATCCAAGTAACCACAACATCCCACTCGTGGGACTTTGCACTGGTCGCCCACCACATCGTTGATGGGGAGACTGAGGGACTTCTGTCACCAGCGTATCTCGCGGTCTTTCTCCCACTATCCTCATCGTTACTGCTGGGTGTGAGGGCCGTTCGGTGCCTCTATTCCTGATCGACTTCCGGGTACCAAGGGGACTGATGGTGACGCCAGGATCATCTGACACACGACTTCCGCCAGCGCAGTAGATCCTGATGGGACACTGTGGTTAAAAGTCAGTTCTTCTGGAGCGGGATCGAGGACGCTCTAACCGAGTCTGAGGCCATACCCTCACACCACAGCTACGCCTGCCGGATGGCAGTGCGCCGTACATCGGCTGAACTGCTGGAGCAGCGTCCTTGCTGGCCACAACTGCCGAGCCGACAAAAGGAGTCACCAGAATTCCTCTGTGTAACCTGCACCAGGCGTCAGCCGATGCTGAGGAGGAGAAACACAACTGTAAATCTGATGAATAAATAATAACTGTGAGCCGTGCGCGGCTCGTGTTCATGCCGTTTATTGTTTGGCTTCTTGTCATTGCGGTTATGGCATCTCGTTTCTTATTCAATTTACTGGCGTCACTAATTTGCTGGCTTGCCTGCCCGTGAGTGACAGGAGCAGCGCTTATCGATAAGAGTACTGTGGTACTATCTTTGGAGCGACCGCTATTATTTCCGGGTCGCGTTGTGTGGAGTGGGGAAGCTGCGAACGAACATCAGATCGGCTAGGGGCGCAGCAGCGAGCAGGTCCGATCAGCGCGGGGGCAAGCCCGGGCCGCTGGTGGCGTGCTCCCACTGCCAGAACAAGGTGGGGTAACTGCGACAGCGACGACTTCGTTGCACACCGAACCCTGGACGTTTAAGTTGAGTGAAGAGCTAGCTGCTAATGCAACCTCGACTATTCTGAGATTTCGCCTTTGGTCGGCGGGTCGTTGCTCCCAGGACCGCTGAGCCTGGCGGCAACGATTGAAGTGTTTCATGATGATAAAACATTGCAGCTGTCTTTCTCTATTTGTTATTCATGATTGACTTTAGTATTACTCTTATTACAGAAGTGCAACCAGCGGTATTTTCTGCCTTGTGGCTGCTAACGCCCGAGTTACCTTCCCTGGAGGTTAGCGTAGTTTTCCGGCAGTGTATCTTTCCTCGTCGTGTTGATGCTGTCCGACACGGCGTGTAGTTCGACAGCTTCTTGTATTGTACTGTGCATTTCTTTTTTTTTTTTGGGAGGTCTACCTTGGTTCTAGTGTTTCCTTCGGCCTTGGGTGTTTTCTGAAGACTTAGTGCTGTCTGTCTCTTCACCCTTGCCTAAAAATATTCCATCGTTTTACCGGTGATCGCACGTTAGGCGGATTGGTTAGTCGTCGGTCGGCGCTTTAGCTGCCCCTAGTTTGAGTTGCCATCTTGTTACGTGAGTACAACTCTTGGCTGCCTGTCTCACCTTACCTTATGTTTGAGTTACCTTCCCAGGACGACCCTAGGAACTCTTGCTGAGAACCGCTTGTCCAGATTCATTAGATTGTGATGTTTGTTTTAAGGATGTTTGTAATTTTCTAATTATTGTTGGTGTGGCCTTCAGCCAAGCAATAATTTCACTTCTTTGGTGATAAGGCCTTCAGCCGTATTACAGTTTGTTTTAAAACGAAGTATTTATCTTGATATGTGTTATTTGGAATTGTTCTTCTGACTTCTGATTCAGGCCTTCAGCCGTTTGTTGTTTGAGGTTATTGTTGGTCGCCTTTGGCCCTAAAATTGTGAAATTTTTTTCTGAGATAAGGCCTTCAGCAGTCATACAGTCAATTGTGTTTCTTTTAAGAGATTGTTTTAAAATTTTAATTTGTTGTGCAACAGAGAGTAACTGATTGCGGCCCCACCCACAATCGCAACCTTATCCTGCCCCATCCTGAGAAAGTAGCTCTCAAGTGGTAGCAGAGCGTGGTTACGATTGTCATATGACCATTTCAGTTACTCTTGGTACAATTGTAGTTCTGTCAGTGTTAAATGGATATTTATTTTGGTATTGTGTTGTTTTAGTTGACTAATTGTAATGGCGGTCAACAGTGCCCCGGGATCGGGCTGTTGAGGAAGGACCACCTCATTTATGTACTGGCGATAAGGCATCAGCCTATTGAGGGTAGTGTTTTTAGGGGCCCGTTCTTCAGCCGGTTGACGTCACGCTGGATGTTGTGGGGGAGACAGAAGCAGCTGTTGAGTTTTTGTTTAAGGCCATTAGGTGCCTTGAGGACACTATAGACTTTTTGGAAGGCACTCAACCTAGCGGCAATCAAACAGGGTGCGGGCGCAGTTTATGCATTTAACTAACCGGATAGCCGATTTAGCGGCGTTAAGGTTGGAGGAGAGTTATAAGAAATCAATTGACGAATTGGGGTCCTTGGGTAACGATTTGCAGTTTAAGCTTACATGTTTAGAACTTGATGGAAAAAGGACTGAGGAACAGGACTCGCTA
Organism: Schistocerca americana; assembly: GCF_021461395.2. Classification (NCBI taxonomy): domain Eukaryota; kingdom Metazoa; phylum Arthropoda; class Insecta; order Orthoptera; family Acrididae; genus Schistocerca; species Schistocerca americana. Next base: position 221,246,067 of record NC_060122.1, on the reverse strand, counting down.
TCTCCAAAGGGGCGAGGGAGCCAGTCTCGGAGTGATGCTTTTGTGTCTTCCGAGAAGTTACACGCAGCTTTCGCTAAGTTGCCTAACCCTTTGGTGCACCTCCTTCGTGACATCCCAGATCGACTCGAGCAAACTGAAAGCTTATTATGGTTGTTAGTTCGCCTTGAGCAGCACGCTGCTGCCTTTGGCATTTTGTCGCTATTATATCCGCTAGCTAGAGGCGAATTGTGGACCCTCGTATCCCGAGCCATGGCAGAGGGGTTCTCTTTGCAGCAATTGAGGCGGTCGGTAATTAATGAAAGATTGACCATGAGGCTTCGCAAACAACTCGTGTGTCTCTATATCTGGAAGATGCAACAAGATAAAGAGGAGTTACATCAATATGAGGACAGAGTCAAGACGCCTGCTTGGCCTTGTTGGTCGATATGCCAGAAAGGGAGTTGGTTTCTATTGTCCTAAGGGGAATGCGCGCCGTGGATAAGTCGCACTTTGTTTTTCGTGATCATCTTTCAACCTGGGAAGAACTTCGTGCCGCTGTTGTAGCGATATCTGCGTTACCGCTCGCGGACGAGGGATGCCAGTTTCAGCCCGCTAGCGTTGTCACGGAAAACTCCGAATTGACATCGGCGGGAGGTGCTAAGAGGGAACCGCGGCGTTGCTTCAGGTGTGGCGGGACAGGTTATTTAGTCAGTTCTTGCCTTCAGCCGCGCGCGCCCAGAGCCAATAAATGACGCCGGGGTGGGCAGCGACTTCGGAATCGAGTCTTTAAGCACTGGTGTACCGGTGTCGCCGCCCCTTCATCACCGCCTCTGCCTTATACGAGCCACGTTTGCTGCCGGAAAGGGTGGCCCCCTGTGGTGTCGCTGCATGGCGATTCCGGACACAGGTTCCTATCCTCGATTTGTTCCTCAACACAGTCTCTGCAACCTCTCGAACGTTTCTGGGACGCCAAGAATAGGTCGCCCAGCAGATGGACAAAAGTGTCTGAAGACGGAACAGGCAGACGGCAGCGGCGGCGACGACGACGACGACATAATTTACAATGACCTCGTCGGTCTACAAGGACGCAGGTTCACATGAGCTAACGCAGTGGGAAGACAACAGCTTGTAAAATGAGAGCCCCAGGTTGCGGGACGGCTGCCGTAGCTTACATTTTCTTGTTGCTTCTCTCAGTTACAGCAAGTGGATGTTGAAGAAAGAACAGGAAGACTACGTAAATTTGTTTGTTGCACGAGACAGTAATCGAACAAAAGTAAAGCCATCCTCACACTTGAAGAGTTCGCTAAGGTTGACGTTGGGTTGTACGAGCTTCCTGAAGGCACGTCCTGCTATTTCACGGTCAGGAGCCATTCCGTCGCGTGAAACACGAAATAAGTTCTGCGATATTTCAGCAAGTGCTACTAAATACTGAACCAATTAAAAGCAAGAATGGTCTCTATCTCACAAGAAGAACTTCCAAGGAGGCATAATGTATTTGTCGTTTCCAGTTTGAGCCCATATTCGGCGAGTTCTACATCTACATCTAGATCTACATTTATACTCTGCAAGGCACACCCAACGGTGTGTAGCGGAGGGCACTTTACGTGCCACTGTCATTACCTCCCTTTCCTGTTCCAGTCGCGTATGGTTCGCGGGAAGAACGACTGCCGGAAAGCCTCCGTGCGCGCTCGAATCTCTCTAATTTTACATTCGTGATCTCCTCGGGAGGTATAAGCAGGGGGAAGCAATATATTCGATACCTCATCCAGAAACGCGCCCTGGACAGCAAGCTACACCGCGATGCAGAGCGCCTCTCTTGCAAGTCTGCCACCTGAGTTTGCTGAACATCTCCGTAACGCTTTCGCGCTTACCAAATAACCCTGTGACGAAACGCGCCGCTATTCTTTGGATCTTCTCTGTCTCCTCCGTCATCGCGACCTGGTACGGACCCCCCACTGATGACCAATACTCAAGTATAGGTCGAACGAGTGTTCAGTAAGCCATCGCCTTTGTTGATGGACTACATTTTCTAACGACTCTCCCAATGAGTTTTGTGTAATAACTCACACCCTATGAATATATGCTGTTTCTGTGCACCAGCGTATTAAATATATAGAGAACGCGTCTTCATTGGTACAGTTTGCTGAAATAAAGTGACGGGAAACGTCATACTGGTGGCTAAAAATTTTTAGTATTTCATTAAGTTTGTGTTGTAGCTCGCACATTATGAAACATACTGAAGATTCATAAAAAACGCGTCGTTCTGGTTTTTTTATGGTTAAATATCGGCAACATACCGACGATTAAAACCTTCGAAAACTCGTAACATGAAATAGAGGTGATATCGTGGTGAAGTTCAACGTCACGTAGTTGGTACAGGAGCCAAGTTCCGAAACAATGTTTAGTAGGTTCGCGCTTGTTGTATCTATTTTCTTTCTTTTTTTTCATCTTCACGTTTTCTAAAGAGTTGTGGGACTTTCTTATTGAATTAATAGAAATATTTTCTCTAATATATCTATGTTATTTACCCCTCTCAGGGGACAGTTTGTCCGAATTTGTGCAGTTTTATAAGCTAATGTCCTTACTGACTTCAGAATGAGATTTTCGCTCTGCAGCGGAGTGGGCGCTGATATGAAATTTCCTGGCCGATTAAAACTGTGCGCCCGACCGAGACTCGAACTCGGGACCTTTGCCTTTCATATCAGCGCACATTCCGCTGCAGAGCGAAAATAACATTCTGGAAACATCCCCCAGGCTGTGGCTAAGCCATCTCTCCGCAATATCCTTTCTTCCAGGAGTGCTAGTTCTGCAAGGTTCGCAGAAGAGCTTCTGTGAAGTTTGGAAGGTAGGAGACGAGGTACTGGCAGAATTGAAGCTGTGAGGACGGGTCGTGAGTCGTGCTTGGGTAGGTCAGATGATAGAGCACTTACCCGCGAAAAGCAAAGGTCCCGAGTTCGAGTTTCGGTCCGGCGCACAGTTTTAATCTGCCAGAAAGTTTCCTTACTGAGTGCTTAGAACTTTCTTTTTCGTCTTATAGCATGTACATGGGCATCGAAGATTTTATTTATGTGTACAAGACAGAACAACGTGATTAGCATACGGAAAAGGGAGGAAATGCGTGTTTCAATACACTAGGTTAGCAACTTTAAGCGCGTCGATTTACTTGAACAAACAGAGTGGTTTGGCAGCCACATACAGCCGAAGCTAACACCGGAGAGCGCTACAGTCGCGTGTCACGTTAACCAGCACGTCCCATGTGACGCGGGCGCTGCGTGTCTTGAGGCTGGATTTCCCGTCCGCGTCCACATTAAAGTTAGCTGCCTCGTCCCGTGTGAGGAAGGCCTAACATTCTTTCTCTCACGAGGAAAATACTGAAAGCCGGTAGAAATGTAACGTTACCAATGTCAGAAACTAATCGCTTACTGTTTTCTCACTTTCAAAATATTTCTCGCATACACTCCACTAATAATTTACACTTCAACATAAGGGTTGTTATCGAAAGGCATAGTGCATAAACCTAAATAAATTGTAACAGAAAGCCACGAGTAGTTTTTCTGTCGTTGACCTGCAATGGCTTTGACTCTGCAGATAAACTGTGGATGACACCAAGATTTTAGAGAAATGAAAATGTAACACAGCGGCTGAGACTTTGGACACAGGTTTGGGAGAAACTGTGTTTCGTCTGCCGTCAGGGCAGTGTTTTCCATGGTCTAGTTGAGAGCGCACTGTTTAGTCACTGGACTTAAATTTGGAAGGTAGCAGCTTCCACATACCGTGGGGCCAAGTAGATTCACTTTTCCCCAAATCAATTTTGATGACTGGCGGGAGGGTCAGTTCTACAAGGTCACATTCGCCATCGATGTTATTTTTCCATGTTACTCTGAACAGATGGCAAGGAGGTGTAATCCTACCCTCCTCCTACCATCGACATCCCGTCCCAATGTTCCTTCCACTTTGTCATATCGCTTACTCTTCAACCCATGTCCCAAATATTTCCGTACTGAATTTTAACAGAAACCCAAAGCACCGTCACCCTTTCAGTTTCAAGATCATACGCATCACCATTAGCGAAGTGAGACAATAGATTTTAATAATCTCATTATATTACCAAGTTTCAGAAAGAACATCTAGAAACCGCTGTAATCTCTTTTACAATTATTATTTTAACAACTGAGTCCGTTCTTAGCTCACCGCCAGGTCCACAAATATAACACGGGAGGCCGTTGACATCAAAAGAACAGATTCTAAGAAGAGAGTATGCAGTACCAGGTATCGCGGTGTTACAATGTAGTTCAGTTTGTTGACATCATACAGTTCAAAGGGCTCTAAGCACTGTGTGACTTAACATCGGAGACTTAGAACTACCTAAACCTAACTAACCTAAGGACATCACACACATCCATGCCCGAGTCAGGATTCGAACCTGCGACTGTAGCAACAGCGCGGTGCCGTACTGACGCTCGGCCACAGCGGCCCGCGACATCAGATGAGTAAGTTATAAGTGCCCATTATATATTGTAGTTCAACAAGGCTACTCATCCGATGTCAAGGAAGTGAACTACTATGCTGTTAAACCATGATGCCTCGTACTGCATATTCTCTTCCTCTGTGAGCACTTTAAATGCCAAAGAATCACATCACATTTCTCGACCTGATAACGATTTAACACTGAAAAGGAAAATTATTACTATTATAGTTTTAATGGCTTTTAGCGGTATATTATGTCTGATTTAACAGCTGAGGAGCACTTCCTGCAGACATTATTTTCTTTATTTTTAATTAATTTAATCGAAAACGGAATAGCGACGAAATGGCCGCATCTGGGCTGTCACTCTTAGGGCATGGGAAGGAGTTACAAATAACAATAAAAATGGAAAGTTGTTTCCGTCTGTAAGACCACTTCTGGTTCTCCCACCCACTATTCCCACAGTCAGTATTCTTCGCTTAAACCGTCTGGTCTGAGAGGCCGTGGTCGATGTACAACACTCCTCCATGAAGTTTCGTCTCCGTCTGCAGGAACCATCTTCAGGTGTGTACGGAAACGAAACGTCACGGAGTAGTTTTATACCAATAAATCCCAGATTGAAACTTCCTGGCAGATTAAAACTATGTGCCGGACCGAGACTCGAACTCGGGACCTTTGCCTTTCGCGGGCAAGTGCTCTACCAACTGAGCTACCCAAGCACGACTCACGCCCCGTCCTCACAGCTTTACTTCTGCCAGTACCTCGCCTCCTACCTTCCAAACTTTACAGAAGCTCTCCTGTGAACCCTGCAGAACTAGCACTCCTCGGTCCGGCACACAGTTTTAATCTGCCAAGAAGTTTCATATCAGCGCACACTCCGCTGCAGAGTGAAAATCTCATTCTGGAAATCCCAGATTCTTTAAAGAACCAAACTCCAATAACAAAAAGCGTCAAACGTCTGATTATAAATGCTTTAATGTGTTAATATTTGCTTTAAGCATGTAAGGGAGAAAAAGTTTACAAAAGGTTTGATATTGTGGTTAAAGTTTGTTAGAAGTCTCTAAGTTATCTCATTATGAAACACTGGATGAACAAAAAGAGGGGATTTCCCCGCTGCATTGTAAGCATAAGCTAGTTTATAACGCATCTAAACGCTCATGATATCGTATCTCCTGAACTGTGTATCGCACAATGACACAATTTGGCAGGTACATTTACTGATACATGTAGAAACCGTCTGCAAAGTGTGTTCCCAATAGAGGTAGTAGCTAGCAAAGTAGTAATAAATTATGCTGCAGCTTAACTGCGTGAACAGCGGAAATGTAGTAAGCAGTACCCTTTCGTTCTTTCTTTATGGCTCATATGGCTCTAATCACTATGGGACTTAACTTCTGAGGTCTTCAGTCCCCTAGAACTTAGAACTACTTCATCCTAACTAACCTAAGGACATCACACACATCCATGCCCGAGGCAGGATTCGAACCTGCGACCGTAGCGGTCGCGCGGTTCCAGACTGTAGCGCCTAGAGCCGCTTGGCCACTCCGGCCGGCTCTTTATTTATGTATTTAATTTGAGGGGAGAGTTAGAGAGCAAAGGTTTGTAGATGAATTGAAATATTATATTTAATTTTCCTTCGAAGTCGCTAAATGCTCTTATTCTCAAATATTGGATGAATAAAGTCCGGGAAAAAAAGATAAAAAAAGACGCAACACGAAATTTTTCCAGTGGGACAGAAGTTGGTAGATGTGATGTACATATACAGACAAATTAATGGATTAATTGAATGATTTATTCACGAGAAAGAGCTTCATAAATTGTATTCGACAACGCGTTGGTCCACCTTTGCCCCTTATGCTTGACATTAATTGATACAGTGGTTGGATCTCCTCCAGAGCTAAGTCCTGTCAAATTATGCCCGGAGAGAATTTGCCGCATTATCTCTCAGGAGGATGTCCAACAACTTTATCAATAGATGACAAGTCGAATACCTGCTTGCATAAGGCTAAGAGGTGAACCATTGCGTTATTGCTCAATTTGTCGAGCTCTTTCTCTTGAATAAGTAATCCAATTTTTCTGAAATTGTAATAATTTGTTTGCCTGTACGTGTGTATCGCATCTGTCGATTTCCGCCCCATACGGATAATTGAATTGAGGTGCATCATTTTTTTTTGTCTGAGAGCGTATGTGTCTTATTGTGTTAAACTTTAAACAGAAGATTATACCTCTTAATGATCAGATTACGACAGCATTTAAAATTTTTGTATCCGTTCAATAATTACGCGAAATTTCGTAAATCAATATTTTGTCATCGTGGAACAGTCAAGCTGCAAATGGATTTGGATACCGTGCTCCGGGTTCGAAGGTAGTCGTTCAGTGATGGAGATATCGATCACAACCTTTCAGCCCGGAAGTTTTAGCTGGAGTAAACAATGGCCGTGAAAGTCTACATTGTGAGAGTTAGTGTACTGTTGACGTCAACACTAGCGGTAGTGGAAAACTTGTGATTAATAACTCGGGGTAATGAAGTTACGTAATTTGTTTTTGTTTGTTTCCTGGTGTATGTGTGCAGTCCTGGTATACGTTGAAAACCGCCCAGTAACGTAGCACACGGCGAGAGAGGCGAAAAAAAAAGTGGCGCTACCCAGTAATGAAGTCAAGTATCAAGCGGTACCTCGTTTTCCTCATTTGAACGGAAACAACGTTGGACAAGCCATGATAAATTGGTGGAAATGCCACATTGTAAAGCTCAGCGGTTGGGTAGCACACACGCTACCAGTGTGCCCTTACAAGCCGCAATGACGAAGAAGTGACAGATTGTGCACTTGGAAGAAATGGCAACCGCATAAAAGTGGAAGTTCTGCTGCTCGAATATCGGAGTAGCACAATCGAGGAGATACTGAAGAAGTGAAAATCAGCCACGGGTTAGTTTCAAGTCTTGCGCGACTTTTGAAAATAAGAGAGGTAGCAGTCTGCACCGAGCCCTAGCTCATTTTGCTCATGAGAGATACTTGCTGCTTCTTTGGTCCACCAAATTCTGCCTCCCCCAGTGCTCTCCTGGTATGGCGGCCAGTGAATTATTCTTCTTTCTTCGCCTGGAGAAATCATTACGTGGTACGCATTTGAGAAAGACGAGGTGGTGATTTTCCAGATCGAACGTTTCCAGAATAGCCAAAACGCAAACCTTCGTAACAATGGTTTCCATCACGAGATGCGTCGAATTGAAGGGTGAATATGTAAAGAATGACTACAACCGAGTGTCGTAGTCGAGACTTGATTTTTTCCGAGGTGATATTTAAAAGTCTGACTACCTCTCGTAAACACCACTCGAAATGGTCGAACTACGAGGTTTCCTGGAAAGTAGAACACTGAAGCGCTGCTTAAGAAGCAGGTCAAAGTACTTAGTAAGCGAGCATTACTCACGAACACTTTCATTCATAAACGTCTCGATAGCATTTGATAAAGTACAGTTAACCGGTTCCGGCTACGAATTTTTTACGTGTAAACTCTTACAGCTTTTAAATAAAACATGCGTTATTAACATTCTACATGTTTATTTTTCGAGTCTACATATCTACTTCTCAAGGAAATCACCCTGGCGAGGACCATATTTCTCTCAATGAAAGACCAGTTTGCTGATACCGTCAGTGTAGAATGTTTGACTTTGTTGACGCTGACATAACCTCAACCTCTGCTTGCATCGCTACACCGCCATCAAAGCGAAGTCCTCGAAAATGTTCTCTGAGGTTTGGAAAGAGACGAAAATCGAATGGGGTGATGTCGGGACTGTATGGAGGATGACTGGATGCCAATGAACCCAAGGCATCGGATTGCTGCAGTTGTCGCAGCGCTCGAGTGTGATACGACGCAGTCACGCCGAAGGAGAGTGTGCTCGATGTGGGAACCCACTCCTCGAATTCGAAACTCGATTACAGCAACTGTTTCTATGTGTGTGTGTGGTTTTGGAGTTTACGGGCAGTCAACGACGAGGTTAGCAGCGTTGCACGCTGTTTCTCCGCACGGACATAGTTACACACCGCCGTGTTACACGCTACAATTCAGACCCCTCTAGCGGCAGAGTGCTGCAAATATGAAGGTGGATTGGTTGACTTGGGGGAGGAGTCCAAACTGCGAGGTCATCGGCCCCATCGGACTTGGGAAGGATGGGGAAGGAAGTCGGTCGTGCCCTTTAAGGGAGCCACCCCGGCATTTGCCTGAAGCGATTTAGGGAAATCACGGAAAACCTGAATCAGGATGGTCGGACGCGGGTTTGAACCATCGTTCTCCCGAATGCGAGTCCAGTGTGGTAACCACTGCGCCCCCTCGCTCTGTCAAATATGTAGACATATAAAGATGCAGTATGGCGATAACGTTTGTTTTACTTTGCACGAGTTTTCACATAAAAAATTCGGAGGCATTTTCAGCATGCCCTCGTACGTCAGACGTTCAGCTCACCTCGCAGGTGTCATTTTCAAGTTATTTTAAAGTCGTCTTGTTTGGGTGCGTACAGTGTACGCCTGTCATTTAAATTGTGTATACTCATACAGCCTGACTGAGGACATGAGTAAACACTTGAAAATGGCACACCGCTGAAATTAGCTGATCGTGTAAAGTAAATAGCTCGTGAAAAATGGAGTTTCTATCAATAAATTCGGGTCTGTGGCAGCCGAAATGGAAAGAAATGTCAGATTTGAATGGACTGGAAATAACAGCCAACCAATTGAAAAATACAGGTATACTGAACCTTGCCCATGAGTTCGCCGGCCGGGCGGTTCTAGGCGCTGAAGCGCGACCGCTACGGTCGCAATTTCGAATCCTGCCTCGGGCATGGATATGTGTGATGTTCTCAGGTTAGTTAGGTTTAAGTAGTTCTAAGTTCTAGGGGACTGACGATCTCAGCAGTCAAGTCCCGTAGAGCTCAGAGCTATTTTTTTGCCCATGAATTCGACAGTTTAAAAACTTTTTCCAAAACACATTGTACGTGTCATCACATATTATCTATATCTGGTGCGGGAATCGTTGATTAGTACATGTGATTGTCATCCACTTAATCACCATTTAAATATGTGGCTTAAAAGTAGTAGCTGCGTATTAAGCGTTTGTCTTACAACGTTTTAAATACCACATATTTGACACTGGAGTCAACAACGTTTAGTGTGCCACTTGAAAGATTTGTATAAATACAAGTTTTCAAGTGGTACACTACACGTTGTTGGATCCTTTGTCAACAGTGTGTATTTTAAAAAGTTTTAAGACAAAGCCCTACAGTAGAAGGCTACTGTTTCGAAATAATTTATTTTAAATGGTGATTAAGTGGTTGACAGGCATATGTACTAGACTGAGTCAACGACTCCCGTGTGGGACATACAGGGTGTTTCACAATTCATGTTACACACTTCTAGAGGTTGTAGAGCCGACTTATTAGATCAAGCTTTACATAGGAACGCCTATACGGAAACGTCATCCAACGACGCTACAGAGCATCAATGATACAGGCGCCGGTGACTAAATATATATACAAGATGATTCCGTGATGATGCTACAATATTTCTAGGATGATGCAGAAGGGTAAATTTATCAATTTGAGGTAAGGCTCCCTGTACTGGAAACGAACGAGTCGAAAGTTATAAGTGAAAACCGTTCTGATATCTCTAATGGTGGAATACGGGTGCTAGTGCTGTTGTTGCTAAGATTGTAGGCTAGGCAACTTTCGGAAGTGGCAGTATGGCCCATAAGAAGAAAAATGTCTAGTAAAAAGGGGATCTAAAATGCATACCTGATGGGCGATGAGCATTTATTCAACTGAGGAGATGTATTTCATAGTAGTGAAGATGAACAAGTGCTCATAGCTTCTCAGGTATGCATTTTAACGCCCATGTTTACTGGACATTTTTTCCTGTTTTGGTCCATACTACCACCTGTGAAAGTTGGTTACCCTGCAATCTTAGCAACAACAGTACCAGTACGTGTATTCCACTGTCAGATATATGAGAACGGCTTTTATTTATAACATCCGACTCGTTCGCTTTCGGTAGAAGGACCCGTGCATCAGACTGAAACATTTATCCATCTCCATCATCCCTGAAAGATTGTAACATCATCGCGTCATCGCCCAGAATATACATACATTTAAGGGCGCCGGCGCTTATAACTTTGACGCTCTGTAGCGTCGCTGGATAACGTTTCCGAACATGGGTTTCTGTTTAAAACTTGAGCTACTACGTCCCCTCTACAACCTGCAGAAGCGTGTAACGTGAATTGTGGAACAGCCTGTAGATAATATGTGATTCTGCGTACAATACCTTATGAAAAAGTTTCAAAATTATCGAAACCACTGACGAAGTTCAACAGACCTAGATTTTGCAAATGTATGGCTGTTATTTTCAATCCATCGAAGTTATTGCATGCATTGTTGCTGAAACGCAGCTTTGTTTAAAATCTTAATGTCAAACTTCTTGTAAAGTGCGAACGCCCTATGCGCAAGTACGAAGGAAGTAATACGAAGAAAAGCGAGGCTTTTAAGGACATCATATTCGCCATTGGCTGTAGAAATTATTTATTTCACTATTTCGGTCTTCGGAACATTCTGAGTGAAAAAGACATATTTTTGACGGTGACGCGCATAAATATCGGAGAATTTTGAAGTCTGGCGTGTGCTGAAGAAAATCTCGGAACCACTTGAAAATGGCCCAAAGGCTGAAATTGCAATAGTAAAATAAATAATTTCTACAGTCAACGGCGAATTTGACGTCCTTTAGAAAATTCTACATGACTGTGAGCCCTGACCATGAGAAGTTCTAAGTTTCCTTTAATTTACGTCTATGGTCACAAGAAGGCGAGGTACTGGCAGAAGTAAAGCAGTGAGGACGGGTCGTGAGTCGTGCTTGGGTAGCTCAGTTGGCAGAGGACTTGCCCGCGAAAGGCAAAGGTCCCGAGTTCGAGTCTCGGTCCGGCACACAGTTTTAATCTGCCAGAAAGTTTCATGTCAGCGCACACTCCACTGCAGAGTAAAAATCTCATTCTGCACACAAACTTTTTGTTAACAGATTACCTGTTTCATGAAACAGATCTGATGGTGGTCATTAAAGACCGAAACAGGTAATCTGTTAACAAAAAAGTTTGTGACCATAGACGTAAATTAAAGGAAACTTATTACACATACGGGTCACTGTTTTTTCGCGATGAAAAAAAAAATGGTTCAAATGGCTCTGAGCACTATGGGACTTAATGGCAAATGGCTCTGAGCACTATGGGACTCAACTGCTGAGGTCATTAGTCCCCTAGAACTTAGAACTAGTTAAACCTAACTAACCTAAGGACATTACAAACATGCATGCCCGAGGCAGGATTCGAACCTGCGACCGTAGCGGTCTTGCGGTTCCAGACTGCAGCGCCTTTAACCGCACGGCCACTTCGGCCGGCTATGGGACTTAACATCTACGGTCATCAGTCCCCTAGAACTTAGAACTACTTAAACCTAACTAACCTAAGGACATCACACAACACCCAGCCATCACGAGGCAGAGAAAATCCCTGACCCCGCCGGGAATCGAACCCAGGAACCCGGGCGTGGGAAGCGAGGACGCTACCGCACGACCACGAGATGCGGGCTTTTCGCGATGATGTCGCAGCTTGTGAAACATGAGAAGTTCATCAAAAGCAAGACTGCTACTGTTACCTTGAAGCAAAAATCTCTTGGGAGGAGGCGGCGGCTGTTGTTGTTGTTGCTGCTGTTGTTGCTGTTGTTGCTGTTGCTGTTGGTGCTGTTGTTGTTGCTGTTGCTGCTGCTGTTGTTGTTGTTGCTGTTGCTGTTGCTCTTGCTGCTGTTGTTGCTCGACGTGGTGCTGCTGCCTAGCGGCCCAGAGCAGCTGCTGGTGGTGCTGCGGCGGCGGCTGGTGGTTGTGGCTGTGGTTGTGCTGCGGCGGCTGCTGCTGCTGCTGTTGTTGTTGTTGTTGCGGCGGGCCCCAGTGGGCGTAGGCGGCGCCAGAGCCGGCACCCGCGACGTCGTGCTGCTCCACCACCAGCGGCGCGTACGCCGCCGCCTTCACGTCGTAGTAGCAGTCCCAGACGTGGCCGGTCAGCCGGCCCGGGAAACTCATCGGCGTGCGGGGGCGCCACTGCGCCTCGCCATAGCTGTCGAGCGGGCCTGCAATACCTGCAGCGGGGCGTCGGCGGGCGCGCGGTCGCTACTCGGCCTCCGCCTCTGGGCACCTTCGGGACAGAACAAGCGGACCGTGGGCCGGCGGCAGGCGGGGGTGCCCTCGCCTACAGAAGGAAGGCGCTCGCGCTAGGCGGGGAGGCGCGCGCGGGGTGTGCGGGCAGAAGCGAGAACCAGACAAGGTGTTTACATGCGGCAGCAACGATACTCAGCGCAGTGGGCGGCTGGTGGTCGGTGGTGCTGGTGAGCTCCCGGCCGGCGGCAGACTGCGCCAGGCGGAGGCGGCGGCGCCGAGGCCGCGGGCCGCACGTGGCCGGCGCACGTGCCCGCGGCTGCCCGCCTCGCCCGCACAGCCGCCAACCCCCGCGCGCGCGCGCGCACACACACTTGTTGGACGTCGCGGGGCGCAGCCGCGCATGCGCCCCGCCGCCCGCGCGATATTCCGCTAATGCGGCCGCGAGTGGGGCGCGCCGGAGGGGAAGCCCCGCCGCTGGACCGCCGCGCAAAGAACAGCTGTGCCACGGAGAGCGACGTACGTGTAATTGGCTCACGAGGGTAAAGCCGTCGGCACACGGACCGTGCTGTCGAACGTTAACGTTGAGCGTGCTAAGTTCCACGTGCTGCTGAACGCTCAGGTACCATGCGACTTGTGCATACGGTACGTGCGCCCCAACGTGGTATACGCGATCGCAATGCACACCAGCGGCAGTTGAGGGATATTTCTACATCTACATCATTACTCTGCAATTCACATTTAAGTGAGTCATACTATCTCTCTACCATTCCACTCCCGAACAGCGCGCGGGAAAAACGAACACCTAAACCTTTCTGTTCGAGCTCTGATTTCTCTTATTTTATTTTGATGATCATTCCTACCTATGTAGGTTGGGCTCAACAAAATATTTTCGCATTCGGAAGAGAAAGTTGCCGACTGAAATTTGGTAAATAGATCTCGCCGCGACGAAAAACGTCTTTGCTTTAATGACTTCCATCCCTACTCGCGTATCATATCTGCCACACTCTCTCCCCTATTACGTGATAATACAAAACGAGCCGCCCTTTTTTGAACCCTTTCGATGTCCTCCGTCAATCCCACTCGGAAAAGATCCCACACCGCGCAGCAATATTCTAACCGAAGACGAACGAGTGTAGTGTAAGCTATCTCTTTAGTGGACTTGTTGCATCTTCTAAGTGTCCAACCAACCTTTGGCTCGCCTTCCCCGCAATATCATCTATGTGGTCTTTCCAACTGAAGTTGTTCGTAATTTTTACACCCAGGTACTTAGTTGAATTGACAGCCTTGAGAATTGTACTATTTATCGAGTAATCGAATTCCAACGGATTTCTTTTGGGAACTCATGTGGCTCACCTCACACTTTTTGTTATTTAGCGTCAACTGCCACCTGCCACACCATACAGCATTCTTTTCTAAATCGCTTTGCAACTGATACTGGTCTTCGGATGACCTTACTAGTTTTAACACTTTCGCTGCGGCATCGGTGCAGGCGCGCAACTCTCCAGTGCGGCCCGGCAACGTGCGAGTGCGGGCCGGTAACGCTCCGAAACGGCAGGTTCCGCTCGTAACCGACGCTCCTAAGCACACCTGAGCTACAGGCTGACGTCAAGACCTTGTAAGATCTGTGGGATCATGTTCTATACTGACTTAATGATGACACCTTAGATTCATTACTTCACATAAGCTTCGACTGTTTGCTGTCTGACACCTATAGGGGTAACAGGCGTCATTCAAATGTTCGTGATTTGTTGATAATGTAACAGAAACTACAATTCAAACAAGCACCAAATCCACCGCATTCAGGAAAAATTTGGATTCCAAAGCGCAAATTCTTATGAAGGAAAAAAAGGGAAAACGAAATTGGATTCATTTGAAATTATAGTTACTTCAAATGTGCATTTGTAAGATTGACTCTGTTAGAGGTCGTCAGTTTAGTAGCGGAACTGTCACGAAACAGATTCGAAAGCTGTGATTCCACGCTATCGTCACTCTGCAATTCTTCTGCACCCTCTGAATGACAATCTCCTTGGTATGCCTCGTCCTCACTGCACACAAAATCACTGTCGTTTAGAACACTAAGTAACTGTTCCTCTGTCAATTTAACACTTTTCCTGCTCCTTTTCACATTGGAAGGACCAGGTGTCGGTTCATTAGCCGCCATTACAAACAATATACATTCGCAAAAACAGACATAATGTCTTATGGGATAACAGCAATCAGTGATTTTATAATGTTACTTTAAATCCGTCTTGATTGCAAATTTTTTTTATTATTCATATGACCGGTTTCGGTTCATTCAGAACCATCTTCAGATCTGATATTTAAGTTACAGGAGTAACCCGTCCAATTCAGCAACTTTCACATGCTACGTCACATGTAGCATGTGAAAGTTGCTGAATTGGACGGGTTACTCCTGTAACTTAAATATCAGATCTGAAGATGGTTCTGAATGAACCGAAACCGGTCATATGAATAATAAAAAAAATTTGCAATCAAGACGGATTTAAAGTAACATTACAATATACATTCGATAACTGACCACACAAAACAAAAGTTTACCCGCTTTGATGGTAGCTTAGACGCTGCAACTAGACTATTGAACTGTCGCACAGCGGCATTGGAGCAACAACCTAAGGAGGCATCCTATGGTACGATGAAAATTACATCATAATTGACGTTTCACGCGCTGAAGTTAGTTTTCTCCAATCCGCCAAAGCCGGACCGTTCGCTGTTGACGAACTATTGCAGTTGGTCAGTGCGCCTCTAATTCCTTGTCCGGCATTCTTTCTCGATGTATCTGAATGAAAAACAGACCACAGTTGCAATAAATTATATTTATTTTAAACCTTGACCATGGTTTCAGTTATACGAGGGCCGTTCAGAAAGTAGCCTCCGGTTGATTTAAAAAAATACACCAAGTTAAATAAAAATATTTTAATATATACATCTTACAACTACATCTTTGCACTATTTTTCTACATAGTCTCCACAGCGATTGAGGCACTTATCGTATCTCTTCACAAGCTTTGAAATTCCTTCTGCATAAAAATCACCTGCTTGTGCCTGGAGCCAGCCTGTGATCGCATCTTTGAGCTCTTCGCCGTCATCAAACCGCTGTGACCCGAGCCATTTCTTCAAATGCATGAAGAGGTGATAATCACTTGGCGCCAGGTCTGGGCAGTAAGGTGGATGGTCGATTTTCACGAACTTTTGCATCAACTGTCTGAACGAGTTCGTCAGTCACCAATGATGGTCTACCACTCCTCTCTTCATCATGAACGTTTTCTCGTTAACTTTTAAATAAACGTACCCATTCACGGACAACTCCTTCACTCATAACTCTTGGTCCGTACACGGCACAAAGCTCACGATGAATAGCTGCTGCAGAATATCCTTTGGCTGTAAAAAACCTTATGACAGCACGCACTTCACATTTGGCGGGGTTTTCTATTGCAGCACACATTTCAAACTGCCACAAAAACTAAACTAGCGCAGGTACGACGTTCACTCGACCACGGCTTGATGCCGACTGACCTGTTCAGTGCGTGAACGCACAGATGGCGTCGCTACTCCCCCCACAACCCGCACTGTGACCAATCGGAGGTTACTTTCTGAACCGCCCTCGTAATAATATAGTCTTCTTCAGAAGTCCTAAAAATGATCAAAATAACATCTAGACCAGTGATACAATCTACACATAAACTTCAAAATTACGTAAGTGATAGAAAAAAAAAAAAAAAAAAAGGCTCTGAGCACTATGGGACTTAACTTCTGTGGTCATCAGTCCCCTAGAACTTAGAACTAGTTAAACCTAACTAACCTAAGGACATCACACACTTCCATGCCCGAGGCAGGATTCGAACCTGCGACCGTAGCGGTCGCGCGGCTCCAGACTGTAGCGCCTAGAACCGCACGGCCACCCCGGGCGGCGTAAGTGATAACATATTACTTACATACACACTAATACATGAGAAATGTCTTAACCCAGCGGTTGCGTCAAGACCAAGAAAATAACTTCAACAGACATGAGCGTGTTCCGAACATAAGTGAAATTACATATGGCACCGTACGTCCCCCGCCACTACCTCTGTTATACTGGGCGCAATGCCGTCAAATGTGCTGCACCCCGCGCACCATAGGTGGCGCTCACCACAGTGAGCTACATCGCACCGTTTATCAGGCAACTAGTCAATATATACGACAATAAATTAATAACAAACATACATGTGCAAATGAAGCACCATATATTTATTAATACCAATGTCCAACGGATGAAGCACTGTTACATACGATCATTAGAGTGTTACAACATTAACAACATCATACAACAAAGACTGTCGTATCACTATTTGATGCAGGATTCGGAAACGAGACAATCATTTCCAAATATAACTCCAGCTTACATTATACGCTCTAATAGCTTATAGGGCTAATTCTAGCAGCCGACCGTAGTCGTTGTGCATAGCGACACTACCAATGATTGACATTAGTTCTACGACTGGCATCCTAGTGCAAGAGAGCGGTAACATTGTACAAGATAACAAAGGGCACATTAACATATCTGTCTCAACACAAACCACTGTTAACATAAAAACAGCTCATGACTCTTTATGACAAATTCGTAACGGAGCATTGTCGCAACCATAATTTAGTGCAACTGTGTGCTGTTTTTCATTTAAGACGATTTCGTAACGGTTGCTGTTGTCGCTGCCACGATGAAAATAATAAAATAACTTTTACTTCGTATTTCGCATCCATATTTCATCTCACATGACAATCAGACCAAACACACACACACACACACACACACACACACACACACACACACACATCGATGCTAAAGAAATAAACGTTGAAACTTCCTGGCAGATTAAAACTGTGTGCCGGACCGAGACTCGAACTCGTGACCTTTGATTCTCGCGGGCTAGTGCTCTACCAATTGAGCTACCCAAGCACGACTCACGCCCCGTCCTCACTGCTTTACTTCTGCCAGTACCTCGCCTCCTACCTTCCAAACTTTACAGAAGCTCTCCTGCGAACCTTGCAGAACTAGCACTCCTGAAAGAAAGGATGTTGCGGAGACATGGCTTAGCCACAGCCTGGGGGATGCTTCCAGAATGAGATTTTCACTCTGCAGCGAAGTGTGCGCTGATATGAAACTTCCTGGCAGATTAAAACTGTGTGCCGGACCTAGACTCGAACTCGGGACCTCAGTTGGTAGAGCACTTGCCCCGCGTAAGGCAAAGGAACCGAGTTCGAGTCTCGGTCCGGCACACAGTTTTAATCTGCCAGGAAGTTTCATATCAGCGCACACTCCGCTGCAAGGTGAAAATCTCATTCTAAATAAACGTTTCCCACACAGCGCTAACCAAACACTGCTGGATACTTTCGCACAAGACGCGATTCAGCGTCACATGTGCAGTTATCATAATCACAGATATCGGTTTACATCGGTTACGCTTCGCACGACTTTGCGTGAAGCCGATTTTTCTAGGCTGCAACTGATCGTTGCGACTGGGTGACCACAGTCGTTGATGTAACTATTTGATACAGTATTGTGGCGTAGCGCATTAACCTGCCGTGTAGAAGGTCGTAGGGTCCAATCTCGTCATACGACCTATTTTTTTTTATTCGTATGTCTAACCAAAAGAGTATGATTATTATTATTATTATTATTATACAAATTTGGCCGTTAAAGACCGTGAAAACAGTTATTTCTTGCGCTTCTGGGAAGTCTTCTTTCTCTCAGTCCACACTTCTTTCATTCTTGCGCTGAAGGCGGCTTTTCTCTCTTCAGACCATTTAGTTCCACAAGTCTTCTTAATTTTCACACCGAAACCCGTGAATGAATTCAGTTTTTTTCTAAAAAGGTTTCTGTTAAATATTGTTTCCTGATCTATGTCCATTTCTTTTAGATCTCTTTCTGTGTTGATAAACCATAAATTTTTATTTTTTAGATTTGCGATGTACGAAAATATTTGTTTTGTAAGCCTATTCGGGTTCATCATCATGATGTGAGCATAAAAGGAGCATCTTCTTTTTCTAATTTCGTCTGTAA
Source organism: Schistocerca americana (assembly GCF_021461395.2). NCBI lineage: Eukaryota > Metazoa > Arthropoda > Insecta > Orthoptera > Acrididae > Schistocerca > Schistocerca americana. Next base: position 221,227,394 of record NC_060122.1, on the reverse strand, counting down.
TTTTGCTGCACTTCGTATACACTTCTTTGTTGCTTTTTAGTCTGTATACAGGCTTGCCTTGATCATCTGTTATTTTCCTGTGTCCAAGAATTGTCCTCACAATTCTTCTTTCACGATTTTCTATCTGTACTGCGTATGTAAAATTTGCCAGTGTTTCTGATGCATATAGTATCTGCTGTCTAATGACAGTCTGGTAGTGTCTGAGTTTAATGTATTTGGATATACATTTTTTTGAATACATTTGTCTGCAGTAGTGAGTTGCTGTCTCTAGTTTTTGTATTCTAGCCCTGCAGGCTGGATGACCTTTTGCCACAGGCTGAATTAGTTCACCAAGATATTTAAAATGTTTAGATACCTGTATTTTCCCGTATTTCGGCTGAGAGAGCGGAGGAACCAAAAATCTATAACTGCAAGCGTCTGTACCCAGATTGGGCGGCTTGTGGGCAGCGTCTGTTCCTCATGTTAGAGGCGGCTGTTTCAAGAAAACCTTCTAACGCTAACAACGTTAGTCGTATTCCTGGTAGGTTACTCAGTAATCTCCCCAACTTTGAAGAATTTCAACAGTTACAATCTTAACGCAGAGTATGATTATTATTTATATTCAACTATTTGGTCTAGACGCATTTTTTAATTTCTAATTCCATTCCGCCTCATTTTACATCATCGTACTGGCGTTTTTATTTGATCTCATTTTTCTTCCTCTCATTCTTTTTTCTTCGGGAATCCGCCTGTGTCGGCTATAGTCTGCAATAAAATACCAACGAGGACTGCTCATCGGTTGGTTACGCGCCAGCTCGTGTAGCCTGTGTGAAGGTACTTCCAGATAATCAATAATAGCGAGAAATTACTGTTTGCTATTACCGCTGAAAATGAACTTCCTCTGTCTTTAGTTTGCTCTTAAATGTTACCGTTAATCGGCGTGAACAAAGCGGTCGTGATTTTAGTTCCGACGCAGATCGCTGACAGCCGTTTTCTGGTATACATTGCACATCACAAGTTCGTGGTTAGCTTAGGACACGAGTTTAAATTCGAAGCTATTAAACGCGTCGTCTGCCGCAGTTCTGTCATTGGCCACTCAAAACCAGTAGGGGACAGAGCATCTCGCATTTTCGACGTACCTCGCGGCGACCGCTTCCACCATTGCGCTGCGTCACACTCTACCTGCCCTGTTCGTGCGTCACCTATGAGAGAGTGGTAGCCGGCAGACGACGTGACAACACTGTAGCGGCAAGCGACAGACGTCAATTGGCAAGTAATTTTAATTGAACTATGCAAGCTCTGTGCGTACTGCGTTCGCGTCGTGTAACTTTTTATACTTGTCTTCCAACAAACACTTGTTTCGCAGCAAAAAAATCACGTTTCTCCGGGAAGGAACTATAATGTTTTCTCTTGACGGGGCATCCGTAACTGTTATTCATCATCAATGATCAAATACGCTACAGTTGTAAAACTTATTTATTTCTGCAAAGGAAAGCACAACTACGTGTCAGGACCTATGCCCATCTCCAAGTGCACCGTAAAATTATAAATCAATAGTAACACCAATTCACGTTAACATAAGAAAAGCTAAACAAGAGCAACAGAATATCTTAGGAAACACCCCTATACGCAACTTGAAAAGTGAGTCCATAAAGAATGCATAACCGAGATTAAAACAGATAACAATGTGTTGAAATAGTGAATCCGTGGTACATGGCGTAAAACAGGGCGACCTCTTCGATACTAGACCCGCCAGAAAGTCTCTCGCAGAGGAAGACTTTCAACAAAGGCATGTTCGCATGTGTGTGAAATCTTATGGGACTTAACTGCTAAGGTCATCAGTCCCTAAGGTTACACGCTACTTAACCTAAATCATCCTAAGGATAAACACACACACCCATGCCCGAGGCAGGATTCGAACCTGCGAACGTAGCAGCCTCGCGGTTCCGGACTGCAGCGCCAGAACCGCACGGCCACCGCGGCCGGCTCATCGAAGAGGACAGCTTGTTTTTTATGCCATGCACCAGGGATGCACTATTTTGAGATACTGCAAACTGTTTTAACCTCGGTTATGAATCCTTTATGGACTCACTTTTTTCATGTACGTATAGAGGATTTCCCTAGGAATTTCTGTTGCTTCTTTTTAGGTTTTCTTATATTAACAATGTGGACGGGTGTTATCGCTGATTTACAATTTTGCAGACGCACCCGAAGATGGGACACAGGTCCTGGATCCAGTTGTGCTTTCCTTTTTAGAAAAAAATAATTTTTACAACTGTATCGGATTTTATAATTGATGGAGAATAATAATGGTCTTCTTCTCCTACTCCCATTTCCTGGACTAGTTGCTAGTCCTTTCCGAAACCAAACGTTTTTTTTAACAGAACTGTTGTCTGCATTGGCCGTCCTGTAGCCCTCATCCAGTATCGTTAAAATGAAATGCTCGCCATGACAGGCGCTCAGTGGGTAACCATCTGATGTGCTTTTTTTTGCAGTGCCTGAACTCCTCAAAGCATCATTTCGCACAGTGTCTCTCAGTGTTAATCCAGAAAGTGACCTCAGGAACCGCATCTCAGTTGCCACAAATGTTTGTTCCTCTCGTTTTCTTATAATCAAGTTTTCACAACCATGCGTAAGAGCAGGTTAAGCGAAAACGCTGTGTAGCCTTACTCCTACCTCTTTCCTCTTAGTTTCACCTGACGTAAGGCAGGAAGGTGGACTTTCGCCACTGCTATTCAACGGTGTACTAGTAAAGGTACTCACGGACTGAAGGAAAAGAAAAGAAGGAATTGGAAGAATCACAGTTGAGTGAAAGGAGGATTGTCTGGCTTTAGCAGATGATCTTGGCATCTTTGCTGAATCTGTAGTAGATGCAGCAATGCAGATAAACCTCCTACAGGAGACAGCTTGAAAAGCAGAATGCATATAACTTTTGAAAAAACAGATGATATTGCAGATGTGAAGGTGGCACCGAAACATATGGAAACTGACAATGGTAGAATAAAAAAGGCTACAAAATTTAAATATCTAGGTGAAATAACGCAACCAGATGCCTTAGACAAAAAAGGTAACCTAGGAAGTGCAAGGAAAGTGGAGATGGCTTTTCAACTAACAAAAAACCTGTATCACAAGAAATTTATTTCCATAAATGCAAAACTTCGGCACTACAATACTACCATTAAACCACAAATCCTTTATGCATCAGAATACCTGTCCTTAAATACAGGCAAAATATCAGGTGAAATAGAAAAGAAGGGAAGGAAAATAGTCAGGAAAATCTTGGGACCACAATATGAGACTAAAAAAAAAAAACTAAAGTCCGTCCGAACAATCCTTGGAAGGCCCAACGGTACCGAGCGGTCGTCGTGTCATCCTCAGCCCACAGGCGTCACTGGAGTGGCATGTGGTCAGCACACCCCTCTCCCGGCCGTATGCCTGTTTACGAGACCTGAGCCGCTACTTCTCAATCAAGTAGCTCCTCAGTTTGCCTCACAGGGGCTGAGTGCACCCCGCATGCCAAAAGCGCTCGGCAGACCGGATGGTCACCCATCCAAGTGCTAGCCCAGCCCGACAGCGCTTAACTTCGGTGATCTGACGGCAACCGGTTTACCACTGCGGAATATGAGAGTGGGAGATGGAAATTAAGAAGTTATCAAGCAGTTTATGAAAAACTAGAGCGAATGTCAGACATGATGAGGAAGAGAAGAGTTGCATTCAATGGACACCTAAAAAGGCTAGATGAAAACAAGAAAATAAAAGGAGTTTTTAACTTCTTTGATAGAAACCCCAAAACATCAGTGACGTAGATTGAAGAAGCTAAAGCAGACCTGATGGAAATGGGCGTAATGGAGGAAGAAAGACAAAGGTTCAGAGCAAAAGAAAGAGGTTTCAGGAGACACAAGAAAGGAGAGAAAAACAGTGAAAGAATGCAAAATTACGGGAAAGAAAGAAAGGAGAAATGAAAGAATACGTAAGTTATTACATGTGCTCCTTAGTTACCAAAACCAATTAATAATAATAATAATAATAATACAACATAAACTAATAAAAAAACACGTTCCCATATACAAGTATGCACCACAAAATGTAATGGAGAATGATGAATACAAATTATACTGGAACAGAACCATTATAACAGATAAAACACCACCACATAACAAACATGACATCATACTCACCAATAAAAAGAAGAAATTAACACAACTAACCGAAATATCCATACTCAATACAACAAATACAACAAATATACAGAAAGAAACAGGAGAAAAAACTGGCTGAGGATGTCAAGGACATGTGGCATCAGGATAAAGGTGACATTATACCAATTATACTATCAACTACAGGAGTCATACCACACAATATCCACCAGTACATCAACGCAATACAGCTACATCCAAACGCATATATACAACTACAGAAATCTGTAATTATTGATACATGTTCAATTACCTGAAAGTTCCTAAATGCAATGTAACATACACCGTACAGTTGAAAGGAAGTCACGCTTGATCAAGGTCCGCGTCACTTACCATTTTTAACCGGACATAACGTCTGAGAAAGGAAAGAAATAATAATGCAGTTGTTGGCACCACTCTGAGGGGTGAGTGGTGGAGTGACTGGCCAGTGAGGCCCAGTGACAGACTAGGGGTCGAGAAAAATATTTCATTACGGTTCAATTACACATTTCGTCTTTGACAATGTGGGGCAGACACACGCCACTCTGGTACGAAAGGCCGGTGATGGCCAGTGGATGGCTGGCTTCCGCCTCGGCACACAACAACACGCGTCAGCGCCCTGCGCGAGGCCTACGATGACGACGGGCCGCGGCGAGTACGTCACAAAGGTAGCCTTAGCTCGCTCGCAGACTCAACTCAGCAGGCAAACTACGTTTCTACGCCTTTTAACTCGTAACCAGGTGTGTACGTACAAACGAGAATTTCTTCTTCTACTGGAATCCGCCATTACGGTGCCTTACTGTTATTAGTCCTACGATGATCTGAAGACCATACGCCTACTTATAGCTTGTTTCGGCTGTACTGGGGTGCAATAGAATTAAACTCATGCCAAAATGATTATCAGTTGCATAAGGCACCACTTCTTGTAGAAAATGAGAACTGTTAAGCAGAAGACACTAAATGCTACACTACTGGCCATTAAAATTGCTACACCAAGAAGATATGCAGATGATAAACGGGTATTCATTGGACAAATATATTATACTGGAACTGACATGTGATTACATTTTCACGCAATTTGGGTGCATAGATCCTGGGAAATCAGTACCCAGAATAACCACCTCTGGCCGTAATAACGGCCTTGATACGCCTGGGCATTGAGTGAAACAGAGCTTGGATGGCGTGTACAGGTACAGCTGCCCATGCAGCTTCAACACGATACCACAGTTCATCAAGTGTAGTGACTGGCGTATTGTGACGAGCCAGTTGCTCGGCCACCATAGACCAGACGTTTTCAGTTGGTGAGAGATCTGGAGAATGTGCTGGCCAGGGCAGCAGTCGAACAATTTCTGTATCCAGAAAGGTCCGTACAGGACCAGCAACATGCGGTTGTACATTATCCTGCTGTAATGTAGGGTTTCGCAGGGATCGAATGAAGGGTAGAGCCACGGATCGTGACACATCTGAAATGTAACGTCCACTGTTCAAAGTGCCGTCAGTGCGAACAAGAGGTGACCGAGACGTGTAACCAATGGCACCCCATTCCATCACGCCGGGTGATACGCCAGTGTGGCGATGACGAATACACGCTTCCAATGTTCGTTCACCGCGGTGTCGCCAAACACGGATGCGACCATCATGCTGCTGTAAACAGAATCTGGATTCATCCGAAAACATGACGTTTTGCCATTCGTGCACCCAGGTTCGTCGTTGAGGACACCATCGCAGGCGCTCTTGTCTGTGATGTAGCGTCAAGGGTAACCGCAGCCATGGTCTCCGAGCTGATAGTCCATGCTACTGCAAACATCGTCGAACTGTTGGTGCAGATGGTTGTTGTCTTGCAAACGTCCCCATTTGTTGACTCAGGGATCGAGACGTGGCTGCTCGATCCGTTACAGCCATGCGGATAAGACGCCTGTCATCTCGAATGCTAGTGACACGAGGCCGTTGGGATCCAGCACGGCGTTCCGTTCTACCTTCCTGAACCCACCGATTCCATACTCTGCTAACAGTCATTGGATCTCGACCAACGCGAGCAGCAATGTCGTGATACGATAAACCGCAATCGCGATAGGCTACAATCCGACCTTTATCAAAGTCGGAAACGTGATGGTACGCATTTCTCCTCCTTACACGAGGCATCACAACAACGTTTCACCAGGCAACGCCGGTCAACTGCTGCTTGTGTATGAGAAATCGGTTGGAAACTTTCCTCATGTCAGCACGTTGTAGGTATCGCCACCGGCGCCACACTTGTGTGAATGCTCTGAAAAGCTAATCGTTTGCATATATCACAGCATCTTCTTCGTGTCGGTTAAATTTCGCGTATGTAGCAAGTCATTTCCGTGGTGTAGCAAATTTAATGGCCAGTAGTGTATAAACAACCCGTTATACCATTTATATCCAGTATTGATCTTGAATTAAATTTTGTAGTAGCACTGTTAATCAGTAAGACTTTATAATAGCAGATTCCAGTAGAAGCTGGAATTGTCGTTAGTACGTACACGCCCAGCTGCGAGTCAACAGGTTCGGAAACGCATTTTGCCTGCTGAGCTCAGCGGGCGAGCGAGTTCTGGCCTACCTGTGTGAGTGACGTGCGCGCCGCCGCCTGTCTTTCTCGTGGGCCTCGGCCCCTGTGACGTCAGGATGGGTAGCGGCCGGCCGTCAGTCAGCAGGCCGCGGCCCCAACGTCAGCTGCGCGTTTCTTCCTTCTGCTGACGCCTGCACTCAGGTGACCCAGGCTCGGCTGGCGTCCACCGCACACAGGACAAGATCCCCTGGCCCCCAGCAGGAGGCCGGTGAACGGCAGGTCGGCGTTGCCGTGGCACCACGTCACACAGGGGAAACCGAAGCCCACGAGAAAGAAAGGCCGCGGCGTGAACGTCACAGCACGGGACACTCCAGGTCTTACGAGTACCAGCAGCCGCCTACGGCGGGGAGCGAGTAATTATTTCAAATGACTGAAAAGCCACGATCGCTTCAATGTCGTTCACTAGATGACCGGTTTCATCAGTCTGAAGGTGCCATCATCGGATCTTCAACGTGGCATCTTCACTGTACTGAAACCGGTCATCTATTAAAGGATATTGAAGCGAACGTGGCTTTTCAATTATATTAAAAACAGAGTGATCGCCCCACGACACACCATGTGTTCACTGCAAAATATTTCAAACGAGTCCAATAATTACTAAATGCGCGTTGAAATGCATGCAAGTTCTCGATAGCACACGATAAAATTGAGATCTTTAGTGGGTACCTTTTCAATTGGCCCGAAAAAAGCATGTTCTTTGAGAATTTCTTTCTCGGTATGTCTTACAGATATCAATGTCCAATTGGGTCAAAATATTTATTGATATTTCCTCTACAAACTGGAATTTTTTCGACCGGAAATGTCGAAGGACAAAGGCGGAAGTGCCGTCGGAACGAAACAAAATTTCGATGTAGACCTCTGCGCGCGGTATGTCACAGGTCAGCTTGCTCGTCTGAAATCAAAATTGAGTTGAAGTTACCGAAGTATATAAGATTATTTAGAAGTTGTACCTCGCTCAAGTTAGTGGACCATAGGAATCAAAATGGCGACCATTTGAAAAAAAAAAGGGTATTTTTCATCGATTTTTCGACTTCGTCGGCCAAGTAAAAATATTTGTAGTTGATGTATCGAAATAAAACTGGTACAACTCCTAGACAATTTAGTTACCTTCGTCGGAAACGAAGAATCATGCCAATCGGTTCAGTAGATTTGAAGTTACCATACTGCGCGATAAAAAAAAGTCATTCCGAGAAAAAAAGCGTTTGAAGTTTTGACTACATATAAAAGTAAAATTATGCAACGTACGTTCAATCTAATAATCCGGGTCCATAAACTAGTCCTTCCTCTTCCTCATACAAGGCGTTCTGCTCGATCTGGGCCATCCTGCGCTGCTCCAGAGCCGCTCGTATGGCCGATGACAAGCGGTTTTCGGTCGCTTGAATCCGGTGGTCGTCCGAATGCTCGGCGAACAGTGTCGAACAGAGTCCCAGTGTGACGTCTATCGTTGTCATGGTCTTAAAATTTGCTGAATACCATTCGCTGAAGCTGATCACTGCCAGAAAAGTCGCTATCTCCACAGTCTTCGCACCAGAATGCAAATGCTTGGCGGCTAACTTCCAAACGCACGCGATCAAACTTTCATTTGAATTTTATGTGTGTCCTTCCAAGCACCGGTAGAGTAACTCGTCCTCCGAAAGGAAAATCTGGTGCCTGGAAAAGGCCGATTTCAGGCAAGTGCATTTTCTTTTGTTCAACCGCGAATAACAAACATTTCCCTTCCGTATTCGGAAAAACCGTTTCAGCGGGGGATTCTAAACACTTTTATGGGTCCAAAAATGCAATTTAAAAAAAAACGATTTTTTGAACCAAAAGATAGTTCCCGAAGCGTGGCGGACAAGCCTACTAGTGTGACGTAACAAATTCGCTGCAGGGCCTGTATACCTCGTTGGCGCCGGAGGAGAAATTCTGCTGGAGGCGGCTGACTCAACCCGATCTCAAACCCACAGCTGTAACCAGCAGTGTCCACTTGTCTCGTCGTCTAGCGTGGCCCTTTGCGTCATGTTGATGCTGTACTACCCAGCATCCGTCACATAGCTCACGACATGGGTCTTGCCCTGTTGTGGTGACATCGACCTGCCCGCTCCGGCAACTTTACCGGTGCGCGGAACAGTTTTACCGAGCATTGCTTGCTCGTGTCGCGATCTTTTTCCACGGTAGCTAATACAACCCTTCAAGGCGGCTTTCTTAGAAATTCCAACAAATTTCGCCTGAAGCTTGGTTGCAACACTACAATTCGTGATTATCAAAGATAAATCAGATGCTGAAAAGAAAAATTCAGGTATTCATTTTTCCCATTACATTACATTTATCGTTTGCCATGGATCCCTTGGAGAGGAGTCTCTGGGATGTGAAAGAGTCAAAGTATGTACGAGGGTAATCACAAATGTAAGGTCTCCTATTTTTATAAGTACATAGACCTGTTCATTTCTACAATTGTTTCTCATCAGTTTACAGCTAGAACATTTCGCTATTTTTCGACATAATCACCATTTCTGTCGATGCATTTTTGTAGACGCTGTGGCAGTTTTTATATGCCCATGTCATATCAGCTCGCCGCCATGCTGTTCAGAAAGTTATGAACCTCTTATTTCACCGCCGGCCGGAGTGGCCGTGCGGTTCTGGGCGCTACAGTCTGGAACCGAGCGACCGCTACGGTCGCAGGTTCGAATCCTGCCTCGGGCATGGATATGTGTGATGTCCTTAGGTTAGTTAGGTTTAATTAGTTCTAAGTTCTAGGCGATTGATGATCTCAGAAGTTAAGTCGCATAGTGCTCAGAGCCATTTGAACCATCTTCTTTCACCTCGTCGTCTGAGCTGAATCGCTGGGACCACAATTAACGCTGACAGGTACTGTGAGACTCTCAAAAAACTCAAACGGGCAATTGAGAACCGGAAATAGGAATGTTGATTCTCCATGAAAACGCTCGCCCACACATCACTCGGCAAACCGTTGCTCTCCTGCAACAGTTTCAGTGGAACATAATCACCCACCCACCCTGTAGTTCTGACTTGGCGTTCAGTTCCTGTTCCCTTGGTTAAAAGAACATTTGTCCAAAAAGCGATTCAGCTTCCACGACGAGGTGAAAGAAGAGGTTCATAACTTTCTGAACAGCATGGCCTTATTTTTGGGATTACCCTCGTATTCTCTTCACAGAACGTATGGTTCGGAGTCTTGTCCGCTCTGTAAAGTAGGATAGATGGTGATCTGTTGCATCCCTGCCGAAACAACACAATGCTGGTGCCCGCACAAATGTTTCTGAGCACACTGTTCATCGTACATTGTTGAACACGGAGCTCCGCAGCAGAACACCCCTACGAGTTCACATGGTGACTTAACAACATCGTCAATTACCACTGCAGTGGTCACGGGACCATCGGGATTCTACCGTCGATTATGGGAACGTGTCGGCTCTTCGGATGAATCACAGTTTTGCTACACTAGGCCCATGGGCGTCTCCACAGAGACAGTCATCGACGCCAACAGTTCGTAGTTCGCGGCAAATCGTTGTAGAGTGAACATGTTCTCAGATGAGCATACAGTTTCAATAAGTAGGAAGGGAAGGAAAATGTTGGTTTTGAAAGATAACACCTTCGGTTTTCAAAAACTGCTGAAAGGTGGTGTAGCGCGATGGAAGTGCCACATTAATGGCTGCAGAAGTTTTGTTAAAACTATTTCTATTGAGGAACTGGATGTTGTGGAGTGTCAAGAAGAGCAAAATCATGAAGAAATGCCTCATAACAAAATTCAGAGGCAAGAGATCTGACCTAAAGAGAGCATAATGAAAGCTGGAAGTGACTTCTGGCCCGACATTCGCATTCAAGGATGCAAAGTTCATTTAACACAGAGCTCATGGCGAAAAATACCATTGGGGCTTGCACATGACTACTACGCAAAAAATGAAATTGGAAGGTTTCTGTCGTACATATTTGGTTTGCCCATGCTGACTCCTGATATGGTTGGCGACTGTTTCATGGCAGAGATACCTGCATCGGAAAAATTGCGAGCCTTTTGTGACTATTTACTAGAAACTTATATAGAAGAGAATGCACTCTTTCCTCAATCCGTGTGGGCAGAACGAATTTGTACCAGACAGCGAACAACTAATGCTTGCGTAAGTTTCGATAGCAAATATAATAGTCAGTTCTACTCCTCAAGTCCTGACATTTACCGATTTCTTCAAGTGCTGAAACAAATTCAGTTCGATTTTAAAATTGCATTAAATTCGTCGAAAACGCCAGAAAACGGAAAGAAATTGCCCATAGTTGAAATTTATGGAACAGCAAGTGGTAAATTTCGAAGCTGGTAAAATTTCCAGTTTTCAGTTTTATACAAAATCACACTAAGAGCTACACAATAAATAATTGTGATTTTTGGATGTACATAAACATATTAGGATAAAATGATATTTTTGTAAATATACTTAAAAATGCAAAAAAATTAAAAAATTAAAAATGTAAATATTTTTGGGGTGTGAATCAGTTCGCCTCCTTGTGGTGCAGCCCGGGTAACGCTAAACGAACTGATATTTTTCACATGCATCTTCTTTACAGCTTATTTCCAAGAACTAGGAGCTTTCATTAAAGTAGGCCTACAGTATTCGGGCTTTTTCTGAGTCTAACTTACCAACTACAATGTCAACATTTATGCTTTTTGCAATATCATGTTCAATCCACAATAATTTTGTGCCTGCGCCCCAGCGGTGTGGTGGCTGCAGGTGCAAGTGCCTACCCTCTGACCAACCCCTAGCTACGAAACTGGCATCCGCGCACGGTCTTACGGCAAAACTGTTATAGCTCTGCTTCTAGGCTGCTTATAAAGAAGAAATATGTACCAGATTTTACATTAGAACCGCAACAATATGAGTGTCAAAACAGCATCCAACTTCGCGCATTACTTTTTGCATAATGCGAGTACAAACAGGCACGCAGAAGAAATTATAAAAATATTTTTTGCCGTCTATTGCGCTTCTATAGACCATTCAAATTAAGTTTTCTTAACCATCTCCTATATTCAGGCATCGGACACTTATCAATTTGTTGAATGTATAGATTTGCTGGAAATGTAACTATAATTCATAAAATGAACTCTGACATAGAACATGTGTTGCGAAATCATGATTTGCTACTGTAACGAATTAATTATGAAGAAATCAAGGCTATAAATGATTCCAATCATCATCATCATCATCATCATCATCATTTAAGACTGATTATGCCTTTCAGCGTTCAGTCTAGAGCATAGCCCCCCTTATAAAATTCCTCCATGATCCCCTATTCAGTGCTAACATTGGTGCCTCTTCTGATGTTAAACCTATTACTTCAAAATCATTCTTAACCGAATCCAGGTACCTTCTCCTTGGTCTGCCCCGACTCCTCCTACCCTCTACTGCTGAACCCATGAGTCTCTTGGGTAACCTTGCTTCTCCCATGCGTGTAACATGACCCCACCATCTAAGCCTGTTCGCCCTGACTGCTACATCTATAGAGTTCATTCCCAGTTTTTCTTTGATTTCCTCATTGTGGACACCCTCCTGCCATTGTTCCCATCTACTAGTACCTGCAATCATCCTAGCTACTTTCATATCCGTAACCTCAACCTTATTGATAAGGTAACCTGAATCCACCCAGCTTTCGCTCCCATACAACAAAGTTGGTCGAAAGATTGAACGGTGCACAGATTCCAGTTTCTAAAAATAAATATCTAAATAAGATAAAACATAAAACTTTTAAACATACAATACACGCGAAATTTTTTTACATCTTCTACTGTAACTTCATATGCTTTCCTTTGCCTGCTTGGAGTGTTCATAACGTTCATAACTGCTAACTGCTTCAAACGGGAGGATTCGGTTCCATCGTTTTTCAGAGCCTTGCGGGCTTGGGAGCATTCGGTACCATTTTTCTGACCGCGGGAGGATTTGGGGCTCTGCCCTTAATGAGAGCAGTATTATGCTATGAGAGACATTCTCCTGCGTTTGCAAGGGACCTTTGGTAGTAATCGAAGACACGCTGACAGCTGCGAACCACCTGTATCCCTTCATGCTTGATGTCTTCCTCGACGGTCATGTAATCTTTCAGCAGTATAATTGTCTGTGTCTTAGAGCCAGAGTCGTGCCACAGCGATTTGAGGTTCGTTATAATGTACCCACATTGATGTGTCGGCGACCAAATTCGCCTGATGTAAGTCCTATACAACCCATCTATTGGCGCCATCACTGTGTGGGAGATCAACGGTCCTTTATTTACGCGAATTACATGACCTGGGCGCAAACACCTAAAGCCACGTACCTCCACAAACACACCAACGAACTGTCTGAGCCCTGATACGCAGAATCGGTGATGTGCTTCGTTAAAAGACGGACACACAAGCTACTAAGCAGGTGATCATAATGTTTTGGGTAATCAGTGCACGGTTATACGGAAGTGCATGTGATATCACAATTAAGTTTTGAATAGTTGTCGGTTGCCACTGGCCTATGCAGACGACATTGCACTATTAGCATGCACACAAGAAGATCTGAAGAGAAGTATCCAGACCTTGGAGTTATTGGCAGCTAGGATCGGTCTACAAATTAGCTCTGAAAAGACAGAGTATATGACCATAGGAAGAAAGATCCAGAACTCTCAAGATTTAATTGTGAACAACACCAGGTATAAACATGTGAAAGAGTTCAAATACCTTGGATCATTTTTTACAGAAGTAACATCAACTGAAGCAGAGATAAAAGCACGACTGCAGGCGGGAAACAGATACTATCACTCTCTAGACCCTATATTAAAATGTAGAAGTGTCTCTCAACAACTAAAGCTATTAATAATGCCAGTAGTACTTTATGTTTCCCAAACCTGGAGCACTCGAAAACAAGACCTTCAGCGACTGCTAACATTTGAAAGGAAAGTCCTCAGGAAAATATTTGGACCAGTCAGAGATCAGACTACTGGAGAATGGAGAAGACGCCAAACACTGAAATAGAAGAGCTGTACAAGGAGCCTAACATCTTGGGAGTGATGAGAAGCAAAAGACTGCAATGGGCTGGACATGTTGTTAGAATGGAGGCAACAAGATGGCCCAAAATCACAATGGACTGGATCCCGTCAGGCAGCAGACCAGTGGGAAGACCTACAAACAGGTGGATCGATGGAGTGAGAGAAGAGCTGTTGCAGCTGGGAGTCACGGAAAACTGGAGACAGATAGCAGAAGACAGAGACGGATGGAGAGCTCTAACTGTGGTGTCGCGCGGTCCTCTGGGCCTGATCGCGTGAATGAATGAATGAATGAATGAATGAATGATATAGTTGTCGGTTGCCACTGAAAGACAGTGGCACAGGCTACCCGAGATTTTATAAATGTAATACATCCGTCTGTGTGATGAAGAAGGCAGCTGGGGTGGCGGCTTGAACCTCTAAGTTCCAGGTTCTGAACCTTCATTGACACAATCCACGATACCATGGGGGAATAATATGCCCAAACATGTCTTGGAAAATATAATAAAAGTCAGCGTTTACATTAATTTCATATTTTATATCCAACAAGCTGTATTTTTTTATTTTTCACCAATGGCAATCAATTTCCGAGCACGAAGGTCTTTATCCTCAGCTACACAGCGTGATAATCGCTGTATTACACGCCTGCAAATGTATCAGGTACTCATACGGCAGCATCTGTACATCATTTCGTGTGGCTACACTACTGACGTTGCAGGAGGCGTACCAGTCGCAATGCACGATCCTACACCGGCTGTGTGTGCTGAAAGCTTGAACCCGTTGCATTCCCACATACTTACGGCGGCGCACTCCATGATCAGCTGGAGCAGCGACTTGTACACAATTGCGCTGAAGTATTCTGATAAATTTATTATTGAATTTAGCAGCGGGCTGCCGGCCGCTGGTGGCCGAGCGGTTCTGGCGCTACAGTCTGGAACCGCGCTACCGCTACGGTCGCAGGTTCGAATCCTGCCTCGGGCATGGATGTGTGTGTTGTCCTTAGGTTAGTTAGGTTTAAGTAGTTCTAAGTTCTAGGGGACTTATGACCTCAGCAGTTGAGTCCCATAGTGCTCAGAGCCATTTGAACCATTTTTTTAGCAGCGGGCTGAAACTGGCTGCTCGAATACGTACGGAATAGTAATTAGTAGCTTTAGCAGCCGATGTGGTTACATTTTCGATTTCGCTTCATACCAGGAAAACCTAAATCTGATTTGTCCGGGAAGAGTTGGAACCCTTAACTCCAGCGTCTTAAACTCTTTCTTTTCTACTTTCGGTTGCTCTATACAAACGGTGTCTGGCTTACTATGCAGGTTTCCCCTCCGACGTTTTATTTTCTGTTCGCGGTACTCTTCAGGTACCAGGGACCGGAATACCTGCATCAGCCACGAAAGTGCAGTGTACTAGGCTCGATCGTAGCAACTGACGACCGTTTTGCTATGTAACAAAGTCACCAGCTTTAGGAGATCAAATTTTCTCCTACATCAATTGGCTGTAAATCTAAGTCATATCGTAGCTTAATATTTGATATATTTTATGCGGACTTATCTAGTTTTTTTCTCTTCTTGAAAATATTTACAAAGTATTCCAAAGAAAACACATTAATTTCATAATATACTGACCGATTTTTCAGTGCGCTATCACTAGCAGTGATCGGTGTGGACGTTGACACGAAACCCACACAAACGATATGTGATAAGACTAGAATGTTCTTAGAGATGAAAAGTTGGTTCCGGATAGTCGAAGTCGCAGACCACCTGTTTTTTAGGTAAGCCTAGCACGATAATCGGCATAATAGCTGCACAGTTAAGTATAGACAAGACAACGAACTGTTCCCGTAATAGGAATAGCCTGAAACCTGTAGAATACAGGGCAGCGGGTGAAGACCGGCAGTGACACATTCAGTGGGACACGGAATCTCAAACCGTGCTAGAACATTGACACACAATTCTATTTCCATCTACTACAAAATCTTCAAGAGATATCCGCAGAAAGAGCAAACGTTACATTTATTTCTTATATTTTTTCACCGTCATCGCCTTTTTATTCCAGAACCATAACAGCGTAGTCTATGGCATCGTGTGCAACGAGTTGCTTTGCGTCTGAATACCAGCATGGATAATAGACTTCTATTGAATAGAAGGTTGAAAAGCACCAAACAGAAAACTCGTAAGCCTTTTGACATAAACAAAAATGTCATTTCCGATTGTTCATTATCTTACTGTCGTGACTGATCATGTATATTTTGCTTTCGTTGCATTTTTGTAAAATAATACAATCCGATCACGTAACTTCTTTTGCACATGTCTTAAGCACCACCAAATTGGAGTCACCATTCGAGCAGCAGGTGGCCGGTTCAAAAAGTTGATGGTGAAAGACAGTTTCATGATTAGACTCTTAACCGGCAGTGGAGGCGGTGGCGTACAGTTTCTTGTCAGAAACGGAGCCATTGTCTTCATGGACTCTCAAATTTATCCGCAATATTTAATAAAAGGGCGTATGACGCAGCTGACGGTAATCCGTCTCTTAGATGCGGACATTAAAGTCGGTGACACTCTTTGTGTTATTCGAGAGGAGTAGACTATATGTCGGCTCCAGGTTCAAGTATCCCTTCTATTTCCAGGACGGAAAGAAGGTCAGTATCTGTCTTTTTTTATCGCAGATCTAGATTTCAGCTAACAGTGCAGCTATCTTCGGTTTGTTATAGTTAGTCATATAGACTCAAAGTAAATATAACACCAGGTATCCCAATATAACTTAGGCATGCACAGGCTTAGTTATCTCCATTTCATATTCAACCACTACAACGCAGTCACGATACTGAACTGTAGAAGCACTCCCCACAGCCACATGGTTCAATAACGCATTCGAGATTTTATAACACATTTTAGAAAGGCAGCATCAAAACGCCCCCCCCCCCCCCCCCCCCCCACGACCTTATCGCCGAGAAGGCAGTTTGCGTTTCCGAGACTGTCGTCGAATATTAGCATTACTTGAAGGACGAGGTTCTTATAGCTAGACTCAAATGCATCCTGCCAGAACTGAAAGGAGGCTAACGGAACATCGGGAACAATAAGTGACATAGGTAACGTCAATGCTTCATGAGCGGTTTACGATGCAGAAACGAAGATTCCGGTCAGAAATTATATGGAAAGCAGTGAGTGCAACGAAGTTGTTTCAACCGTATTCAGTACCTCCAAGAGAAGTACAGTGTTATAACGCTTGTCCAGCCTGATAGCATTGCACTGTTTCACCTCCATTACAAAGTAAACATTGGTGACAGTTTGGTCTCTTCCATTTATCAGACGATCCCTTTGAGAGCTCTATAAATAAGAAAACAAGTTTTCTACAATATATGAGTGTGGGCAAAAAAAAACCTTCACTTCATTACGCATATAGCATAATAGTCGCACTTTGCCTCTTGCCACTTGTTTATAAAAATTTGTGGATTCCTACTATACTTGTGCTCATATGCACAGACTTCTGTATCAGTCGAACACAATATCTACGTATCCAACAAAATCAGTCACGTTTCCGAAATACCTTGGAGTGACTAAGCTAATTATTAGCACCCTATAGCCTACATAAGACATACTCTTGTTCGCTGAATGGACACTGCCCTATCAATTTAAGACTTGTTTACGTATCTGTTACGTAGTGCTTGTTCACGAAGTTGCTACCATGTTAGGCGACTCAGTAAACTGTGAAAGTCCCAATGACGCCAGTTTGTGTTGTAACAGATTATTACAGCCCTTATAAGAACACTGTGGGCCGATGAATACTAGCATATGGAAAGGTCCGTATGTAATGAAACGGCATGTAAAATGGTTCAAATGGCTCTGAGCACTATGGGACAGTCTCCTAGAACTTAGAACTACTTAAACCTAACTAACCTAATGACATGACACACATCCATGCCCGAGGCAAAATTCGGACCTCCGACCGTAGCTGTTGCACGGTTCAAGATTGAAGCGCCTAGAACCGCGAAACGGCACGTAGATAATTTCGGGAAGTAGCATCTGTTAGCCCCACTGGCTGTGTTGGCAGGAACTAATAATGTGCAGATTTCAATACCTATGCATTTAATCGGGATGACCCCCGTGTACGTGATGTTCTGTGGTCTCTCTCTCTCAGCGGTAGGATGGCTGTCACGATTGGTGACGTCATAACCGCGAAGGATGCGCGTCGTGTCAAGATCTAATAAGGTTAATAAAGTTAGTCAAGTACAACGCGAAAAAAGTGAAAAGCTGTACAGCCTCCCACATACGGGAGATAAAATAAAGTGATATGCTGGAAGGCAATAAAAAAGTTCTTTATAGTAAAAAAAGTTCACACACATTATTCTGTTTTATTATTTAATTTGAATGTTAGCTTTTTTTAAAAAAAATTATACACATTACAAATTTTATATCGGATTATAATTCATTATCAAATACCTTTTTTTTAATTTATTGGCTTTCCGAAGTTGCCCATACAGCAATTTCAACACAGGAAATGATACATTACAATTTGCTTTGACAATTCATGGTAGACAATATTTTAAGTCGACCCTGGTACGAAGTTACATAGAATTAACAAAGGAATTCAGAGTAGAATAAAACGATTAAACAAGACGAAAATGGAAAACAGGATGCACAGAGGCAGATACAATAAAAATCCTACTGGTAATACAATAAGAAACGATAAATCACATTTGGTACACATTTGGAATGTTCTCAATTCAGTCCATATTAATGACTATATATGTCTAAGTTAACAATAAAATGTTCTTTGTATGTTCTGCGAGAATTGTTTCAAAAGCTGTGGATAGAGAATTCAATATTTGTGCAGATCTAGATGTACCATCTAGACAGAGCAGGAGAACAGTTTACATTAACCAAAGTTGTGTGTAGCAGCGACATGAGCATTCAGTGATATACGTATAGGAGGTACATAGTGACATACGTCTAAAGGCTGAGCTTTTCATATTCTGCAGAGCAGCACATGAGGATATAGTCACTTAATTGAGCTTTGGGCTTCCCCTGGCATTCTTAAGTACCAGGAGCACTAGATGTTGGCACTGTTGACAAACTCTTACAGTAGCTTATACTCTCCTATAACGTTGGATGGTAACACATTTTCGTGGCTGCTTGGGAACTGATAATCAAGAGCCCTAAGATTGCAAGGACGTTTATCTGATACTTGTTACGAGGCTGTCCTAGAAATATATGGTTTGGATCTTATATCTATCCGCAAACATACAGAGGGGAGGCGCCTCGGTGAAGCCGCTGAAGGTGTTTGTTGAATTCCAGTGGTTAAATTTCAGCTGTGCTATAACTGTCGTGAAGCTCCTCAGAAATGCGAGGTGAAACAGTGCATAGTGAGTGCCTTTAATTTTAGATGTCCTTGACCGTTCCTCTTGTCAGTCCGAGGACAACCGAACCCAGAGCGTGGGTGTCATATGTGCGAGAGGGACTTTACCATAGTTAATAGTTCCACGAAGAGATGGCTGCTTCGCCGCGGCATCTACTTGTTCACTGTCAGTTATTCCAGAGTGACCTTTCATCCATAACATCGTTAAGTTGCGACAGTTCCTCTGCATCTGAAACAACGTCGAGAAATGCCGCAGCGAATACTTCGTACCACATGTCTCACAATTTAGAACAAATCTGCAATACAGTTTCAAATAATGTACAGTATTTAATGTAGGAAGAACAGGTGCCAAGATGAGAATAATTGGTAGAATTCTACAGAAACATAATTCGTTCTCATACGAAGTAACAAAAAATTTTCATCGACCAGTTCTTTAGTATAGCTCGTGGTACCGTTTCTCGCAGGATTAATAGAGGATATACAAGAAGTAGTTATTAGCGTCTAGGTTCGTTGAGTAAGCGCGAGAGTATTACAGAGATCGCCGGCCGCTGTGGCCGAGCGGTTCTAGGCGCTTCAGTCCGGGAACGCACTACTGCTACGATCGCGGGTTCGAATCATGCTTCGGGCATGGCTGATGTCCTTAGGTTTAAGTAGTTCTAAGTCTAGGGGACTGATGATCCCAGATGTTAAGTCCCATAGTGCTTACAGCCATTTTTTATTACAGAGATCCTCAGCAATTTCCAGTAGTAGACGATACAAGAGAGACGCATTTCATCACAGGGATGTCTGCTACTAAAGGGGCGATCAAAGAAGAGTCGGCTATCGTGTTACCTCTTCTCACATTCGTGTGGCGAAATGACCATGACTCTGGACCAATTGGTTCTCATCTGGAGGTTCACTGACAGTCAGTCTTCCCACGCATCACTTGTGACTCGAACAAGATACGG